>NC_092414.1:156036771-156638021 GCF_040894005.1 Engystomops pustulosus | reverse complement strand
TAACGCCTTCTCCTCCACTAAACTCCTACTCCACATACTTCGCACTTAAAAGTGCGGTTTGGGGGGAAAGGGAATACAGATGATGGGGGGGATAGTACAGGGAAGTGGGATTACACTGGGAGGGGATGGAGGATGGGTGTAGTAGTTTTTTTTTTCACTTTTACGGACAGATCCTAAAACCCTCTGCTCTCCAACACTACCAAACGCAGAATGGCGGCGTTGGAGAGCATGGAGGGTGTTGGGTCTGCCCTCCACAGTCACTGATCGCTGTGATTGGCCAGTCTGTACAGACGGGCCAATCACAGCGATCTACATCACAGGACCAATCAGATCGGTCCTGTGATGTCAGAGGGGGACGTCCCCTCTCGATCCCAGCATGCTCCGGGGTTTTGTCATCCCGTCTCGCGACGGGATGACGTCATTAACCCCGGAGCCGCCAGCCTGCAGCCTCCGATCGCTGCAATTGGCCGTCTGTAAAGACGGGCCAATCGCAGCGATCGACATCACAGGACCGACATGACAGGTCCTGTGATGTCAGAGGGGGGATGTCCCCTCGCGATCCCGCCAGGTTTCGGCGGTCGGTCATCCCGTCTTGCGACGGGATGACCGAATTTGAACATGTTGCGCCGCTGGCGGATATATCCGCCATCGAGCGCTAACTCACTGCGCTCGATGGCGGATATATCCGCCGCGGAGCGGCAAGGGGATAAAGGAACACAGAAATGATATGCTTTATTGTGAAGCCTAGCGAGAGGTGTTGTGGATTACAATCCTGAGAAGCAATAATCAAGGACTGAAGTAAAACATTTTTTAATAAGACATATACTTTGTAAATAATATTGTTTGAACGTTATACTTTATAATTGTGTGATAAGCTATGCATCTCTCGCAGTGACTTTATTACGTAAAAAATATGAAACTTATAGATCAAAACTAATGAAAAGAATGGAGTAGCATGTCTTCACAAACAAGAGACAAGTGATGTCTTGGTCCAGCTTTATAGTAGCCCATTTTAGAACTTTTTGTTATAATATCAACTAAGTAAAATATAAGTTCAAAGTAAAGCTTTGGGATCTGGGTAACTTATACTATGCAGCCAGTTAACACTGCCTACCAAAAGAAGCTCAAGGAAGGACAACTAGTAGTTTGTTGGCATACTCATGAGCTCCCAACACGCACTGATGGCATTGTCTGATCAAACACAATAGTTATTGTAGCTAAAAAAATGTTAAAGATGTCAGTTCAGTGTATGACATAAGACTGCATATTGAGATGTGTAGTGTCATACTGGGATTAAGTGGTTCAATGTATATATAATGCGTGTTGGGTCCTGATGATATTCTCTACCGTAGAAATATTTATCCAGGGAGTCCTTTTATTCTTACATACTTTCCTCCGACTCTGATTTTCTTGGTCCTGTATTTAGGTATTATTTAGACCATCTGCTTGTACTGCAATGTTGTGAGCTAGTGTCATGCTATATTCTGTAATGGCGGCTTGTACATTTTCTAGCATTTCCACTCTCTGTCTTGTGGCGCGAACCTCAGCGTGTATGGCTGTCAGCTCCTTCTTAACTGGAGCTAACACGACAGTACATTTTTTAAGAATGATCTTGAGAGCGGTGCTGCGTCTGCTAATTCCTGCAGCTCCTCATGCTCTGTCACGCTGTCTAGGACCGAGTCGTCTGGGATGTCTGACTCTATATGGCTGCTTGGTGCTATCTTAGAGCTTCGGTCTTGTGGCGACTGAAGTCTTTTCCTGAGAAATGTATCAAGGTCTCCTTGTCCTTTTCTTGACCTTGGAGTACCCCATCATTCCGGAGCCTATTCCTTGTCGTTTTTATCCATATTTCAGGTGAGTTTAGCCGCTAATTATCTGTGTAGCTGATCTTGTGCCGCTGGAACTCAGCAAAGAGCATCTGCCATGCAGCTCAGTCAGGCTCCGCCCAATGAGTACAAATTAGTTTAATGCTATAGTTGGATATTTTTTACCTAAGTGATAAAATCCAGTAAATAAACATTCTGGTCTATTATTATTCCTTTGATAAATGGCACTAATGTTAGACTTCAATTTAAGTGGAAACAAACCCCCCATATTAGTTTATCCAGCTCTTTATATTTTTAGAATCAATTAACTTCTTAAATTACTCCAATGCAGAATTATTTCAGAAAGTGACTTTTATTCTCTTATTTTTTTTTTAACGTAGGATAAAGTCATGGATAGGTTGTGGTCACGGCCACTCTAAATTTATAAACCACCCCTTCTCAGTCCATGTCATCCTGGCACCTCTGCATCTTCCAAAGTTTTGTGTATTTAAGGAGCCCTTGTATGACAGCCAGCTTCATGGGTCCATCTGTGAAGCCAGCCACCATCAGGAAAAAAGGAATGATACAAGCAATGAAATTAAAGACAGATATAATGCATGCGCAAGATTTGTGGTGAGGTGCCCATGGAGACATGTCATGAGATGTGGTGGCATTTCAATGCAGAGACTGAGAGAACTTGACTGCATGGTTGAACTCCATGGGGCAGATTTATTAAGCTGTCTAAGAGTTAGAATATTCTTAGTTGCCCATGGCAACCAATTACAGCTCAGCTTTCATTTTACCTGTGATCATGAATATCTAAAAGGGGAGCTGTGATTGGTTGCCATGGGCAACTAAGGATATGCTGACTTTTAGACAGCTTGATAAATCGGCCCCTGTACGTCCATAACTTTGCCTAGGAAAAAGGAAGTAAAAGTTGAGCTTTAAAACAATTCAGCATCTGAGAAATATATGAAGAAGTGACATGTTCCCTTTAAGGATATGCATGCTTGCATTCCTAATATAATATTATGGCTCTTGGGAAGTGGCCTAGCAATGTATATTGTAATTCTTTAGTTTTTGCAATATAACTTAGGATATAACAACAAAACCTTGTACTTTGATGTGAAAATGGAAAATATAACATAATTACCATGGTAAACATTAATTTGTTATCTTGCATTCATTATGTTCAATTGACATATTTGCACTTGTGGAAAAGTCATTCACCTGCCTTTCAAAAAGATGAACTCTAAATGAGTTATTTTTTACATTAGTGGCCGGGATTTGAATTTTACACTGCGGCTCATACAGATAAGCATAAGGGAAATTCAACTCTGTCTGATTACCAGAATTTGCAGTTTCTGAATTAGTTACGGTAAAGGGATTGAAATTCAAGGACATACAAAGATATTTAAGAATCTCTTGACCAAGGAAGTTTATCTCTTTAAGTTGACAAAGTGATTCTTTTGGTAGATCCGGACTAAGTCTATTGCAAAAAAACCCCATGAAATTGTAAAAATATTATATAATTTTATCTCTTATAACCATGTATATTCATCTTACCCCTTATTGATTGCGGGTGTATATTACAGGAGACACCCTCCAGTAACACCAGTGATGTGAGCAGTGATCACCTGTGTTAACCCTTTGATTGCCTCCAGAAAAGCCGGGGTCAGAGTGTGTGTGTCGTCATATTGGCTTTGATTGTCACTTTGTCCCATTGTCCCACATCATTGGGGGGGGGGGGCAATCTGTTGCCATTACAGTTTCAGGTCTTTATAAGTTGCAAGGCAGTGTCATTTATGAACATCTGTTACAATGTGCCAATATTGATCATGTGCAAAATCCACAAATGCATGCTTGGATATTTGGCAGTACACCGCGCCAAATAAAAAAGGGGTAGAGTCTCCACTACCACAACAAACCATGAACTAGCCATGCTTAAAGGACACCTGTCATCAGGTCTGTGTCACTTGTCCTGTCACTACTACCTGTTGGAGCAGCTCACAAGGATCCCATCCCAGCCTTTATCTAGTTATTTCATACATTATTCATTGTAAAATCATCTATTCTTTATCATGTAAATGAGGCGGGTCACATGGTCAGAGGCAGTGATGTCACCCCTGTTACCCCTCCCCTCTCCTCCCCCTGCTCATGTCTGTGTGTAATGTATAGTAAAGCATGGCTAGTGTGTGCTGCATCTGCTGACATGCTGCATCCTCCTAATATACAGGTGAGAGACACAGAGATCAGCTACACATGAATCTGACATGTTCTGCTGTAACATGGCTGCCTGGAGCTGCTGTATCTCTCCTAAACACACACACACATGCACACACAGGCTGCAGGGGGCGTGGCCACCAGCACCAGGAAGCACGTCATTATACAGCCTCACATCATTATACAGGCTGTCAGTCATGCACTGGGGGTGTGGCTGTGCCTCCCACTCATGAATAGAGTGGACAGCTTGAATATGCTAATGCTTCATTGGACATTTCACAGGTCATTTGCATACAGCTTTAGGACCTTATTGCTTAGGTTTACAGGCATGTAGAGGGACAATGAAGGGATAGAGGCAATGCTCTCTAATGGCAGTTTATGAAAATATATTTAGTTTAGGGGGGTTATTTTGCATGACGGGTTCTCTTTAAGTAAACTTATCCAACAGATGTGACGTCAGATAAAATGTTTTATAAAAGACTTGTATATAGTCCATCTTACCATGAAGGTTGCTTCTTGCATAGAAAATAACGCGGATATATGATTGCAGCATTTATCTGTTTCCTATACGTATAGGGCGAGATGTATATTTTTCAGTTGTTTTTGTTCCTTTTCATATGGTTGCACGGTTTTTGCTCCAATTTTGTGACTTAACACCAAACTAGCCGCGCAACAAAAATAACCATCTATCTCATTTATCTTATCAATCCAGTTTTGCTGTGTCTACTTATCATTCATCATTAGTAACTTATTGATTTAGGCGCAATTTAAGCGCAAAAACACTCCAGCCTGAAGATGGCCTAGACTGAGAAGAAAGCACTAAGCTGTTCTGCATAGCAGCTTATCCCCAGCAGTAAAGCTCAGCAGACACTACATACACTACATGAAGCCTCTGTTTACAGTTCATGACCTTTTATTTACAAACAATCTGCAAAAGCAACAGCTCAGAGCAGGATAGAAGAGTAGTTTGTAGGATTTTGTAGATGGTACCTAAAAGTGTCCTCCGTGTAGCAGGAGGACCACACTGGTGTCTGAGGAGGAATACTGTCCAGAATTATAGGGGGCAGCAGAAGATCTGCACTGGATAATCCCCTCCAGCAGAAGCCACTGCTGAGGAGATTACTGGGTGCAGCGTGTCACACACCTGGGCTCTTCTGTGAGTGTTATTTTCATTCTGGGGCATGGGAGAGAAGCAGAGAGGAGCTTGTAGCAGGATCACATGTAAGTGCCCAAATGTAACATTGAGCCTATATTGCACCTAAACTGCCCCTAAATTGCACCTAAAGTGATTAATAAGAGGCAGAAACTTAATGCACCACAGATGGTTGTAGCATGGGATCATTCTGGCGCAACAATGCACTAAAATAAGGAGCAACAACTAAACTTAAGCGCAGAACAGTTATACATCTGGCCCATAGTTTATAAGAATCTCTTAAGGTTACATTGAATATGTAAGTTTTATTGGAACTAATTTAAAGTTATATTTTCTTCTCACCATTTATACTTATTTGGTTGCTAGGGTGATGTAAGTTGAGTGGTTATCTCACCCAATTTGTGCACTTTCATACTGTAGCATGGCAAAATATGGTAGAATCGATCAGACAACCAAGGGTTAAAGTACTCTAGGGGGTCTGAAAAATAGTAAAAAACATAAAAGTTCAAATGACCCCTCTTTTCTTAGCACTGATAGAAGAAGAAATGAAGAAATTAGCACCAGGAGAAATGAAGAAATTGTTTTTTGGAAAACACAAAAACAAAAAAAGGGCCGATTAATGACATAATCCATGTTACCAAAAGAAGGGGACAATTTTATTACCGTATTTTTGGCCTATAAGGCGCACCGGAGTATAAGGCGCACCTCTATTAAATGCCTGCTAAGACATCTAGGTTCATATATAAGGCGCACTGGAGTATAAGGCGCAGGATCAAATGCAGTACCTAAAAATGTGACCTGTGCACAGTTCAAGCCAGCTACACTTCCCGGGAAACTTGTCTTCAGCGTGTCAGAGAGCTCCGATCTCAGAGGTACGGGCTGCTGGGGGTTAATGCAGGGTGATGCAGCAGGGGTTAAGCGGTCTCCGTCTGCCCCTTCTCCTTCCCTCCACAGCCAGGGTGTTATTCCTGTGGGGTTCCCTGTGGCTCCTTCTCTTTCCCCTGTTACAGGGCTGTCAGGTATGGGGGAATGTTTACTGATGATGATGATTGCCTCGTGGTTGGCACTAGGGCAGCTCTGGTCTCTCCGTGCTAGGGGAGGGCAGGATGGGCAGAATGTTAGTTGTGGTGCCAGGGCACTTCAGGAGCTAGGGATCCTGTATACTGTGTGGGAAGGTGCAGGAAATTTCTGGGGTTGGAGCTATTAAACACTGGTAAATGTACAGTACATCTTGTCTTTAGCACATTTCTGTATAAGTTCATATATAAGGCGCACTGTCCTATAAGGCGCACCTTTGATTTCTGAGAAAATTAAAGAATTTTTTGTGCGCCTTATAGGCTAAAAAATACGGTAGGTTCCATATAAATTAATTACATTAATTAATTAATGATTACCAGGGATGAACAAACTGATTCAAACAAAGATTTAGGTCTGAATTTTGGGAAACTATGATTCAAAAGAAATGCTAATTTTTTGATTAAGTGAAACTAAGTTGTTTATACTACGTGCAGGGAGAGAATAGGGTACAGGGACTGTGATGGTGTGGTGATGCTTATATGATGGTGATGAGTACTGATGTGTTGCAGAACAAGTATATTTCAGCGTGGGTAGAGATTTCTTCACTATTAGAATATCCTACTAATTCTTTTCATAAGGAACACCACCAAATTAAACACCTGAATGAAATGGATTTGGTTTTTAACTCCCGAATGATAAGGCACTTTTTCATGAATTTTTCTCCATGAAATGATATTCAGAATTGTCCAGCTTACTTACTCGCTGTGCATGTGATATTGCAAATACACATGTCTTTTAATGTGCCTTTTCAAAAAAAATATGTATTTAATATTTTTAACTAATAAAAATTTAAAGTATTTATGATGTTATGTTTCAATGTGTGGCCTTGCATTTATTATTGGACCGAATTTCTTCCTTTGTACATGTATGGGGATATGACACATCATCTATTACAAAGTGTCACTGGCACTGGAAAAGACCCCAGGCTGTCATGGCGAGAGATTGCTCTCCGATGATGTCACAGTTAGTGATAACTTGAACGTCAAAGGGTTAATACCCACGGTCACTGCTAGCACCGGTGGGTGTTTGCTGCATATTTCCCATGAGCCCTCTCCATATACTTGCAGCTGACATGTGACATACAGGTATGTCACATGTCGGTAAGGGGATAAGGATAAGCCCCTTTTTTACCTTTGGGACACTGCCTTATTTTTCAAATATGCACTGTTTCCCTGAGAACTTTTTATTGCATTTTTGTTTGGTTGGACACACACACACACAAAAATATTTTTGGCATGTTTTAATTAAATTTTTTCACTGCGTTCACAATACAGATTCATTAATTATTCAGTTTTGCTATATTGGCTGTTGTGAATGAAGCAATACCTTATACGTGGGGTTTGTGTGGTGATTTTCACTTTTTTATGTCATGGGGCTTTTAGCAGACTTTTATTTTTTCTATTTGTGAAATTTGTTTTAAACAATCCTGGGACTTGAACACACAATCATCTGATTGCTTGTTTATACTACTACATTGTCATACTGATGTATAGCAGTGTATTATACCAGTCAGTCTATTCACCTACATAGGCTGACATTGGCACTGCTAGGTCCTGTCCCTAACACGACGGGGAAAGGTTAGGTAAGTTAGCCCTACTGACCCTGTTGCCATCTATTGGTTGAACAGCCGGGATTACAAGTATTGCAATCCCAGTTGTTACTTCTGAGACTGTGCTACCGTACCGGTACATTCTGGGGAGTTAAGGGGTTAAAATATGCAGCGTTTGCATTTTGGCTACACAGATTTCTTAACTGATTCTCCATTTAAAAGATGAAAAGATCAAATAAATTAAAAGAAAGGCTTTGTTCAAATAATAATAGAGGCTCCTGATGTTTTGCGCAATTGTAAGCAGAACTTCCAAAATAATGGAAGCATCAAATGATTGAAATCCAAGAGAGCACAAAAGATTTCCTTGACTGTAATGGGTTGTGCTTTTGCTCAAATGTTTGTCATTTTGAATAAAAAGGTCAGACATATAGAACTTTTTATTCACCATTTGTTAAGGAATCTTCAATGGAGGCTCTGGAAGGAGCTTTTTACACAAGTGTGACACTGGCTTAGTGGGTAGCACTAAGAGTTTGTATGTTCTCTCCGTGTTTGCGTGGGTTCCCTCTGGGTCCTCCAGTTTCCTCCCACACTCCAAAACATACTGGTGGGTTGATTAGATTGTGAGCCCCGTGGGGACAGGGACTGATTTGGCAAGCCCTGTTTAGAGCTGCGTAATCTGTGTGTGTTATTTAAATAAAGAATTATTATTATTATTGATGCCATTATGTCACAATTTAAAGTATAGCTGTTAAAAAGTAAAGCAAAATTGATGGGCTGTCACAATTATATTGTGTATTAAAAAATATGATGTCATTGAATGTGAGAGATGGTAATTCTGCTTGTTTGCCAAAAAACTCATTTTCATATCCCTAGATGTGGTTTATTAAAGGCATGACTTGCTAAAGACGTTGTACTTACCAGTCAGGCAAAACTAAATCATACAGCTTAAGCAAATAATATACCTGGATGAGCCCAATTACATTGCTAAGTTTAGACTGTAATAATTCAGCCTCTTTACTATGCAGTTATGTGCATATATTAAATTGTAAATCCTGTTTTTAGGTGTCTTTTGTTGTTTTATTGAAATTACTTGAATGATTGAATTTAAAGTATTCTCCATTCACGGATATTATCAAATATACAGGGAATAAGAAAATAAAGTTCTTCCTTGAAATACTGTGAAATGAGAGAGACATATCACATCAGTTCTGACCTACTGAAGGTTACTAAAAAGTCTGAAAAATAACAAGTCAATGTTTTCTGCAAAAATGTCACTGGTCTAATAGGATGTTGTGGGACACAGATGTGATGTGTGATCCTGTATCTATTAAGAAAATACTCATGATTGATTCTGAAAGGTTCTTAAGCTATGTCACTAGATGGATAGTCACCGCTCAGACAGAGTCACAATTCCAAGGAGCACAGAGATTGACAGTTCACTGTAAATAACCTGATTTTGCAGGTCTGGTGAGAATTGTATAGCAATGAAATATCATATTTGAAATTTAAGTTTTGGACAATATCCATACAAGAATATTCCACCCCAAATGGAGGTTTGCAAAGCCAATTCTGCCCAAGACAATTTTACAATATTTTACAATATTTTACAATTACATTGCAATAGGACATAAGTGTATGATCACTGGTCCATCTGTTTAAAGGGATCCTGTAAATGGCCTCTTAAACCACTACCAGAATATTCAAGCATCGAAGCCACCTTCTAGTTTTTGTTTCTTTCATGGTCCAGTGTGATGGTATCATGCAGGAAATCAACTTTGAAGTAATATGTAAATTAGTTGTATAAAGTCAAGGAGGCGGAGAGTTTAACACTGAAGTCACAGGCTCTAAATGCCTCCTTTTGACATTCTTGACTGTGGACTTTAGGAGATCTGGTTAGTGAGGTCTCTGAATGCAGGACCATCAATTTCAGTGAAGGTGGCTTTCTGAGTAGTAGAGCTTGATTTCAGAGTTAAAATCTCTGCCTCCTTGACATTATACAACCAATTTACATCTCACTTCAAAGTAGATTTTCTGGATGATGCCACCACACTCGTAATGAAAGTGTGATAGGGTTTTATTTAGAGATGAGCGAGCACTAAAATGCTCGGGTACTCGTTATTCGAGACGAACTTTTCCCGATGCTCGAGTGCTCGTTTCGAGTAACGAGCCCCATTGAAGTCAATGGGAGACTCGAGCATTTTTCAAGGGGACCAAGGCTCTGCACAGGGAAGCTTGGCCAAACACCTGGGAACCTCAGAAAAGGATGGAAACACCACGGAAATGGACAGGAAACAGCAGGGGCAGCATGCATGGATGCCTCTGAGGCTGCTTAATCGCACCATTATGCCAAAATTATGGGCAACAGCATGGCCATGACAGAGTGACCGAATGAGGCTAGATAGCATCTAAAACATCCAATAATTGACCCTGACACTATAGGGGACGGCATGCAGAGGCAGCGGCAGGCTAGAGAGTGGCATGGCAACATACCCTAAATGGACTCAGGCTTCAAACCAATGGGTGGCAGAGAGGAACCAAAGGAGGTGAGCAAGAAGCGCTCAAATAATATCGGTACATGATAAAAGTTTGCCAGTATATTTTGTGGATTACACAGCAGGGTGGCGACAAAGTTAACATGGAAGCCATGAAAACAATCCAAAATTCTGCCTGACACAGCTCGTTTGATAAGGGGACCATGTATGGAGGCAGTGAACTAGTAGTAGATTAAAGGTGCTGCAGTTAAAACTATGTTAGTTGGATCTTGGCATGGAGCTGGCGCTCCGCTGCCAGGCGAGCTTTTGCCAATCCAAGCCCCTGTCTCTAGGCTACTCCCCAAACAGCACTTCTAAGAACCTTTTGTATAAGATCAAGTGTAGTAGCGTTCTTATAAGTTTGGGATATGGCGGGTGAGGGGAATGTAAACATCTGCGCAAGAAGCGCTGAAATAATATCCGTAAATGAAAAAAGTTTTCCAGTATATTTTGTGGCTTACACAGCACGGTGGCGACAAAGTTAACAAGTTTGATGCGGAATGCCCTGTAAAAGCTCTTGGGCGGTGTGCCTTTTATCACCTAGGCTCAGCAGTTTGAGCACCGCCTGCTGTCGCTTAGCGACGGCACTGCTGCTGTGCCTAGAGCTACCGACTGATGGCGCCATGCCCACGGATGGTAATTCGGAGGAGGAGGAGGAGGTGGAGGAGGGGTGGGAGGAGGAGGAGGCATAGTAGGCCTGAAACACCTGGACCGAGGTAGGCCCCGCAATCCTCTGCGTCGGCAGTATATGACCAGCCGCAGGGTCAGACTCGGTCCCAGCCTGCACCAAGTTAAGTGTAGTAGCGTTCTTATAAGTTTGGAATATGGCGGGTGAGGGGAATGTAAACAGATGCGCAAGAAGCGCTGAAATAATATCCGTAAATGGTAAAAGTTTGCCAGTATATTTTGAGGATTACACAGCAGGGTGGCGACAAAGTTAACAAGTTTGTTGTGGAAGCCATGAAAACAACCCAAAATTCTGCCTGACACAGCACGTTTGATAAGGCGGCCATGTATGGAGGCAGTGAACTAGTAGTAGATTAAAGGTGCTTTCGCCAATCCAAGCCCCTGTCTCTAGGCTACTCCCCAAACAGCACTTCTAAGAACCTTTTGTATAAGATCAAGTGTAGTAGCGTTCTTATAAGTTTAGGATATGGCGGGTGAGGGGAATGTAAACAGATGCGCAAGAAGCGCTGAAATAATATCCGTAAATGGTAAAAGTTTGCCAGTGTATTTTGTGGATAACACAGCAGGGTGGCGACAAAGTTAACAACTTTGATGTGGAATCCATGAAAACAACCCAAATTTCGGCCTGACACACCTCGTTTGATAAAGGGATGATGTATGGAGGCAGCTATATGGACGAATTTTGGAGGTAGCAATGGAGACAACGTGTGGAGGCTGCTATGGAGACAATTCAATTTGGATAGTGCCTGTATGTGGCAGTCCAAAAAAGTTTTCAAACCAGAGGAGCAGGTAGGTGGCCCTTCATAAAAATGGAATAGATTGAGTGCCTGTATGTGGCAGTCCAAAAAAGTTTTCAAACCAGAGGAGCAGGTAGGTGGCCCTCCATAAAAATGGAATAGATTGAGTGCCTGTATGTGGCAGTCCAAAAAAGTTTTCAAACCAGAGGAGCAGGTAGGTGGCTCTCCAGAAAAATGGAATAGATTGAGTGCCTGTATGTGGCACTCCCAAAAATTGTTTAAAACAGAGGACCGGGTCGGTGGCCCTCCATAAAAATTAAATGCATAAAGTACTATAGCTAGAGCCAGTGAGCCCTGTCAAAAAATAGCCAGTTTCCTCTGCTTTACTGTACAAAGAGGAGGAGAAGGAGGAAAATGAGGAGGAGGAGGAGTGGATAAATTATTCAGGTTGAGCTTCCTTCACCTGGTGGAGATTGGAAATTAGGAGAAATCCAGGCTTTATTCATCTTGATAAGCGTCAGCCTGTCAGCGCTGTCAGTCGACAGGCGTGTACGCTTATCGGTGATGATGCCACCAGCTGCACTGAAAACCCGCTCGGACAAGACGCTAGCGGCAGGGCAGGCAAGAACCTCCAAGGCGTACAGCGCCAGTTCGTGCCACATGTCCAGCTTTGAAACCCAGTAGTTGTAGGGAGCTGTGTGATCATTTAGGACGATGGTATGGTCAGCTACGTACTCCCTCACCATCTTTCTGTAAAGATCAGCCCTACTCTGCCGAGACTGGGGACAGGTGACAGTGTCTTGCTGGGGTGACATAAAGCTGGCAAAAGCCTTGTAAAGCGTACCCTTGCCAGTGCTGGACAAGCTGCCTGCTCGCCTACTCTCCCTCGCTACTTGTCCCGCAGAACTACGCACTCTGCCGCTAGCGCTGTCAGAAGGGAAATACTGTTTCAGCTTGTGCACCAGGGCCTGCTGGTATTCATGCATTCTCACACTCCTTTCCTCTCCAGGGATGAGAGTGGAAAGATTTTGCTTGTACCGTGGGTCCAGGAGAGTGAACACCCAGTAATCGGTGCTGGAATAAATTCTTTGAACGCGAGGGTCACGGGATAGGCAGCCTAGCATGAAATCTGCCATATGCGCCAGAGTACCAACGCGTAAGAATTCACTCCCCTCACTGGCCTGACTGTCCATTTCCTCCTCCTCCAACTCCTCCAACTCCTCTTCTTCTGCCCATACACGCTCAACAGTGAAGGACTCAAGAATGGTCCCCTCTTGTGTCTCGCCAACATTCTCCTCCTCTTCCTCCTCATCCTCCTCCACCTCCTCCGATATGCGCTGAGAAACAGACCTAAGGGTGCTTTGGCTATCAACAAGGGAATCTTCTTCCCCCGTCTCTTGTGAGGAGCGCAAAGCTTCCGACTTCATGCTGACCAGAGAGTTTTTCAACAGGCCAAGCAGCGGGATGGTGAGGCTGATGATGGCGGCATCGCCACTGACCATCTGTGTTGACTCCTCAAAGTTACTCAGCACCTGACAGATATCAGACATCCACGTCCACTCCTCATTGTAGACTTGAGGAAGCTGACTGACCTGACTATCAGTTCTGGTGGAAGTTGACATCTGGCAGTCTACAATCGCTCGGCGCTGCTGGTAAACTCTGGATAACATGGTCAGTGTTGAATTCCACCTCGTGGGCACGTCGCACAACAGTCGGTGAGCGGGCAGTTGGAGGCGGCGCTGCGCTGCCCTGAGAGTGGCAGCATCTGTGCTGGACTTCCTGAAATGCGCACAGATGCGGCGCACCTTCGTGAGCAAATCAGACAGATTGGGGTATGTCTTGAGGAAACGCTGAACTATCAGATTTAACACATGGGCCAGGCATGGCACATGTGTCAGTCTGCCGAGTTGCAGAGCCGCCACCAGGTTACGGCCGTTGTCACACACAACCATGCCTGGCTTCAGGTTCAGCGGTGCCAGCCACAGATCAGTCTGCGCCGTGATGCCCTGTAATAGTTCTTGGGCGGTGTGCCTTTTATCGCCTAGGCTCAGCAGTTTGAGCAGCGCCTGCTGTCGCTTAGCGACGGCACTGCTGCTGTGCCTAGAGCTACCCGACTGATGGCGCCATGCCCACGGATGGTCGTTCGGGGGAGGAGGTGGAGGAGGGGTGGGAGGAGGAGGAGGCATAGTAGGCCTGAAACACCTGGACCGAGGTAGGCCCCGCAATCCTCGGCGTCGGCAGTATATGACCAGCCGCAGGGTCAGACTCGGTCCCAGCCTCCACCAAGTTAACCCAATGTGCCGTCAGCGATATATAGTGGCCCTGCCCGGCAGCACTCGTCCACGTGTCCGTGGTCAGGTGGACCTTGTCAGAAACGGCGTTGGTCAGGGCACGGATTATGTTGTCTGACACGTGCTGGTGCAGGGCTGGGACGGCACATCGGGAAAAGTAGTGGCGGCTGGGGACCGAATACCGAGGGGCGGCCGCCGCCATGAGGCTGCGAAAGGCCTCGGTCTCTACTAGCCTATAGGGCAGCATCTCCAGGCTTAGCAATCTGGAGATGTGCACATTAAGGGCTTGGGCGTGCGGGTGGGTTGCACTATATTTGCGTTTCCGCTCCAGCGTCTGGGGTATGGAGAGCTGAACGCTGGTGGATGCTGTGGAGGATCGTGGAGGCGACGATGGGGTTTTTGTGGCAGGGTCCTGGGCAGGGGGCTGACTATCAGCTGACACAGGGGAAGGAGCAGTGGTGTGCACGGCCGGAGGTGAACGCGCTTGTTGCCACTGAGTGGGGTGTTTAGCATTCATATGCCTGCGCATACTGGTGGTAGTTAAGCTAGTAGTGGTGGAACCCCTGCTGATCCTGGTTTGGCAAATGTGGCACACCACAGTCCGTCGGTCATCCGGTGTTTCCTTGAAGAACCTCCAGACTTCTGAAAATCTAGCCCTCGCCGCAGGAGCCCTCGCCACGGGAGCTTCACTAGTTGACACATTTGGCGCTGATGCACCAGGTCTGGCCCTGCCTCTCCGTCTGGCCCCACCACTGCCTCTTCCAACCTGTTCTGGTCGAGGACTCTCCTCCGTCTCAGAAGCACTGTGTTCACCCGGCCTCTCAACCCAGCTTGGGTCTGTCACCTCATCATCCTCCGATCCCTCAGTCTGCTCCCCCCTCGGACTTCCTGCCCTGACAACAACTTCACCACTGTCTGACAACCGTGTCTCCTCATCGTCGGACACCTCTTTACACACTTCTTCCACTACGTCAACAAGGTCATCATCACCCACAGACTGCGACTGGTGGAAAACCTGGGCATCGGAAAATTGCTCATCAGCAACCGGACAAGTGGTTTGTCACTGTGGGAAGGGTCCAGAAAACAGTTCCTCAGAGTATGCCGGTTCAAATGGCAAATTTTGCTGGGAGGGGGCAGACTGGGGGGGAGGAGGCTGAGGTGCAGGAGCTGGAGGAGTGCCGATTTCGGTGACATGGGTGGACTGCGTGGAAGACTGACTGGTGGACAAATTGCTCGAAGCATTGTCGGCAATCCACGACATCACCTGTTCGCACTGTTCTGGCCTCAACAGTGCTCTACCACGAGTCCCAGTAACTTCAGACATGAACCTAGGGAGTGTAGCTCTGCGGCATTCCCCTGCTCCCTCATCAGCAGGTGGTGTCTCACCCCTCCCAGGACCACGGCCTCTGACCCCTGCAGTAGTTGGACGCCCATGTCCCCGCCCTCGTCCTCTACCCCTAGCCCTCGGGTTAAACATTTTGAAAATGAGAGTTATAACTTTAATTTTTTTTTTACCTTTTTTTGTGTTTTTTTTTTTTTTTGTGTGTTTTTTAGTTTTTAAAACCAAACGATGCTATCCTATTGCTATGGCTATTTTCTAGCCAAGTATGAAAGCACACTACTATGCCAGATGAGATGACGCTGAGTTATGAAAAAAATAAACGTAAAATAAAAAAGGAAATGGCAGACTGTGCCTAATTGAAATCCAACCCCGGGCCCTAATAAATTTTCCCACTTCGGTCTTTGCGATGGATATGTGCGTCACTAAGCGCAAAACACAGTGGTCGCAAGTCTCACTCCAAATTGCTCACAATTTGCTAGTAGATGCACTGCAACAACTACAGCCACCAGCAGATCAACCAGAAATCAAATATATATAACGCTACTGTAGGCGTAAGTAAGCCGTTTGGATTCTCCTATGGCTATTTTCTAGCCAAGTATTAAAGCACACTACTATGCCAGATGAGATGACGCTGAGTTATGAAAAAAATAAACGTAAAATAAAAAAGGAAATGGCAGACTGTGCCTAATTGAAATCCAACCCCGGGCCCTAATAAATTTTCCCACTTCGGTCTTTGCGATGGATATGTGCGTCACTAAGCGCAAAACACAGTGGTCGCAAGTCTCACTCCAAATTGCTCACAATTTGCTAGTAGATGCACTGCAACAACTACAGCCACCAGCAGATCAACCAGAAATCAAATATATATAACGCTACTGTAGGCGTAAGTAAGCCGTTTGGATTCTCCTATGGCTATTTTCTAGCCAAGTATTAAAGCACACTACTATGCCAGATGAGATGACGCTGAGTTATGAAAAAAATAAACGTAAAATAAAAAAGGAAATGGCAGACTGTGCCTAATTGAAATCCAACCCCGGGCCCTAATAAATTTTCCCACTTCGGTCTTTGCGATGGATATGTGCGTCACTAAGCGCAAAACACAGTGGTCGCAAGTCTCACTCCAAATTGCTCACAATTTGCTAGTAGATGCACTGCAACAACTACAGCCACCAGCAGATCAACCAGAAATCAAATATATATAACGCTACTGTAGGCGTAAGTAAGCCGTTTGGATTCTCCTATGGCTATTTTCTAGCCAAGTATTAAAGCACACTACTATGCAAGATGAGATGACACTGAGTTATTAAAAAAATAAACGTTAAATAAAAAGAAACTGGCAGACTGTGCCTAATTGAAATCAAACCCCTAATAAATTTTCCCACTTTGGTGTTTGAGGTGGATATGTGTGTCACTAAGAGCTAAACACAACGGTAGCAAGTCCCCCTGCTAATTCCTCACAATATGGTACTAGCTGCACTACTAGTGCCAGCAAGCCCAGCCACAAGCAAATAAAAAAAAAAAGGATAACGTTATTGTAGCCCTAAGAAGGGCTGTTGTAGAATCACTCCTGCCTAACAGTAAGCTAATAGAACACCCTAACGCTTTCCCTGACCAGCAGCAGCTCTCTCCCTAGCGGCATCCAGACAGAGAATGATCCGAGCAGCGCGGGCAGCGGCTAGTCTATCCCAGGGTCACCTGATCTGGCCAGCCAACCACTGCTATCGACGTGTAAGGGTACCACGTCATGCTGGGTGGAGTGCAGAGTCTCCTGGCTTGTGATTGGCTCTGTTTCTGGCCGCCAAAAAGCAAAACGGCGGGAGCTGCCATTTTCTCGAGCGGGCGAAATACTCGTCCGAGCAACGAGCAGTTACGAGTACGCTAATGCTCGATCGAGCAACAAGCTCGGACGAGTATGTTCGCTCATCTCTAGTTTTATTAGATTGATTTCTGTTGACAGGTTCCCTTTAAAGGACACCTGTCATTAGGTCTCTGTCACTAGTCCTGTCACCTCTACCTGTTGGAGCAGCTCACAAGGATCCCATCCCAGCCTTTATCTAGTCAATTCATACATTAATCATTGTAAAATCCTCTATTCTTTATTATGTAAATGAGGCTGTTCACATGGTCAGAGACCCTGTTCCCCCTCCCCTCTCCTCCCCCTGCTCATGTCTGTGTGTAATGTATAGTAAAGCATTGCTAGTGTGCGTGCTGCACCTGCTGACATGCTGCATCCTCCTAATACACAGACATCAGCTACACAAGTACCTGACATGTTCTGCTATAACATGGCTGCTTGGAGCTGTTGTATATCTCCTACACACACACAGACTGCAGGGGGTGTGGCCACCAGCAAGCACATGGAGCAGAGCAGCCATTACATGGAGCAGCTGTCAGTCATGTACTGGGGGTGTGGCTGTGCCTCCCACTCATGAATAAGCTGGACAGCTTGAATATGCTAATGACTCATTGGACATTTCACAGGTCATTTGCATACAGCTTTAGGACCTCATTGCTTAGGTTTACAGGCATGTAGAAGGACAATGAAGGGATAGAGGCAATGCTTTCTAATGGCAGTTTATGAAAATATATTTAGTTTAGGGTGGTTATTTTGCATGACGGGTTCTCTTTAAGTCCACCAAAGGAAGCAAATCTGGCAATACTGAACCACTGTTCTAACCCATTTGATGGGACTGAAATAGCATTCCTATAAAAGTGAATAGAGTAGAGATGCTACATGCCTATTCACTACCATTGCTATTTGTTTTGAGAGCTTGTTTTCTGTGTAACAAACTTCATAGTGACAGTTTTTGATATCCCATACCGTGTACTGGAAAGTGGGAAAAAAATTCCAAATGCAGTGAAATTGGTAAAAAAATTAATTTGTGCCATTTCTTGTGGGCTTGGATTTTACGCCTTTTCACTGTGCACCCCAAATGACATGTCTCCTTCATTCCTGGGGTCAGTGCGATCACGGGGATACCACATTTATATAGGTTGCATAATGTTTTCATACATTTACACAAATTAAAACCTCAAATTTTGCGACTTTTGAAAACGTTTTCAATGCTATCATTTTTAGGACAGTACAGCCTTTTGATCACTTTTTTATTGATTTTTTAAATATTTTTTAAAATGGCAAAAAAGTGGCGTTATCAACTTTGGGCGCTATTTTTCATTACGGCCAGAAATAACCCTTTTTATATTTTGATATATCAGACATTTTGGGATGCGGTGATACCTGACATGTTTATGATTTAAACAGTTTTATAAAAATATTTATATCAGTTCTAGGGAAAGGGGGTGATATGAATATTTAGTTTTTTAATACAGTACCCTAGATGGTCTGATTATTCCTACCATAAACTGAAATACCACTGTATTTAATTTTTTGTAAAACTTTTTAATTATTTTTTTTTTACTAATTTTCAGACCTCATGGTACTTAAACCATGATTGATTGATTGATCATGCCATATACTGCCATACTACAGTATGGCAGTATATGGGGATTTTGCACATCATGTATTACAATGTGCTAATCAAACATTGCAATAGAGGGCCTAAAACTTGAAACATGACAGACCTGCTTAAACAAACACAACAGAATAACTAAACATAATTTGTGAATTAAGCACAGGCAATCCCTAGGTTACGTACAAGATAGAGTAATAAGTTGAATTTGTATGTAATTCGGTACTGTATGTAGCTCCAGACAAATGTGTTTTGGTCTCTGTGATATTTGGATTTAAAAAATGTTGGATTCTTATAAGAACCAGGATTCACAATAAAGCTTCATTGCAAACACTGCTAATAACTGTTATAGCTGTTTATTGTAGCCCAAGGCTAAAGTACAGTAAACTACCAACATCGAGAGGTCTGTTTGTAACTAGGGACATCTGTAAATCGAATAATAAGTAGGGGACCAGATCCACCGACACACAAATCTCAAATGAAGGATCTGCTTTAGTTCTATGTAATGCCTGGTTCTGTCTGTCCATGCATCTGTGAATTGTATAGGGCTATGGAATTTTTTGGCATTATATAAATGCCAAAAAATTTCTTGTGGCTAGAGATGAGCGAGCACTGCTCGGGTACTCGTTATTCGAGACAAACGTTTCCCGATGCTCGAGTGCTCGTCTCGAATAACGAGCCCCATTGAAGTCAATGGGAGACTCGAGCATTTTTCAAGGGGACCAAGGCTCTGCACAGGGAAGCTTGGCCAAACACCTGGGAAACTCAGAAAAGGATGGAAACACCACGGAAATGGACAGGAAACAGCAGGGGCAGCATGCATGGATGCCTCTGAGGCTGCTTAATCGCACCATTATGCCAAAATTATGGGCAACAGCATGGCCATGACAGAGTGACCGAATGAGGCTAGATAGCATCTAAAACATCCAATAATTGACCCTGACACTATAGGGGACGGCATGCGGAGGCAGCGGCAGCAGTGGCAGGCTAGAGAGTCTCATGGCGACATACCCTAAATGGACTCAGGTTTCACCAAAGGAGGTGAAATGATTTCCTATGTGAACAAAAGGTTGACGGTATATTTAGTCGATAACATGGTGGCGACATAGTGACCAAGTTCCATAACGTATCTGGTGAAACACCCGAAAAATGAGCCTGACACAGCTCTTTTGATAAGGGGACGACATGTGGAGGCAGCCATGGAGACGACTTCCATGATTAAGAGCGACAGTATGGGGCATTCATATTGCGCTGCTATGATTGCAACTTCAGGTCTCCAGCATGGCGGCGACAGATGGGCCGAGTTCCACTATGTATCTGGTGAAACACCTGAAAATTCTGCCTGACACAGCTCGTTTGATAAGGGGATGATGTGCTGCATATCCTCTCGTGCTCCAGCGTCTGGGGTATAGAGAGTTGAAATGAGACATTGGTGGACGCTGTGGAGGATCGTGGAGGCAAAATGGACAGGAAACAGCAGGGGCAGCATGCATGGATGCCTCTGGGGATGCCTAATCTTGGGATGGAGCTGGCGGTCCACTGACAGGCGAGCTTTCGCCTGTCCAAGCCCCTGTCTCTCGGCTCCTCCCCACCCAAAATAGGCCTGGGGGCCAGAAGCGTTTACTTTGAAAAAATTATAATTTTCAAATCAGGCCGGGTCGTTTGAATATTTCACCTAGGAATAATGGAATAGCATAGTTGTTCTATTTTTAATTGTTTTTACGGAAATGGTTCCATGATTAAGAGCGACAGTATGGGGCATCCATACTGCGCTGCTATGATTGCAACTTCAGGTCTATAGCATGGCGGTGACAGATGGGCCGAGTTCCACTATGTATCTGGTGAAACACCTGAAAATTCTGCCTGACACAGCTCGTTTGATAAGGGGACAATGTATGGAGGCAGTGAACTAGTAGTAGATTAAAGGTGCTGCAGTTAAAACTATGTTAGTTGGTTCTTGAGGCGGAGCTGGCGCTCTGCTGCCAGGCGAGCTTTCGCCAATCCAAGCCCCTGTCTCTAGGCTACTCCCCAAACAGCACTTCTAAGAACCTTTTGTATAAGATCAAGTGTAGTAGCGTTCTTATAAGTTTGGGATATGGCGGGTGAGGGGAATGTAAACAGATGCGCAAGAAGCGCTGAAATAATATCGGTAAATGATAAAAGTTTGCCAGTATATTTTGTGGATTACACAGCAGGGTGGCGACAAAGTTAACAAGTTTGATGTGGAAGCCATGAAAACAACCCAAAATTCTGCCCGACACAGCTCGTTTGATAAGGGGACGATGTATGGAGGCAGTGAACTAGTAGTAGATTAAAGGTGCTGCAGTTAAAACTATGTTAGTTGGATCTTGAGATGGAGCTGGCGCTCCGCTGCCAGGCGAGCTTTCGCCAATCCAAGCCCCTGTCTCTAGGCTACTCCCCAAACAGCACTTCTAAGAACCTTTTGTATAAGATCAAGTGTAGTAGCGTTCTTATAAGTTTGGGATATGGCGGGTGAGGCGAATGTAAACAGATGCGCAAGAAGCGCTGAAATAATATCGGTAAATGATAAAAGTTTGCCAGTATATTTTGTGGATTACACAGCAGGGTGGCGACAAAGTTAACCAGTTTGATGTTGAATCCATGAAAACAACCCAAAATTCTGCCTGACACAGTTCGTTTGATAAGGAGACAATGTATGGAGACAGCTATATGGGCGACTTTTGGAGGCAGCTATGGCGATGACGTGTGGAGGTAGCAATGGAGACAACGTGTGGAGCCAGCTAAAAAGACGACATGTGGAGGCTGCTATGGAGACAATTTAATTTGGATAGTGCCTGTATGTGGCAGTCCAAAAAAGTTTTCAAACCAGAGGAGCAGGTAGCTGGTCCTCCAGAAAAATTAAATAGATTGAGTGCCTGTATGTGGCACTCCCAAAAATTGCTTAAAACAGAGGACCGGGTAGGTGGCCCTCCAGAAAAATTAAATACATAGAGTACTATAGCTAGAGCCAGTTGGCCCTGGCAAAAAATAGCCAGTTTCCTATGCTTTAGTGTACAAAGAGGAGGAGAAGGAGGACAATGAGGAGGAGGAGTGCATACATTATTCAGGTTGAGCTTCTTTCACCTGGTGGAGAATGAAAATCCGGAGAAATCCAGGCTTTATTCATCTTGATAAGCGTCAGCCTGTCAGCGCTTTCAGTCGACAGGCGTGTACGCTTATCGGTGATGATGCCACCAGCTGCACTGAAAACCCGCTCGGACAACACGCTAGCGGCAGGGCAGGCAAGAACCTCCAAGGCGTACAGCGCCAGTTCGTGCCACATGTCCAGCTTTGAAACCCAGTAGTTGTAGGGAGCTGTGTGATCATTTAGGACGGTGCTATGGTCAGCTACTTACTCCCTCACCATCTTTCTGTAAAGATCAGCCCTACTCTGCCGAGACTGGGGACAGGTGACAGTGTCTTGCTGGGGTGACATAAAACTGGCAAAGGCCTTGCAAAGCGTACCCCTGCCAGTGCTGGAAAAGCTGCCTGCTCGCCTACTCTCCCTCGCTACTTGTCCCGCAGAAGTACGCCCTCTGCCGCTAGCGCTGTCAGAAGGAAAATACTGTTTCAGCTTGTGCACCAGGGCCTGCTGGTATTCATGCATTCTCACACTCCTTTCCTCTCCAGGGATGAGAGTGGAAAGATTTTGCTTGTACCGTGGGTCCAGGAGAGTGAATACCCAGTAATCGGTGCTGGAATAATTTCTTTGAACGCGAGGGTCACGGGATAGGCAGCCTAGCATGAAATCTGCCATATGTGCCAGAGTCCCAACGCGCAAGAATTCACTCCCCTCACTGGCCTGACTGCCCATTTCCTCCTCCTCCAACTCCTCTTCTTCTGCCCATACACGCTGAACAGTGAAGGACTGAACAATGGTCCCCTCTTCTGTCTCGCCAACATTCTCCTCCTCTTCCTCCTCATCCTCCTCCACCTCCTCCGATATGCGCTGAGAAACAGACCTAAGGGTGCTTTGGCTATCAACAAGGGAATCTTCTTCCCCCGTCTCTTGTGACGAGCACAAAGCTTCCGACTTCATGATGACCAGAGAGTTTTTCAACAGGCCAAGCAGCGGGATGGTGAGGCTGATGATGGCGGCATCGCCACTGATCATCTGTGTTGACTCCTCAAAGTTACTCAGCACCTTACAGATATCAGACATCCACGTCCACTCCTCATTGTAGACTTGAGGAAGCTGACTGACCTGACTACCAGTTCTGGTGGAAGTTGACATCTGGCAGTCTACAATCGCTCTGTGCTGCTGGTAAACTCTGGATAACATGGTTAATGTTGAATTCCACCTCGTGGGCACGTCGCACAACAGTCGGTGAGCGGGCAGTTGGAGGCGGCGCTGCGCTGCCCCAGATGTGGCGCACCTTCGTGAGCAAATCAGACAGATTGGGGTATGTCTTGAGGAAACGCTGAACTATGAGATTTAACACATGGGCCAGGCATGGCACATGTGTCAGTCTGCCGAGTTGCAGAGCCGCCACCAGGTTACGGCCGTTGTCACACACAACCATGCCTGGCTTCAGGTTCAGCGGTGCCAGCCACAGATCAGTCTGCGCCGTGATGCCCTGTAATAGCTCTTGGGCGGTGTGCCTTTTATCGCCTAGGCTCAGCAATTTGAGCACCGCCTGCTGTCGCTTAGCGATGGCACTGCTGCTGTGCCTAGAGCTACCGACTGATGGTTCCATGCCCACGGATGGTAGTTCGGAGGAGGAGGAGGTGGAGGAGGGGTGGGAGGAGGAGGAGGCATAGTAGGCCTTTGAGACCTGGACCGAGGTAGGTCCCGCAATCCTCGGCGTCAGAAGTATATGAGCAGCCCCAGGGTCAGACTCGGTCCCAGCCTCCACCAAGTTAACCCAATGTGCCATCAGCGATATATAGTGGCCCTACCCGGCAGCACTCTTCCACGTGTCTGTGGTCAGGTGGACCTTGTCAGAAACGG
This sequence comes from Engystomops pustulosus, assembly GCF_040894005.1. Lineage (NCBI taxonomy): Eukaryota > Metazoa > Chordata > Amphibia > Anura > Leptodactylidae > Engystomops > Engystomops pustulosus. Next base: position 156,614,184 of record NC_092414.1, on the reverse strand, counting down.
TGTTGGTCGGGGCACGGATGATGTTCTCTAATACGTGCTTGTGCAGGGCTGGGACGGCACATCGGGAAAAGTAGTGGCGGCTGGGGACCGAATACCGAGGGGCGGCCGCCGCCATGAGGTTTCCAAAGGCCTCGGTCTCTACCAGCCTCTAGGGCAGCATCTCCAGGCTAAGCAACTTGGAGATGTGGACGTTGAGGGCTTGGGCGTGTGGGTGGTTTGCGCTATACCTCCTTTTGCGCTCCAGCATCTGGGGTATGGAGAGCTGAACGCTGGTGGATGCTGTGGAGGATCGTGGAGGCGAAGATGGGGTTTTCGCACGGGAGGTGTTTAGGCCGTGGTCCTGGGCAGGGGGCTGACTAGCAGATGACACAGGGGAAGGAGCAGTGGTGTGCCCGGCCGGAGGTGAACGGGCTTGGTGCCATTGAGTGGGGTGTTTAGCATTCATATGCCTGCGCATACTGGTGGTAGTTAAGCTAGTAGTGGTGGAACCCCTTCTGATCCTGGTTTGGCAAAGGTTGCACACCACAGTCCGTCGGTCATCCGGTGTTTCTTTAAAGAACCTCCAGACTTCTGAAAATCTAGCCCTCGCCATGGGAGCTTGACTACGGGCAACATTTGGCGCTGATGCACCAGCTCTGGCCCTGCCTCTCCGTCTGGCCCCACCACTGCTTCTTCCAACCTGTTCTGCTATAGGACTCGCCTCCGTCTCAGAAGCACTGTGTTCACCCGGCCTATCAACCCAGCTTGGGTCTGTCACCTCATCATCCTCCGATCCCTCAGTCTGCTCCCCCCTCGGACTTCCTGCCCTGACAACAACTTCACCACTGTCTGACAACCATGTCTCTTCATCGTCCGACACCTCTTTACACATTTCTTCCACTACGTCAATAATGTCATCATCACCCACAGACTGCGACTGGTAGAAAACCTGGGCATCGGAAAATTGCTCAGCAGCAACCGGACAAGTGGTTTGTGACTGTGGGAAGGGTCCAGAAAACAGTTCCTCAGAGTATGCCGGTTCAAATGCCAAATTTTGCTGGGAGGGGGCAGACTGGGGGGAAGGAGGCTGAGGTGGAGGAGCTGGAGGAGTGCTGATTTCGGTGACATGGGTGGACGGCGTGGAAGACTGACTGGTGGACAAATGGCTAGAAGCATTGTCCGCAATCCACGACATCACCTCTTTGCACTGTTCTAGCCTCAACAGTGCTCTACCACGAGTCCCAGTAACTTGAGACATGATGAACCTAGGGAGTGTAGCTGTGCGGCGTTCCCCTGCTCCCTCATCAGCAGGTGGTGTCTCACCCCACCCAGGACCACGGCCTCTGACCCCTGCAGTAGTTGGACGCCCACGTCCACGCCCTCGTCCTCTACCCCTAGCCCTCGGGTTAAACATTTTCCAAATTAAAGTGTAAACTTTAAATTTTTTTTTTTTTGTGTTTATTTATTTATTTATTTTTTTAACAAAACGATGCTATCCTATTGCTATGGCTAGTTTCTAACCTACACTGACAGCACACAACTGGATTTTGTGCTGTGCCTGATAACATTGAGCTATAAAATGAAATAAAGGTCAAAAAATAATAAATCAGCAGACTCTGCCTAATTCTAATCAAACCCCTAATAAATTGTCCCACTTCGTTGTTTGAGGTGGATATGCGTGTCACTAAGAGCTAAACACAACGGTCGCAGGTCTCCCAGCAAATTCCTCACAATATGGTACTAGCTGCACTACTAATGCCAGCAAGCCCAGCCACAAGCAAACAAAAAAAAGGAAAATATAACGCTATTGTAGGCCTAAGTAAGACGTTGGGGTTCTCCTATGGCTATTTTGTAGCCTACACTGAAAGCACACTGCTTTGCAAGATGAGTTTGAGCTATAAAATGAAATAAAGGTAAAAAAAAATTAAAAATCAGCAGACTCTGCCTAATTCTAATCAAACCCCTAATAAATTGTCCCACTTCGGTGTTTGAGGTGGATATGCGTGTCACTAAGAGCTAAACACAACGGTCGCAGGTCTCGCAGCAAATTCCTCACAATATGGTACTAGCTGCACTACTAATGCCAGCAAGCCCAGCCACAAGCAAACAAAAAAAAGGAAAATATAACGCTATTGTAGGCCTAAGTAAGCCGTTGGGGTTCTCCTATGGCTATTTTGTAGCCTACACTGAAAGCACACTGCTTTGCAAGATGAGTTTGAGCTATAAAATGAAATAAAGGTAAAAAAAAATTAAAAATCAGCAGACTCTGCCTAATTCTAATCAAACCCCTAATAAATTGTCCCACTTTGGTGTTTGAGGTGGATATGTGTGTCACTAAGAGCTAAACACAACGGTAGCAAGTCCCCCTGCTAATTCCTCACAATATGGTACTAGCTGCACTACTAGTGCCAGCAAGCCCAGCCACAAGCAAATAAAAAAAAAAAGTATAACGTTATTGTAGCCCTAAGAAGGGCTGTTGGGTTGTTGTAGAATCACTCCTGCCTAACAGTAAGCTAATAGAACACCCTAACGCTTTCCCTGACCAGCAGCAGCTCTCTCCCTGGCGGCATCCAGACACAGAATGATCCGAGCAGCGCGGGCAGGGGCTAGTCTATTCCAGGGTCACCTGATCTGGCCAGCCAACCACTGCTATCGACGTGTAAGGGTACCACGTCATGCTGGGTGGAGTGCAGAGTCTCTTGGCTTGTGATTGGCTCTGTTTCTGGCCGCCAAAAAGCAAAACGGCGGGAGATGCCATTTTCTCGAGCGGGCGAAGTATTCGTCCGAGCAACGAGCAGTTTCGAGTACGCTAATGCTCGATCGAGCATCAAGCTCGGACGAGTATGTTCGCTCATCTCTACTTGTGGCCTGTTTGTACTTAAAATAGCTATATGCAGCGTCAATAGACACACATTTATGTTACCTACTAATACAGTGCTAAAACGTTGTCATGATGCATAGCAGACAGAAGCTGAATAACTGTCACCTGTCATTTGTCTATATCGCTGTTCACTTCTCACTTTATTAGGAAGAACTTAGAGTCTGAATTATGGAAATATCAATATCATATCAGCTGCACATGGAGTAAACATTTTAAATCACAACTGTCTTTAGTTGTTGCATATGGAAGCCAATTATTGATAAAATAATGATAAATAGGATTGCACTTTGCAACAATTCACTAAAATTGATTTTGCAAATTAAAATAATAAAATTTATTTTTTAAACAAAAAATTTATAAAAATAAAAGAAAAAAAGTTCCCCACCAAATGCTTTCTACTTAAAAAAACGAAAAAAGAACTCACACTGCCAAATCCCTGAGAGTTATAGACATTTGGTAATCACACTGTCAAAAGAACATCTTTAACCCCTGCACGTCACAGCGTTTTTTTCATTAATTTTTCACTCTCCACCTTCAAAAATCTATAGCGTTTTTATTTTTCCATGTACAAAGCTGTGTTAGGGGTAATTTTCTGCATAATAAATTTTACTTCTCGGTGATGTTATTTACGTTTCTATGCTGTGTACTGTTAGGCTGGAAAAAATCCAAATATGGTGAAATTGGCAAAAAAAAAATAGCATCACTTTTTTGAAGGGGTTTAGTTTTTACAACTTTCACTGTGCTCCAAATGATACATCTACTTTATTCTTTGGCTTGGTACGATCCTGGTAATACCAAATTTATACAATTTTTATTTTGTTTTAATATATTTTCAAAAATTAAAAGAATGGGGGTCATTTACTAAGGGCCCGAATCCCGTTGGGTTACCCGAATTTTTCCGTTTTGTGCCATTTTTCCCTTAATTGCCCCGGGATTTTGGCGCACGGAATAGGATTGTGGCTCATCAGCACCGGCATGCACGCAGCGGAAATCGGGGGCGTGGCCTTCGTAAAACCATTCGGATTCGGAGAAACCGTGGTATTTAAAAAAAAAAATGTTGCTTGACATGCACTTACCTGCACTTACCTAGTGGACATCGGGGGAACTACCTTAGTGAATCGCCAGAAGACACGAATCAGCGTTGGAGAACCCGCCGCTGGATCGTGAATGGACCGGTCAAGTAAATCTGCCCCAATGTGTACAAAAAAATTGTTACGCTATCTTCTGATGCTAATAATGTTTTCATACTGCAATGTACAGAGCAGTGTAAGATGTGATTTTTTTGTGAGATGAGCTGACATTTTCGTTGCTACTATTTTTAGTACTGTGTAACCTTTTGATCACTTTTTTTTACATTTTTTATGTGATGTAAAATGGTGTAAAAGTGGCATTTTTAACATTTGGGTGCTATTTTCCGTTTTGGGGTTCAACACCGGGAATGAGCATTTTTATATTTTGATATATGAGGCATTTTAGGTTGCGGTGATATCTACCATGTTTGTGATTTTTACTGTTTATTTAGTTTAATATCAGTTCTGGGAAAAGTGAGGTGATTTAAATTTTTTAAAATTATTTTTTTACTGCTTATTTTCCTTTTTTTATAATTTTTTTTTTACAATTTTTTTAGACCCTCTACGGTTCTTTAGTCTTAGATGGTCTGATCGTTCCTACAATACACTGCAATACTACTGTATTGCATTATAAGGCATTTCTACATAGCATTCATTATAGCCATTGGAGTCTTACAAAGACTCGAGGCTGTCGTGGCAACCGATCGCTGCTCTTCGATGACGTCACGGGGAGTGTCAACCCCAACAAAGATGGCGGCGCACTGTCACCTTTTAAGTTAAAGGGGTTAATACATGCGATCGGTGCTAATATTGATTGTAGGTATTAGAGGTGGGTACTTCCTGCAATATGCAGCAAATACCATCTCTGCTGATGAGGGCTTACTCCATACGGAACAGAGCGTTAAGTGGTTAAAAAACCCAAAAATCACATTCTGAGTTGCGGTTTTTGTTAATCCGCGACAAGAGCTATTTAAATTTTAGTTGTTTTTTTTACCCCTCCTCTTCATTTATTTTGAGTGTCAAATCAACCTGTAAAACATAAAAAAGAGACAAATTTAGGCATCTTGCAATGTTTGCAACACTAAAAGGTTCATAAAAGTTAACAAACAAGATACATGTACTTCACAGTAAAGCCAAGTAGTGTGGGATTAAAGGGGCATTCCTATTTGAGCCTTTTCTGGCTGAGATCTCACCCACCTGCATTGGCTGGCAATAAGACAATTGGGCATTTGGAGTAACGTTGAAATAATTAGGAGTTGAAGAAACAGTGTATCATTCTGAGGTAATTAATTTTTATTTAGAATTTACATTTTATAGAAAGATGCATTTGAATCTCCATAATCTTCTTACTGTGGATTGTATGAGACTTGCTAATAAGCTGGTATAACTGGATGCTGCAATGATGCTAATATCTCACTGAGGTCTCTAACTTATTACAGCAAAGTGAACTATTTGGTTGTAAACACTTTTAAGGCTAAATGAATCATTTTGATGTCTGTTGAGGTGATGTGGTGATAATCAGGGTCAGCTTCAGGTTTCAGAAGGCCCCTGGGCCACAGAGCCTGATTAAAATTTCAGAAACTATAACAGTCCCCTGTTCCCTTAAATATTTCCTAGTTTATTCCCTAGTTTATTATACCAAGCAGCCCTGTCATGGTCAAGTCATTTAACCAACAGAGTGAACCTAAAAATTTGCGCCCCCCACCCCTCTGCCAAGTAATAAAACTAAAGCTTGAACAACTGCTACAGAACATAATACACACCGCAGCTGCTGCAGAACCTCGTAATACACAACTTTGCTGCTGCAGAATCTCATAATACACATCTTGGCTGCTGCAGAACCTCATAATACACATAACTGCTGCTGCATTACATCATAATACACACCTCAGCTGCTGCAGAGCCTCATAATATGCACTTCAGCGGCTGCAGAATGTCATAATGTGCATTTCAGATGCTGCAGAACCTTATAATACACAACTTTGCTGCTGCTGAACATCATAATACACACTTCAACTGCTGCAAAACCTCACAATACACAACTTTGCTACACAAGAACCTCATAATATGCACTTCCACTTCTGCAGAACCTCATAATACACAATGCTGCAGAACTTCAAAGACATATATACAGACAGACATTTATGCAGCCTGGCAGACATAGATACATGCAGAAAGACACATGCATGCAGGCCGGCAGACATAGATACATGCAGACACACATGCATGTAGGCAGACACATACACACATGCAGGCAAACAAATCATCACACATACAATACACTCATTATATGGATTATATGGATCTGTAATAGACATCCATACATGTCAAACAAACCCTGTGGTGTCTGCTGCAAATTCAGCTTTATCTGCAGCTGCAGGTGAAGAGGTGATTGGGGAGAAGTGTTAAACTATAATGTACTTCATCACACAGGGCTCCAAATTGTTCAGTAGTCTCTGTTTGTCCTGTGCCTTGTCCCTAGCACTTGCCTAGGTATACCGGGTGCTGGAGCCATCCCTGAGGACAAGCCATACATTTTCCACAAGGTTACCAACCCCATTTAAGTTTCAACTTTCCGAATAGTGGTTTAGTCCATTTTAGAGAATGGAAACTGAACAAGCATGTATTTTGGACTTTTTGATCGTCTGCTTGACTTTGCTGGTTATGTAGATAAAATTCTAACACGTGTTTAGTCCAATTGATGGATCAGCCAGTATTTAGTCAAATATTACTTCATCTCATCTCAATGGTCGTGGTAAATAGTTCCATACCTTATTGTGTCATCATTAGGTCCTTGGCGAGGTTGTAAAAGTTCTTTCATATGCGGTTGAAATATGATGTCCTTTGTACCCCCTTTGCTCAAAATGTTTTGTGAGTTCATTTGCTTGATGTTGAAAGTTTTCCTGGCTTGAACAAATCCTTTTAACTCTACAATAGGCCATTTGGTATGCCCTGTTTGGTGTTTGCCGGATGGGCTGAAGATGCCTGTAGGTATGAATCCACTGCAATACCCATTCTGTACATTTATGTCTGGATGTATCCCATCTGGTCTTGCTTAATGATAATCTATATTTTGTACAAGTTATAATAACATATTATAAAACATAAAGCAGGTTTCTATTCCTGGGATAATTTTCTGTAACAAGACAATTATCTATAATCTTTCTCTTGAATGTTCACTAAATGCCCAAAACATTGTTACTAATCTTAGCGGTAAGATTGCTATATTTGTATGCATACATATAACATGTTATTTGTAGCAAAGTCTAGGTTATGTTCGATAGAAAATGGAAAAGAAAAATAGTTCTAAGTCAAATCAAGGATCAGTGCAGAGCTTATTTATTACTATTCATGTTCATGAATCTCTTTAAAGCCCCGGACGAAATGATATTGTCATATTTGTAAAACAGCGAGTGCTATGAGAATGATCAAGTATGATCCTTATGACTGAATGCATAATTATCACATATTCCATGCATATCAAATCCAGCTTATATTCACTTACTCCAGGATTTTTCCTTGACATATACTGCTGACACAAGGAATATGCATCAAAACAAATGTTAAATGATCCATTCGCAAAATGACTTATCATTAGTACAGCCATAATGGAAGAGCAGTGTATCCGTCACTTCTTAGAGTCACAGCTTTGTATTTCAGAAATCAAGACTTAAAGGCATATACCCCTCAAGTGATTATACCTTTTTCTCTCTACTTGTCTGATTTTCTTGTGTGTGTTTGGGAGGGAGAGGTTGGGGTCTGATATCGTTTTAAAGATAGGTGTCACAGGGGCATTGCTGGACTAATGTGTGGATTCCCGATGCTGTATTTAAATGTGACATAACTACAGATGAGCGGGTTGGTTGAAATTGCAACAAAATTTGGTTCAGAACCTGGATTTCAGGCCGAACTATCACCCCAACATGAACCTCACTGAAGTCAATGAGGACCTTCATTTTAACACCCAAAAATGGCTGTAAAATGGACTAGTGAGGACTAGAGGGCTGGAAAATGGTGGGAACAACAGGGTAGTTGCCCTGCCCACAATGGTCTAGGGAAATTAATGGAAATAACAACATAACATAAAAAATAAAGAAATATTTAAAAAGCATAATAAAGGAAATATTATGCCACTGTGGCTAAAGATGCCCTGGGTGTTCAGACCCACTTATTCTTTCTGCATTAAAAGAAGCAATGCAAAAACCACAAACCCTTCCCCTTTCTGTGATTAAAGGCATTCTGGGTTTTCAGACCCAATTAGTCATTCTTGTAGAATTGTATGAAAGTTGGAGTCACGCACACACCAAAAGCATAGCCTTATAGCGAACGCTATATTTGTTTAATAGTACCGAAACCATGGCGAGTTTTGGGGTTGCAAATGATCCGTTTTTCAATTGTAGTTGCTTAAATAGTACATAAAACAGTATAACAAATTGTATATAAATGTACAACAAAGTATTTTATATAGAAAATAATAATAACAAAATAATAACATAAAATAATAACATAAAATTATAAATACTGGTAAATATATACACTCACCGGCCACTTTATTAGGTACACCTGTCCAACTGCTCGTTAACACTTAATTTCTAATCAGCCAATCACATGGCGGCAACTCAGTGCATTTAGGCATGTAGACATGGTCAAGACAATCTCCTGCAGTTCAAACCAAGCATCAGTATGGGGAAGAACGGTGATTTGAGTGCCTTTGAACGTGGCATGGTTGTTGGTGCCAGAAGGGCTGGTCTGAGTATTTCAGAAACTGCTGATCTACTGGGATTTTCATGCACAACCATCTCTAGGGTTTACAGAGAATGGTCCGAAAAAGAAAAAACATCCAGTGAGCGGCAGTTCTGTGGGCGAATGCCTTGTTGATGCCAGAGGTCAGAGGAGAATGGGCAGACTGGTTCGAGCTGATAGAAAGGCAACAGTGACTCAAATCACCACCCGTTACAACCAAGGTAGGCAGAAGAGCATCCCTGAATGCACAGTACGTCGAACTTTGAGGCAGATGGGCTACAGCAGCAGAAGACCACACCGGGTGCCACTCCTTTCAGCTAAGAACAGGAAACTGAGGCTACAATTTGCACAAGCTCATCGAAATTGGACAGTAGAAGATTGGAAAAACGTTGCCTGGTCTGATGAGTCTCAATTTCTGCTGCTACATTCAGATGGTAGGGTCAGAATTTGGCGTCAACAACATGAAAGCATGGATCCATCCTGCCTTACATCAACGGTTCAGGCTGGTGGTGGTGGTGTCATGGTGTGGGGAATATTTTCTTGGCACTCTTTGGGCCCCTTGGTACCAATTGAGCATCATTGCAACGCCACAGCCTACCTGAGTATTGTTGCTGACCATGTCCATCCCTTTGTGACCACAATGTACCCAACATCTGATGGCTACTTTCAGCAGGATAATGCGCCATGTCATAAAGCTGGAATCATCTCAGACTGGTTTCTTGAACATGACAATGAGTTCACTGTACTCAAATGGCCTCCACAGTCACCAGATCTCAATCCAATAGAGCATATTTGGGATGTGGTGGAACAGGAGATTCGCATCATGGATGTGCAGCCAACAAATCTGCGGCAACTGTATGATGCCATCATGTCAATATGGATCAAAATCTCTGAGAAATGCTTCCAGCACCTTGTTGAATCTATGCCACGAAGAATTGAGGCAGTTCTGAAGGCAAAAGGGGGTCCAACCCGTTACTAGCATGGTGTACCTAATAAAGTGGCCGGTGAGTGTGTGTGTATATATATATATATATATATATATATATATATATATATATATTATAATTATTATTATTATAATCAAAAAGAAACAAACAGCACAAAATAATAGCACTACCCAGACACAGTCATTGAACAGAAAGAGCACAAAATAGGCAGCTTCCCAGGATTTAAAGTGAGACTATTATCATGCTTTATTCACCATGAGTCTCAATGTTTCGGCCCATAGTGGCTGGAGCCTTCCTCAAGCAAGTGAGCAGTGCAAAGAAGTTGATATAGCTTAAAAAACATTATGGAATACATATCATGTGATCACAATCATGTGACGTCATTTTATGTGAAAATCATATGTCTTCATTAAAAAACATATAAAAGAAAAGAAAAACTTTTTACAATAGTGATTTACATAATATTTAAAACATTTCATAAGTGATACAATATCATGCCATAGACTCCAGTATGTATTTGAATGATACAGTTTACATAAACCACAGTGTGTGAAGTGAAAATAGTGTAAATATTAAAAAGACAGTTTGTATTCATAGAAGAAGTCACCCACATGTATAGGGTGATGAGGAAATGAAAATGAGCTACTGCCGACTGTACAGCGCAGGTCCGAAAACAGAGCATGCCTAAGGCAATAACATCAGAACCCACATGATCTATGGCCACTTTCGCTTGCGCACAAAGGGGATCAACAGGTACCAGAAGAGGCGACAAGAGTAAAACATAACATCTCACAACTGCAATCCAAAGAAGAAAGTCTAGTAGTCAAAATCTCATCTAAACTGCTTTCCGAGATAAAGGTGAAATTACTTAATAAAGGCTTATTATTTTTCCCTTCTTGTATAACTGACTGGTTCTAGGAGTAGTCAGGTCTCCAAAATTTCTTAAAAACAATCAAGCTTAATGTTTATTTTGCAAATCAGCCTATTATACTGTGCATTTCTGAAGTATCCACAAAGGTATTGGTTTACATAACAAGAGTAGATTTTCCCCACAGACTTGTGATCCTGCCATTGACACATTCATTAATGCTTTTAAACAATATTTGTCTATACTTATGGAAAATGATGTATGTAGATATAGTCATCCCAATATTGCAAGTGATACTTTTGGGGACTATGAATAATCTTGCCTGTGATAATAACCTGGTTATGAAGCCCGCTGATAAAGACGGAGCGGTTGTCATCATAAACAAGGCCTCTTATGCCCAAGAAATTGAAAGAAGAGAAATTGTGAGGCACATCAAACTCACATCGGAAGATCCCATGCTGGTGCCTCTTCTGGTGATGGGGAAAGTGAAGCGGGGATAATTCCTTGGCTTCATTGCGCATGCACTGTACCTACTGCACTTGCACAGCGAAGCCAGTGTGGACTATGCAGGCTTTACTTGCCGCAATGTGCAGGCACCAAAGGAAAAGAGGGACGAGGTAAGTATAAAGTTGGGTTTTTTTTCAAAGTTTAAGTATATAGTTGAGTTTTTAAAAATCATAAGAGGTGTTTTGGGTCACTAAAAAAACACTGGTCTTAAGGATTTTTCATAAACTATTAATCTAAACTATATGGAGGACTGTAGAATTATACTATCTCCAGTGTCACCAATGCCATATTTTCATCACTGAAATCAGGTTCTACATATATCATAAGGGGATTATGTGTTTTTGTCCAAAAACTGTCATTTGGTATTAGAATAGTTTTTATGATTCCCTGTTATAAATGCAGCTCTATACGTAAGATTTTCGTTGTTCACTGCTAGGCAGCATCTCTCACCCCACCACAGGAAGCCATTACCCTCAAATACAAGAATAGATCTATTTGACAATCTATACTAACTTATATAAATTGGTTTGTCTAACACAAATTGCTTCTAAATCCCTGCTCACACCTAAATTGCATTACCACTGATGAGTAGGGATTTACTGACTTGCCTTTAAGTTGTAGGCAATAGGAAGAATGATATACATGTTCTTTCAATCATTGACTAAATTACACAGCATTGTTCCACAGTAAATTGCTATTGAAATCTCTCTTAAAGTACTTGTTACAGAATTGGGTGTGCACTGTGCAGTCATGCTGACATCTTCATGACTCTGACAAGTTAAATTGCTCTTGTTAATAGAACTGTATTTCTCATATCCTGAAGCTGAATATTTATACAGAAACTGGTGTAGTGCACATTATATGATGGGATAGGAAAGATCAAATTTTCTGTGCCTAAGCATATAAAAATAGCATTTACAGTAAAATTGAGAATACAAGACTAATATAATAAATACATTTTTATTATATAGCACCATCAGCACCAGGACATGGGGTACATACAGTATACAAACAAAAGAAGACATTAACCCCTTACATCTTGGTTAAAATCGTCGGCCACCTGTGAAGGCATTGGGGGCGCCGATCAGTTACCATTACAGCCTTGGGTCATACAAGTAAATGTCATGAAATATTAAATACCATCATTATGAAGTGCACTTTTTTATGCAAAAAAACAAGTCATACAGCTCTATACATGGAAAAATAAAAAAAAGTTATGGATTTTTGAAGGTGGGGAGTGAAAAATGAAAACGTAAAAACAAAAAAGGGCCTGGTTAACAAGCAATGACATGCAAAAAAACAAAAAAAATTTTTGGCAAAGATTCTAAAAGATAAAGATTATTTTGTGGTTGCAGAGTATGTTGGGTGAATAAGGGTTTTTTTTTTGTATTTGCATTGATTTTCACGTCCATAGTTCAGTGATTTCCACGGATGCCTCACAAAGTAACTGATTTCCATTGGTGTTTTCACATTGGCTTGTATTTTCACTGGTCTGTCCATGTAAAAAATTATGAAACATGTCCTATTTTTTTCACTGATGCAGATCACAGAAGGCAATAGAACTGTGTCTACAAAAAACAGATGAAACATCCATTTTTTTTCATTGATGAGGCTGAAAAACCAAGTGTGATGTTTTCAAAGCAATATAAACCTTCAGTTTTTTTTGCGAACACAGAGACAAAACAGAAGAAAAACTGACACACAACGGAGAGAAAACGCAACGGATGCACAACTGAAGCTAAACATCAACGTCAATGTAAAAGAGCCCTAAGACCGGCTGATCATTAGATGAAGACAAGAAAAAAGGTGTAGAAGAATTCCAGCATCCTCTATTATGTAAAATTTTATTCGGCTACCTCTGGCAGTTCCATAAAGATGAATGGAGCAGAACAGGCCTAACTTGTTTTGTGTGAAAACCCCTTCAAGTAACCATTGTGTAAAACTCCTAAAAGGTTTCTGGTTATTAGGGTCCGGACATTAAATGGTATAATTAATCAGTAATCTTAGGTAAATTTGTGTTATAATTTAAATGGTACCAAATGTAACAGCTTTAAATTAATAATAATCAGGACACATATTGAATTAACTACCTATTTCTTTTCACTGAAATATATTCAGCAGATAAGAAAGTAAAACTAATAATGGGGCAGTTAAATATGTTTTATATGTGTTTATATATGCTTAGATCTATACCAACTACCAAAATATATATAGATTGAGTAAGCAATATCAGCGTAAGCTTACTGTAGGGAATTTTTCTGTAGCACATAGGAGATGTAATGATGAACACAGATATTGATCCCAGTAATACAGAGTGGATTCAACTAGAGTAGTTGATGACCTGTTTCTTCTATGGAATTGTGTAATTCACAAAAAAATAAGCTGGTAGGATCATCATATAAAATGAAAGTAAGCCAATGCAGCACAAAAACACAGAAAAAGGACATATTTTTAGATGCATGTTCATCCGACTTTAATTCTCAATCTTAGTGCCCATCCAGCCAAAAAGCCATATAGCAATGGACATTCACATTGACTTGTAATCTACAATATATGACTCTGAGGATCAGCACAGACATGTTAAGAACTGCCGATGACTTATTAAAGATCTTTGAGGTCTTTGAGAATGAATCAGTTGCACGCAAAATAATGGAAGGGCATAGTTAGAATAATACATGTATTGTCAGATCCTTCTTTTGGCTTGATGGATGCTTTATTATTTCCTATGTATTCTGTTTTCCCTTATGGTTGTGCATGAAGATGGTTTCATTACCTACAAACAAGTAAAGGGAGGTTATCAATGTATTTATACCAGTCCAGATTTCTTAAAAACATTGCACAAATACATATATTTTTACAATGTGGTGCTCCCTGCTTTATTCAACTAAACTCTTGACTGTGTGGCAGAATCTAAGGTTGGGCATTGGTCTTGACAAGAGATGAGCGAGCACTAAAATGCTCGAGTGCTCGTTACTTGAGTTGAACTTTTTCCGATTTTTCAAGGGGACCAAGGCTCTGCACAGGGAAGTTTGGCCAAACACCCGGAAACCTCAGAAAATGATGTAAACACCACGGACAGAAAACAGCAGCATGCATGGATGCCTCTGAGGCTGCCTAATAGCATTGTGCCAAAACTATGGGCAACAGCATGGCGATGACAGAGTGACCGAGTGAGGCGAGATAGCATCTAAGACACCCAATAATTGACCCTGACACTATAGGGGACAGCATGCGGAGACAACGGCAGCAGCTGCAGGCTAGAAAGTGGCATGGTGAAATACCCCAAATGAACTCAGGCTTCAAACCAATTTTAAAAATTCCTTTTGGCAAGGATAACGTGTAGCAGTGTACGTATCAGTATTTGGCCTGGATATGGCGGCAGAGAGGAACCAAAGGAGGTGAGCAAGAAGCGCTGATATGATTTCCTATGTGAACAAAAGGTTGACAGCATATTAAGCCGATAACACAGCATAGCGGCGACAGAGTGACCAAGTTCCATAACGTATCTGGTGAAACACCCGAAAAATGAGCCTGACACAGCTTGTTTGCTAAGGGGACGACATGTGGAGGCAGCTATGGAGACGACTTTTGGAGGCAGCTATGGAGATAACGTGTAGAAGGATGCTATAGAGACGTGTGGAGGCAGCTATGGAGACAGTGTCTGGAGGCAGCTATGGAGACGGCATCTGGAGGCTGCTATGGAGACGACGTGTGCAGGCAATGGGGACGGTTATGCCACCCGAGGTGAACGTAAAGAGCTGAGAAAAGAGGAGTGAAAAGATTTTAGTGGTAAAAGGTTATAGCTTGTGGGTTGAAGGTTGCTGCAGTTTAAACGTTGTTAGTTGGATCTTATGATGGAGCTGGCGGTCCGCTGACAGGCGAGCTTTCGCCTGTCCAAGCCCCTGCCTCTCGGCTCCTCCCCTTCCAAAATGGGCCTGGGGGCCAGAAGCGTTTACTTTGAAAAAATTATTCATATTGCACTGCTATGATTGAAACTTCAGGTCTCCAGCATGGCGGCGACAGATGGGCCGAGTTCCATTATGTATCTAGTGAAACACCCAAAAATTCTGCCTGACACTGCATGTTTGCTAAGAGGCCCCTGCCTCTCGGCTCCTCCCCTTTCAAAATGGGCCTGGGGGCCAGAAGCGTTTACTTTGAAAAAATTATTCATATTGCGCTGCTATGATTGAAACTTCAGGTCTCCAGCATGGCGGCGACAGATGGGCCGAGTTCCATTATGTATCTAGTGAAACACCCAAAAATTCTGCCTGACACTGCATGTTTGCTAAGAGGCCCCTGCCTCTCGGCTCCTCCCCTTTCAAAATGGGCCTGGGGGCCAGAAGCGTTTACTTTGAAAAAATTATCCATATTGCGCTGCTATGATTGAAACTTCAGGTCTCCAGCATGGCGGCGACAGATGGGCCGAGTTCCATTATGTATCTAGTGAAACACCCGAAAATTCTGCCTGACACTGCTAGTTTGCTAAGAGGCCCCTGCCTCTCGGCTCCTCCCCTTTCAAAATGGGCCTGGGGGCCAGAAGCGTTTACTTTGAAAAAATTATCCATATTGCGCTGCTATGATTGAAACTTCAGGTCTCCAGCATGGCGGCGACAGATGGGCCGAGTTCCATTATGTATCTAGTGAAACACGCGAAAATTCTGCCTGACACTGCTTGTTTGCTAAGAGGACGATGTATGGAGGCGGTAAAATAGTATTAGATTAAAGTGGCTGCAGTTAAAACAATGTTAGTTGGATCTTGGGATGGAGCTGGCAGTCCGCTGCCAGACAAACTTTCGCCTGTCCAAGCCCCTGCCTCTCAGCTCCTCCCCATCCAAAATGAGCCTGGGGGCCAGACGCGTTTACTTTGAAAAAATTATAATTTTCAAAGCAGGCGGGGGCTACAAACAGCATTTCTAAGAACCTTTTGTATAAGATCAAGTTAAGTACTGTTCTTATAAGTAATTGGCCTGGCTATGGCAAGGGAGGGGAACGCAAACAGATGCGCATGTAGCGCTGAAATAATGTCAGTAAATAATAAAAATTTGGCGGTATATTTTGTGGATAACACAGCAGGGTGGCGATAAAGTTAACAAGTTTGATGTGGAAGCCGTTAAAACAACCCATTGGAGGTAGCAATGGAGACAACGTGTGGAGGCAGCAATGGAAACAACGTGTGGAGGCAGCTATAAAAACGACGTGTGGAGGCTGCTCTAAAGATGACGTGTGGAGGCTGCTATGGAAACAATTAATTTTGGATAGTGCCTGTGTGTGGCAGTTCAAAAAAGTTTTCAAAACAGAGGAGCGGGTAGGTAGCCCTCTAGAAAAATTAAATAGATAGAGTGCCTGTATGTGGCAGTCCCAAAAGTTTTCAAAACAGAGGAGCGGGTAGGTGGCCCTCTAGAAAAATTAAATAGATAGAGTGCCTGTATGTGGCAGTCCAAAAAAGTTTTCAAAACAGAGGAGCGGGTAGGTGGCCCTCCAGAAAAATTAAATGGATAGAGTGCATGTATGTGGCAGTCCCAAAAAGTTTTCAAAACGGAGGAGCTGGTAGGTTGCCCTCCAGAAAAATTAAATAGATAGAGTACCTGTATGTGGCAATCCAAAAATTGTTTAAAACAGAGGACCGGGTAGGTGGCCCTCCAGAAAAATTAAATACATAGAGTACTATAGATAGAGCCAGTTTGCCCTGGCAAAAAATAGCCAGTTGCCTCTGCTTTAGTGTACAAAGAGGAGGAGAAGGAGGAGAATGAGGAGGAGGAGTGCATACATGAGAATTATTCAGGTTGAGCTGCTTTCACCTGGTGGAGAATGGAAATCATGAGAAATCCAGGATTGATTCATCTTGATAAGCGTCAGCCTGTCAGAGCTGTCAGTCGACAGGCGTGTACGCTTATCGGTGATGATGTCACCAGCTGCACTGAAAACCCACTCTGACAACACGCTTGCGGCAGGGCAGGCAAGAACCTCCAAGGTGGACAGCATACAATGATAGTAATTAGAGATGAGCGAGCACTAAAATGCTCGAGTGCTCGTTATTCGAGACGAACTTTTCCAGATGCTCGAGTGCTCGTCTCGAATAACGAGCCCCATTGAAGTCAATGGGAGACTCGAGCATTTTTCAAAGGGACCATGGTTCGGGAATAAAATGTGTTAATTGATTGAAAAAGAATGTCTTCTGATAAGTTAGCAGATGTATGCAAACATCTGCAATCTATTCTTCACTGTTCCGCGCGTATATTATCTCCCGACAAGTTAACAGATGTGAAGAACAGTGAAGAATAGAATAAAAACAGTGACCACATGATCATTTAAGTGAAAAACACAGTGAAGAATAGATTACAGATGTTCTGCACATCTGCTTACTTGTCGGGAGATACGCTGTCCCGGGATCCGATGCTCTTCTTCCACTGAAGTCCCCCCGATGTCTCCGTGCCCCGATGTCTCCGTGCCCCTATGTCTCCGTGCCCATATGTCTCCGTGCCCATATGTCTCCGTGCCCATATGTCTCCGTGCCCATATGTCTCCGTGCCCATATGTCTCCGTGCCCATATGTCTCCGTGCCCCGATGTCTCCGTGCCCATATGTCTCCGTGCCCCGATGTCTCCGTGCCCCGATGTCTCCGTGCCCCGATGTCTCCGTGCCCATATGTCTCCGTGCCCATATGTCTCCGTGCCCATATGTCTCCGTGCCCCGATGTCTCCGTGCCCATATGTCTCCGTGCCCCTATGTCTCCGTGCCCCGATGTCTCCGTGCCCCGATGTCTCCGTGCCCATATGTCTCCGTGCCCCGATGTCTCCGTGCCCATATGTCTCCGTGCCCCGATGTCTCCGTGCCCATATGTCTCCGTGCCCATATGTCTCCGTGCCCATATGTCTCCGTGCCCCGATGTCTCCGTGCCCATATGTCTCCGTGCCCCGATGTCTCCGTGCCCCGATGTCTCCGTGCCCATATGTCTCCGTGCCCATATGTCTCCGTGCCCATATGTCTCCGTGCCCCGCTGTCTCCGTGCCCATATGTCTCCGTGCCCCGCTGTCTCCGTGCCCATATGTCTCCGTGCCCCGATGTCTCCGTGCCCCGATGTCTCCGTGCCCATATGTCTCCGTGCCCATATGTCTCCGTGCCCATATGTCTCCGTGCCCATATGTCTCCGTGCCGCTCCCCGATGTCTCCGTGCCGCTGCCCGATGTCTCTGTGCTGCTCCCCGGTGTCTCTGTGCTGCTCCCCGGTGTCTCTGTGCTGCTCCCTTGTGTCTCCGTCCTGCTCACCGTGTTCTGCAATGTCTTCTTCACACATATATATTGTTCTTCACATACTATTTTGTTCGCACCGTTCCGCGCGTATCTTCCGACAAGTAAGCAGATGTGCCGCACATCTGTAATCTATTCTTCACTGTGTTCTTCACTGTGTTTTTCACTTAAATGATCCTGTGTTCACTGTGTTCACTGTTTTTATTCTATTCTTCATTGTTCTTCACTGTGTTTTTTTAATTAAATGCTCGATCTCGAGCAGGGGAAATACTCGTCCGAGCAACGAGCCGTCTCGAGTACCTTAATGCTCGAACGAGCATCAAGCTCGGACGAGCATGTTCGCTCATCTCTAATAGTAATGTTTATACATTAACTTGTTTGGCTGTAACACTAACCTGTGTTGGTGATGAGCTCGCTCCGCGCGTGCGCCGTCTGGTGTCCCGTCCTGTCTCTTGTGACGAGCCCAAAGCTTCCGACTTCATGCTGACCAGAGAGTTTTTCAACAGGCAAAGCAGCAGGATGGTGAGGTTGATGATGCCGGCATCGCCACTGACCATCTGTGTTGACTCCTCAAAGTTACTCAGCACCTGACAGATATCAGACCTGCAAGTCCACTCCTCATTGTAGACTTGAGGAAGATGACTGACCAGTTCTGGTGGAAGTTGACATCTGGCAGTCTACAATCACTCTGCACTGCTGGTAAACCCTGGATAACATGGTTAATGTCAATTCCACCTCGTGGGCACGTCGCATAACAGTCGGTGAGCGGGCAGTTGCAGGTGGCGCTGCGCTGTCCTAAGAGTGGCAGCATCTGTGCTGGACTTTCTGAAATGCGCACAGATGTGGCGCACCTGCGTGAGCAAATCAGACAGATTGAGGTATGTCTTGAAGTACCGCTGAACTTATGAGATTTAACACATGGGCCAGGCATGGCACATGTGTCAGTCTACTGAGTTGCAGAGCCGCCACCAGGTTATGGTCGTTGTCACACACAACCATGCCTGGTTCAGCGGTGCCAGACACAGATCGGTCTGCGCCGTGATGCCCTGTAATAGCTCTTGGGCGCAGGGCCGCATCTGCCATGAGGCGAGATGAAAATCTCGCCTCAGGCGGCAGAATGCGGGTCCCTGTAAAGGGCGGCGAAATTTGCCGCTCTAAAGTGGGCGATTCGGGCGTCCATTAACGCCCGAATCGCCCACCAGCTAAATAAATCGCGCCTGTCTCTTTAAGACACAGGCGCGATTTATATGCGGAGCGACGCAGCGCCTTTCCGGCAGCTGCGTCGCTCCGTGCTAAGCAGTGACACAGGCGTCATGACGTCATGCGCCTGTGTCACTGTGCGGAGCCGCGGCACACAGGAAGACCGGAGTGAAGGCCGCGTGAAGACGGGACCGCGCCGAGGGAGCAGCTGCCTGCAGGTGAGTATGATTTTATTATTTTTCATGTACTTTAATTAAATGTGGGGAGGTTTCATGTTATACTGGGAGGGGGGGTACTATATGGGGCTAGAAAACGTTTAATACTGGGGGAGGGGGGGACGCTATAGATATCATATGGGGCCATAATTATTTTATACTAAGGGGGGGGTGCTATATGTATTATTTGGGGCCATACTTATCTTATACTAGGGGGGGGGGGTGCTATATGTATTATTTGGGGCCATACTTATCTTATACTAGGGGGGGGGGTGCTATATGTATTATTTGGGGCCATACTTATCTTATACTAGGGGGGGGATGCTATATGTATTATTTGGGGCCATACTTATCTTATACTGGGGGGGGGGGGATGCTATATGTATTATTTGGGGCCATACTTATCTTATACTAGGGGGGGGATGCTATATGTATTATTTGGGGCCATACTTATCTTATACTAGGGGGGGGGGTGCTATATGTATTATTTGGGGCCATACTTATCTTATACTAGGGGGGGGATGCTATATGTATTATTTGGGGCCATACTTATCTTATACTGGGGGGGGGATGCTATATGTATTATTTGGGGCCATAATTATCTTATACTAGGGGGGGGGTGCTATATGTATTATTTGGGGCCATACTTATCTTATACTAGGGGGGGGGTGCTATATGTATTATTTGGGGCCATAATTATTTTATACTAGGGGGGGGGGATGCTATATGTATTATTTGGGGCCATAATTATTTTATACTAGGGGGAGGGGATGCTATATTTTATTTGGGGATTTGGGGCTATAATTATTTTATACTGGGGGGATGCTATATATTATATATTACTAAGCTGGGGGGCTGTATATGGGGTACAGTATATTACTAAGCTGGGGGGCTGTATATGGGATACAGTATATTACTAAGCTGGGAGGCTGTATATGGGATACAGTATATTACTAAGCTGGGAGGGGACTGTATATGGGGTACAGTATATTGCTAAGCTGGGGGCTGTATATGGGATACAGTATATTACTAAGCTGGGGGGCTGTATATGGGGTACAGTATATTACTAAGCTGGGAGGGGACTGTATATGGGGTACAGTATATTGCTAAGCTGGGGGGGATGTATATGGGATACAGTATATTACTAAGCTGGGGGCTGTATATGGGATACAGTATATTACTAAGCTGGGGGCTGTATATGGGGTTCAGTATATTGCTAAGCTGGGGGATGTATATGGGATACAGTATATTACTAAGCTGGGGGGCTGTATATGGGGTACAGTATATTACTAAGCTGGGGGGGCTGTATATGGGGTACAGTATATTACTAAGCTGGGAGGGGACTGTATATGGGGTACAGTATATTGCTAAGCTGGGGGCTGTATATGGGGTACAGTATATTACTAAGCTGGGAGGGGACTGTATATGGGGTACAGTATATTGCTAAGCTGGGGGCTGTATATGGGGTACAGTATATTACTAAGCTGGGGGGATGTATATGGGGTACAGTATATTACTAAGCTGGGGGCTGTATATGGGATACAGTATATTACTAAGCTGTGTTGTTATCCAGGAGACTTCATATTGTAAGTGACTGTGGTATTTTTAGGGACGCCGGGTCGAGATGCTGCATGGAGCTGAAGTTATCTGGCCGTGAATTCACCTTTGATACTTTATGGATTGGAGAACCCGGAATAAAGTCCTCCTGATGGAAGAGATTGTCATCTATAAGGTACTAGATGCCACTAATGCCTCTCAGATCCTGTAGTCAGTCACACAGTGTCAGGGAGCTGCCTGTAGGGTTGTTAGTAAAGTTTAAGGATTTACTTAACAGGGAGCGGGGGGGGGGGGGCAGCATTTTAATATTCGCCTCAGGCAGCAAATATGCTAGAATCGGCCCTGCTTGGGCGGTGTGCCTTTTATCGCCTAGGCTCAGCAGTTTGAGCACTGCCTGCTGTCGCTTAGCGATGGGTGCGCTGCTGTGCTTAGGGCTACCGACTGATGGCGCCATGCCCACAGATGGTAATTCGAAGGAAGAGGTGGAGGAGGCATAGTAGGCCTGAGATACCTGGACCAAGGTAGGCCCCGCAATCCTCGGCGTCGGCAGTATATGAGCCGCCCCAGGGTCAAACTCGATCCCAGCCTCCACCAAGTTAACCCAATGTGCCGTCAGCGGGAAAAGTAGTGGCAGCTGGGGACCGAATACCGAGGGGCGACCGCCGCCATGAGGTTGCGAAAGGCCTCGGTCTCTACCAGCCGATCAGGCAGCATCTCCAGGCTGAGTAATTTGGAGATGTGGACGTTGAGGGCATCTGGGGTATAGACAGCTGAACGGTGCGCATGGAGACATTGGTGGACACTGTGGAGGATCGTAGAGGCGAAGGTGTTGTTTTCGCGCGAGAGGTGTTTGGGCCGGGGTCCTGGGCAGGGGGCTGACTAGTGTTAATGCACCAGCTCTGGCCCTGCCTCTCTCTCTGGCCCCACCACTGCCTCTTCCAACCTATTCTCGTATAGGACTCACCTCCGTCTCACAAGCACTGTGTTCACCCGGCCTATCAACACAGATTGGGTCTGTCACCTCATCATCCTGCGATCCCTCAGTCTGCTCCCCCGTCGGACTTCCTGCCCTGACAACAACTTCACCACTGTCTGACAACCGTGTCTTTTCATCGTCCGACACCTCTACACACTTCTTCCACTACGACAAGAAGGTCATCATGTCACCACAGACTGTGACCGATGGAAAACCTGGTAATCGGGAAAGAGCTCAGCAGCAACCTGACAAGTGGTTTGTGACTCTGGGAAGGGTCCAGAAAACAGTTCCTCGGAGTATGCCGGCTCAAATGCCTGGGAGGGGGCAGACTGGGGGGAAGGAGTTTGAGGTGGCCTGTTGCTTCCTGGTGTACATCAGCAAGGGGGTGTAGTGTCCAATGGGAAATGAGTGTCCGCACCACAAATTGGTGCAGAAATAGGAGCTGCTCTATAATTTGCTGCACAGCCACTCATGGTGCGGCGAGACACAGTGCATGCACCATGCACAATAGAATTCTATGGGAGCCGTGACTTGGCCGCCGTTTGTGCAGCCAGCTCACAGCCAAAAATATGGACAGGTATATGAGGCCTTAGTCTATAATGTTAATGCATAAATAGTGAAAAACCCAACCATAATTTTTCTTTGGTTTCAAAAGTATAAATGCCCCATCCATAGTAAAGGTTACTTATAAATGACTGGTAAGTGTGTGGCATACAGGATGGAGCCAGAAGAAGACATTCCCCTATGTAATGTAGTGGCCATGCTAGCCTAGCTTACTTAATTTCCCCTGATTTTCCCTTAAGGAGACGCCATACATTGGCTTAGCAGCATTTCCTATGTTTCAAGAGGGCTTGGAAGCAGAGTCTGCGAGGGACTTGTGGACTGGCGGAGGATCAGTAATACTACTTTGTGTTTTATGTTACTCTGACATTTTTGACTAATATTGCAATAGCTAATAAGCTCTTGACAAAATTGTTATCTTGTTAAACACCTGTGTACCTATTGTAGTTGCCATTGGTAATCACATTGTTTAATAAGGTCATATTTACGGTAAATTCCAGATTCGCAAAGAAAATTATTTGGATAATAAAATGTATACTTTAATTACTAAAGAGTAATGACATCTTCATTACAACCACAAAAAAATGACAGAATCATTTCTCTGTTATATTTTGTAGTTAAATTCTATCGGAGAACCCACTGAGTGCATTCCTCTAAATTTACAACACTAGAATAAACAAAGGATAAATTAAAAGGTAAAATGTAAGTTATATTTCCCAATAAAGTAGATTTAGTGCATACCCCTGCTGTTCATCATAGAGAGGTCATCCTGTGCATGAAAAAACTATTTGCTTTCTAATTCTCAGCCTGAGATATGTTTTAGCTCTGGAAGAGGTTACATTTTATATATTTTCTCAAAAGACACGGATCACATATTTCAAAGACTTCTGTAATGTGCTTTTATTTTTTCTCATAATGTTTTATATCAGAACATATTTCACAATCATTAAAACCGTAATTTAGGAGCAATTCGCAGCATATAGATCCACATTTGGGAATTAATCTGTAACCACTAGCTATTAAGTTGTTGTGCTAAGGCAGGTCGAAATCTATCTCCTCCAAATTGGCTCTTGTATGTTTAATACAATGTGTTTTATAAGGAAATTGGTTTTACGAAGACCATAACATACATCTTGAGCAGTAAACACTAACACAGTAAGAGTCACTTGATATTACTGTTATTAATATTGCAGAACAGAATATCAGTGCAGTGGTCATAAAAAATTTGTAACATCTACTTATGGTGGGTATGGACACATAATTACAGATATGGCTACCATCAAGTAATTTGGGGTCCTATACAGGCAAATGTTGGGTCTCTCCTGCCCCCAGTGCACATTAAAGTTTACTATTGTGTACCAAATGAAATGCATGCTTGAGTGGTACAGTCTTCTGTGAGCCAATTATCTTCAAAAATAATTTAGGCATGTTCTGGAGGGACACAGCCCATTACTGTTGGAAGACATGCACATTGTGACCAGTACAAAGCCACAGACTTCATTGTCTCATGCTAGAAGGTTAGTCAGAGACTATAATATTATCCGAACCAGAAGTGGCATCTAGTAGCTTACGGGTGGTGATTATTCTCCATCTGTTTGTCCTCCATCTTAATTTCTCCCTGCCATGAAGCTGCTGAATTTCCTCCCAGATGTCTTTGGCTTTTTGCAGCACATCCACACTGCGCTCCCAAAAATATCACAGTAACCATTAAAATAGAGTCCCCTGGATCAACGATTCCCAACCAATCAATTCTTTAATATAAAGTACTATGCAAAATTTTCAGCAGGTATGTAACAATGCTGCACAGTACAAATGATAAACTATATGTACATCTATTTATATTTCACTTCTTCAGAATGCGTTCTTACAATTTTTATTTTACATCTTCCTAAAACATTTGCACAGTACTGTACATGTCAATTAAATATATTAATTATAGCGGGGAGGGGGGTCATGTGTGCATGGGTTCACTGAGGTACCTTAATAAATATGACCAGCCTGACTTGGTTTACTTTTGCACACTAAGGTTTCCTGAGTTACTTCCATGCAAACACTAAAAATGACATCTCTGAATGTAGGATACTTCAGCAACATATTGGTCACAATTATTTTATCTACAAAGTTCTCTAATACATTTCCTGGATAATACACTCCCGGTCATTACATACAAAATTTCCTGGATTAAAAATCACTTCATTATATAAATTGTAACTCAAATTCTTATAAAAATTCAAGACCCTTTGTTCTTCTCAGAATATATCTTTAATCTTGTTAGACACTTTAGATAGAAAATCTGACCTACTTGTACAACATGAACAAATATCATTAAAATATGTATGCATGAAGTAAGGTCAGAGTTTGAAAGGTTTTCTCATCGATTTGTGTCAGTAGGCTGCATGGCGAGTCGTGTTGTGAGATGATAGCATATAACGAGGCGTGTGTTTAATGGACCGTTTTAGATGGCAGAGAAGCAATATCAATTCCTCTGACTAATGATTTTTTGATATGTTGATTAACAGTAATAGATGTGAGTCTTGATGTTAAAAAATCATATTAAGTGGTGTGGAAAATAAAGACTTTTATTAACATTCTGTAAAAAGATTGGAATACCATGTCATGTAAGTGCAATTGGTTGAAGGTCAGATTTTGCAATTTTATTCTACAGAATCAACTGTTTTCAATCAAACATTAAAATACCCAAAGTGAAAAAGGTGAACAAATGTCTTAGATCCAAGGCTACGCGTCTGGAAATGAAAAGAAGAACTAGAGGTTTTCCTCTATTCCCTATAGAGGGAATTTGGCAGAAGATTTGACCATAGACAAAATGGAGACAGTGTTAGTTATTAGCCCCAGAGATCTGTGTGATCACAACTTTCTGTGTAGTTAGTAGCATCAGGACTGTAAAAATGCCATTTATATTTAGAATTTTGTCTGGTTTCTGAGCACTGCGGTCTACTAGTGTGTGACAACTTTCCTCTGAATATGATACAGCCCCTCTCTCATCTCTAATACGTCACTACTGTATAACCTTTCGTTTGAATACTACTGCAGTCATTTGAATTGGATGTGCTATGCTCAGTTATGAGATCTCTTACACCAGAGCACCAGGGTTCTCAGAAGTCAGATTGTGCAGATCTTCTGGGCCAATCCCTACTACTGTCTGCAGTGGTATGTGGTTTTAAATCTCTGTCTTGCGAGAAGATTGGACACTATAAATGGGCTTTGGCGTGACATGGCGGAGAGCAGAGTAGATGGGCAACAGGTGGCATGAACACACCGGCCCACTGTACTTACTATAGTCTCTGCCAGAAAACCTGGGGAGACTATAGCTGAAATCCCCAACAGGTCTAAAATGTACATAATACCATTCATGATCTTCAAAAACACATTTCTGAATATATCTATTGCATGTTAATGTTGTTGTTTACAGCTTTCCATTAAGTATTGCTTCTTTATAGCAGATTGATGCCCTTTCCTGGCCTTGTGTCCTTCAGTGCATCAATACTTTGAGCTTAATGGAGTACACGTCTCCCTTGACTCTTGCTCAGAGCAAAAATTTACACAGGTCTTTGAGCCGTTGATCTTGGGCAGATTTGTCTGCTAACTGATTAAAACCTAGATGCCAGTTTTTCTCTTGTAAGTTTGTAACCCTTTGCTCTTCAGTTTCTTGAAAAAAAATAAATACATTTTTCCTATTTTGGTTTTCGTCTTAATAAGCACTGCAAATGCATAACACAAGTAAATGAAAAGACGCTACAGACACAGATTCATATAATACCAAAGACAAAAGCCCTGTATAATTTGTACTGCAGTGGACATAATACTATGGGTTTCCGGAAGGAAGTGTTTCATTGATATTACTCTGAGCCTATTCTCAATATATCAGTTTTAATAAATATGTGTATATGTCATGATACAAAAATTATTGAGCATGTTTTCTTACAACTTTGTTTTGTGCAATTCCTCTGTTACTCCTACTAGAAGCTTATGAATACATAAAAAGCTGGGTGTTACCAGTTAGTGTTAGTGTATCCTTGTACACATTGAAATTGTTCAATTACTCCAAAATGGATAAGATTGTGCACGACAGTTTCCAACTTATTTGTTAAGTTCCAGGAACAAATTTATCTAAAATTGAAAGAAAATATGCTTATTAATGGGATTGCACTCTATATACACTTCAATTAATTTTTTAGTTTTTCGATCCGTGGGTTAACCCGTTCATGCTCTGCGATGGATATATCCACCACAGAGCTATGAAGGGTGTATGAAGAGAGCTCACGGGTTGAGCCCTCTTCATACAGAGATGGGCTTGCACCGATCGCAGGTGTTAACCTCTTGTCTGCCTCTGGCAAAGACGCTGGTGGTATTTAAAACACGGCTGCCATCTTTATTGAGATCGTCGCTCTCCCGAATAACATTGGGGGGCGGTGATCGGTTGCCATGACAGCCTTGGGTCTTTGTCAGATCCGAGGCTGCATGGTTTTTTGAAGATTTTTTACAATGAGCCAGTGGCTCTTTGTAATGAATCTTATGCAAAAAAAAGCTCCATAGACTAAAGTATAAAAATTTTATTAGCATCGGAAGATGGCAAAATTGTTTTTCTTTTTCTTACACATTTGTTTAATTTTTTAAAATGTATTAAAACACAATAAAACCTGTATAAATTTGGTATTACCGCTATCGTACTGAACCAAAGAATAAAGGAGAGGTGTTATTTGGAGCGCAGAGTAAAAGTCGTAAAAACTGAGCCCACAAGATTTTAGCTGAAATTGGTCAGATTTTACTGCAGATTTTGAGAAATGTTGATTGATGGACTTGTCAGCCACTTATTAAAATATCTGGATCACTTATAATGTGCCGGATGTAGCAGACTCCATTCTTTTATGGCAGAGCTATGCTGGAAGTATGCGATTCAAGGAGCACTACTATTGGAGGGCCCAAGCATGTGTATATAGCAAAAAAGGCGTCCATTGTTACCCAAAAGGGAGTGTTCTCAAGCACTTTTGTACGGAAAGAAGTGGTCCACAGGTCATAATATATAATGTTGTATAATTTTATATTGTTGTATATTGTTCTATTTTCCTTTACAATAGCCAGAAAACATTGAAGTTTAGGAACAGTCTCTACTTTGGAAAGGTTAAAATAAATTCACAGACCTGTGAAAAGGGAAAAAAACTCCAAGCAGACTCCTGAGACACGGATACTTTAAGAGGAACATCTCTGAGCTGCGAGGCCGGATGTAATTAGAAAGCAGGCTGCACCATCCATGTGGTGAGGGAAATGACATGTTGCTATGATTGATTACATTTATTTCTACAGGAGACGCCTGACAGTTTGCAGTCATAATTCATAAAAATATATTGGGCAATAAGAGCTTTATTCTGCTAAGTAAACTTTCTGGGGATAAAATCTGCAGAGAGATGAAGCTACTAAGTTTCAGGTTCTCACTGATACAGATTCTCCATATGGACTAGGTTTTAAAATATATTTTAAAAGGAAATGGGATTTTTAACATTTATTACATGCAATATTAAATACTGCATATTGAACTTCCTTTAATATATTTCATCCAAAGATCTTTTATTACGTTTTTCAAAGCACCTTTATTTTCTTATTGCTGGGAGCATAGTGTGAAAAGAATCTGCCATGATTCCTGTGATAAGAAATGGAATATATAAGTTCAGTTCGCCAATGCTGGTGAACGGGGGACATAAACAATCCCAAATCTGGTTCTTATCAACGGATAAGTCAGTTTTAGTATTTTGCAGCTTTTACTGGAAGATAAAGTTAGCTTTTTTGGAAGATGTCAGAAATTACATTAAGAAGCTGTCTATCTGTGGCTCCGATGACAGACAAAACTAAACTAAACTAAAAAAAATTCTCAAATCATATATTTTTCTCTCTGTATATATCTTGGAATGGAATCAAATAAATCTAAGATTTTCCTAATGAAAGAACCACCAGACTGAATGATACAAATAACCAGACTGATAAATGCAGCTACTGTGGTTATATTTAGCTCACAGATGATTATTAAGAATGGATAAAATGGTATACTCTTCTCAGATTAGAGAAAGACTTGCTATATTTACTTCAAACAGGAGCAAAAAAATATTCTGAAAATGCCAAGACAATAGAACACAAAAAGGCGGAGTCATAACTTAAAAAAAAAATTTGGAAAAGTTGTCAGGGCATATGCTAAATACAAAATACTATATAGAAAAAAATTAAACGTTTTGTGGCTAATGTGAGTACAATGTTTGCGCCTCCTGAAA
Source organism: Engystomops pustulosus (assembly GCF_040894005.1). Taxonomy (NCBI): domain Eukaryota; kingdom Metazoa; phylum Chordata; class Amphibia; order Anura; family Leptodactylidae; genus Engystomops; species Engystomops pustulosus. Next base: position 156,585,155 of record NC_092414.1, on the reverse strand, counting down.
TAAAATTGAAAAAATTGAAAAATCCTTTGCAGCACATTTAATGTGTTCATACTGCCATGTCACGTTTAAATGCTGTAAATTGCTTTATGTGAAGCCTAAGTTATACATTATCCCCATAAAATATTGCTATACCTTGCACAAATGAATAGCCTATACATTGCCTAGAAAATTAGTGAGAGCATAGTTACAATACATTGTCCAGATAGTGGCCATTTCCAGGTGCATATGTTGCTTAGACAATACAATGGGGGTCATTTACTAAGGGCCCGATTCGCGTTTTCCCGACGTGTTACCCGAATATTTCCGATTTGCGCCGCTTGTACATGAATTGCCCCGGGTTTTTGGCGCACGCGATCGGATTGTGGCGCATCGGGGCCGGCATGCGCGCGACAGAAATCGGGGGGGCGTGGCCGAACGAAAACCCGACGTATTCGGAAAAACCGCCGCATTTAAAAACCGAAACTGTGTCGCTTGGGGAGCGCTCACCTTCACCTTCTATGGGATGGTGCATTCCGGGGCGTTAAGATTATTTTCGGCGCTGCAGCGGAGGAACTACCATCTTAAATCCCAGCCGGACCCGAATCCTGTGCAGAGAACGCGCCGCTGGATCGCGAATGGGCCGGGTAAGTAAATGTGCCCCAATGAGTTTGTGTTTATTGTGATAATGAACCTGTTGCAGTATAAGGGCACTTCTACATTCCGTTGTTTTTCGTGTACGTGGTTCAGTGATTTCCACGGATGCTTCACAAAGCCTTTGATTTCTTTGGGTGTTTTCACATTGGCTTGTATTTTCACTGGTCCAGTGACTGGTCAAGGTCAGCCATACAAGCAGTGTCAGGTAACTAGCAAAGCAGGGCACCAGGCAGCAGAGCATCAGAAGCAATACTGATCAGAAACAAGCCACAGCTTAACCCCTTTAGGACCAAGCTCATATTCACCTTGAGGACCAGGCCTGAATCGAAGCAGTCACCGCTTCTAACCATGCCCGAACCCGCCCCCCTCATAAATACATCAGACCACTCGCAAAGCGATTACATTGTACTCTGCCACAGTTTTAGATAGCCTTACTGGAGGTTTCCAGTAACGCTACCTTTCTAACACTGTGGCGTTTGTTTAACCCCTTAACAACTTGGCCTTTTTTCGTTTTTTCACTACCATTTTTCACTCACCACCAAAATCTATAACTTTTTTATTTTTCCACATAAAGAGCTCTGTGATGGCTTATTTTCTGCATAACAAATTGCACTTCATAGTGAGTGTATTTAATACTCCATGCCGTGTACTGTGAAGCAGGAAAAAAATTCCAAATGCAATGAAAATGATGAAAAAACACAATTGCAACGTTTTCTTGTGGGCTTGGATTTTACAGCTTTCACTGTGCGCACCAAATGACATTTCTACTTCATTCTATGGGTCGCTACAATTACGTGGATACCAAATTTGTATAGGTTTTATAATGGTTTCATAAATTTAAAAAAATTAAAACCTCCTGTACAAAAATTTTTGGGGGGATTTTGCCATTTCTAGCGCCAATAACTTTTTCATACTTTTGTGTACGGAGCTGCGGTTGGTGTCATTTTTTGCGACTTTTGATGTTATTTGCATTGCTGTAATTTTTAAGACTGTGCAACCTTTTGATCACTTTTTATTTATTTTTTAGATTTTTCAAAATGGCCAAAAAATGCGATTTTCGACTTTGGACGCTATTTTCCGTTACGGGGTTAAACACTGAAGTGAAAAACTGTTATTATATTTTGATAGATCGGGCATTTTAGGACGTGGAAATACCTAATGTGTTTATGATTTTTACTTTTTATTAATATTTATATCAGTTCTAGGGAAAGGGGGGTGATTTGAATTTTTAGGTTTTTTTTATTATCATTTTTCTTTTTTACTTTTTTTTAATTTTTACTTTTACTATTTTTCAGACTCCCTAGGGTACTTTAACCCTAGAAAGTCCAAAAGATGGTGATCTATGATCACATATTGCAGACCTGCTCTACTCCCGGTGCGTAAACCTCCAAGGACGCCTCTTTCCTCTCTCCTGGACAAATGTGATATGGATGAAAAGATGAGGATCGCACTCTGACTTGCTTGTGTCCAAAAAGTAAGAAACTTTATTTGTGCATGGAAACAGCGGTTACAGGAATTGGAATAAAATCTGACGCGTTTCTGACCCTTGCGGTCCTTAGTCGTAGATAACACTGTGTGAGGCACGAGAGACATTTATAATCCGAAAACCGGAAATGGTTGATTGATTATCAGGTGAGTAAGTCTCTGACGTGTCTCACAACATTAACACTTTGGTGTATATTCACAATAAAAACATCGTGATACTTCATAAACATCTAAAATATACAGGCAAAAAGAGAAAAGACACATGTAACTAATGCATTAAAACTGAGAAACTAAGAACCCGCTAATAATTAACCAAAAGATCATTACGTACATTGAATCCTTTGGGATGTATGCAGTCCTTGGTGAGGATCCAGAAACCCTCCCGGTTCAATAGTTTTCTTCTAAGATCACCACCCCTACGATTCATTTTAACTTTTTCTACACCATGAAAAGTAAAATTGGATAGATCTCTGTTATGGTATTGTATGAAATGTCTGGCAGCATTGGAGGGGTTATTGTACTCAAAGTTGGTGACGCCATTAAGATGTTCTCTAATACGTTCTTTTAAAGCTCTACTAGTACAGCCTATATAATCCATGTTGCAAGTTGTGCAAGTGATGCAATATATGACATTCCTCGTATTACAATTAATAAAATCACGTATGGTTATTTCTGTGTGCTTGTTTTTATCTAAAGTTGTCTTGCAGCTCTGTGCATACTTGCAGCTCTTACAAATTTTGGCACCACATTTGAAAAAACCTTTGGTATGAAACCAAGGTTTGATGTTAAAATTTTTATTAATGTCACTGGGGGACAAAATGCTGCCTATGGTTGGGGCTTTCCTAGTAGAATAGGAAATGCCCGCCTGTAAAAGTTCTCGCAGTATGTCATCCTGATATAGCATGGGGATATAGGTATTTATAATATTTTTTATGGCTGTGTTTTCTACACTATAGGTAGTAACAAAGGTAGGTTTGTTATTACGTGTTGAAGAGATGGGAGGTCTATAACTGACGGAGAGTAAATTTTCCCTAGATCGATTTATGCCAATATGTTTGGCTCTTTCTAAGTTCCCCTTAGTGTAACCCCTCTTTTTCAATCTTTGTTCTATCATGTTGACTTCTGCTTGAAATGCTGAATTTGTAGAACAATTCCTTTTAGCCCTGAGTATTTCCCCTACCGGAATGCCTTTTATGGTGTGTACTGGATGACATGAGGAACTGTGAAGTATGGTGTTGCGAGCTGTGTTTTTGCGGTAGGTGGATGTGAAAATATGTTCTGAGTTGTGCAACGTATCCAGTTGCAAATCTAGAAACGTAATGCTGTGTTCGTGCCATTGGTAGGTAAAGAATAAATTTAATGGGTTGTTATTAAGATAGTCCACGAAGTCTGACCAGCTGGGCACAGAATGGATTACAATCAGAGAAAATATACATGTCCTCCCACCATGCAACATATAGGTTGGCCAGCGATGGGGAAAATTTCGCCCCCATCGCTGCCCCTGATTTTTGTAAAAAGAAGGCATTACCATATTGGAAAAAATTACTGCTAAGTAAATAATGTACTGTTTCCAGAATGTACAGTTTAAGATCCTTGGAGTAATTTGAGTATTTGTCCAAGTGGTATGACAGAGCTGTAATGGCCAAGGGATGGGGAATACTTGTATATAGAGCCTCTATGTCGCAGGCTAGCCATGAGTAATGAGGTTGCCAGTTGGTTTTCTGGATGACTTGTAATATATGTTTGCTATCCTTTAAATAACCATGGCATCGTGTGACTAATGGCTGTAATAGTGAGTCCACCCATGCTCCCATCCGTTCATTTAAAGAGCCGATGCCGGCAACAATGGGACGCATGGGTGGAGGAAACTTATCCTTATGTATTTTGGGTACACAGTGGAATATTGGTGTTATAGGATTTAGTACATACAGATATTCTGTTAGTTTCGGTGTAAGAATGCCTAAAGCTACTCCTTCTTCCAGTAATGACAATAGTCGTGACATGAATTGTTTCGTAGGATTATAAGTAAGTGTGACATAGTTGTTCTGGTCTTGTAATAATTGTTTGCACATAATGTCATACAGACCAAAATCCAGAAGGACAATTGCCCCTCCTTTGTCCGCCTTACGTATTACTAAATCCGTATTGGATTTAAGGGAACGAATGGCAAATCTCTCTCTATTGGTTAAATTGGATTTATCAGAATGGAGCAACTCTACATTGCTATGCAACTTTACCAATTCAGCTTGTATAATTTCCTGGAATTTGTCCAAGACAAAAGGTTTCGACTGTACTGGATAGAATAGTGGGTTGCTAGTTTTAAAATTGGTAGCAGTATTTATGGTCTCATAATCCATATTAATAGTACAACCCTCTAAGCTACTCAGTGTGTCTAGCACTATGACATCTTGGACAGATGGAAAGTCTAGATTCTTATTCACCATATTAACATCAAATAATATACATTCCTTAGAGTCATCAATATCACTATGCTCTGTATCATTCATTTTAAAAAAATGTTTTTTTACTGTTAATAAACGAACAAAATTGTTAACGTCCATAATAGTTCTGTATAAATCAAAATGATTGGTGGGAGCATAATTAAGTCCTTTTGAAAGAAGAGACAATTCAGAATCAGTAATGATATATGATGATAGATTTAAAACGCTTACTTTTTCTTCGTAGGTTTTGTGTTTCTCCTCGGATAGTGTCTTGTTGTTTTTTCTTCTTCCCCTCCTGGTGCGTTTTTTGGGTTGTTTTGGCGTTTGGTAGTTTTGTAATAGGACGGAGGTACCACAGGTGTTGTAGATTCTGATATGGTGGAGTCGTCTGAATGATATTCTGAACTCTCAGCTTCAGTGGAACTGAAACTGACTGCTTTTTTGGTGGTGTCTTCCTCTGTATCATGTGTGGTTCTCTTTTTTAGTATAGATTTTGGTGTATATCTGTTTCTTCTGCCCCATTCATAGACAGTATTGGTTTGGTAATCCAAAAGGTCACGTTGAAACTTGTTTTTCTTTGTAGAAATAATATGTTTCTCGAGGTCCGAGATGTGACTTTTTAGTTTATTGTCCAGATCTGTGAATTGAGCACTTTGCATATGGGGTTCCAAATGTTTCTGTGTTTTCTGAATTTCCATACGTACATTGTCCAATGCCATTTTTTCATGCTTTAAGATCAAATCCATCAGGCGTAAAGAACAGGTGGTTAGTATGGAATTCCAATTGTTAACAAACTCCTCTGAGTACACGGTGGTTGGTATTTTTTTGAGGCGGAGGCCCCGTGGTATCATATTTTTTTCCGCATACTGTTGTAATGTTGAAAAGTCCCACCATGTACGTGTCTCTTTTACGAGGAGTTTCTCCAGGTCCCAGAACAATTTTTGTAGATCCATTCTCTCCGCTAGATAGATTAAAAATATTATCCTACTTTAACCCTAGGTTGTCTGATCAATTCTACCATATATACTGCTATACTGCAATATGGCAGTATATAGGGATTTTACTCCTCATTCATTACAATGTCCTGATAGAACATTGTAATGAATGGGTTAAAACGAGACAGCTTCGGGCCTTCGTGAGACCCGAAGCTGTCATGGAAATGGATCGCCGCTCCCCGTGCCGGTGGCGATTGGCGTGAAAGAACCCGCTAGCTAACTGTGCTAGCAGCGATCGCGGGTGTTACCAGTAAGCCTTTGCTTCAATATGCAGCAAAGACTTACTTACTGGCTATGGAGCCCTTTCCATGCACCGGGACCCGGCGCGCATCGTACTAGTACGGCGCGCTTCGGGAAAGGGTTAAGCACTAGGGGCTGCTTACTTAGTGCCGAAATTATGGGTGACAAGTCCTCTTTAATGTGCACCCAAAGGGGCGCGTTATTGCTTAGTCTGCTCCACAATTCTGCAGCAGGAACAAAGTACACAAAAAAAAATTGCACATTCTGCCAGAGCAGTGCAGGGGGTGCTAGATTCTTAAAGACTATGCACCATAATTTAAGAATATGGTGCACCCCAGACACTCCATGCACAGTTTTTACAGTTTTTGATAAATGTGGGCCATAGTCTTAACATGGAAATTAGTAAATAACCATATATCTGATTTATGTTGGCATCATGTTTTATGTGTTGGGAAGTTAATTATTCGAGCAGCAATTTTTTGAATTGTCAAGGAAATTTCTGAATTAAATATTTTAGGCAGCAATCCATTCTTAAAGGGTTTCTGAAAGTCCTATCGTTTAGAAACCCTTACAAAGCTCTCCATTTATAAATTTGCACCCCTCAAACTATTCAAAACCGCTTTAATCAAGCCTTAACCCTTTTGACTTCTCTAGTGATTTAAAACAAAATGAAGGTTCTATTTGGAATGTTCAAAATTTGACAATAAATAGCTTATTTGGACCTAAAACATTTATTTTGGATAAAAGGATTAAACAAATTTCAAAATTTGTTGTGCAGTTTCTCCTGACTATAGTGATACACTACATGCGGATGCTACCTGTTTTATAGGGCTAAAGCAGGGCAAGGGAAGGAGACCCATATACATATTGGAGGGCAGATTTTGAAGGATTAGTTTGCAGGTTCCTAAAAAGTTCCTGAGGTACCACAACAGTTAAAAAGCCCAACTAATAACACCACTTTGGAATGTACATCCCCCAAAGAATATATCAATGGATACAGGGGGCATTTTAACGTCACCAGTTTTTCATGGAACTGTTTTTACTTTTTCTTCTCTAACAAAGCACATTGCTTTGGCCCCAAAATATTTATTTTTACATGGGCTTAAAGAAGAAAATATAGCAGTTTGTTACGCTATTATCCTGAATTTGGAAATACCTCCTATGTGGTCATAAGCTGCTGTAGGGGCACACAATGGGGCTCAGAATGGAAGGAACACGAATTTTGAGCTTTCTCAGTTTGCTGAAACAGATTTCAGGTGTAATGTTACATTTGTGGAGCCCCTAAGATTCCAAAACAAGAGAAATCCCCAATGAGTGACCCCATTTTGGAAAATTAGCCCCTTAAGCAAAATGCTAATGTTACATTAATTTATTTTCCAGATATGAAGATGGTGGAAAGAGGTTCTATAATCTGGCAGAGTACATTGGGTTCACCAAATCCTGGATTTCTCCCTCCAAACTAGTGCATTTTCGAAAAGTGAAATGTTGTCCCTTTTTCCCCACAAATGCTTAACCTGTGGTGTACACTGATATAATCTCGCACAATTTATGCATTACTCTTCCAGCGACAGACAGCTTATTTATTAACACTTTATGGAGGGGACTCTATACTGTTTACTGTATGGCATAGATAACATGTTACTTATATTCTATGGTTTAGTATGCTAATGGAGACGTTCTATTCACATAGCTTTTTGCAGAATAAAAACTCATTTGATTAAAACAATAACTTGTTTTTGCATTGCCCTCTTCTAAGAAGCATAACATTTACATTTTCTTGTTGACAAAGCAGTTTTATTTATTTGAGACAAGTTGTACTTTTTATCCAGTAAATATAAGAATCTCTAATAATAATCTCATATATAATGATCTCTTTTTTTGTGAGATACTTGAGCAAAAGTCTTCATTTTTGCCATTTATTAATGACTGCAGCGACTGTAGGGTTAAACATCTGGGCTCCCACAGTGATCAAACAGGCTTTGCTTCTGAGCTTGTACAATCTCTATGACGTACAGTACATGTACGGCAGGACACAGACCACATTTCCTGCATACAAGTACGTCAAGATGCATGAAGAGGTTAAACATGGGCAGCCAATAGAAGCAGATACACCATACAGACAAGATAAGCTTGGAAACTTTTCTTAGGTGCTGGGTAGCAGGGCATGCTGGACTTTGTAAACCCTGGTGAACTCCACCGTGGGAGTTCAAAGGTGGGAACTTCAATGCTGGCGCACACACTAGTTCTCTAAGAAGGTGAAAGAACTAGTGCCCACACCCTATAAAAAATGATACAGCAGGAGACCGAATGCCTGATAATTGAATGACCTGGATGCAGCGGATGCTGGGACGTGGCAGAGCAAGGCAACTGTAATTCACCTAGAGACCAGGACACTTCCAAGAGTGGAACCCATTGCCAGCTTTAGTGTACATTCAGACGGCTTGGTGCTCACCCAAACTGGATTTAGGGCGAGCACAGGGCCAGCGGGAGGAGGTGGAAGGGGTGAGTGCTCTTCACCCCTCCTCTCTCCAATGGCAGATGAGTTGCCTTGCCACAAATCTGCCAAAATATAACTATATTTTGCAGGGTGGCCTTCCAGACTTTGTAAGGGTGAGGTGACACACAGTGAGCTCATGGCACCATCACCTGGAGCCATAGAAGTCTATGGGGTCGGGATCTGGTCACAAATCATCCAGCCAGATCATTGCCGCCATAAAGACTTTCTGAATGCACCCTGATCTTTAAAAGTAGTAGAGTTTAAAGCGCAGGTGCTGCATATGCACAAAAATAAGCCACAGATTTTACAAAACCAGAACTTATATCCTTGTTGATTTTTTAGTGTTATTCACTTGGATGCCAATTTATGTTGCCAAATGCTTTCTACATTGTGATTAATTGTGCTAATTAACGCCACAAGAAGAATATCAATATCAACACTTCAACATTGCAAATGGCAGTAAAAAGACCCTGTCACATACTGATAGGTTTTCAAATTAAAATAAATAATGAATTATTCCTACCTGCTAATGTCTAAACATGGGGATGTTCTGATTGTTTTCAGCTGATTCTTTTTAAACAGTGACATTTTAGGTTTTTTTAAGTCATCCCCAGCAAAGTCAAAAGACTAAAATGAAATCTCAAACAAAGCATAGAGAGGGACATAGGTTTTGTAAACTCAGATTAGTAAACCCAGGGCAAATACATGAAGGTTAGGCACACTCATACTATAAGTCGTGCAAGGTGGTTGAGGCAGTTTGGATTGTAGATAACTTAAGGAGTTAAACAACATAGGTTCCTGCACACAAATAATTGTAACAGTGCTAGGCTGGTGCTGTTGTTTGGTCGGCAGACTAATATCATATATCATATGTACCCATCATATGTACGACAGCTCTGGGAAATTTAAAGGGCCAGCACGCCGCTAACTGGCGCCAGCCAATCTCTAGACCGATATATACCCTGGCTCTTCCATTGACCTCTACTGGAGCTTAGTGCCTTGTTGTCTGAGAGAAAGCATGTTATTGTGCTTTTCTGATTTTCCCGTTGTGACCTCTGCTTCATTCCCTGATCTTGATTCTTTGCCACCTGTCTTGAGCATTTTCTACATTTCTGACTTTGCCACCATCATGGCTCAACAGTCCAAGCAAATTGACATGCAGGCTCAGCAGCTTAACCAGCTTATCACCATCATGCAGCAGTTATGAGCCGACCAACAGCAACCAGTCCCCATGGCATCTTACGCTACAGCGACTTCTGTAGAACCCACGCTGCATTTGTCTATGCCCTCCAAGTATGACAGATGCCAAATTGTGCAGGGGCTTCATTACCCTTTGCACACTGCACATCAAGCTGATTCCTACACAGATCACCACAAAAAGGTCTAAGGTGGCATTCATGGTAAGCCTACTTTCTGGGAAAGCTTTGGCTTGGGTCACCCCTCGCTTGGGTCACCCCTCTCTGGGACAGGAACGACCAAGTCACTGCCAAAATCACCGCATTCCTCCCTGAATTCCTGTCCATCATTAAGGAACCAGCCCAGGCATCTTCTGCTGGGACCGCCCTGTTGAATTTGTGTCAAAGGGACTTGTCAGTTGGAGACGCAACTCTTGCCTACCAGCTCTCATGGAATGAAGCAGCCTTGACCTCCACCTTTAAAAAAAGGACTGTCTAGTCACAACAAAGACGCTATGCCTGCACGGGATCTGCCATCTTCTCTGAGTGACCTCATCACTTCTGCGACTGAGATTGACATCCGGTTCTCTAAACGTCTGGAGGAGCAGCGCTTAGAACACACACAAATCAATATCTGTCGTCTGCCCAGCTTGGCTCCCATCTCCCAAAGACCACCACAGCTGCCCTTCTTGTCTGCTGCAGAGGAGGCCATGCAGGTGGACAAAGATCATCTGACACCCCAAGAGCGTTCCCGACCATGACAGGAGAATCTCTGACACTACTGTGCTAGCCTGGAGCACTTTCTCAGGACTTGTTCAGTCCGTCCACAGCGTCCAAGAAATGCAAGCACCTAGGGTTCCTGGGAGAGACGTCTCTAGGTGAGAGCAAAACCTCTTCACGTCTGAACATTCCTGTGCCCTCCTCAGTTCTGGGACAGGTAGCCATTTTAAAGCTTCTGCCTTCCTGAATTCCAACTCTGCAGAAAATGTCTTGAATGCTGCCCTGGTCTACCAGCATCATATTCCTGTGGTCCATCATGAGAAGTCACTGGTCATATCATCCGTCAGTATGATACTATCTTGGGTATATGTGGCTAAGCACCTTGGTGTAGAAATCTGTCACTCTCTCTCTCTCTCTTGCATCTACTGGTGGCCAGGTCTGGTCAAGGATGTATGAGATGCACTTCCTTTGCCCGAAAAAAGTTGTCACATCTCAAGCTACACCCAGCTTCCCATGTCCATGGAATTTATTACAGACCTTCTGCCATCTTCCGGTAATACCATCATCCGGGTGGTCATAGACCATTTCTCTAAAAAGTCCCACTTTGTTCCATTGGCTGCTCTGTCATCAGTTCCTTGTTTTGCTAACTTGTTTTTCCTCCACATCTTCTGGCTTCATGGACTTCCTCAGCATTTTGTCTTGTCCCGAGGGTCTTGGGTCTTGTCTTGTCCAGTTTGTTTCCAAGTTCTGGCATTCTTTGTGCACCAACTACATGTAAATCTGGACTTCTCCTCTGCCTATTATCCACAGTCTAACGGCAAGCTTCCTGAATTTTTCCGATTTGCGCCGAATTGCCCAGGGATTTTGGCGCAAAGGGGCAGATTTACTTTCCCGTTCTCCGACGCTGATTCGGGTTCTGCCGGGATTCACTAAGGTCATGCGCCCGATGTCCACTAAGTGCCGCTGCTGCGCTGAAGTCCGCCGGAATTCACCTCCTCCGTCTCGGTGTATGTGAGTGCTATTTTTATGACACAATTTTTTTTTTAATTCTGCCCCCCGATTTCTGTCGTGCGCCAAAATCCCATGCCGATTCGGCACAAATCGGAAAAATTCGGAAAAACGCAATTCGGACCCTTAGTAAATGTGCCCCATTGTGTCTTAGGCAATGTGAAGAATTGCCAGATTTATCTGCAGATTTCATCTTTTGTAATGTAAAAAGATGCAGATTGCAGAGAAATGTTCATTCAGTCGCTGTGAAAACAACCTGAATGTACAAAACACTGCGGAATGCGTATGTAGACTTTTAGTAGTGGGTTATGGGGCTGTGTGGGTTATGGGGCCAGCGTCTTTGGCATCTGTTCGGAGGATGGGAGTCCTTGCATCTTAGTGGAATATGAAGAAAGGAGTCTCTGTTACTGGCGAAACAACAACTGTAACCCCCATAAAAGTGAACTGTGACTGGTAATGTAAATGGTGTGAAGGATGCTGAATAGTGAGCTATGGTGTGGGATGCAGAAACAGTGTTTGTCTATTAGAGTTATGGAAATTGTATAGATCAGTTCTCGGCTGTTTCCAAACACCTATAAGCACAACATTAGTTCACAAATTGTAAACTATATATGCATTGCTGTGTAAATTTTACTTTTCTTTGTATATGTTATGCATAATGGGGCGGGGGTATACACTGCTCAAAAAAATAAAGGGAACACTCAAATGACACATCCTATATCTGAATGAATGAAATATTCTCATTGAATACTTTGTTCTGTACAAAATTAAATGTGGTGTCAACAAAATCACATAAAAAAATCATCAATGGAAATCAAATTTATTACCTAACGGAAGCCTGTATTTGGAGTCAAACACAAAATTAAAGTGGAAAAATACACAACAGTCTGATCCAACTTTGATCTAATGCCCTTAAAACAAGTCAGAATGAGTATCAGTATTGTATGTGGCCTTCATGTGCCAGTATGACCTCTCTACAACACCTTTCTTTTTTTTACAGAGGTCGGCCGTGGCCCGAACCAGGTGTTCCTGGGCCTGGCCTTGGGCTGCTGACCAGTGCTTGGAGAACACTGTCCTATAGGATCTCCTCCCAGACCTGGACCAAAGCATCAACCAACTCCTGTACAGTCTGTGGTGCAATGCGACATTGGTGGATGGATCGAGACATGATATCCCAGATGTACTCAATCGGATTCAGGTCTAAAAGAAGTGGCAGGTAAGTCTATAGCTTCAATGCCCTAGTCTTGCAGGAACTGCTGACACACTCCAGCCACATTGTCCTGGGTTAGGAGGAACCAAGGCCCAACCGCACCAGCAAATGGTCTCACAATATGAGATTCTCATCTCAGTATCTAATGGCAGTCAGGCTACCTCTGGCAAGCACAGAGAGGGCTGTACGGCCCTACAAAGAGTTGCCACTTCACACCATTACTAACCCACTGCCAAACTGGTCATGCTGAAGAATGATGCAGCCAGCAGATCACTCTCTACAGCGCCTCCAGACTCTTATCATATCTGTCACATGTACTCAGTGTGAACCTGCCTTCATCTTTGAAGAGCTCAGGGTGTTAGTGGTGAATTTGCCAATTCTGGTGCCCTCTGGCAAATGCCAAGCATCCTGCACGGTGTTGAGATGTGAGCACAACCCACATCTGTAATTGTCGAGCCCTCAGATCATCCTCATTGAGTCGGTTTTAACTGTTTGTGCAGACACATGCACATTTGTGGCCTGCTGGAGGTCATTTTGCAGGAGTCTGTTGCTCCTCTTGTTCCTCCTTGCACAAATGCGGAGGTAGCTGTAGTGAACCCTCCTATGGCTCCATCCACATCTCTTGGTGTACTGGCATGTCTCCTGGTAGCATCTCTAGCCTCTGGACACTACCAAACAGACACAGCAAAGCTTCTTGCAAAAGCTTGCATTGATATGCCATTCTGGATGAGCTGCACTACCTGAGGCACCTGTGTGAGTTGTAGAGTCTGTCTCATGCTACCATGAGTATGAAAGCACCACCAATATTCAAAATTGACTAAAACATCAGCCAGAAAGCATTGGTACTAAGAAGTGGTCTGTGGTTCCCATTTGCAGAACCACTCGCTTATTGAGTGTTGAGTCTTGCTAATTGCACGTGAAATTGATTGTCAATCAGTGTTGCTTACTAAGTGAGTTTGTTTTCACAAAAGTTTGATGTACTTGGAGTTATATATATTGTATTGTTTAAGTGTTCCCTTTATTTTTTTGAGCAGTGTATTTAGACTGGCGTTTATAATGGCAGTCTTAAAACTCTTCTCACAGGTGCTTCAGCGCTACTATTAGGGCTCCAGTCTATTGGTAAATAAGGGTGCAAACGTCACCCTGTATACCACGCAGAGACTATAGTAAATGTGGCGGTTGGGGCATGAACACCCTGCCTGTTCTACGCCCCAAAGAGACATGCGGGGAGAGGGAGATTTATATGGTTTCTCTGCCAGAAAACTGGATAGTATCCTTCTTGGATAGTTCAGAAATATTAATAGTTTTTGTCATGAAGTTTGGAATTAGAGGCAATTGATGATGACACAAATACATCATTAAGGAAGAGTTGTCAGATTTCCTGACACATCTGTTTATAAAATACTTGTATGACACATTGAATAGGAATTCTGTCTAAACGTTCCTTAGAACTCTGCATTGGTGTAACATCCATGATGGCATCCATACTTCCATCCATCCTCTGTCCGTCGAATGCAGCCGAAGATGGGCTGATCTGTCTTTTTTCACACCATCAAATGACAATTAAAACACAAACAGAGCTTGTGGCTCATTCGGAGTTGTTTGTACTACATCTCTATCCTCCGGAAGTCTGCTCTGGTCCAACGACAGTTACTGGTCCAGCAACTATTATGGAAATGAAGTTCTGGTCTTTTATATGTATGTTTTGTCCTCATTCAATCCAGTGTTGGTTTTAGCTTTGCTTAACTTGCTTCATAACTTGCGAGAGTTTGCTGCTTTTTTTTTGTTGTCCAGAACTCTCTTTTGCATCTGTGATTCTGTTCTTTATCACTTTCCCTGTTGCGACCCTGATTGTTGACTGTTTTTTTGTTTTGTGTAGTTTGTCTTGTTTCCTGTTTGCACTTTGGGAACAACGCCCATTACTGACCATTGTTTAAGGTGGATCCAGCAAGCAGGCAGGGGCAGTTTTTTTTCGGGGGGTCGGGCTCACAACGTTGTTAGGACGCGAGAGCCTGCTCATTTGCAAATGACTCATCACTTGTAGACATTTCGTCAAGAATAAAACCTCTTTTTTCTGGAACGAAGTGCGCCGGGTTTTTCTCCAGGACCTAAAAGGAGTCTAATGGGTCTCTAGCAATAGAGACCACTCTACACAATTGTTCCTATCGGCACCCATAACGAAGTGACTCTCGGAAGGCTGCATCCCGTTCCACTCCTCATCCTACATGCGATAATATGAGTTGTGCCATTAGCGCAACATAAAAAGGTGAGTGCACCAATCTGTCAATTACTGAGAAATTCTACACATCGAGCGCCCCCGCTCTCTCCTCTCCCTCCCCCCTCTTGTTCTCCTTATAACAGACCACCATCATGCGGGACCCGAACCATGGACTCGAACTTAAAGTTTGGATCCGCTCATATCTAACTGTAAATATTGACAATTGCAGTTTAATACCCCCTCTAAATGCTGTGTGGGTGATTTAACAGCACAGATACATTAAAAAAGAAGAAAAAAAATGAATGTAAGATAATTGTCTATCCTAGACTTTCCATGTTGCCCTGAACTGAATGACTGACAAAATCAAGAACATTTTTGTTTCCAAAATTAATCCAAGAACAATCAATAAATCTAATTAAATGGATTCATTTTTCTATAATTATTGAACAATGGTGTGAGATAATAAAAAGTGTTACATGACACATTAAATACTTCTCTGGAGACTGCACTAAGTTTCTTCCATGTTGCAGATTGCCAAGCAGTGTTAAAATGCCTTAAGGTACAATTTCTGCTTTTTCTAAATACTGGAAAACATGTTTTACACAATGCTAGAAAAATTACCTGGTAACTAACACTGGTCCTTGAGAAATAAATCTCAAAATGCCTCAGTGATAACATAACAAGTAAAAGTAGATACAATCTTTTGTGGATTGCATCTCCTCCAGATATTTAATGGTAGCTCTTGTCTCTGAGTGATGCTTCTTGGTGAATAGCTCAGTGAATTCTCCAGCTTATATCTAACCTTCATGTCTGTTTACTTTTACCTTTTTCTCTACTGCTGAAGGGATTTCTAGATGTAAAGTGAAACAAACTTTATTCTATTAGATACAAGACATCTTGGGGGTTAGACATACAATGCATAGAGGAACCTCTTGTGCATATAATATAAAACAAATGATCCATAATCAAAGCATGAGATCTCATCTGGTAAAGAAAGTGGTTCTTGGTAGTAAAACAGTGACCCGTATTACTGTAGAATATAACAGAAACATCACCTGTGGTAGTTGGGGCGACAATTAGAATCCACAGCTATTATTAACCCCTTACCGACACGTGACATAGTAGTACGTCATGGGTCGGCTGCGGGTAAATGGAGAGGGCTCACGGACTGAGCTCTCTCCACAGCCAGTAACAGTTTTCTCCATATTGCAGGTATATTAAAAAAAAAAAAACTAAAAATTCAAATCACCCCCCCCCCTTCCCTAGAAGTCATATAAATATAAATAGACAGTAAAAATCATAAATAAGTTAGGTATCCCCACATTCCAAAATGCCTGATCTATCAAAATATGATAAAGGTTTTTTTTCACAGTGTTTAACCCCATATTGGAAAATAGTGCCCAAAGTTGAATATGCCACTTTTTTGCCATCTCGAAAAATATTAAAAATTCAACAAAAAGTTATCAAGTTATCAAAAGGTCGTACAGTCCTAAAAATAGAATCATTGAAAAGTTGCAAAAGTTGCAGAAAATGACACCACCTAAGTATGAAAAAGTTATTAGAGCCAGAAGATGGCACAATAACAATTTTTGTGCAGGGGGTTTTAATTTTTGTAAATGAATGAAAACATTTTAAAACATATACAAATTTGGTATCCCAGTGATCGCACCGACCCAAAGAATGAAGTAGACATGACATTTGGGGCGCAAAGTGAAAGCCGTAAAATCCAAGCAAATGCGTTTTTCATCACTTTTACTGCATTTGAACATTTTTTCCTGTTTCCAGTACATGGCATGAAATATTAAATACAGTCATTATGAAGTGCAATTTATTACACAGAAACAAGCCCTCACACATCTCTCTTTATGGAAAAATGAAGGGGTTAAAAGAGTACTGTCACCTAAGCATTCACATTTATGTACTTGTGTGAAGATAATTAACTATAAAAATAGCCATGTTGTCTCTTAGAAACAAGAGAGTTTTCTTTGGATACGACCACCACCACACTCTTCTAGTAGTGGCCAGGAAAGCACTATTGAGGCATGACTGCTCACTCATATTCAGTGTTTATTATGGGACATACAGTAACTTCTGCTCATTTATTATGCAAAAATAATTTGTGTTTCTTTACCCATCACTCTAGTAGTGGTGGTCATATCCAAGGACAGCTGTTCTCCGTTTCTAAGGGTACAAATGACATTTATGGGAAATTATCTAGACACAAGAACATTTTTTTTAAATAACTTCTAATTGAAGAAATGTATATATAGCAGATGAATTAATTTAAATGTGAGTGCCCTGATGAGACTACCCCTGTAACTTCCTGCATATTCCAAACCCACACAATTATTAATAAATCACAAAATGCTTATATGAATCCTATCCACTATGCGATCCCTACAAAGCACAGGGGGTTAGCTGATGATTGCAGATGAGTGGACCAGAAATCCTGGACATATTGTCGGATTCAGCATATTTACTCCCATAGCAGCTAGCCATGATTTGTATATGTTTTGTGTTTAGAATCTATTGTTGATTTTTTTTTTTTTATGGGGAATCCATGCAGAAGGTCAATTTAAAAAAATTCTAAGTAACCATGAACCAGAAGAACTAAAGGAGTGCAATAGTGTTTGATGGAACTTCTGCAACTTCTGATAATATTCTATCCTATGTAGATACATTTTCGGCACACACAATAGTTTCTTTTGCTTGTGTCAATTTTTATTTTTTACAGAAAAGTTCATAACATTCGGCCTTACCGAAACGTCATACATTTGATCAAATTCATTTATTATGTTAAAATAACAAAGCTATTACAAGGTGAAGGCCGAATGTTATGAACTTTTTCTTAAAAAAATAAAAATTGACACAAGCAAAAGAAACTATTGTGTGTGCCAAAAATGTATCTACTATTGATACAAGTGGACTGAGAATCCAATTTTTGAGCACCACACAACTCCTTGAAGAGTGCGGCACCTCTGCTACTGATACAATATTCTATCCTAAGTGAATGCTGTTGAACCCAGACTATAGTACAGAGGTGTCCGGTGCTCAAATTCAAACCCAAAAGGTAGTTTCTTTCACAATCAAAACTTTTATTATTTTAAATAGCAACGCTTTTTAGCCCAGGAACTGAACCTTCAACAGGTGCAAACACGATAAAACATAACCTCTTATATATACATAAAATCAATACATATTGACCCCTTAATGTCAAGGTCCTTTTTCATTTTTGCATTTCCATTTTTTATTGAACAGCTTCAAAAATCCATAACTTTTTTATTTTTCCATATGAAAAGCTGTATGAGGGCTTCTTTTCTGCGTAACAAATTGCACTTAATAGTGATGATATTTAATATTCCAGGCCATGTACTCAGGGGTGTACCAAGCCTGTCTGCTGCCTGAGGCGAGCCATAGAGAGACGCCCCCCCTTCCCGCCATTTATAAGGGAATGTCAGGACCAGATCCATCATATGGGTTTGGTGTGCAAATACATACAGAGTACCGCCATGTAGTACAAGATAGATACAGTGTACAGCCATGTAGTATAAAATTCATAGAGTACCGTCATGTAGTAGAAAACATATACAGCCAGGGCCCCCATTGAATGTAGTCCAGACAGGGAACAGTAGTATTCCCCCCACGCCAGCAATGACTGTATACAGCTCCCCCCAAAAGAAAGCAATTACTGTATACATATATATATCACACACACATCACAAATTACACACACATATACATAAACCTATTTGATGTTATACCTGTATATACAGTATACACGCATTACACCTATATCTACACCCTTTACATGGTATACCTGCATATACACATACATGGCACCTATATATACACACACCTATTACATGTTATACCCCTATATACACACATATATAATACATTACACCTATATATACAGCTATTACAAGTCATACTTCTATATACACACGCATTACACCTATATACATACAGCTATTACATGTCATACACATTACACCTATATATACAGCTATTACATGTTAAACCTCTATATACACAAGCATTACATATATATATATATATACACACAGCTATTACATGTCATACCTCTATATATACATGCATTACATCTATATATATACAGCTATTACATGTCATACCTCTACATACATACGGATTACACCTATATATACAGCTATTACATGTCATACCTGTTACATGTTTACATGTTATACCTCTAAATACACACACATGACATGTTTTACACACATATACATATGACAAAACACATATAAACAGAGAACACACACACATATACATTACACTTACCTGGTATACAGCAGCAGGTCCAGGTCAGGCAGTGGATACATCAGGGAGGCCTATGGGCAGTCTCCTCTGTGCAGGAGACCGGGCTGGTGGGCGGGGCCTCTCCTGTCAGCTCTGCCGGGGCCTGCACCTCCAGGGAGATCAGCCACATCTTTGAATGTGGCGCTCCCACTCCCCCTCCTCCTCCTCCTCCTCGCTCTTCCTCCCCCTCGCTCCTCCAGGCTGCCTCTGTGCTAGTGACACAGGAAGCGATGTCACAGCAGCACCGCACAGGAAGTCCTGCGCGGTGCTGTCAGCAATGGTACTTGCATCTGAATGATGCAAGTACTATTGTAAGTAGTAGCGGCGCAGCATGGCAGCGTGCAAAATGCCGCCTCTCCACCAGCAGGAGGCGCACCGCCCTGAGGTGAAAGTCTCAACTCGCCTCATGGCTGGTGCGCCCCTGCATGTACTGGGAAGCAGGAAAAAAAATCCAAATGCAGTAAAAATGGTGAAAAAACACATTTGCACCGTTTTCTTTTGGGTTTGGATTTTATTTTGCCTTTTATCTTCTGGAGCTAATAACTTTTTCATACTTTGGTGTACGGAACTGTTGGTGTCATGTTTTGCGACTTTTGGTGAAGTTCTAAATGCTACCATTTTTAGGACTGGATGGCCTTTTGATCAATTTGTATTTATCAATTATATTTTGATAGATCGGACATATTGCTTACCTTATTCCTTCAAATTTCTAACCATTTGTTGCCCCATTGCTGAGGAAAGCACCAACTTTTTTCCCTTTTATGTCCTGATTCCTTTATTTTCTTTCCATGAGGATCACTCTAATCTTTTTGTCCCTCTTCGTCCTCTGTAGATATTCCGTTGCATAGTAATCAGATGCTACATTATATGATGAGGATCTGTATACTAATGAGTTCCCACCTCGGCCTCTGTCCGCTCGTGGCTTCTTGGCAACACCTTCAGCTGCCTGATCACCCAATGTGGACCAGGCCGTACATGAAACTATCAATATCATTGGAACATTTTAATAAATTTGGAGTCCATCTTTATTTTATTATACCTAAAATGAAGTATTTTATATGTTATCTGTTTGATTCATTATTATTTTGTTAAGAAATGGTCTTAACATTCTCAAAGACCATTTGACTGATGTCATCAAACATTGGATTTCCTTTAATTTTTTTCCAGGGGCCATTCAAAATGTATAGATTTTATGTATAAATAAGAGGTTATGTTTTATCATGTTTATGATGAAGGAAGGCTCTTTTCCCTTGCTGAAACGTGTTTCTATTTAAAATAATAAAAGTATCAATTGTGAAAGAAACTACCTTTGGGGATTGCATTTTGAACACGGGACACCTGCCAGCATTTGCATTCCTGTTGCCTGCTGTCTGGATCGGGGACTTGCCTATGGGAGGACACTGGCTAACATCCGATTATGATGTTAAATGCGTTAATTTGCAGTGGGAGAAGGGGAAGGGGAAAGTCCATCCATTCTACTTTTTTCCCACTGTATGGTTTCTAAATACTACACTGGGGTAGCACTCTGTGGCTCTGTTTTTCCTGTTTTCCCTTTGCTAACTGACTTTGGTGGACTTCTGTCCATCATTTCCCAGATTTAACCCAGATAATAATAGAAGCCACAGTAATGGCAGCACATTTTGCTTCCTTTCTTCTTCTGTTGTGTTTTACAATTGTAGTATACATAAAATAACTTGCACTCAGATAATCGAGACCATGAAGATGATTCATACCTTTAAGATATGCAGTAACATAATTGCCTACGCTGCACATATGTATGTAATATTGTATTTTGAGCAACCAGCCATGATATGTAGCCTACATAAGCAATCCAGACTATTGGACTGGTAGCCGCTAACAATTTCTCTATTTGTTTCTTTTATTACAGCCCATAGAAATAGACAAGTCACAGACTATTGATCAATAGCAAAAGAAGAATAAGTAGAGTAATAGAATAGCCATGAAGTGCACGGCCTAATAATATTCACAGAGAACACGCATTACGTTAGAGGCATAGTGTGATCCCATAAATACAACACACTCTCACACTCTCACTCACTTTCCACAGCTCTATAAATTATGTATGCAGCCTCTCAGGAGTGTAGGCAAACATTGTAATTCTATCAAAATGTAATTGACCGCAAGAAAATGTAATATCAATTTTACAAGGTATTGGAAAAAAAGAATTAGGTTACAAATAGTACAGTATAATATATTCATGAGCTACTGCTTTGCTTCTTTGCTGCACAAACTATTAAATCATAGACACTGCACTCTGTCAATGTTTAATTCTATCAATGTGAAAGCTGGAAGCCGGCTTGTTCTAAATTTCAATTAATTGGAGCAACTTTTAGTTCAGAGGAGGAAAAGACTCCTTAAGAAAATTTATACCTACGGATTAAAAGCACCTGGATTACTGTAATGTATATACTGTTACAGTAAGTGCCCAGTTTGTGCACTTGAGATGTTGAGATTATATGGCTCTTATAAGAGTGCTGTCTCCAGAAGCTAGACAAATAGACCATATTCTGCACTGTACGTGGCAAATAAGTTGTTTTTTTTTTTGCAAAATAAAATTGTGCCTATAAAAGGTAATGCAGGAAAAGTGTCAGGTTTACCGAGCTGCACCCAAATTGAGCAGCCAAAAATATAAAAGAGTGTTGGAAAACAAATAATATTGTGGTGCCAGCATGTAAGCGGTTTCTACACTAGATCGGACCCCCCCGGTGGCGCTTACCGAGTGGGGGGGACCATGGCGCTGATATCAGAGATCTCTCTGGCTCTCTAGCTGACCTGGCTGTTACACACTGAGCATGAACCGCATGCTCAATGTGTTACGTAACGCAGTGTGATACAGCTGCATCACAGTGTTAGGTGAAAAAGAGCTTGAACAAGTGATCAGAGCATCGCTTGTTCAAGCCAACCTATAAAAAATTAATTTTAAAACACTTAATAAATTTTTTTAAATAAAAATAAAACTCAAAATCATGAAAAAAAACCCACATATTTGGTATTTGCACATCCGTAACAATCTGTGCAATAAATCAGTAACATATTTGTAACAAAAATGTTCAAAAAAGGGATCAAAAAAGTTATGTGCACCAAAATGGTAACACTGAAAAGGACAACTCAACACTTAAAACACATAAACACATAAAACACATAACACATAAAAAAGCCCTAAACCAACTCTGGTGATGGTGATACCAAAATAAATGAGAATCTCTCTATATTAGTGTTTCTTCAGTAAAATTGTAAAAAAAATATGTTAAAAACCCTTTATAAATGAGGCATTACCATAATCGTAGTGATCTATAGAATATAGATAATATATTATTTTTATGGTACAGTGTATAGCCCCAAAAAATTCAAAAAGAGAGGAAACCAAAATTGCGGGTTTTCTTTTCCTTTTTACATTCGAGTTAACCCCTTACCGACGCGCGCCGTACTAGTACAGCGCATGCCGGGTCCCGGTGCATGGACAGGGCTCGCGGGTCGAGCCCTCTCCATAGCCGGTAAGTCTTTGCTGCATATTGCGCATGGGCACCTCCATCTTGCTGTGGATCGTCGCTCCACGAAGAAATCACGGGGAGCGGTAATCCGTTGCCATGACAGCTTTGGGTCTCACGAAGGCCCGAAGCTGTCCTGTTTTAACTCATTCATTACAATGTCCCCCCAAAAAATTTTGTACAGGAGATTTTATTTTTTTTAAATGAATGAAACCATTATAAAACCTATACAAATTTGGTATCCACGTAACCGTACCCAAAGAATAAAGTAGATATGTAATTTTGTGCGCACAGTGAAAACTGTAAAATCCAAGCCCACAAGAAAACATTGCAAATATGTTTTTTCACCATTTTCACTACATTTGGATTTTTTTCCCGCTTCCCAGTACACGGCATGGAATATTAAATACCGTCACTATGAAGTGCAATTTGTTATGCAGAAAATAAGCCATCAGAGAGCTCTTTATGTGGAAAAATAAAAAAATATTTGTAAAGTGCATCTAATGTTGCAGAAAATAAGCCGCTATTTTTCCAAATTGACAAAAAAAGAAAGATTGTATAGCCGTTAAAAAGTGAAACTGCAAATCTGCTCTCAATGGCGCACCTTCCCTTAACTGCCATGGCGTGTGCCCACATAGCAAGTTACCACTACCGTAGAAATTGAGAATCAATTTTATCCACTGAGAAAACACATTCATTTAGCCCCAAAAATTTGAATTTCAAAATTGCACACATGATTTTGTTTTAACCCCTGTAAAACTATTAAAGGGTTAACAAATTTCATAAAAGTTTTTACATACGTTGAGGGGTGTAGTTTCCATAATGGGGTAATTTATGGGATTTTTGATAATATCTTGGCCTCTCAAAGTGACTTCTGAGCCATAACATAACATCCTTTAAAAATTTGAGGATGCATAAAAAAAATGTCAAGAGACATTCGGTAAATGGTAGTTATCCGTTTTTTTGCTTTTATGACTATGGGGCAGATTTATCAAGCTGTCTGAAAGTCAGAATATTTCCAGTTGCCCATGGAAACCAATCACAGCTCCCCTTTAAAATATTCATGAGCACTGGTAAAATGAAAGATGAGCTGTGATTGGTTGCCATGGGCAACTAGAAATATTCTGACTTTCAGACAGCTTGATAAATCTGCCCCTATGTGTTAAAAATGTAGAACATTTGAAATTTCGAAAATTGTGAATTTTTTCACATTTTCAACAAATATCTGGTTTTTTTCATAAATAAACACAAAAGTTCAAAGTGCCATGAGTAAACAATGTCAAAATCACTTGGACATGTTAAAGCGTTCCAAAGTTAAAACCACTTGTAGTGACAAGTCAGATTTTTAAAAATATGCTTTGTCAGGAAAGTGAAAAGTAGATTTGGTGGTAAGGGGTTATTCAGTTGCAGACTGGGGCTTTGATTTCCTATTGGGGCTTCCCGCAGATTACCGTATATTGGTAAATTTTGCAGAAGACACAATGGTCTACAACAGTGATGGCTAACCTATTAGAGACCGAGTGCCCAAACTACAACCAAGACCCAATTATTTATCGCAAAGTGCCAACACAGAAATTTAATTAGTGATTTATACTCCCTTCTCTGTCGCAGCTTTCATTCATATCAGCACCCTGAGGACACCAATAAAGCAGGAAATAGAAAAAAAAATTGGATGATCATTGTAGCTTCCCTCCAAGGTCCCATAAACAATAAGAATTGTCAGGGCTGGAGCAGAAGCTACAATGATAATCCAGATCTGTCCCCACCTTCCCACTCCTCCAGTAGTCCCAGGTAGCGCTGTCACTTTATAATAGCTCTGTGCACAGCAAGTCCTGGGCTGTCTGGGACTGCAGGAAGATACCTGAAGTCATCTCTGGTGATGGCCTGAGTGCCCACAGAAAGGGCTCCGAGTGCCACCTCTGGCACCAGTGCCATAGGTTAGCCACCACTGGTCTACAATGTCAGCTTGGCCCATCTAATTCATTGACACACAAGTTAAATTCACATTAAAATAAAAACAGAGCCATAACAACAAAATGCACTGAACAAAAAAAAGGTAGTATAAAAAATACAACAGCAGACAACGGAAACCTACAAAGTACATACAATAAATGTGTGTTATTTGAAAGATCCTAAAAATGTTGTTCTTCAGTTCACTGAGTGGTTCATCCTGCGTCAAAAGTTCTAAATGAGCGAAATGAACACATATTTACTCTGAGCAGATGAAGTTTACTTGAAACAAACATACATGTTTCCACTATGCTTTGCTTTTAGCTGAAATATTTGATTTCCTGTAGTATAATATTTGTTCAGAATATGCAATGTTTTATATTCTAATTTCAAATATTTTCCATAAATGCCAGAAAAGGCCATATAGCTGATGTCCCAAGGTGACTATAGTGACTATGCGGGCTTAATAAATCTATTTAAAAATTTACAAGGCTTGCAGAGCTGTTCCTTGTTTTGTGAAACTGATCAAGACCCTCAAAGACCTTGATAAATTATCTCTATTTTACTTTAAAATTCATGTAAAATAGTTCAGATTGAGTCAGTGAACCATGTTTTATGAAAGTCAAAGAACAAATCTGGAGTAGGGTAGAGGAGCCGAGGCTTGTGATGCCAGATAGTACTCAAGCAATAAGTATTTAGAAAGTGCCTAATGAAGTCAATGATAATGCAGTAAAGTGTTCTGCCAGAGAAGCTTGTTGCTTCTTCTATTATTTATGGAAATATTTTAAAAATTAATTATTGAGGTGTTTACTTCATAAACAATGTCTGCTAATGTAAAATTAGTCATTGGAATAATAAATAATCCAGATTCTAGGAAAACAACCCACCATTCAAAAAGAAATTATTCATGCTAGACTCTAACCTAGTAGGAGTTTAGCTGCAAGATTCTATATATATGAGCCTGTTTTCTGTTAATTGTGTGCAAATGATGCACAACTGCCTACAGTTAGGTACTGAAATTCAGGATTTGTTTTAACCCATTAATGACTGCTGTATCATTTCTTTTTTTCAACGGTTATGAAAGGGCTATTCTCATTGCAGCAAATAAATATAATTGTCTATCTGATGAAAAGTCATCCAATTTTCTAATAAACCTTCTGTATCAATTCCTCACTGTTTTCTAGATATTTGCTTGCTGTCATTCAACAAGAGGCTGCAATGTTCCCGGGAAACGCATTTTTTACATTATCATGCGTTTGGCTGCTTGGAACCAGTTTATCTATTAAGATAAATAGGTTCAAAGCAGCCAAATGCATGGTAAACGGTAAAAAATGAGTTTTAAAAACGCATGCTTTAAAAAACGGTGCAAAAACGCCCCGTGTGGCATCACCCACAGATACCATGTTCAAACATGAAAAACATGCTCTGTGGTGGTACAGATGGAGTGAGCTCCCTCTGTAACCAATTGGCACTGACCAATTACAGGGTACCGATCACATCACAGGCAGCTGAGCGTCCTCTGAGAGACCCCTGGGCTGCCTTTAGTATTTTCCTATTTACCCATGAAGTAGGCATCAGTAACTGATAGTACAATGCACTGAAATTCTTTTTTAAAATTATGGCGCTTGAAAGACAATGCAAAAGTGTTTTTCCTTCCAAAAGTATGTCAGGTTTGACTACTTTTTTAACCCCTTAACGACTTGGCCTTTTTTAGTTTTTTCACTTCCATTTTTCACTCCACACCTTCAAAAATCTATAACTTTTTTATTTTTCCACATAAAGAGCTCTGTTATGGCTTATTTTCTGCATAACAAATTGCACTTCGTAGTGACAGGATTCAATATTCCATGGCGCGTACTGGGAAGCGGGAAAAAAATGCCAAATGCAGTGAAAATGGTGAAAAAACACATTTGCGACGTTTTCTTGTGGGCTTGGAGTTAACAGCTTTCACTGTGTGCCACAAATGGCATGTCTAATTTATTCTTTGGGTCGGTACGATTAAGTGGATACCAAATTTGTATAGGTTTTATAATGTTTTCATACATTTAAAAAAATTAAAACATCCTGTACAAAATTTTTTTTTTTTATTTTGCCATCTTCTGGCGGCAATAATATTTTCATACTTTGGTGTATGGAGCTGTGGGTGGTGTCATTTTTTGCGACTTTTGATGGCGTTTTCATTGCTATCATTTTTAGGACTGTGCAACCTTTTGATCACTTTTTATACATTTTTTTATATTTTCCAAAATGGCAAAAAATGGCATTTTTGAATTTGGATGCTATTTTCCGTTACAGGGTTAAACGCAGTGAAAAACCGTTATTATATTTTGATAGATCGGACATTTTTGGACGCGGCGATACTTAATGTGTTTATGATTTTTACTGTTTATTAATGTTAATATCAGTTCTAGGGAAAGGGGGGTGATTTGAATTTTTAGGTTTTTTTATTATAATTTTTTTTTTTAACTTTTTTTTACTTTTACTTTTACTATTTTTCAGACTTCCTAGGGTACTTTAACCCTAGGTTGTCTGATCGATCTTACCATATACTGCCATACTGCAATATGGCAGTATTTGGGGATTTTACTCCTCATTCATTACAATGTGCTGATAGTACGTTGTAATGAATGGGTTAAAACGAGACAGCTTCGGGCTGACAGGTTCCCATTAAAAGAGTTGTCCCAGTTTTTTATGTTATCCCCTATTTATGCAATAGTAGACAACTTGCAGATTTGTTGGATTACTTGAAGCTGCCGTGTTCCAATCCAATGTGCTTCACTCCCAACTATAATGTTCTGTTTAAAGTACTGGTCTTTTCATATGGGCTATCTAAGGTTCAGGGGTGTAGGTGTGACTGCACCCTCTGCATCACCTCAAGTTACAAGCTGAAAAACTGAGAGCCCCAGAGATAATGTACATGTTGGCGCTGTTAACTAATGTTAACTTCATTTATTCTCAAAGGAATTCTGCCAGTTCCATTCAGGTGTGAGAAGAACCTTTCATCTGTTCTTGTGATACAAGAACAGGTTGTTATGTCCAATGTGTATTCTCTGAATGGGTTCTTATAGTAGGCTTCCGAGCTTGTGAGCCACACCCAGTGCTGCCTTGCTGGTAGTCGTTATTGACAGCTTTCTTGCAGTATCTCTTCCCTGGAAAGCTGAATGGTTCATTCTGGAGCTCAGTGTTTGCCTCAGCTGTGGGTGGAGTGATGCAGGGCCAAGCAAGTCAGGTGCTAGAGCCATCCAGGAACTGCATAATTAGCAAATCCCCAGTTTACTCAGGGCTAATTATATGTTCTCCTGTGACTTGCACTTCTTCTTTCAGTTTGTGTTCTGTATGACTTGTATCTGCGCCTGTATACAGCATGTTTAAGTACCCCAACCCCAGCCCAATATGAAGCCTGAACCTTTAAATGAGCCTGTATTGAGCCTGTGCAGGTACCTTGAACCCCAGCCTGATCATAAACCCTAAACCTGTACTCGAGCCAGGATCATGTCAGATCCAGAGCCCTGAACCCCAGCCTGATCAGGAACCCCAAACCTTTATCTGACACTGTATCCTACCTGATCTGGAAACCTGTATCCTGCCACTACCAAAACCTGTAACTTGTATTCTGCCTGATTTGGAACTCTGAACCCAGTAGTGGATTATAATATAGACAGTTTGGGGGGTAGCCAAAGACCGGAGACCTAAGAAGGACCTTCACCAATGAAACTGCAGATTGAAAGCAGTCAACAAATACGCATCCTACATTTGTGTTAAGCTCACCCCTAAGGTTGCACCTCAAGTACTAATATGTTTCAACCTACTTGGCATGATGGAGTAATAAGGGGTGTGATTCTTGATAAATCCCCCCCCAATTATATATTCTGTTATTGAAACCAACAGAATAATCAGTTTGAGGCAAGGGGAGATGCATTAAGATCCTATATAGGACCATATTAAGACTTTGTATAATACTGAACTATAGGGAGATTATATACCAGTGTTGATATGAGTGGATTGAAAAAATATTGGGAGCATTTAATGGTTTTAAACGAGTACAAATCAAATGGGTTTGTATTTCAGAACTAAGTATTGTGTATTGGAAAATCCCTTTGAATCTAAGATGCGTATTACATTACATTAGAGAGGAATGCTGAGATACTGGCCAACTTGATATTGACTGCCATTATGAAATACAGGCACTGAAAAACTTCTCATCAATGAATCTATCAAATGTTTTTGAAATACTGGACAAAGAAATATAGTGGAGAAAAAATGTCAAAATGACAGCAATATAAGCAGGCAGGCAGATCTGTGGATAGCTGTAATATACTGCAATATGCATGGAGGTTGACAGAATAATAGAAAAGACAATAAAAGTGTTCAGAGATATATATGCACCGTATAGCTTTCCTCTCCTAACGTTTTTGCCCTTCTTTATCCGTCATGTTCAGCCCTTTATTTTAAATTCTGTTAACCAGTTCATATCCTACCTACTACTCCTGTGACAAAGTTCAAACAGAAAACAGTACTGAAATCTCATGCATTATTTTCTCACTTGATTTATATATAATTTACATTATTTCTATGAGGTTGAATATTGTGGAATTGGCTTATTTGGCATTTATTAGTACAATTTACATTGATGTAGCTTCTATTTCCTGTTTTATACTGGAAACACGGTACAGACATAAAAATAAGGCCCCTTTCACACTTGCGTTTTAAACGCGAGTTTTCTGCGTGTGCTTTTGACGCGCAGAACTTGCATTGCACTCTGACCCATTGGTTACAATGGGTCTTTTCAGACTTGCATTTTTTTTTCACGCACACACGCATGTTTTTTTAAACACGCATTTAAATCTTGACATGCTCTACTTTTGCAAGTCACGCGCGTGAAAAATGCACCATACAAGTCTATGGAGATTCATAAAAAACGCATTGCACTCTGAGACACTTGCAAGTGCAATGCGTATTTCACGCGTCAATTGCCATAGAAAAGATAGAGCTCAGTCCTGAGTGCATTTCACGCGCATTTTCTGCGCGTGAAAAACGCATTGAAATTGCATCAAAAACGCTTGTGAAAAACTGAGACACTGAACAAACACTGACTGAAAACTGATTGCACTCTGATGCAAAATGTGCATTTTTCACTGACCAAACCCTGATCGCACCCTGATCAAACTCTGACATGATATGCAACGCGAGTGTGGAAGGGACCTAAAGCTGTAGCACTTTCCAAACACAGATTAAGAGCTGCACATTAGAACGGTCCCGGATGGATCCAACATCCAACATGCAAATTTTAAAAAGTTTTCTTCCTTCAGTCCATGAAGATATTTTCAGACTAAAGATTTCATTGGAAATAAGCCACTGTTCAGACACAAAACCGCTGCAGTTCTTTTTCCACAAATATCCTCTGTAATTCAGCTTTGCTGTTTAGAGGAAATAAGTATGGACATAGTGTGGATGGTTTCAACAAGTAAAAACTCCTTTATCCTGGTTCTACTCACATAAAATCAGATAAAAATGTGCATATAGTCAATCCACAAGGACACCAGACATCGCCCGACCCAGGGTTTCCCCAGAAGATTAAGAAAATGGTACAGGCATAATGGAGAAGGTAGAATGATGTGTATGGTCACACGTGGCGGCTCCCATAGGCCAAGTATATAACTTTGGATCTGGACCCCATATGCCTAAAATAATAAAATATATAAGCATATATATACAAATATTATTTATGTATAACTTCTCCAGAAAATTTTTTGCTGCCCAAGGCTTTTCTTGCAGCAAATATCCACACTGCGCCCTGAAAATGCCACAGTCATGTACAATGTCCGCATGTATAGTACCCACTAAATATATATATATATATAATATATATATATTACTCAATAAATTATTGTCATCCTTTTATCCTTTTCCCAATTATTTAGTTATAGCTATATTTAGCTAGTAAATGCTGGCAGACCTGTGGTTTCCTTTTCTCCGGGGCTTCTTCCCATCATATGCGCGGCACCGTATCACTTTGTTCACCTATTGGCATCTATGGGGGACTTATGTGTGCATAATTCGACCATACCTTTGTGTGAATTAGGCCTTACAATGAGAGATATTTTCTCTCCCGCTTCCATATAAGTGGAAATTAAGATTGCACTCAATTATATTAGTTATGTCTTGCCAGGAGTTTTATGCTGATAACTAATGACATTTGGGTGGAGACAGAATGCAGACATTTGGCACACAGACAGTAAGTAGAGATTAATGCTACTTTTTTCTCTCTAGCAAGGAGTGTTATTCAGCATAAACTAAAGCATGGGTTGCCAGATTGTATTGTATAGTAAACTGTCCTTTCTTGTATCCTCAGGCTGTATATTTCTAAACATTGCCTAAGCAATTTCAAGGAAATGGGACAGAAACCTATTTTGGGCAATTTATTTAGTTGGATTTTAACTCAAAAAGTAATTGCCATCTAGTAATTGCCAACAATCTGAATTTACAGTGGATTCACTGTGCAAATTTATGTCCAAAAAATCCCCTACATTTTCCTGAAAAAATATAAATAAATATATGTAATTAACAAATTGTGTTTTACCACCAATCACAAATGCCAGCAATAAAAAGAATTAAGAAATTGGAAAGATTTAAAGGGAACCTGTCACCACGTTTTTCTCAACTACAGCTAATGGCAGGTTTCCATAGAGTCCTAGTGACTAACTGACACCATTCTTTTAACTAAAAATAGTTACCCTCAGATTCCGATATATTAAAATGGATGTCTATAGCGAGTCAAGGGGGGGGGGGACAGCCTCTTCGGGCCTAATCCAGCAGCTCCTACCCATGCTTTCTCTGCATTCAGCAGAAATGTCATGTGACTAGGGTGACATCATGGCAGGTACTTTAGCCTTCTAACATTAGCAAAGTGTACACCAAACATATATTTCATGAAATCACAGCATATCATATAAGCATATATATAATAGGCTAAAGGACCTGTGATGATGTCACATGACATTAGGCTACACCCCTCAACTTGCTCTATAGGAACCTACCTCTAGCTGCATTTGTGAAAAATGTGTTGACAGGTTCACTTTAACATAAAATTCGGTTGCAGGACATGGTTTGGAATCCTCCTTTTGTCAACACAGCTTTCTGGAGAAATGAAATTTATTTAAAAAAAAAGACTTAACATCTATTTTAAGAAACGCTTTCATATTTTCTTTAGGCTGGTTCAATCAATAATTGTAATAGCCTGACACAAATAATATTAGTGTGCCACTGGTAAATGTAACAGGGCAATTTAATCTAAAATGTCATTCAAGCCTGTGAGTCATTCTTATGTCATTATTTTGATATGTTATTGATGTTGACAAACTGCATATAAATTTCAACTCTAAAAAAGTTGTAGGAGAGATAAGGTGCCAGACACGATTGATCAAGTAAATGTTAGGGTGGTATATATCTTCCATCTTTTAGTTGTTATAAACTGTATCAAAATGGTATGTAAAGATTTTTTTCACAGGAATGTGTTTCACCTGTTTTCGTTGTACCTAAGTTGCATCATCCAATTGGCTACCTTCTCTAGGACAACAAATTATTATGTGTCCTCCATGGTTGTTCTACCTTTTACATTAGTTTTTCTTTAAGAAATGTTTATCTAGTGTGTCTATGGAAGTCACAGCAACTGTATGCTTCCCTACATTTTTTATACACACCACCATACACCACCATACAATTCATCAAAAAAATGCATCTTAATACACCAAGTAAATGGATACTGGTGCTATCAATGGTTGATAGTGGGCATATGAATTAAGCTTCAAGGAAATCTTCCATCAAAATCAAGGATGATAAACCAGATCAAGACACTGCCTGTGGTATTCTTCTTATATTTGTTATCTATGGCCTCCTTCCTTCTAAAATCACATTTTTAAAATCATGCTGAGACTTGGGGGCTACCCTGTGATTTGGCTTCACAGGGTGTTACACTGTCTTAACCTATAAATCCAGATGACAGAGAGAGGGCTCATTAGACATCTGATTACTCATAGGAATGCTCGTTACCTCTAAGGGTAGATGGGACAGTTTTTAATTAATTTCAGCCTATCCTTATTTTGAAGAAATAAAGTTTATAAAAATATGTAGATGAGCCTGAGGTGACCAGCTGTCCGCAAAACTCGTACATGCACGCAAAGTCTTTCTTTGCGTAGCTGCACTAGTAACCTGCCAGTTGCAGGAAAGACTGCTCACACATGCACGAGTATTGCAAACAGCGGGATGATTTCCCCAGCTGTGGGAGGGAGCGAAGGTTGCACTTAGAATAGGAGGGGGCATGCATATTTTAGGAGATGGTGGAGCCATGCAACACTCAGGTGACATCAGTAGATGTCCTTTAAAGTTGATTTTAGGAAGGAGGCCATTGTCACGGGTGGTCCCGCTCTTACCCGTGCTGCTCTGCCCCCACCAGCGCGCCGCCAGCGCGACTCACCTGTCCCGACTCCGGGCCAGGTGAGACACCGCCGTGCGCGCGTCCCCAACTGCTAGGGTGCGCGTGCGACTCCTTCTCCAGATTTAAAGGGCCAGCGCACCATTAATTGGTGCTAGCCATATTGCCCAATTCTATATAAGCCTGCCTCTTCCTGCAAGCCCTGCCAGATCTTTGTGCCTCACAGCCTGAGAGAAAGCTTTACTGCGATTTGCCTGCGTTCCTGTGTCTCCTGCGTTCCTGTGTCTCCTGCATTCCTGTGTCCCTCTCTGTCCTGTGTGCTGTGTTCCCGTACCTCTCTGCTTGGACCTCCTGTTGCTGACCCCGGATTGAACTCTGACGTTGCATCTCTGCCGCCTGCCCTGACCCTGTGCCTGGACTTTGACCACGAGATTAATTGCCATTCTTGTACCTCAACCTTGGCCACCACTGCAGACAAGTCACGCCTGAGGAACGACCTGGTGGTACCACGCCGCAGCTTGTCTTACCCGCTTTGCGGCGGGCTGTGGTGAAAACCAGGTACCACTTAGACTCCCGGCCCAGGTAGTGGCTTGAGTCATCATCTGCAGTGGTCCAGAGGATCCACAACCCGCAAGCCTGACAGCCATGGATAACAAATATAAGAAGATTACCAAAGTCACAGCGCCTGGATCTATGCGCAAGTGCCCCTGGTTTATCATGATTTATTTTTCCTACCATGGACACAGCAACCTCACTGGTAGCAGATATAGTGGAATAAATTTGTTTGGGAAGGTGCACACACCACCCCATGGCATTGCCTTGGGTCTGCACATAAAATGCATCCTTAAGGGCAAAGAAATTTTAAGTTCAATCAATAAATTGCACCTCAGAAAGAAGCAGAATGCCTTCAAACAGTCTTTATGTTTTATACTGATGTATAAAAATGCAATGTCTTCTATTACCAATAACATGTTATTGTCCACAGAGATCATGCCAATCTTCCTCAGAAGATCCATAGTGTCCTTGACATATGAAGACAAATATTCAACAAAGGCACCATGAACACGACTACCATGGGGACCGTGACCTGGCCACAGTCCTCATAGAGGTCGATGGCACCTGTTCACGGGATGGTGAGAATACTCACTAGACCGTGATCAAACCTGACGCTCAGCTTCCTATTGAGAGGGGAAGCTCCCCCACCCGGCTGTGTGCTACACCAAGGTTTAGTATGGTTTAGCACACAGTCCTGTGCAAGGGGCCTCTTGGTTTCAAATAATAATCAAGACATTTACAAACTGGATCATAAAGACCCCTATGCTGAACACTAGCCAACAGCCAAGGGAAACATGGGATCTTTGTGGATTTTAGGGTAAAATATAGTGTGGGTGAAATGTAAAGCCTTAGATAATACATCACACTGCCCTATAGTGGGGATGTGTGTGGAAAGGTTGGTTACCTAGAGGTAATTGTTTGTTATTTTTTTCTTTGTTGATCACCGGTTACATACCTATGTGTTTGTTACCTAGCTGTATCCTTATTACCTACCTGTGTGTTTGTATTGTCTGTCCTGGATTAGAGTTGTCTACCTCCTTATTAGTATTTTGACCATCCCTTGACTTCTGATTTTCTAATAAGTTACCTTCTGCTTGTGAATTTAGTTTGTACCGCTCACTTATCTCTATTGATTACTATTGTGTCTCTCACTTACTGTTTCTGTTTGACTTGGCTTGTTGGCCCTGACTTTCCATTATCCCTATCTCACAAATGAATCAATGTAGGAAAAATTGCCCAGTTGGGGGATATTATCTAGGGCTCATATAAGGGTAACTCTCCCTCTTACCACCCCTTACCTGTAAAATAAAATCTGTAAAATTAGACAGGTGTTAGTCTAATGCTATATTCACAAAAATGTAAGGGGGACGTATATATGGCCGAGGTAAATACGGCGTATATACATCCTCCATACACTTCTATGGCCTCACAACGCTGTACGGTAAAAGTACGGTGCAGCACATGTGTGGCGCCATTCCGTAGCCCATAGAAAGATAGGACATGTCCTATCTTGCTACAGATAACGGTGCTGTGTATTCCTATGGAGCGGGGCGGGGGTGAGCAGCGATCATCCATTGCACCTCTCTCCAGCGCTGATGTAGGCCCGATGTATGTACCGTACTATGGCAGGCATACATTGTATGAATGTAGCCTAACATTTACATCGAGTACATATTCCATAAATGTGTAAGGATTAAATAACACTTCAAGATAACTCCCACAATTGCACAGTACATACACTGCATACACTACTATAGGGTACAGCCAATAGGACTGCATAGTTTAAACTGTTGAAAAAAAGACCATCAAGTTCAACCTAGGAAGTAAAGGGATTGGATGAGTAAGAGATTTAGAGAAAACAATTCTATATAAAATAACCATCAATGTTATTTAGGTGTAAAAGGCATCTAGACCCTCTTAAAGCTCTCTGCAGACGCTGCTGTTACCAGCGTCTGATTGACAGTTCATTAATTGCACATTAATATCATGTCAACCAAGATGTATTTCAATATTGTCACATTCTTTGAATATTATTTTTCTGCAATGCTAAAATAAATTTAAAATAATTTTAACTTCTGAATCAAAGTAAAATATATTGAACAAGAACGTGATAATTTAAGTTATAGAAACATGGCAACTATTGATGCAGTTTGAAAATGATAATGAAATACTTCAATTTATTTAACTGAGCCTTCATCTAAAGAAATATGGGATTCTATTATAGCGTTTTCTTTTTTTACATGTGGAATGAAAATTTCATTTACTTTCTTGTATTTCCGAGAAGACACAACGTTTCCAGTTTTGGAATCAATGATGGTCGAAAAGTAGATTGTGAAACTTGCATAACATGTCCTTTCAGGTAAATAAAGACACTGCCAATTCCCCTTCCCAATATGGTTTTTCCCTTTAGAGAAATTGTACAGGATTAGAAATGTCCTTCAACCCATGTCTTGGGTCCCCAGCTGCAATGGTGTTCACCTGTCTGCACTGTAGCGACAGCTCCTGTGGCCTGCCACCTAGGGCGCATTCATGAAATTTATGAGGCCAATCGCTACCCTGATGTATAGCCTACCCCTTCCTTTGACCTCTGCTGTATCTTTGTGCCTTGTTGCCTGAGAGAAACTGTGTAAGTGTGATTTTTGTGATTTTCCTGTTGTGACCTCTGCTTCGTTCCCTGATTTTGATTCTTTGTCACCTGTCTTGACCGTTTGCTATGTTTCCGCCTCTGCTCCTTTGCGCATGTCCTGACCTCCTGCCTGACTATGACTTTGACTCGGTCTGTCATTTCTGTACCTCAGCTTGGCTACTACTGCAAGCAAGTCGCGCCTGTGGAGCGACCTGGTGGTATCCCTGTTATTAACCAACCTTGTTTATTCTTCTTTAAAGTATAACCGTTGTTGGAGATCGTTTATAACAGGGGTAGGGAACCTATGGCTCGGGAGCCATATGTGGCTCTTTTGATCACTGCATTTGGCTCTCAGACAAATCATTGATTAATAGCGATGCGCAGTGTGTACATCTAAGACACACACAGCGATGATCACTGTATGCAGGCCGGGATGTTACCACTGCCTGCGTCCTTTGTGTGACCAATGTGCCATCGCCGCACCCGTTGCTTAGATTACAGCACTCGTGTCAAAGAGTAGAGCAGCATCCACTCCTCTCTATGACACAGGCGCCATTGCCTAAGCAACAATGGCAGCAGCGCCTGGGTCATAGAAAAGAGCGTGGGAGTGATGAGAAGCAACTGAGAGTATTTCCTTTTTTTTGCTGTGACTACCTATCTACTGGGGGCAAGTATGTGCTGGCACTACCTAGCTACTGGGGCCTGGGGGCAAGTGTTGGGGTTACCTGTCTACTGGAAGGTATATGCTGTGGCTACCTATCTACTGAGGAGCATGTGCTGTGGCTACCTATCTACTGAGGACATGTGCCTGGGCTACCTTTCTACTGGGGAGCATGTGCTGGTGCTAACTATCTACTGGAGGAATGTGCTATGACTACCTATCTACTCGTGGGCATGTGCTGTGGCTACCTTTCTACTGGGAGGCATGTGCTGTGGCTACCTTTCTACTGGGGGCATCTGCTGTGGCTAACTATCTACTGGAGGAATGTGCTATGACTACCTTTATACTGGGGGGCATGTGCTGTGATTACTAATATACTGGGGGGCATGTGCTGTGGCTGGCTATCTACTTGGGAGAAAGTGCTGGGGTTAGCTGTCTATTTGGGTGCATGTGCTGTGGCTACATATGTACTGGGGGCATGTGCTTGGGCTAACTATATACTGGGGGCATGTACAGGGGCTACCTATCTACTGGGGGGCATGTGCTGTGGCTACCTATTTACTGGGGGTTATGTGATGTGGCTACCTATCTACTGGGGGCATGTATTGGGGCTAGCAATCTACTGGGGGCATGTGATGTGGCTACATGTCTACTGGGGGCACTTACTCGGGCTACCTATCTTCTGGGGGCATGTGCTGGGGGTACCTATTTACTGGGGGGCATGTACTGGGGCTACCTATTTACTGGGGGACATGTGCTGGGCTACCTATATACTTGCAGCATGTAATGGGGCTACCTATATACTGAGGCCATGTACTGCTGCTACCTATCTACTGAGGGCATGTGCTTTGGCTACCCATTTACTGGGGCCATGTACTGCTGCTACCTATCAACTGGGGGGCCATGTGCCGTGGCTACCTATCTACTGGGGGGCATGTGCCTATTGTATGGCTCTCACAGAATGACATTTTAAAATATGTGGTGTTCATGGCTCTCTCAGCCAAAAAGGTTCCTGACCCCTGGTTTATAATATTGTGTGTGTATGTGGGGAGGAGTTTACATTTTTCTATTAAGAGAAAAGTGATACTTTTTTAATACACATTGTTAGGAAATTCAGCTTTGTATAAAACAGTCTGCAGTCTAAAAACTCAATCTTTTTTATCACTTTTTAGTTTATTATACTGTATATAGGCTTAGATGTAATCTACCTGTGTTTGTGTATACAACCCTGTGCAGTGAGGATTAACCTTTTCTGCTATCTTCCCGACTATAGTATTCTATTGACATTATTTTCTAACAAATCCCTGTACAACCTGTCTTCCCATATCAAGCTGAAGATGAAAGTAAGAGACAGGGTGAGAAAAAGTTTTGCTTGAAAGTACTACTCATAGAATACTGTTGCTATGGAAAGAGACTAGGGAGAAAAGTTACAGATATTCTTTAAGATTTGCCGGTGTATCGAGGATGATCTCCAGTTTAGATCCAAGCTTTGTTGTAACTACTCATTTTGCACTTGAATGAGCACTTCCTTAGGTATATACATATCAAAGCTGTGTAAACAAACACATGGAGTCTGGATGGAATATCTTTGTTATCAACAGAGAAATAAATCTGGTACTAAGGAGCACTTTGCAGCTTGTTTCTGAGCCGTAAGCCAAGGGAGCTGAGCTGACATGCCACATGTCAGGGCAGGAATAGGACATCTTTTTTTTTTGTGTGGCCACCCAGCTACCCATACACATTGCTTGTCTATGGGGTTTTGCAGATGTGTGCATGGCCTAAGCAAACTTTATTAATGAATTATGTTAAAAAAATGTTCAAATAACCAGATAGAACAATGTGATAAGATTGGAGCCTATATTGGCATTTGTATTAAACTCCTGCATTTTGTTCAGAGACATCACTCATATCAAAACCCAGACTAAAACTCTTCTCTATGGCATTTGCCATATATCTGCTCTGCTATTCTCTATGCATGACAGCATTATTTGTGCGTTATTTTGCATTTCAGTGTAGTTAATTCGCTTTTAATATCCAACATAAGCCAGAAAATATTTGTTCTAAGTTTATGTTGCCTGATAAAATACATCCTGCTTAAGCCCTCAACTCACACTTGGCAAGGTGGAATTGTATCAGTGCTGTGTTTCTTTAGTCTTTGCTTTGCTACCAGCTGCTTTTGTGTGGTATTTGCAGATGGTTCAGTGGGCAGATGGGTTTGGAAGTTCATACTCATAGACAAGCAGCAAATCAAAACCCAGGATCATCTGCAGCTTCAATTATCAAGGTCTGCCTTGATGTCAAAGGCAAACAAATCCCTATCCAGCAATATGCTTTGATTGCTAATTAATGCAAACAGCTTGTTGTCTTCAGCTATACACAATAACGTATCAGTGACCAAATGGCTTACAACAATTTCAAGATGCAATTTCACAGCCAAAAGTGCTCTGTTAATACAGACTCTGATAGCAGACAGTGTATTTCCCATTAAAAGTCATATTGCTTAGGGCATCTGCTAAACTACGTACTGAAAATCCAAATGTTCTACCTGAACAAATACAAGGCAAAAATCATAACACAACCATAATAGTCTGAAAAGACAACAGTGTATACACTAAGGTTATAAAATGTAGGAACAAGACAAACAGCAAACAGAAACCATCCTAGCATTACGGGCATGCAAATAAATCATGGCGATGGTAACTCATAATCATCTATCATCTCTTAGCCTCAGTGTCCAGGTCAAGTTAGGTAAATGACAAACACAGAATTGCTCCAAATTGCAGTGCTGACTGACTGCTCTAAACTAAGGTCATATACAATCACAGTGATGCTACCTTACAGTTATTACCAAATTTTCCCATAAATGCATGTAGGGCAAAAAGTATGGATTTGCCAATTGTTTCTGCTACAAAAAATTGCTCAAGCTAGTGGCATCAGAACCACCACAAAATAAATAAAAAATGTGTGCCCACTGAGCAGTTATTAAACATAAGTGACCACATGTGTGTAACATTTAGAAGAATGCCCACACAATGCTCAGGTATAAGATAAATTCCCCCAATGAATCTATTGATCTAGTTGATGGTCTTAGTTGCATCTATCAAATGCTGGCACTCCATGCGGTGTGTGATGAAGCTTACATCTCCCACTCCGGCTCTACCACTCTGCCGTGGCGTTGCCCAGCTTTATGTCCCTCCACACCTACTAAGTAAGACCCATCCTTTGTAAGACCCTTTTATTTTTTTAATTGCTGCATATATGTCATTTGATTTTAACCCCTTAACGACTTGGCTCTTTTTAGTTTTTTCAGTTGTCATGACTTATTTTTTGCGTAAAGAATTGCACTTCAAAGTGACGGTATATAATATTCCATGCCATGTATTTGGATGTGGGAAAAAAATCCAAATGCAGAGAAAATGGTGAAAAAACGCATTTGCAACGTTTTCTTGTGGGCTTGGATTTTACAGCTTTCACTGTGTGCCCCAAATGACAGATCTACTTTATTCTGTGGGTTGTTGTGATTGCGGGGATAACAAATTTGTATAGGTTTTATAATGTTTTCATACATTTACAAAAATTAAAACCGCCTGTACAAATTTTCTTTTTTAATTTTGCCATCTGGCGCCAATAAGTTTTTCATAATTTAGTGTACGCAGCTGTGGGTGGTGTCATTTTTTGTGACTTTTGATGGCATTTTCATTGCTATAAATTTTAGGACTGTGTGATCTTTTGATCACTTTTTATAGATTTTTTATATTTTTCAAAATTGCAAAAAAGTGTCATTTTCGACTTTGGGCGATATTTTCCGCTACGGGGTAAAATGCAGTGAAAAAACTTTATTATTTTTTGATAGATCGGGCATTTTCAGATGCGGTGATACCTAATGTGTATATGATTTTTACTGTTGATTTATATTTATATCAGTTCTAGGGAAAGTGGGGGTGATTAGAAGTTTTAAGTTTTTTTTATTATAATTTTTTAAAAACTTTTTTATTTTTACTTTTACTATTTTTCAGAATCTCTAGGGTACATTAACCCTAGGTTGTCTGATTGATCCTATCATATTCTGCCATATGACAGTATGGCAGTATATGGGGATGTCACCCCATTGTACTGAATGAGATAAAATGAAATAGCCTCGGGTCTTCCAATGACGTCACGGGGAGCGACGATCCGCGACAAGATTGCCGCCATCTTTTTGAAGCCTCCAGCACCATTACCAGTGGCGATCGTCGGGAAAACACCCGCTATCGGTGCTAGCACTGATGGGTGTTACCGGTAAGCCTTTGCTGCAATATGCAGCAAAGACTTACAGGCTATGGAGAGGGCTCGGCCCGTGAGCCCTCTCCATGCACCGGAACCCAGCTTGCACCGTACTAGTACGGGAAGGGGTTAAGGATTGTGGAAATACTTACCAATTGACAAATGTGGAATATATGCACCAAGCAAAAGCAGCCAATCTAACAGCTTGTAGATGCTTAGCGACCACAGGCATATCCTCTGTAGGCATGCCTGTGATTGGTCAATCTGGATATTTGACGCTGCAGTATAAAAGCAGGGTCACATGTCTAGATGTCATTACACATAGGAGATACAGCTAGGGAGGGCTTGCTGCTCTTCATAGGGCCACGGACTTCTGAAAAACCAGCAATTGCTTTTTTCAGGGCACTTTTCAGGTGTATAAGTGAGGCTGCTGTTATTAGGGACAGGTAGAAATCTGAAATAACTGCCCTTATTAGGGCACTCTGAAGATTTGCATTAGGCTACTTGTAGGATGCAATAGTGCATATACAAACAGGAATATTAGAATTCAATGTATCATCCAGAAAAACCATTAAGGTTCTGTCTTTGTATAGTTTTCAGCTCCAGAAAAACATAAGTTATCATCAACCTTAATTGTAAAGTTGCTCCAGCTAGTGAATAGTGTCCAGTAATATCTTGATTGTAAAGTTGCTCCTGCCAGTGAATAGTGTCCAGTGATATCACTGGACCAGTGAGGGGATACAAGAAGAGAGGGAAGCCACAAAGTAGTGGAGGATTCCCAATGAAGCAACAGGTAACAGGCTGTAAACTCACATAGAAATTAAAAGATTTCAGCACTGTAGATAAAATTTCTTATTGTTATTCAAAGCGTGTTAAAAATGGACAAGTAAATATCACCAGCCATAATAGCTGATGCATTTCAGGCAAAAAAGGAGTTTTTAGATATGCTTAATAATACCATCACATGTGAGCTACTATGGATGTGATATGGACTTTCCCATTTTTAACATGTTTTGAATAAAATAAGAAGTTTTATCTACAGTCCTGGGATCTGCTTCCAATTTCTATGTGAGTTTCTGTGGCCACAGTTTAGGCAGCATTGATCTTTGGGCATCAGAAGCTCATTTTTGGAGTTTAGCTGTTGCCTTGAAATCCATATGTAGACTTCCAGATTTGGGGATTTTCAAAGGCTCCATATAATCATTGGCCATTTAGTGACATCATGTGGCATTACACCTGCCATATGCTATGTCTGTGCATTAGAGGGTTAATTTTTATAATGTTTACAACTAAATGTTGTTTAGTTTACAACTAAACATTATAAAAATTAACCCTCTAATGCACAGACATAGCATATGGCAGGTGTAATGCCACATGATGTCACTAGATGGAAGCAAAGAGAAGTGAGGAGGATTTCCAATGAAAATAAGCACAGTTAAAGGAATCATGCTTAAAGTCCCACTAGGTCCTCTGATTAACTGCTACACAGGATTTAGGAACGGCCCCATTCTGGGACATTACAGATGCACTAATACGTAGATCATAAAATTGTTTTCAGTAAATAGAATGCACTAAAGCATAGATCTTTAAAGTGCTGTTATCAGTGAATAGAACCCAGTGATAACTTCATCATATAAGTGCTATTGTCAGTGAATAGTGCACAATAATACATAGTTTATAAAGTTGCTGTTGTAGGTGAATAGAACACTAATATGTAGATCATAAAGGTGCTGTTGTCAGTGGATGGCATCTAGTAATACTTTAAATGTAAAGGTGCTCTTATCAGTGAATAGTGTGGATTAATACCTAGATCAAATGTTTGCATTACATTTTCTATTCTGGAATTTTATTAATCAATGACCTATAATCTTCATAAAATTCTGCAGTATGTTTATCATATGGGTTGTTTTTGGTTACTACACTGACAAACAATCGAACACCATCTACAATATAGAGAAGGAGAAGTGTTGCATACTGCTTCCTCTCTGGTGTGCTGGTTGGGTACGGTCTACTAGTGCAGTAACATTAACAGAATTTTATTATTATTATTTAATTATATTTTTATTATTTCTATGTTTATTTTTTATGTTATTATGATAAGTATTTTCCCTAGCTCATTGTGGACAAGGCACATGCCCTGTTATTCCAACCATTTTCAGCCCCTATTAGCCCCATTTTGCAGACAAACTTTGGGTCCCCATTGACTTCAATGGGGTTCGGATTCTGGTCAAAGTTTGGCTCAAAGTGCCGAGTCCCGAACAAATATTGTCGCAAAATTCGCACAAACCCATAGAACCTGAATTTCGGCCAACCTACGCCCCTTTACTGGTGACCTGTACCAGATTTATATTGAGTTCGAAAGAACTAACACCATTAAGTGATAACTTCTAAATTAGAAGCCATAATTAATAAGCAGCACATCTTATTTTCTCACTACATGCAGGGATTCCTATCAGTTGTTCTCTTCATGTTAAAGAATATTCAACTTTTAACAAACTTAAAATATATAACTTTTAACAAACAGCTATTTTATTTATGGATATTATGTGACTTACTGTATATACTTTTTCCAGAAGCTTTAATTTAGGCAGTCTCTGTCTTTTAATTTGTAGTCCGCTCTGCTCTGCTAGGCACATACTAAGTTGCTCAAACTCATTGCTCCATCCTCTATTCTCCATGCAGCTTCTATGTAATACTAAACCTCTGTGAGCTTCTGTTGGACTTGCTAGCAAGGGGGAATTAAGCAAAGCTGGAAAAAAATGTAATATTATGAGAAAGGAGAGGGGATAATATGAGCCAAACTAAGTAGAGAAAATTCTTGTATTCACTTACATTCATGAAAAGTTTGTTAAAATCTTAAACTCAATTTAAAAGTCCATGGCATAAGTCAAAACATCTGCACAGCAAGTGTTGTACAGCCGTAAAACTGATCACTGGCAGTGACATTTTCAATGTTTTAGTCGCTTTATCTGCATTTAGACCTTGCTAAGTTTCGAAATGATTATCCACTGTAAGAAACAAAGAAATGTGAAAGTGCAACATTTGGGCATATTAGGATGAAATTATCCTATTTGTTTTGTGAAAGAGCTAGACGGAACGGAAATGGTAGAAATATTTTATACTCAGATGTCACTTTTAAAATGCCGCCTTTGGGCAGAACAGTTTTTATCCTCCCAGAGGGAGGTTGCTGAAATGGTTCTTGCTAAATACAGACTAGAAGACAGACAATGTCAGAAGTTGCATTGTC
Organism: Engystomops pustulosus; assembly: GCF_040894005.1. Classification (NCBI taxonomy): domain Eukaryota; kingdom Metazoa; phylum Chordata; class Amphibia; order Anura; family Leptodactylidae; genus Engystomops; species Engystomops pustulosus. Next base: position 156,540,968 of record NC_092414.1, on the reverse strand, counting down.
AGAACTATCCATATAAATCTATCACAGTGGCTCAGGTAAAAGCTTGTTGTATTGAGTAAACAGATAAATACAGTTATGTCAATTCTCCATATTGAGCCATTTGATTCTGTATTAATTCTATACACTTAAAAATCAGGGAAAAATTACTATTGATATTATATTTTTGCCGAAAAATTATACATTTATGATGGAATTGTGGGGCCCTATTGTTTTGTAAAAATTCCAGATTTAACAATTAATATTCAAAATGCACAATGCAGTGTTAAATCCATTGTACAACTGACACTGTCAACTAATAACTCATCCGATGAACCCAAACTGGGGTCTTTCAGATTCCAGAATGGTGTCTATCATTTTGTAGAATCATGTAGTGCTGGTATATGTATACATACTGTATATGCAACATACCACATTTTCAAAAGGATTCAAATTCTGTGGTCAAATTCTATTATAAAGTTACTTATAGAGAACAAGTCATCATTTATATTTATTAGGTTAATTGCAAATTATAGAGGTTGAAATGTATCAGAATGAATGAAAGGAAAACACTTAGGGAATGCCTGTACCAATCAATCAGTTTCTAGCTGAAATTGTTGTGGCATATTTGCTATCAGTTCTGTGACCTGTCCTAACTAAAGGATAGTTTATAGGTTTGTTCTTAAGTTGAATTAGTATGTAATTCGAAACTGTATATTTTATAATTGTAGCTCTAAACAAATTGTTTTTTTTTTGCACCAGTGACCACTGGAGTTTCAACATTTTTTGCTGTAATGGGACCAAGGATTATGAATAAAGCTTTATTAAAAACACCTTACAGCTGATCATTGCAGTCTGGGACTATAGTAAAGCATCCAGAGAGCTTCACCAGAGGTCAGGGGTCTGTCTGTAACTAGGGGTCATCTGTAAGTCGGGTGTCCTTAAGTAGGTAGATCATTTTACCCTCATAGAGACAAAGGGGGACATGTATCTTTATTTTTGTTTTCTTTCATTAATTAATTAATTAAACAACTTTTCGTTGTTTCGCAACTTCTCACTGAGACTTTTGCTGTTGTGCATCAAGTTCTACCTTGGTCTTTGTGCAGTGTGCCTTATGTATCTTTATTTTACAGATGTTCCATGCGAACATCTATTTTTTTTTTTTTACATTTCAGGTGCAAATCTGCAACTGGTCCACAGCAGGTTCAGAGGAGGGATTTTGTGCACTATTGAAGTACATTTGCACAGCTACCTGCCACACAAGGGCATTATGCTGCATATGGCAGGATATGGTTTGTGTTTTTACCTTGGACCCTGTTCTAACATCTAAATTGTAATTACCTCACATGCTTTAAATTTTTTTAATTTTACACATAAACCTGCTGGGCATTGAAAGTTTGGGCTTCTTTTTTATTAATTTATACATTTTTGTATTCACATTTTATTGAAATTTATTGGTTTCTTATAAATTCAGCTTACTTTCACTAGGTTGTTTTGTGGCCATATTAAATGTGTTTATGTAAGTATTCATTTCCACATTTAGTAAATTTAGGGTGCGGTCACAAGTGATGATGAGTTGTGCATGTTACCATGCATTTGGCTGGTTTGAAAGCATTTTTGGAAGTGTAAGCAGCTGTGAAACTGATAACATAGCTGCTTACCCTTTCAGCAATGAAGAAAAATGCTTTCAAACCAGTCAAGTGATTGGTAACATGTAAAACGCATTGCATATGCCCCATGTGCATGCACCCTCATATGTCGTTGTCTACTTGGGGTATGAAAATTGCTTTATATGTTGTATTAAGCTTTGTTTTAGCTCAATCCTTTATTTGTAAGCACAGTTAAGTGTTTGTGTTGTTTCTCACACAGACAAGGTTTTATTCAGTAAGATGTTATATGTGATTTACTTGATACTGACAAGTCACTTGATACTGATTATGTATTAATTCTTTGGCATTAACTATTTGTAGACACACTATCTGGCTTGTCTCCAGTGGCTTTATAACTGATGTAATTTTAATCTTATGTATAAAATAAACATCAATTTTTTTGATTAACGCTATACCCAACCATTCTGTTTCTATATTGTATATATTTCTTATTTTATTAATTATCTTTTATAGTAAATTCTTAATTGGCTGTGTGTAAAAATTCCGGCCATTGCCTCAAAACCAAAGTTTACATTAGTGCCCACTCCCGCATATAACCCCCTCACATGGCTTGTGTCCATGTGGATTTGAGACATTTGCAACAAACAGTTTTAAAAAAAAGTTGCGCCTGCCAGGATAGGAAAAACTGAACATGTATCACAAGAATAAAGACATGAACATACAAAAGGCACAAAAAAGCCAACCAAAAGTCTATTATATTATACTAAAAACTAACTGAGATACATGTCCCCAAAGTCCCATTAATGCTCTTGCACAGCAAAATTAACTTTGTTGCATCTGCACACAGTTATAGTGCCATTTTCCCAATACTAGCTCCGTTTAACTGGGCCTACAATGTAAGGCTAAGTTCTTTATCTCTGTTTAAAAAAAAGGATGCTCAACAAAGGTAGATTAACTGATGACATAGTGTCAGTTTATTTAACTGGTACCCTAAGGCAGTGATGGCGAACCTTTTAGAGACTGAGTGCCCAAACTGCAACCCAAAACCCTGCTTATTTACCGCGAGGTTCCAACCAAATATTAAAGCAGTAACTTATTGCTTCCTGTTCAACGACTTTCAATCATATTAGTTTATTAGTCAAATTTGCATCATTTTAGCTTCTTTCCAGTTTCCCTCTGTACACAGAAAATTGTGGGGCCAGCAGGAGATCCTCCAAAAATAATTCAGTCCTGTCTAATTCTCCCTCTTCTTACAGTCCCACGTAGCCAAGTAAATATCAAAATATCACTGAAAGCAGCATCTTTTAAGTTGCTTGGAACTGCAGGAACATTCTTTGAGTCCTGTCTGGTGTGCTGGGGCGATGGCCCGGGTGCCCACAGAAAGGGCTCTGAGTGCCGCCTCTGGCACCCGTGCCATAGGTTCGCCACCACTGCCCTAAGGTTTCCTTGTTAAAAAAAAACAGACACTTGTCTTTCAGTTAGTGTCAGTTAGTATCTTTTTTTTTTTGAAGAATCAGTATTTTTAAGTACACTTTTCAATACATCTATCTATATAGATTCTATATCAGTCTATCTATACCTCAAACAAATATATTTATCTATCTATCCATCCCTCATAATAGTTGTAATTAGAGATGAGCGAGCACTAAAATGCTCGGGTACTCGTTATTCGAGACGAACTTTTCCCGATGCTCGAGTGCTCGTCTCGAATAACGAGCCCCATTGAAGTCAATGGGAGACTCGAGCATTTTTCAAGGGGACCAAGGCTCTGCACAGGGAAGCTTGGCCAAACACCTGGGAACCTCAGAAAAGGATGGAAACACCACGGAAATGGACAGGAAACAGCAGGGGCAGCATGCATGGATGCCTCTGAGGCTGCTTAATCGCACCATTATGCCAAAATTATGGGCAACAGCATGGCCATGACAGAGTGACAGAATGAAGCTAGATAGCATCTAAAACATCCAATAATTGACCCTGACACTATAGGGGACTTCATGCAGAGGCAGCGGCAGCAGCGGCAGGCTAGAGAGTGGCATGGCGACATACCCTAAATGGACTCAGGCTTCAAACCAATGGGTGGCAGAGAGGAACCAAAGGAGGTGAGCAAGAAGCGCTCAAATAATATCGGTACATGATAAAAGTTTGCCAGTATATTTTGTGGATTACACAGCAGGGTGGCGACAAAGTTAACATGGAAGCCATGAAAACAACCCAAAATTCTGCCTGACACAGCTCGTTTGATAAGGAGACCATGTATGGAGGCAGTGAACTAGTAGTAGATTAAAGGTGCTGCAGTTAAAACTATGTTAGTTGGATCTTGGCATGGAGCTGGCGCTCCGCTGCCAGGCGAGCTTTCGCCAATCCAAGCCCCTGTCTCTAGGCTACTCCCCAAACAGCACTTCTAAGAACCTTTTGTATAAGATCAAGTGTAATAGCGTTCTTATAAGTTTAGGATATGGCGGGTGAGGGGAATGGAAACAGATGCGCAAGAAGCGCTGAAATAATATTGGTAAATGATAAAAGTTTGCCAGTATATTTTGTGGATTACACAGCAGGGTGGCGACAAAGTTAACAAGTTTGTTGTGGAAGCCATGAAAACAACCCAAAATTCTGCCTGACACAGCTCGTTTGATAAGGGGACCATGTATGCCTACAGTTCATGCAAGACGCTGCTCTGGCTGCCAGTCTCCTTTCGAATACAGTTTAAAATAATAACCCTCATCCATAAAGCTCTGTATAATGCTGCACCCCCTACCTCTCCTCTCTTATCTCAGTCTATCGCCCAACCCGTGCTCTTAGATCCGCCAGTGATCTTAGATCAACCTCTACCCTAGTGCGGACCTCCCACTCGCGTCTCCAAGACTTCTCTAGAGCTGCACCAATTCTATGGAATGCTCTATCTTGGGATGGAGCTGGCGCTCCGCTTCCAGGCGAGCTTTCGCCAATCCAAGCCCCTGTCTCTAGGCTACTCCCCAAACAGCACTTCTAAGAACCTTTTGTATAAGATCAAGTGTAGTAGCGTTCTTATAAGTTTGGGATATGGCGAGAGAGGGGAATGTAAACAGATGCGCAAGAAGCGCTGAAATAATATCGGTAAATGATAAAAGTTTGCCAGTATCTTTTCTGGATTACACAGCAGGGTGGCGAGAAAGTTAACAAGTTTGATGTGGAATGCCCTGTAATAGCTCTTGGGCGGTGTGCCTTTTATCGGCTAGGCTCAGCAGTTTGAGCACCGCCTGCTGTCGCTTAGCGACGGCACTGCTGCTGTGCCTAGAGCTACCGACTGATGGCGCCATGGCCACGGATGGTAATTCGGAGGAGGAGGAGGTGGAGGAGGGGTGGGAGGAGGAGGAGGTATAGTAGGCCTTTGAGACCTGGACCGAGGTAGGCCCCGCAATCCTCTGCGTCGGCAGTATATCACCAGCCCCAGGGTCAGACTCGGTCCCAGCGTGCACCAAGTTAAGTGTAGTAGCGTTCTTATAAGTTTGGGATATGGCGGGTGAGGGGAATGTAAACAGATGCGCAAGAAGCGCTGAAATAATATTGGTAAATGATAAAAGTTTGCCAGTATATTTTGTGGATAACACAGCAGGGTGGCGACAAAGTTAACAAGATTGTTGTGGAAGCCATGAAAACAACCCAAAATTCTGCCTGACAAAGCTCGTTTGATAAGGGGACCATGTATGGAGGCAGTGAACTAGTAGTAGATTAAAGGTGCTGCAGTTAAAACTATGTTAGTTGGATCTTGGCATGGAGCTGGCGCTCCGCTGCCAGGCGAGCTTTCGCCAATCCAAGCCCGTGTCTCTAGGCTACTCCCCAAACAGCACTTCTAAGAACCTTTTGTATAAGATCAAGTGTAGTAGCGTTCTTATAAGTTTAGGATATGGCGGGTGAGGGGAATGTAAACAGAAGCGCAAGAAGCGCTGAAATAATATTGGTAAATGATAAAAGTTTGCCAGTATATTTTGTGGATAACACAGCTGGGTGGCGACAAAGTTAACAACTTTCATGTGGAATCCATGAAAACAACCCAAATTTCTGCCTGACACACCTCGTTTGATAAAGGGACGATGTATGGAGGCAGCTATATGGACGACTTTTGGAGGAAGCAATGGAGACAACGTGTGGAGGCTGCTATGGAGACAATTTAATTTGGATAGTGCCTGTATGTGGCAGTCCAAAAAAGTTTTCAAACCAGAGGAGCAGGTAGGTGGCCCTCCAGAAAAATTGAATAGATTGAGTGCCTGTATGTGGCAGTCCAAAAAAGTTTTCAAACCAGAGGAGCAGGTAGGTGGCCCTCCAGAAAAATGGAATAGATTGAGTGCCTGTATGTGGCAGTCCAAAAAAATTTTCAAACCAGAGGAGCAGGTAGGTGGCCCTCCAGAAAAATGGAATAGATTGAGTGCCTGTATGTGGCAGTCCAAAAAAGTTTTCAAACCAGAGGAGCAGGTAGGTGGCCCTCCAGAAAAATTGAATAGATTGAGTGCCTGTATGTGGCACTCCCAAAAATTGTTTAAAACAGAGGACCGGGTCGGTGGCCCTCCAGAAAAATTAAATGCATAAAGTACTATAGGTAGAGCCAGTGGGCCCTGTCAAAAAATAGCCAGTTTCCTCTGCTTTACTGTACAAAGAGCAGGAGAAGGAGGAAAATGAGGAGGAGGAGGAGGAGTGGATAAATTATTCAGGTTGAGCTTCCTTCACCTGCTGGAGATTGGAAATTAGGAGAAATCCATGCTTTATTCATCTTGATAAGCGTCAGCCTGTCAGCGCTGTCAGTCGACAGGCGTGTACGCTTATCGGTGATGATGCCACCAGCTGCACTGAAAACCCGCTCGGACAAGACGCTAGCGGCAGGGCAGGCAAGAACCTCCAAGGCGTACAGCGCCAGTTCGTGCCACATGTCCAGCTTTGAAACCCAGTAGTTGTAGGGAGCTGTGTGATCATTTAGGACGATGGTATGGTCAGCTACGTACTCCCTCACCATCTTTCTGTAAAGATCAGCCCTACTCTGCCGAGACTGGGGACAGGTGACAGTGTCTTGCTGGGGTGACATAAAGCTGGCAAAAGCCTTGTAAAGCGTACCCTTGCCAGTGCTGGACAAGCTGCCTGCTCGCCTACTCTCCCTCGCTACTTGTCCCGCAGAACTACGCACTCTGCCGCTAGCGCTGTCAGAAGGGAAATACTGTTTCAGCTTGTGCACCAGGGCCTGCTGGTATTCATGCATTCTCACACTCCTTTCCTCTCCAGGGATGAGAGTGGAAAGATTTTGCTTGTACCGTGGGTCCAGGAGAGTGAACACCCAGTAATCGGTGCTGGAATAAATTCTTTGAACGCGAGGGTCACGGGATAGGCAGCCTAGCATGAAATCTGCCATATGCGCCAGAGTACCAACGCGTAAGAATTCGCTCCCCTCACTGGCCTGACTGTCCATTTCCTCCTCCTCCAACTCCTCCAATTCCTCTTCTTCTGCCCATACACGCTCAACAGTGAAGGACTCAACAATGGTCCCCTCTTGTGTCTCGCCAACATTCTCCTCCTCTTCCTCCTCCACCTCCTCCGATATGCGCTGAGAAACAGACCTAAGGGTGCTTTGGCTATCAACAAGGGAATCTTCTTCCCCCGTCTCTTGTGAGGAGCGCAAAGCTTCTGACTTCATGCTGACCAGAGAGTTTTTCAACAGGCCAAGCAGCGGGATGGTGAGGCTGATGATGGCGGCATCGCCACTGACCATCTGTGTTGACTCCTCAAAGTTACTCAGCACCTGACAGATATCAGAAATTCACGTCCACTCCTCATTGTAGACTTGAGGAAGCTGACTGACCTGACTACCAGTTCTGGTGGAAGTTGACATCTGGCAGTCTACAATCGCTCGGCGCTGCTGGTAAACTCTGGATAACATGGTCAGTGTTGAATTCCACCTCGTGGGCACGTCGCACAACAGTCCGTGAGCGGGCAGTTGGAGGCGGCGCTGCGCTGCCCTGAGAGTGGCAGCATCTGTGCTGGACTTCCTGAAATGCACACAGATGCGGCGCACCTTCGTGAGCAAATCAGACAGATTGGGGTATGTCTTGAGGAAACGCTGAACTATCAGATTTAACACATGGGCCAGGCATGGCACATGTGTCAGTCTGCCGAGTTGCAGAGCCGCCACCAGGTTACGGCCGTTGTCACACACAACCATGCCTGGCTTCAGGTTCAGCGGTGCCAGCCACAGATCAGTCTGCGCCGTGATGCCCTGTAATAGTTCTTGGGCGGTGTGCCTTTTATCGCCTAGGCTCAGCAGTTTGAGCACCGCCTGCTGTCGCTTAGCGACGGCACTGCTGCTGTGCCTAGAGCTACCGACTGATGGCGCCATGCCCACGGATGGTCGTTCGGAGGAGGAGGTGGAGGAGGGGTGGGAGGAGGAGGAGGCATAGTAGGCCTCAAACACCTGGACCGAGGTAGGCCCCGCAATCCTCGGCGTCGGCAGTATATGACCAGCCGCAGGGTCACACTCGGTCCCAGCCTCCACCAAGTTAACCCAATGTGCCGTCAGAGATATATAGTGGCCCTGCCCGGCAGCACTCGTCCACGTGTCCGTGGTCAGGTGGACCTTGTCAGAAACGGCGTTGGTCAGGGCACGGATTATGTTGTCTGACACGTGCTGGTGCAGGGCTGGGACGGCACATCGGGAAAAGTAGTGGCGGCTGGGGACCGAATACCGAGGGGCGGCCGCCGCCATGAGGCTGCGAAAGGCCTCGGTCTCTACTAGCCTATAGGGCAGCATCTCCAGGCTTAGCAATCTGGAGATGTGCACATTAAGGGCTTGGGCGTGCGGGTGGGTTGCACTATATTTGCGTTTCCGCTCCAGCGTCTGGGGTATGGAGAGCTGAACGCTGGTGGATGCTGTGGAGGATCGTGGAGGCGACGATGGGGTTTTTGTGGCAGGGTCCTGGGCAGGGGGCTGACTATCAGCTGACACAGGGGAAGGAGCAGTGGTGTGCACGGCCGGAGGTGAACGCGCTTGTTGCCACTGAGTGGGGTGTTTAGCATTCATATGCCTGCGCATACTGGTGGTAGTTAAGCTAGTAGTGGTGGAACCCCTGCTGATCCTGGTTTGGCAAATGTGGCACACCACAGTCCGTCGGTCATCCGGTGTTTCCTTAAAGAACCTCCAGACTTCTGAAAATCTAGCCCTCGCCGCAGGAGCCCTCGCCACGGGAGCTTCACTAGTTGACACATTTGGCGCTGATGCACCAGCTCTGGCCCTGCCTCTCCGTCTGGCCCCACCACTGCCTCTTCCAACCTGTTCTGGTCGAGGACTCTCCTCCGTCTCAGAAGCACTGTGTTCACCCGGCCTCTCAACCCAGCTTGGGTCTGTCACCTCATCATCCTCCGATCCCTCAGTCTGCTCCCCCCTCGGACTTCCTGCCCTGACAACAACTTCCCCACTGTCTGACAACCGTGTCTCCTCATCGTCGGACACCTCTTTACACACTTCTTCCAGTACGTCAACAAGGTCATCATCACCCACAGACTGCGACTGGTGGAAAACCTGGGCATCGGAAAATTGCTCATCAGCAACCGGACAAGTGGTTTGTGACTGTGGGAAGGGTCCAGAAAACAGTTCCTCAGAGTATGCCGGTTCAAATGGCAAATTTTGCTGGGAGGGGGCAGACTGGGGGGAGGAGGCTGAGGTGCAGGAGCTGGAGGAGTGCCGATTTCGGTGACATGGGTGGACTGCGTGGAAGACTGACTGGTGGACAAATTGCTCGAAGCATTGTCGGCAATCCACGACATCACCTGTTCGCACTGTTCTGGCCTCAACAGTGCTCTACCACGAGTCCCAGTAACTTCAGACATGAACCTAGGGAGTGTAGCTCTGCGGCGTTCCCCTGCTCCCTCATAAGCAGGTGGTGTCTCACCCCGCCAAGGACCACGGCCTCTGACCCCTGCAGTAGTTGGACGCCCACGTCCCCGCCCTCGTCCTCTACCCCTAGCCCTCGGGTTAAACATTTTGAAAATGAGAGTTATAACTTGAATTTTTTTTTTAACTTTTTTTTTTTTTTTTTGTTTTTTTTTTGTGTTTTTTAGTTTTTAAAACCAAACGATGCTATCCTATTGCTATGGCTATTTTATAGCCAAGTATGAAAGCACACTGCTATGCCAGATGAGATGACGCTGAGTTATGAAAAAAATAAACGTAAAATAAAAAAGGAAATGGCAGACTGTGCCTAATTGAAATACAACCCCGGGCCCTAATAAATTTTCCCACTTCGGTCTTTGCGATGGATATGTGCGTCACTAAAACACAGTGGTCGCAAGTCTGACTCCAAATTGCTCACAATTTGCTAGTAGATGCACTGCAACAACTACAGCCACCAGCAGATCAACCAGAAATCAAATATATATAACGCTACTGTAGGCGTAATTAAGCCGTTTGTATTCTCCTATGGCTATTTTCTAGCCAAGTATTACAGCACACTACTATGCCAGATGAGATGACGCTGAGTTATGAAAAAAATAAACGTAAAATAAAAAAGGAAATGGCAGACTGTGCCTAATTGAAATACAACCCTGGGCCCTAATAAATTTTCCCACTTCGGTCTTTGCGATGGATATGTGCGTCACTAAAACACAGTGGTCGCAAGTCTGACTCCAAATTGCTCACAATTTGCTAGTAGATGCACTGCAACAACTACAGCCACCAGCAGATCAACCAGAAATCAAATATATATAACGCTACTGTAGGCGTAATTAAGCCGTTTGTATTCTCCTATGGCTATTTTCTAGCCAAGTATTACAGCACACTACTATGCCAGATGAGATGACGCTGAGTTATGAAAAAAATAAACGTAAAATAAAAAAGGAAATGGCAGACTGTGCCTAATTGAAATACAACCCCGGGCCCTAATAAATTTTCCCACTTCGGTCTTTGCGATGGATATGTGCGTCACTAAAACACAGTGGTCGCAAGTCTGACTCCAAATTGCTCACAATTTGCTAGTAGATGCACTGCAACAACTACAGCCACCAGCAGATCAACCAGAAATCAAATATATATAACGCTACTGTAGGCGTAATTAAGCCGTTTGTATTCTCCTATGGCTATTTTCTAGCCAAGTATTACAGCACACTACTATGCCAGATGAGATGACGCTGAGTTATGAAAAAAATAAACGTAAAATAAAAAAGGAAATGGCAGACTGTGCCTAATTGAAATACAACCCCGGGCCCTAATAAATTTTCCCACTTCGGTCTTTGCGATGGATATGTGCGTCACTAAAACACAGTGGTCGCAAGTCTGACTCCAAATTGCTCACAATTTGCTAGTAGATGCACTGCAACAACTACAGCCACCAGCAGATCAACCAGAAATCAAATATATATAACGCTACTGTAGGCGTAATTAAGCCGTTTGTATTCTCCTATGGCTATTTTCTAGCCAAGTATTACAGCACACTACTATGCCAGATGAGATGACGCTGAGTTATGAAAAAAATAAACGTAAAATAAAAAAGGAAATGGCAGACTGTGCCTAATTGAAATACAACCCCGGGCCCTAATAAATTTTCCCACTTCGGTCTTTGCGATGGATATGTGCGTCACTAAAACACAGTGGTCGCAAGTCTGACTCCAAATTGCTCACAATTTGCTAGTAGATGCACTGCAACAACTACAGCCACCAGCAGATCAACCAGAAATCAAATAAATATAACGCTACTGTAGGCGTAATTAAGCCGTTTGTATTCTCCTATGGCTATTTTCTAGCCAAGTATTACAGCACACTACTATGCCAGATGAGATGACGCTGAGTTATGAAAAAAATAAACATAAAATAAAAAAGGAAATGGCAGACTGTGCCTAATTGAAATACAACCCCGGGCCCTAATAAATTTTCCCACTTCGGTCTTTGCGATGGATATGTGCGTCACTAAAACACAGTGGTCGCAAGTCTGACTCCAAATTGCTCACAATTTACTAGTAGATGCACTGCAACAACTACAGCCACCAACAGATCAACCAGAAATCAAATATATATAACGCTACTGTAGGCGTAATTAAGCCGTTTGTATTCTCCTATGGCTATTTTCTAGCCAAGTATTACAGCACACTACTATGCCAGATGAGATGACGCTGAGTTATGAAAAAAATAAACGTAAAATAAAAAAGGAAATGGCAGACTGTGCCTAATTGAAATACAACCCCGGGCCCTAATAAATTTTCCCACTTCGGTCTTTGCGATGGATATGTGCGTCACTAAAACACATTGGTCGCAAGTCTGACTCCAAATTGCTCACAATTTACTAGTAGATGCACTGCAACAACTACAGCCACCAGCAGATCAACCAGAAATCAAATATATATAACGCTACTGTAGGCGTAATTAAGCCGTTTGTATTCTCCTATGGCTATTTTCTAGCCAAGTATTACAGCACACTACTATGCCAGATGAGATGACGCTGAGTTATGAAAAAAATAAACGTAAAATAAAAAAGGAAATGGCAGACTGTGCCTAATTGAAATACAACCCCGGGCCCTAATAAATTTTCCCACTTCGGTCTTTGCGATGGATATGTGCGTCACTAAAACACAGTGGTCGCAAGTCTGACTCCAAATTGCTCACAATTTACTAGTAGATGCACTGCAACAACTACAGCCACCAGCAGATCAACCAGAAATCAAATATATATAACGCTACTGTAGGCGTAATTAAGCCGTTTGTATTCTCCTATGGCTATTTTCTAGCCAAGTATTACAGCACACTACTATGCCAGATGAGATGACACTGAGTTATTAAAACAATAAACGTAAAATAAAAAGAAACTGGCAGACTGTGCCTAATTCTACTCAAACCCCTAATAAATTTTCCCACTTTGGTGTTTGAGGTGGATATGTGTGTCACTAAGAGCTAAACACAACGGTAGCAAGTCCCCCTGCAAATTCCTCACAATATGGTACTAGCTGCAAATAAAAAAAAAAAAAAATTATAACGTTATTGTAGCCCTAAGAAGGGCTGTTGGGTTCTTTTAGAATCACTCCTGCCTAACAGTAAGCTAATAGAACACCCTAACGCTTTCCCTGACCAGCAGCAGCTCTCTCCCTAGCGGCATTCAGACAGAGAATGATCCGAGCAGCGCGGGCAGCGGCTAGTCTATCCCAGGGTCACCTGATCTGGCCAGCCAACCACTGCTATCTACGTGTAAGGGTACCACGTCATGCTGGGTGGAGTGCAGAGTCTCCTGGCTTGTGATTGGCTCTGTTTCTGGCCGCCAAAAAGCAAAACGGCGGGAGCTGCCATTTTCTCGAGCGGGCGAAATACTCGTCCGAGCAACGAGCAGTTACGAGTACGCTAATGCTCGATCGAGCATCAAGCTCGGACGAGTATGTTCGCTCATCTCTAGTTGTAATCTATAGATGTCTAATTTTTATTTATCTAAAAAAGTAAAGTCCAGAGCAGCACAACTCTCAGTGAGTGTAAAAGCTGTTAATCCTGTGGCAAGGTTTCCAAATATATATCCAATGAAGAGGCAGCACTCCAAGATATATGAAAGAGGGTGAGTCTTTCTTCCATCAAAGCGACGTTTTAGTGTAGTAGTACTGTACACCTCAAGCTTGAAAAAGGTGTATAACTACACCAAAACGTTGCTTTGATGGAATAAAAACTCACCCTCTTTCATATATCTTGGAGTGCTGCCTCTTCATTGGATATCTATCTATCTATCTTTTCTATCTACCTATCAATCGATCTATCTGCCTACCTACCTATCAATCTCTTATAACTAATTACCTATCTACCTATTGATCTCTTATTACTAATTACCTATCTACCTATTGATCTCTTATTTCTATTTCCCTACCTATCTTTCTTTCTATACCTCATATTTATCTATGTCTAAAAAATATGTAAAACTGACATTTACAATCTGTCCCATTGACTTCAATGTAAAAAAGAACTTAATGTCATCCGTTGTGGTCAGTTTGGCACCATCCATTTTGAATCAGTTTTTTCTAAAAACGGAAACAAAGTATTCCTAGCTCCCTCATTTGTTCTGTAAAAAAAACTGAAGCATAACGGATCACTTTACAACTTTGGACTTAACAATTTACATTGGTTTCAAAGGGATTTAAAACTGATCCGTTCTAATTCAGTTTTTTACCCCATTGGTTACACTCCTCTGTGATGGGCGGAGCTTAGGTTTTAAATACCTTGCTTGTGCACGAGGGACGCGCGGCCATAACAGTTACGGCATCCTACTGATAGGAGCTAGCTTTAGTGTGTGAAGTGATCGGTCTAGTCAGCATAGTAGCTCATGCCAAAGACATTGGCTCAGTATATCGTTCCTGCGAGATTACCATATGTAGAATGATGCATGAATGAGTTATAGCGTCTGTCTACTGCTGACTGAGTGTAATACTCTAAGATGACTAAGGCACCAGAAGAAAAACCAGTGAGAGTGTGTTGTATGGTGTCCGTAGAGAGCTCTAGATAGCCGCTACTAAAAGAAATTCTAGACAGCATCAACTTGAAATTGGACTACTGATATTTTTAAGCCCACGAGTTGAAAGATAAATCACGCACTAACATAAATGAGTAGCTAACTCCAATGTAACTTAGTGTCTTATCTTTTAAAAGTCAGGATATCATAGGGGTCTGGTGATTAGAGTTAGACCTCATATGGGGACATGTGACTCCTTGAGCATAAATCTATGTCAAACAAAGGGTTACCCTCTAAATGTTATTCTGTAGACACTACTTTATACTCCATTTCTAAAGTCACCTCTGATGAACTGTTGCGATAAAAAGCAGCAGGGAAACGCGTCAGGTTACTGTATCATTAAAATCCTACTATATAGGTCAGTCGCTGATCCAAGTACACGACAGACATATAGTGACTATCTGGAGTTTTTATTCCTGTTTTAGAACCTTACAAGGTGTTATGGTTCTATAATTGCACTTTAGTGGACTTGGGGACACTACCCTGGGTTAGAAATATTGGTAACTAGTGTTACTGTACATCCATTGGTATAATACCTTCTGGCTCTGTGGAGTCTTCTCTTCTGATGGAGCTTATGATCCTTCAATAGTGTACTGACTAGCTGCCACCACCAGGGGTCCTCCCCAACTCTTAGCCTGTATTAGGGGAAAACTATCTATTGGGCTTCCACATATTTAAGCCTATATTTTAATAAGTATTCTAATAAAGTTATAAATATTTTAATGATCCCCGATACAGTTAGTTGGTGTTTTTGGTTTCGATTTTGATTAGGGGATTTAAACCAATATATTCAGGTCTTTTTTGTCCCGGTCTTTTTTGATTTTCAGTTTTTTACTTTTCTAGTCGAACACTAGAGACGGAAATCACAACAGTAGTGTAAACTGTGCCTTACAGTATATTTTTAACTGCTTTATGCACACAGCCAGAATAATAGCCATCCAAATAAAAAGATCATGTGTTCCCTAAATAAAGTTGAGGAGACCATCTAGTGGTCTACATAAAATAGAATTATATCCTGGTGCTCCACACACATTATGAATGGCCTTCTTATTGCCTGTAACACGAAGTTCTTTTTTTTATATCTTCTTCTTTTGAAAGTTTTAAGTTCCCACTTGGTGTTCCAGATTATTTTTTTACTGCCCCAATGTGGCAAATGTGCAGCAGTTAAAAAAACATGCATATAGAAGATCTACCACATTACATACACAAATGTACCTGTTTTCCTCTTCATCTTGATCCAGGTGGTGGTATAGAAAAGATAAGACTAAAAATGAGACTTATAAAAAGCAGGCTGGAGGACACAGACTCAATGTCCGGCGCTCCGGGCTGCAAACTATGCACACCTCTTGCACCATGTGGAAGGCATGAATTCACTTCTCCTGCGTCATAGATGCCTCCCTCTTCCATGGGAATGGACTTTGCAAAAGTGGGCGTGCATAATTAGCAGACCAAAATGGCGGACATCTCGTCCCTGTGCTCCAGCCTGCTCTTTTTAAAGGAAACCTACCACTTGTAGTGGCAGGTTTCCGATGGCAATACCGGGCACCAGCTCAGGGCGAGCTGGTGCCGGAGCTTATTTTAGTTAGTGTTTTAAACCGCGGTATCGCGGTTTAAAACACTTTTTAAACTTTATAGCCGGCGCAGGCAGGTACGCGCTCGGTGCTTACCGTGCACGCGGCTACATAGGAAGTGAAGGAGAGCCGCGTGCACGGTAAGCGCCGAGCGCGTACCTGCCTGCGCCGGCTATAACGTTTAAAAAGTGTTTTAAACCGCGATACCGCGGTTTAAAACACTAACTAAAATAAGCTCCGGCACCAGCTCACCCTGTGCGGGTGCCCGGTATTTCCATCGGTAACCTGCCACTACAAGTGGTAGGTTTCCTTTAAGTCTATTTTCTAGGTGGTCCCAGCATGTCAAGGTTAGAAATGACATGCTCCGGTATCAAGATGAAGAGGAAGACAGGTGAGTATTTGTAGGTGTTTTTTACTTTACCATATGTATGCTGTTTTCCTTTTGGTGACCGTAGCATATTTTTCGTTGAGTGATCATATGTTTTATAGTGTGTTTTCCTTGGAAGTTGAAAAGTTCTTGAAAATGTATACATTTTTAAAAGCTCTCACTTACTCCAATGAAGACCTATTAGTCCAGTATTTAGCAGGGTCTCTGCTGACATCCCATTTCATTTCTAAAGGACTGAAACTAAAGTGCAGCAAAACTGTAGGGAAATTTAGTGCTTGCAATTACCATCTGTACTTGAAATAGATCTGCATTACAGGAAAAGTGGAACTGCTATGAAAATAATTACAGAGATACGAAATTCAGTTTCAGCAGAAAAGTTAAATGTATAAACTTAGTTCAGTAAAATAGATTTTATCGGGAGCTAGCTGTAGATCCTGGCATTGTACGGAATAATAAATTACTGCTCTTAACTATAAAAAAATAGAAAGGGTTAACAAAAATATTTTGTCTCTCTCTCTCAGTGTCTCACTGTTTCTGACTGACAGTCTCTGACTGTATCACTGTCTCTGACTGTCTCCAACCATTTCTGTCTCTGATTGTCTGTGTCTATCTGTCTCTGACTGTCTCTGACTCTGTCTGTCTCTCTATATATACTTGTTGCAGCTTGGTACCAACAGGTCATTCCACAGGTGCGACTTGTCTTTGGTGACAGCCAAGGCGAAGTACAAAAATGGAAGGCAGGTTAGTGGTCGAGGAAAGGCAGGAGGTCAGGGCAGGTGTCACGGGATCAACGTTGGAGGCAGAGCAGAAGGTCAGGGGTGGCAGTGGAAGAGCGTAAATGGGAACAGGTCCGGGGTCACAACAAGAAATCAATAAACAGGCACAGGGCAACAATATATGCTCTCTCAGAGGCAGATAGCACAAAGATCCAGAAGGGTGTGCAGGGAAAGGCAGGCTTAAATGATATTCTGGGCAATGGCCAGCGGCAATTAATGGCATACTGGTCCTTTAAATCTTCTGAAGCCAGCGCGCGCACCCTAGGAGACGGGGACGCGTGCGAACAGCCGAAGGAGCAGAGACAGGAGCAGGGACAGGTAAGCAGATGCTGCGGGTCACCAGGGCACATGGAAGACCAAGGGTGAACCCGCGACCTGAGACAACTAGTAGCAAATTTAGTTTACTTAGTGCCGCTTCTATATATTTATACATTCTTTAAAGAGACTAGTTGTTGCAGATTTGGGAGAAATCGGCAAATTCCCTTTTTTATCCATTCACAGTTTATCGATGCATAGTAGTTGTATGTCTTTGGTGTCATCAAAACAACTGGCTACACAAAGAGTTTGTCAGGAACCACCAGAAATGCTGATGGTAGAGTCCTATAATGTACTTACTCACCAAGATTTTTCAGATTGCTGGATGACATCACCAGCAGTCTAAATGATCGAAAGGTGGGACCCAGCTGTGTTAAGAATATAGGGGGCAAAAATGTACATGTATATCATATCTATATCAGCTTCCGGATCCAGGTGGTGCTCAGGTATACTGCCGCACATCCTCCATTCTTCAGTGTGGGAATACTGGTTGTGGGGCCCCCTGACACTGTGGGCCCCAAATCATCAATACTTCAAAAAAACTTCACGGCAGTTTGTGATGTAAATTGTAAGAAATCCAATGAGCCACGGGACACCACGTCTCTACTAAGTTTTTGAAAACCGTAATGCTGGGCAAAATAAAGCAAAATGTCACAAATGTTGGGGCAAATGAGGTTATAGTCCAAAATTTGCAGCCTATATAATTTAATTTACTACACAAACTGGTATAAAATATATCATAATTGGTAAATATCCCTCTTCCATCCCTCTATCATGAAAGTTTGCTTCTATCTTGCATATAACAATATCCTCTAAGGTCACTCACGATGGGACTGGTTACCAGGCTATACCAGGCCAAAGTAAAATAGTGATTTCTACTACTGCTCGTACTGCTGTGCTCTGCACAATTCATCTGGCCTAGATTTCACTCTATGTGATGCACTTTACTCTGTAGCATTAACTGATAACACTAAATATGCAAACAATTTTGAGACACAATTTTGTGTACATCATATGGATAGGATTTTTTAAAATTGATGTTGAAACTGTAGAGTTGAGCATGTTACCTACTAGTGGCTAACTATTGTTTTAAACAGCTAAATATGGTGTAGTCATACTCATCTCCCCATTCTTTCTTCTGGTGTAGCAGGGGATAAGTAGGGCATGTAGGGCTATTTTTGCTTTGGATTACCATTCTGTAGCTGTTTTTTAATTATTGGAGGAACATCCTCTTTAGGAATTCAGTCAAATATAATAAAGAAATTCTAAGAACCAGGCCTAATGAGTCATATGCTTGTGACACCACTCCAGGTCCTATTTTCTTGCAATCATCTCCAACAGCCCCCATAAGCCTCCTCTCTCTCTCTCCAGCCATCCTATATGGTTTCCCATGGTTACCAGAAAGCATGACAAAAGCTTAGGAGGAAAAGGTAAAACCTCTGCTAGCTGCTAAATACCTGCATAAAGCTGCTAATAAGAGTAAATTACAGAATTACTTATTTTTGCTTAGTGCAGAGTAAGGCAAAAGTTTTTAACAATTATGCACTTCATTTTTTTAAGTCTTTCTAGTAGGTGTGGCTGCATTATTAGAAAAAAAATGTATAATATGTAGTTTTAATCCATAACATTATTTAGCACCTTGCTGCATTCACCAATGTCATGGTGCAGCAGCGAGTGTATGAAGAGGGCTGAGCCCTCTTTATACATCCTGGCTGTTTGCATAATGTAGCAAACACCCATTGCTAACACCAGCAATTGGTGCTGCCTCCAAATGTGGATGTTAACCATTTAAAGGCCCCCAGCATTTAAAAATCCCAATATACTGCAATACAATAATATGACAGTAAATGTTAGGATCAATCAGACCCTAGGTTTAATACCCTAGCGCAGTGATGGCTAACCTTTTAGAGACCGAGTGCCCAAACTACAACAAAGACCCGCTTATTTATCGCAAAGTGCCAACACAGAAATTTGATTTGTGATTTATACTCCCTTCTCTGTCACAGTTTTCATTGATACCAGCACCCTGAGGACACCAATAAAGCAGAAAATAGTCCCAGGTAGCTCTGTCACTTTAAAATACCTCTGTGCACAGCAAGTCCTGGGCTGTCTGGGACAGCAGGAAGATACCTGGAGTTCTCTCTGGCGATGGCCTGAGTGCCCACAGAAAGGTCTCTGAGTGCCACCTCTGGCACCAGTGCCATAGGTTAGCCATCACCTAGCGGGTCTAAAATACAGTAAAAAATGTAAACTTTTTAAATAAAAACCTAAAAGATCCAAGCTTTCCCCTAGAACTATACAAAAATTGTCATGTTCCAAAATGTCCTATCTATCAAAATATAAAAATGGTTATTTCCAGTGGGGAACCCCTTATCTAAAAATGACTCCCAAATATTGAAAATGAATGCAAAAAACATTTACATACATTTACTTATGGAGTTCACCCAAAGTGCATTGTCCGACCGGAATGCACTGTGCCGCGATTCACTAAGATCATGCGCCCGATATCTTGCAGCTGATCTTTTTCAAGGGATGAGTAGTAAATCTTAGTTTATTAGTAAATAAGCCCCATAGAGTCCAGCTCACCATATGATTGCGATGATGTTTGGCTTGAGTTCACACTGAGGGTGGGAGTCCACGGATCATAGTAGCAACATAGAGGTACCTAGAACTCAACGCAGAAATAGGAAACAAGCTTCTTCTTTATTAAAGATAAAAGTTCATGCTAAACAAGCAAAGCAGATGCCAAGGATCAATACATTTTGACGCCAAGCGTCTTACTCATGAACTGAAATAACCGAAACTCCACTTTCTTGCCATTTTGCAACACATAAAAATTTTAATAAAAAGTGATTAGAAGGTTGGCCCAACTGTGTTTTTTCATCAATTTGTTCCTAGCTTCCAGTACAGGGGATATAATATTCAATACCATCACTAGGAAGCACAATTTGTTACACAGAAAACAAAACTTTATATAGCCTTGTCCACAAAACAAAATGTTATGGATGGCTTCTGGAGGGAAAAATGGAACACAAAAACAAAAAAGGGCTGTGTCCTTAAGGGGTTAATGATTGATCTGGTTCTATTCTCTTCTATTTAGATCCAAAATGCGTGCTCTGTAATACATCTGTAGGAAAGAGTGTAGATATGTTATCTTTTACAATAGATATGATTATAATTTTGGGCAGTACAGCTCCCAGAAGCAAATTAATGCAAAACTAAATGTCTATTGTTTCAGTATATTTGTCTAAATTTAGAGAAAATATGAGCCACAGTCATCTTAATGTTTCAATCACACTTGTGCATATTGGTATTTATGGCTGGAGTGCCAGACAACTCCAAATAATTGATGAAATAGTAGCATGTACCAATGACACTTACATTAAATCCTTATTATACACCTGTCAAGAAAGAAGAATAGAAACTACTTCAGAAGGCACCAAGTCTAAGTTGTATTTAATTCAGGACTCAGTATTTGGATGATACACAGGAGGCATGTTGCCATACACATAGATATATGAATGCCTTTAATGGAAGCCCCATTTCTTAACTTATTGCGCTGTCATATAATACAAATTGACTTATCTATTAAAATATGTACAGAGCACAGTCCTAAGAGTCACATTATCTGCTATATCTGACTGCAAGATTGAAAGTATCTATTCCGAAGGAAAGCTACATTTTAGCAGCTGGCGGCAGTGCTGGACGGAAATAATCATTCTAAATTTCTATTTCACAGTGTTGGAAATATGACAAGGCTCTTGCTGGAAGTTTGTTCAGTATGAAAGAGGCAAGCTCCAGGTATTCTGTGCTGCCAGGCTTCATTTATAATATACAGCATATTACTTGCAACATGTTAATTCTGCTTCACTAATAGTCATCTCTAAATTTGGTAAGGAATTAAACAATTCATATTCTAGGGAAATGCTGAGCACAGCGTCTATAAATTGTCTATACAAATCATAGTAATTATCCCTAAGGTACTTGCTGCAGTTCACTGATAAAGGCCTCAAATGATATGTAATGTTGGCATCCCACTATCCCTTTGTCTTGTATTGAATACAGTCCTTCAATGAGTTCCTCAAGGAGAATTGTGCTCTAGAAACCTGAACCTTACTTTCATTGCATTCTGTATTTCTCCCGTCTGTTTCTCTTTTGTATTTCATGGTAATCTAAAACTACTATATTTTCCACTGTCTTTTATCAGTGGATCACAAGGGTGCAATGTTGTGCATAATGGTTTAGATGTTGCTTGCATTCATTGTTGTTTGTGTTAAGCTTGTCAGTTATTGTTATGGTTTACATATATCTCACATATTTTACTTTAGTCGCTAATAAACAGCTCAATTTTGCCAAATCTACCCCAAAAGCCACACTGTGACCACTGGGTTGTATCATTCCTAACTTACTGCAGTCAATATTGATAGCAAAGTGCAAGGGATATTAAAACATAACTAAACTTTTGACAAAATGTTATTTAAAAATCAAAGAAATAAGTCCATGTGTCCTTCTTTGTCATCTGACTGTCTTTCTTATTCAAGCAGTTGGTGTTAATCAGCTTTCTACCCTTTACTTCAGCTGGGAGATAAAGGGATCTGATAATGTTCCTATTGACTTAACTCTTTAGAGACAGCCCCTAGACAGTCCAATCTCCTTTCACAGCTGAGTCATCAAGGGAAATATTCCAAGGTATGCTAAGGGTTAATCATTAGCCTGCTTATGTGTCAGAAGAGGAGAGTGCACTGCTCAATCCAGGAGAAAGAAGCAGACAAAAGCACAGAGAAGCTACTTTCCTTATTGAAGTAAATTTTATATGTATTACCTGCTTCATTTACAAAATGAAAAAAATGCCTCAAAGGTTTATTACACTTAAACATATCTCATCTCCATGCTAGACAACAAATGTTAATATGTGCTCAGATTTGCATTGCCTTGTAATTTGATTTGATGTTTCTGTAGATTTTCTTCTGCACAAAACCTTTCTAGTCCAACAAACTAGGTATAGGTCAGACTATCCTCCGGAAGCTCTATATATCCGGAAGACTAGACCTCCAGGGCAACCTAAAATAAGTTCTTGTTCATTGAAGTGATTGAAGGTTTTAAGTTGCTTTAACAAGACTCAATTTTATGTTTACTGTACTACTTTGAATAGGTACAATATGTAAATGTACATCCCTTAAATAGAACTGTCGCCATAAATATTTAGCCTGAACAGATAGCATGTTACAGAGATATTTACTGGGAAATCATTCAGTATAACTTGTTTTACTAGTTAAATTCTTATGCTGACCATATGTCTATATAATACCACCATATCTTGGCCATATTAATCCATTCTTACCATCAGAGGTACCAAAAATGAGTTTGTGCCCCCCAATGAAGAAAAAAGGGGAAACAGCCAATGTAAATACGCAGAAAGTTATCAGTAGAAGCAGAAAGAAAAAGAAACAGGCTGAAAGTCTTTGTCTCCAACAAAAATATATTATTATATTAACAGCGGCAATAATTCATATATTGTAACCATTACCGGCTTCAGTTACACAATTCTAAGTATTTATATAAAAATGTTCAAGGGAAAGTAGTTGTTTTCCTAATTTATCATAGTTATTAGAGATAAATATTAAGTTTCTCAAATGGAATGATAATAATAATTATTGTCTAAAATTAGGACAGCATAAAACTAAAGAAAGACTAAAGCTACACTAAGATTGTTTTAGTGGCTTACCCTATGTGATGAGTTCGGTGATTGTTACTTTACATTTAAGGTTGGAACCATACTGATTAGAATAGTGATTGGCAAATAACAGCCACAAATCTTGCTGGGCAGGGAAAATGTGGGTTGTTCATTGTCATTGTATTCAATTCAAGACCGTAAAATGTTGTGGGTTAGCTACAGATGATTCTGCTGAAGCTAACCTGAATCAATTACACCCCAATTTTGCTTATTTTACACACTTCTTGCTTGTCTTACTTGTGGAAAAATAATTGCCCAAGCAATTAATACCTCCTACAGATCCAAATAACTTCCTTCAACACTTTTTAATGAGATAGAAAAAAGTGTACATAAAACAATTGGCCCATTTTTGGCAGAATTGAAGCAATTATCCTTTTCACATTTTCCTAAGAAATTACCCTACGTAATCGACAATAAATATAATATCTGTTATTTCTTAAGAATATAATATTTTCGGAAGATTTTTCCATGGTCACTTACAGTAGTCTACCTCTGTCCTGTTTATTACACCGTGTCCTTGCATTCTTTTATGCTTGTATCCCTACAATCAGAATAAAAAAGCCATTTTGGATCATCAATTTGAAACTAAAGGATTTGAAAATGATTCATCCCTTGAGTAATTGATAAATTTCCTCTTTTTATTCTCCACCAAGCTGGGCTCAATAAAAGGCAAAGGATCAGTGATCATAGCACACCGCTGTGCGTGAATAGGAGATGCTGATGTTAAAATACGGTTCAGTAGCTGAAGTATATTGAGATGGGACAGCAGGAAATGAGAAATGTTCCACCTGTCTGTTTCTTGATTCACTTGGCTCTTCACAAAGCTTTCTTCCTGACTTCTTTATTATGTTGTGTGCTTTCTTTCCATTGTATTCCCTGGTGGCAAGATATTTCCAGGTTCATCCGAGTAATGTCAAAATAATTGAATCAAAACATCAGAACAAAGTACAGCAGAAGCTCTATTTGATAAATTTATTATCAAAGTAATTGATAAAAGTTTTCAAATGTTTCCCCAAGGGTCGGGGGTGTCTAAGAAAGGTAAAACAGTTGTGTTTAGAAAATACATGTACATATAGATAAAGAAAATACTCTATTTGAATTATTAAACAATAGCATATAGTTGTGATATGGAGCATGTAGATGTTGATGCTGAAAGATAGGCAACATTAGTAGGCACATACTATACGCATTTTTTACTTTATCTATTATAGAGTTGTACCATGACTCGGTAATCTCTTAGTGATCTAACAAGTCTCTTTTAAGCTATATTTAAAGTTCCCTTTAATCCAAACAAAATTGCCAATAAAATATGACACTGCTTTACTTATTTTAGTACAGATCTTTAACTTGGTCATATACCTTAGATCAATATCAGAGTATTTGCTATTTTTAGCTAATTCTCTAATGTGTGTGGGAACCTCTCAACTATCCCTTTGTATTAGTTATTTTAAAAGAGTAGGTATACTAATAAGATTTGGGATAGTTGTTATGGCCTCAACTTATCTAATGTTCTTACACAACTACTGCACATTGAACATTTTAAAGGTATCTGATTTAGTATTTCCAACAATGCCTTAATTGACCATTGGTTTTATCTGAACTCCCCTCTACTGTATTGTCATCTAAATTACACTGACCATCAACACTGGTTTTGCATGATTGTCTATTACTATTGAAGAGCGGATCCCTTACTATTCAGGTTTTTATTTTAAAATCATGTTAGGGTCCAGGAAAGGATCCAGCAGCAGATAAATAACTGTGGCCACACGTGCACCAACCCATACATGCCGGCATTTTGTCATTATAAATACGGATGACATAATCAGGCAGTGACAATCCTAACCAAAATGGTGGAATACGATTAAAGAGCATTTAGAAAGTGCAAGCACCGGTCACGGGCATTAACTGCAGGGGGGAAAGTTTCCGGGTTTTGTCCTGTTTGTCTCCTCTTGATACTATCTATTACGTACTAGGAGATCTACTATGCATGTTGAAGAATTCTTTAAAGGGAAACTGTCATCAGAAATTGACCTAAATAACCATAACCAGTTTGTTGTAAGATTAACACCTTCCAGATTATGTTTCTTTCATGGCTCAGTGTGGTGGCATTATTCAGAAAATCAACTTTAAAGTGAGTTGTAAATTGGTTGTATAAAGTCATGGAGGCAGAGAGCTCAGCATTGAAGTCAAGCTCTCCTCATTTCAGAATGAAGGAGATTGAGGTTGAGGTTATTGATGTGTCTGCATGTCAGACCATCAATTACTATAAAGAGAGCTTTCTGAAGTGAGGAAAGCTTGACTTCAATGTTAAAATCTCTGCCTTCTTGAATTTATACAACCAAATTACATGTCACTTCAAAGTTGATTTTCTGGATGATGCCACCGCGCTGGGACATGAAATAGACATGATCTACAAGGTGTTCAGCTGCTTGAAGACATACTGGTAGTGGTTATTAGGTCAGTTTCTGCTGACAGGTTCCCTTTAAGTGAAGTTTGGCAAAAGAAAGGAATCAGCTGTAGGCTATAATACTGTAAATATCTAAAATTCATTGCACAGGGCTAGATGTTTACTTTTTCAGTCATTTCATCTAAAAGTGTAAGTCCATTGATAAATACAGAATGTGTGTCCCTAGTATGTTCTCCTGAACATTTTATTAATAATTTCATTGCCTAACGACTGACAAGTAACACTGCAGTCTGTCAGGCTTCCTGTGATAATGTCTTATTTTACAGCAGAATACAAAAGCATGTCCTTTGAGGACCGGAAATATATTCAATGCTTCAATGTGTCTAGATAAGATTACCATACAGGGAGGTAATTAAATGCTTAGATCATAATAATAAAAGCGTTTTCTGGGTTTACCAAAGTGTTATCATTGTGCACACAGCGTGGACAAGCCTATTTATTCACTGACCTAAAGGGAGGCATTGAATTATGTTGATGAGAAATAAAAGAGCAGCTACAAGCAGTGAAAGTATAATAGTTCTACCAACTTCTTGTTTTGTAATACTTTGTATGAAAAAAAATCTTTATATCTGCATGTCACATGTAATTAATATGCTCATTTATACTGCAAAAATAAGGAGGGCATTCTATTTTATGTGATATTTTACATGTTTTTTCAGTAATGTTTTGAATACTGTTTATTTGTTCTTACCTAACAAGGAAATAGCAATAGATTAAAATCTTCAGTTACCAAAAATTTGGGCAGGAATGTCCTGAATATAATTTTTATGATAATGTAAGATATAAAAAATAACAAGTGTTCATAGGGCAATAATGTAGACAATCAATAGTATAAAAATGGAGATAAGTGATGTTTTTATGTTTTGAGTCATGCTGCATGCGTGCGAAAGATTACAACTGGAGATGGGGTTCAGGTGCGTCCTGCATGACCAGGACATATTGCTGGCCACGCAACCTTCACCAAATTGACACCCACTAGCCATGGGTGTGATATGCCCTGGGTGTGAACTGAAAGTTTGGGTCCAGATATGGAAGTGTAGATAGGCTGCTCTTGAATGTGTGGTCGTGGCCTTATACCCTCCTACCGTGCAGATTACAGCTATTTGACTCAAGCATCTAAATGTTTTGGGGATTAGGAGAGATGGATGTCATCTGCCAGCTATCTATTCTGATTTACAGATAAAACTTAGTTGATGCATTGGTAGACAACCCCATTCATTCAAGGGATTCTCCCTCATAACTTACTGATGTTTTATATTCTAATTGACTTTCATCTCCAGGATAGTGATGGCAAACAATGTTTGACCCAATTCTATTGTGGTAATTAGTATGAGATAAAAAAGTATGTTGAAAAGACATCCTCTGCATATGATGCTGATCATGCGCACTCAGCTCCCTTGGTCAACTTTGACAAGGCCTGTTCTGAATGGAACCTGTCTTCTTTAATGGCGACATGGTCTTGGCCACCATGCTGCAGCTCATTTCAGGGTATTGACAATCTTCAGAACATCTTTATATAGAGCAATGAGTCACACATGGTACACCTGCCTGTTTCCTGTTGCGGACTCTGTTTGCCTGATCTGGTACTTCTTGTACTATGTGGTATGCCTGCCTGTTACTCGTGACTCTTTCTGTGAGCCTCAGCTTGACACCAGCTTGTTTCCTTGTGACCTAAACTTACCATCTCTAAAACCCTGAATCCTGCCAGTCCTGAAACCCTGTATTCTGCCAGAGTCGGTAAGCTTATCTGGAACCTAGTTTCCTGCCTGATCTGGTAATCCTTTAACCCAGTGTAAACTGTGCCCTGTATCTAGCCCTATGTAACCCAAGCCAGAGACAGAGACCTGTGTACCCCTACCCTTGGTCTGGAACTATGTGTACATTGTACTTTGTGTACAAAATACATGTGTCTTTTAATCTATGACAGTATCAAAGTGTCACATCTTCACTGTTGTCAGATGAAAAGATATTTTTGTGAGGGTTGTTACTCACTTTTGTGAAATACTGTGTAGTTAGGTAGGTTATTGCTCCCCCAAATGACTCTAATTGTGATTTCTGCTTTAGCATCCTTACAGCTCTTCCACTTGTCCTGTAGAAGTGTAGTTCTAACGTTTAATTCTGTGGTCAGTAATTTCACAAATTGACCATGTAATGTCATGTAAGACCACTTTCTTAGGTTTTGGATTGGAAGACATCATTTTTTTTCATATCAAAATCAGGAATAGTACATAAACAGAGAAAAGTATAATTCTATGATTTGTGTTTCGTAACCACTCCATGTTACAAGTACTGGTCCAAAATCCTGCTACATAACAGTGGTCTTTAGAAAGTCACGCATTGAAAAAGGGGTCTGGCTTTCTTCGACAGAAAAGTAATGGTGAACAATGTTTCATCCAATTCTTTAGTATGAGACAGGAGACTCAAGTATTGGCAAACCAGGAAGAGGCCTGAATAGAACCTCCTAGATTCCACCAGCAATGGTCTACAGTATGTTGCATGAAACAAAATGATCAGTTGGGAAGTAATCAACACACCCCCATAAACATGCAATAAGATCCTGCCTAAATTGATTGATTTAATCAACCTTGCTGTGTGCATGGGTACCTTCCGAATATTTACAAAAGTCCTTGATTACTTTGCCTTCAAAAACAAAAGAGACTTTTACCAAGTTTAATGTGATGTGTCACTGGCTTTGATTTAATGCTTGCCTGTGAGCATATTTTTATAGGCTGCAATATCTTTGCCTTAATGTGATTAACACAATGGGATCTGAAGCTCATCCAAATTCTGTACAATTTATAACCCCTGTTAAAGCCTTGGATTTCTACAGGCTCAATGCATTTTGAAGCAGAACAGATATATAACAAGAAAATTGAGGAGTTTATTGAGAATGCAAGACCTTGGTTGTAAATTTTTGTTCACACCTCTCCTGGGCTATATATTTTCCTTTTACCATGCAAATTAGAAAGTCTCCATCAGTCAAGCATCAATCAGCTAATTTCTCAATAATCTACAATGCAATTAGATTTCAGTTTTGCTAAATGAGTAAACATTAGATATTGCAGGTTTCTATTTCACGGGTAATAGGGAGCCATAAGTTATACTATGATTTTTAGCATTTTAGAATTTATACTGTTAATAAGTAGCTGTGGACAGACGGCCATTTCTGCAGTATAAAATACTTTGTTGTACTTTGATTGTTTTTATTTTTTAGCAGTGTGCTACTTTTCTGTGTATATCTTATAGGCCCTTATTTTTAAAGGCAATTACAATATTTGTTTATCATTATTAGTGTTTCTTTATTTTATAGGTCAGTACAAATATATATAGATTTTTTTTACAGATTTTACCCAAAAAAAAAACTTCTTTTGTGTGACTGTTTTTTCTAAAGTGTTCACAATGCGGAATATACAATGGGATCATTTTAGACATTTCCATGTCAATAACATCTCCTATTCATATTATCTTAATGTTTGGAATAAATCCTGGATACTTAAAGCCATTACTTTGGGTTTGTGGCATCTAATTCCATTGTTCTGGTGAATCTAATCATCCGGAGAATGATGGTTGAAATTGCTACAGAACTAAAGATATTGATGATAAATGTGCAGTCAGGGGTGCATTCTTTATGTAAAACTCTCATTCTATATCTTTTCCTATATCTACTAGTGTCACAGACCTAAACTTATGGATAACTGGTTTATTTAACCTTCCTCCAAACTCTTATTTGGGCTTTTGTTTGCCTTTTGCAGGCCGCAAGAAACTATGCTAGGAAGAGCATTCATTAAAGGGGTTATGCCACAAAACTATTTACTACAAAAATCTGTCAAAGAGGTTAAAATATTTCAAAAATCTATTTGTAATGGTTACCTGGAAGTAAAAATACCTTTCTATTTGTTTGTATGATACTTGTTCAGCCTCTATTTTGCTCCACACAGAAGCAGATGTGGGAGGGGCCTAGCAATCAGCCTTCAGAGTCTCCTTCCACCTGCTGAGCTCAAATAGTCCCTGCATTTACTGTCACCTATCAAAGCCCTGACACTGCTTCCTCTCCTTTTATTCAATGTCAATATATACTTGAATAAGAAAAGTCATGACAAATTAGGGGGTGTTCCGCTGCTCAGTCTGACCGTGCGCCAGATTTAACATGCAAAGTCCAATAGAAATGTGTCGTACACCCCATGTTAAAAGTGCAAAAAAAGTTGGTGCACTCTGTCTGGGCAGTGCAGGGGGCACCAGATTCATGAAGAACGTGTGCCAAAAATCCTGAACCTGGCACCCCCTGCATTATACACAGGACACTGCACATGGTACACACTGCACTGTTTTTAGTAAATGTGCATCTATGTATTCTCACAGCATCATGGTCGGTCAGGCTGACATGTATGGCGGAAGTCTAGGTGGGTGCAGGGGAGGCAAACCCGACGTGTATCATCACTCGAAGTGAGGATACGCATGGAGTTTGCCGTCCCTGCATTTTTCTAGACCTCCGACATATTTACACTTTACTGTCCGCCTGAGCGACCATGATGCTGTGAGAATACATTGGGGCACATTTACTTACCCGGCGGCGCGTTCTCTGCACAGGATTCGGGTCCGGACGGGATTTATGAAGGTAGTTCCTCCGCCGTCCACCTGGTGGTGCTGCTGCGCTGAAAATCATCTGAACGCACCGGAATACACTGAGCTGGACTAGGTGAAGGTAAGCCCTTCCCAAGCGACACATTTTCGGTTTTTAAATGCAGCGTTTTTTCCGAATACGTCGGGTTTTCGTTCGTCCACACCCCCCCCCATTTCTGTCGCGCGCATGCCGGCGCCGATGCGCCACAATCCGATTGCGTGCGCCTAAATCCCGGGGCAATTCAGGTACAATGGCGCAAATCGGTAATATTCGGGTAACACGTCGGGAAAACACAAATCGGGCCCTTAGTAAATGACCCCCATTGTTTTGCTCTACTTGTATGCATTGATTGTACAAAATTACGTGCATTAACATGGACCTTTTTAGTTGTTTTTATGACTTTTACTAATAAACTTTTGTATTTTTGTATGTTACTTTGGGGCTGTTAATTGCATCTCTTTCTGTGAAAGAGATAGATAGAGATAGATAGATGGATGGATGGATAGACATGAGATAGATATGAAAGATAGATAGATATGAGAGAGAGTTAGATAGATATGAGAGAGAGTTAGATAGATATGAGAGATAGATAGATAGATATGAGAGAGAGAGAGATATATAGATAGATAGATATGAGAGATAGATAGATATGAGAGATAGATAGATAGATATAGATATAGGATAGATATAAGATAGATATAAGATAGATAGATATGAGATAGATAGATAGATAAAGTTTAGGAAGAGGCAGCACTCCAAAAGGTAATTTCAAAAAAGTGGGGTGTCTTTATTCCATAAGCGACGTTTCAGCTCTTTACGAGCCTTTTTCAAGCATGGTGAAAGGAGGCCAGCAATCAAACATATAAAGGCCTGCTATGCATTTCATTGGTCCACATGGACCGTGTGTGCATACATAATAATACAAGTGTTACATCATATGATATATATTAGTGTTAACATAAGATCAATATCATAGTTAAACAGTGAAAATACATAGTGAAGAGTGAGATAATTCATTGTGAAATCTTACACCTAAGTAAATGACAACCAATCGGCTACCGGATCCTCCCCATCTCGGCACGTTCATTCAAAAATTCCTCATTGATTGTATCTCCAGCTGAGTGAGGGCGCGGAGTTTGTCTCCCACTACCAGAGAGAGGGAGTGTTCTGAACTTAATTCCACAGAGTGGGCGGAGGATCAATGTGTGCTGTAAACATGCCCGAAAAATACAAGATATGGCGCATGTGCGCTAGACCTCTGTGCATCAGCGGCCATCTTGGAAGAGGGTAAATAGTGCTTAGGACCAAGTCCGGTGCCCATATGTCAAATTAGTGAAGGGAACCGTGGTTCCCATGGAAACCGAGGTAAACAGCATACTGCCTCTCCTGGATCCCGGTGCATGTGGGTGGACCTGGGTAGTTAAATCACCGCCCTGGTACCCTTGCACGGACTCACGGGCCTTGAGATGGCGCAATCGGTGAGACTGTCGCCTTCCTTGCTCGGTGTCCTCCCGGTTCCTACGGAGATGTGGCATCGCTGTACAAACCACCTCGGATCCGATGACTGGGTTATCATACGAGGTCCTATATGGCACATGTGGACAAAAAGTGAAAAAATGTCAGAGAATTGGCATGTGGCACAGTATAAAAAATGAAATCAAATAGTGCACGAGACTTGAGGGGATCTTGATCATGGCCGATAAAGGCTGTCTGTTCATTTTCATTCTAAGAAGCAAGAGAACAGAGAGAGTAAAAACATAAATCAAACAAATACATATCGAAAAAAAACGTTGTTATATAGCTTGCCACAGGAGTGTTAACTCCTTACCAGCATCACACTATAGGTCGGAATGCAGTAAAGTTATGCAGAGAAGAACAACTGACACCTTCTATTGGACCACCGTTAATAAACATATAATTACAAGATACTTCCCAGATTGTACTCGATGTTCAGGCCATTGGGTTGTAAAGTACCCAACGTCTGAATCCATCGAAGTTCTTTCTTGCGCAATAGTGTTTCCCTATTGCCTCCTCGTCTAAGCGGGGGAATATAGTCAATAATCTTTATGTCAAGCCTCGTGAAAGTGTCTGCTGACAGGTAAGTCATTTCTCCTGTGGGCATGACATCCTTTGAAAAAAGATTCGGGCGGACATTGGACCGCATCCCCCTTGGGATGCGTTTGGATTTGAGGTATTCCCCCAAAGTGGCAAGATGTAATTGGAGAGAGGTAAATTTTTTCATATGTAGTTCATATTGTTTCTTGAGTTCATGTATCGTTGGTGTGTTCAAAAAGGTGGTGTCACTCTGTAGTTCCCGTACAATCCTCTCCTGGTCTTCTTCGGTATAGGTGAAAAGATGGAATGGTTCACCCGAGCATAAATCCATGGTGTAAACAATTATGTAAACAATTTGTAAACAAAGTAAAAAATGAAAAATACAAAAATTGCGTGCAAAAAGCTCCAATGCCAAGTAGTAGAAAAAGGAAAGTTTAGAGCAGCACAGCAACTCCGGTGGGTGCAAGTCCGTAAGTCCCCAGGCAGGGGGACTGCAGTATAAAGTTTAGGAAGAGGCAGCACTCCAAAAGGTAATTTCAAAAAAGTGGGGTGTCTTTATTCCATAAGCGACGTTTCAGCTCTTTACGAGCCTTTTTCAAGCATGGTGAAAGGAGGCCAGCAATCAAACATATAAAGGCCTGCTATGCATTTCATTGGTCCACATGGACCGTGTGTGCATACATAATAATACAAGTGTTACATCATATGATATATATTAGTGTTAACATAAGATCAATATCATAGTTAAACAGTGAAAATACATAGTGAAGAGTGAGATAATTCATTGTGAAATCTTACACCTAAGTAAATGACAACCAATCGGCTACCGGATCCTCCCCATCTCGGCACGTTCATTCAAAAATTCCTCATTGATTGTATCTCCAGCTGAGTGAGGGCGCGGAGTTTGTCTCCCACTACCAGAGAGAGGGAGTGTTCTGAACTTAATTCCACAGAGTGGGCGGAGGATCAATGTGTGCTGTAAACATGCCCGAAAAATACAAGATATGGCGCATGTGCGCTAGACCTCTGTGCATCAGCGGCCATCTTGGAAGAGGGTAAATAGTGCTTAGGACCAAGTCCGGTGCCCATATGTCAAATTAGTGAAGGGAACCGTGGTTCCCATGGAAACCGAGGTAAACAGCATACTGCCTCTCCTGGATCCCGGTGCATGTGGGTGGACCTGGGTAGTTAAATCACCGCCCTGGTACCCTTGCACGGACTCACGGGCCTTGAGATGGCGCAATCGGTGAGACTGTCGCCTTCCTTGCTCGGTGTCCTCCCGGTTCCTACGGAGATGTGGCATCGCTGTACAAACCACCTCGGATCCGATGACTGGGTTATCATACGAGGTCCTATATGGCACATGTGGACAAAAAGTGAAAAAATGTCAGAGAATTGGCATGTGGCACAGTATAAAAAATGAAATCAAATAGTGCACGAGACTTGAGGGGATCTTGATCATGGCCGATAAAGGCTGTCTGTTCATTTTCATTCTAAGAAGCAAGAGAACAGAGAGAGTAAAAACATAAATCAAACAAATACATATCGAAAAAAAACGTTGTTATATAGCTTGCCACAGGAGTGTTAACTCCTTACCAGCATCACACTATAGGTCGGAATGCAGTAAAGTTATGCAGAGAAGAACAACTGACACCTTCTATTGGACCACCGTTAATAAACATATAATTACAAGATACTTCCCAGATTGTACTCGATGTTCAGGCCATTGGGTTGTAAAGTACCCAACGTCTGAATCCATCGAAGTTCTTTCTTGCGCAATAGTGTTTCCCTATTGCCTCCTCGTCTAAGCGGTCCATGTGGACCAATGAAATGCATAGCAGGCCTTTATATGTTTGATTGCTGGCCTCCTTTCACCATGCTTGAAAAAGGCTCGTAAAGAGCTGAAACGTCGCTTATGGAATAAAGACACCCCACTTTTTTGAAATTACCTTTTGGAGTGCTGCCTCTTCCTAAACTTTATACTGCAGTCCCCCTGCCTGGGGACTTACGGACTTGCACCCACCGGAGTTGCTGTGCTGCTCTAAACTTTCCTTTTTCTAGATAGATATGAGATGGATGGATAGATAGATGACAGGTGATAGATAGATAGATAGATAGATAGATAGATAGATAGATGACAGGTGATAGATAGATAGATGACAGGTGATAGATACATAGAAGGATAGATAGATGACAGGTGATAGATACATAGAAGGATAGATAGATGACAGGTGATAGATAATAGGATAGATAAATAGGTGACAGCTCTCACATGTTGCTGATCTTTAGCTACTTCCCTGCTAGTCAGGCACAGGGGCCCCTTTGCAGGACAGCAGGGTAGCATGGAGGGACAGTGCATGGAAGAGAGTACAGGAGGAGGACTGCAGGAGAGCAGGGTAGCATGGAGGGACAGTGCATGGAGGAGAGTACAGGAGGAGGACTGCAGGAGAGCAGGGTAGCATGGAGGGACAGTGCATGGAGGAGAGTACAGGAGGCAGGGCCGGCGCTATGGGTAGGCAAAGGTGGCAATTGCCCAGGGCCCCCAGGGAGAAAGGGGAGAATCTCTTCTTTCAAATGAATCTTGAATTTTGTTTCTAGGTGCTATGGATCCAGAGATATTCAGGTTTAAAGTGAGAATATCAGGTGCCATTTTTATATATAAATATCACTTCCGACGGCAGTTTAACAGTTAATATCTCAGTTTTTCTGCATTTTAGAAACACAAATTTAGATTCATATAAAAGAGGAGACTCTCTTCTTTCATAGGAAAAAAGAAGTGAGGTTCTATGAGTCACAGAACCAGAGATACAGCCCCCTGAAATGAACCCCCCCCCCAATTCCAGATTCTTAGCCATCAGGCTGCAGGGAGCATTTGCTGGACACAGGAGCTGCTGCACCTCACAGATAATGGAAGTAATCACTTTATATGTTACTAGTACTACATTTTGAGAAGGGATAATATCAACTAATACTCATGTTTTTAACCCTTCTCTATGCAAATCTAAGAACAATCGTTTTTTTCTGTTGTTTTTGCGCCTTTTCATTCAGGCGCACCATTTTTTGTGCCATTTTTGCGACTAAATGTGACTAAATCCTAGCTGTGCAGCAAAAAATAACAAGCTTTCCCTCATTTATCCTAGCAATCCAGATGTTTTGCTGTGCCTAA
Organism: Engystomops pustulosus; assembly: GCF_040894005.1. NCBI lineage: Eukaryota > Metazoa > Chordata > Amphibia > Anura > Leptodactylidae > Engystomops > Engystomops pustulosus. The sequence goes on along the minus strand of NC_092414.1, from coordinate 156,505,807 downwards.
TGATATTCATCACTTGCGACTTTTCATTTAGGCGCAAAAACGGGCGCAAAAACACTCCAGCCCGGAGCTGGCGTCAACTGAGAAGAAAGCACTGAGCCCCTTTGCAGAAGAGCTCATTTCTAGCAGAAAAGCTCATCCAGACACTGCAGACACTAGAACAGATCATACAGACATGAGATACTCTGCAGACACTAGTACAGATAATACAGTCATTAGATACTCTGCAGACAGGAGCTGCAGACTCTATTTACACTTCATCACCTTCTATTTACAAAACATTCTGCAGAATCCTGAGCTCAAAGCAAGAGAGAAGAGAACTTTACAGAATGTTGCACATAGTACTGACAAGTGTCCCCCATGTAATTCTGCACAGTATCACCAGTGTGTCTGAGGGGGATACTGTGCAGAATTACAGGGGTGCAGCAGGAGACCAGCACTGGGGGATCCCCTCCAGGAGAAGCCCCTGCTGAGGAGGTCACTGCAGGGTGCAGGGTGTCACACACCTGGGTGCTGCTGTGAGTGTTATTCTCATTCTGGGCTGTGGGAGAAGCAGAGAGGAGCTTGTAGCAGGATGACATGTAAGTGCCCGAATCTAACATTGCGCCTAAACTGTGTTATAGTAAAGTGATTACTAAGAGGCAGGAAATTACCTTATCACAGATGGTTGTAGCTTGTGATAATTCTGGCAAAACAGTGCGCCTGAATTTAGGCGCAACTACTACACTTAGGCGCACAAAAGTGATAAATGTTGCCCATTCTCTCTTATTCCCTTTTATTTTGTGATAGTTTTTTTTTGTTGGGAAAATTGACTGATACGATGAACATTCAATCCTCTCCGCCTAATGTGACTACACCGCGACCAGAACATGTCCATAAAGTTATATGTAACAACCAAAAACACACACATGTCCTGGTATAAAGTTTTTATTTCCCATCATCCTCCATTATTTACACCCATGTTATGACGTTCTCACTCTCATTCTTATGAAGCGCGGAGGGTTCTGTTATTGTGATAATACAATGGCGCACATCTAAACATGACTTTTATTATCTCATTAGCTTGGTTTATTGATATATAGTTATTTATTTGGGTCACCATTGTGTAAGGAACAGACAATGATAGATCTGTGTGAATTTTCTGCAGTTCCCTTTGCTGCATATTTTGGTGAATATATTGGTGTGGGGTCTGTATGATCTCATCACATCTTACTGTTTTAGGAAAGTAGATTTTCTTTATATAAGTATCTGGATTTGTACAGATTTTAGAGGAAATGTTAAATGTTAATTGCCAAATGCATCGCCTGATTGTCTGCTTTCAAAATTATATAGGTTTTATGGCGCCTTTACTTTTTATTCTGTTTTATTGATATATTTTGCAGGTTGTGACTGTCTAAAAATGTCTAGCTGAAAAGCAGATATCTAGTTATTACAGTGTTAGTGATATTATGTGGATTTATTCATGTGAACATATCAATAGGGCACATTTGTGAACTCTATAAATGTCCATCTATTACATTTAGGAGATGTGAAGGTAAATATTTTCTGTTTGGATCAAATTTTTTGCCATCAAAGTCAAATTTTAAGTATTTTTAATAAAATGTTTCAATTTGAATCAAAATTGCATGAAGGCGCCTATGTCTATAAAATCTTTGATGCAATTTTGAAAATGGGGCAAGTGTCTGCTTTCAGAAAATATCGGTCCCCCTCCCCAAATTTTTTGGAGTGTGGGAGGAAACCGGAGGACCCGGAGGAAACCCACGCAGACACAGAGAGAACATACAAAGTCTTTGCAGATGTTGACCAGCGCTGCAAGGCTGTACTGCTAATCACGGAGCCACCATGCTGCCCATAAATCTCCCTATCATCTATCTCCTATAAAATTCTCCCATATTACAGTTTGTTTTACCATACTAAAGGAGCCTCTTGCTGACTGTGACTGGTCATAAAATAGTTTTATTTTGGGGCCCCACTTTTAGTTTTGCCCAGGGCCCCACTTTGTCTAGAACCGGCCCTGACAGGAGGAGGACTGCAGGAGAGCAGGGTAGCATGGAGGGACAGTGCATGGAGGAGAGTACAGGAGGATGACTGCATCAGGAGAGGTCAGAGCTCAGCCTGTTACTTGTGTTATCTCTGCAGCCTCCTGTGTGACCTGACTAATGGTGGAGGGAGGAGAGGGCTGCTACATTGCTATGATCCATGTTAGGGGAGGACTCCTCTGTGCAGCAGATAGCCATGTCTGGCTGCAGTTACCTTGTATCTGTTGCTGCAAGCTCCTGTGGAGCTGGTAAGCAGTGGCCATCACAGCACAATCTCTGCCCCTCCTCCCCTCTCACTTCCTATTGGCTGCAGTGTGTCAGGTGATGTCTCAATGTGGAGAGGAGCTGTGAGCCCGTGGAGTGATCTGTAGTGCAGAGCAGCTGGGGGAATCCTTGTGCGCAGACTTGGCCAGATCAGTTGGTACTCAGGACGGGACACAGCTACCAGCAGGGGGCGCCAGCAACCAGAACAAAAGGAGTTATCTCAGTAAGGCTGCAGATTTTGTAATAAGTGTAAATGGTGAAAGTACTTGTCACAATGCATTGGACCCAATTACAGCCATTTGCTATGGTGTCACAACCCCTTTAAAGATTTTCCTGACCCAATTTTATTTTCACAGGATGTTGAAACATGTGTAATGATATAACTCTTTATACGTGCCAATTTGAAACTAAGAACTGATAACGGTCTTGAACTGAAATGGTATATGGTCTGATAATAGACCCAATTGAATGCAGAGCTGTCATCAAGTTCCTTTACTTGAAAGGCTGCACACCAAAGGAGACATTCAATGAGTTGAAAGAGATTTATGGTGATGATTCCCCATCATATGACGTAGAATCATCAATTCAAATGTGTTCTGAATTTGGTGCGAACAGTTCCAATTACAGGGCTACCCTAATCTGCATTTGATAAAAACATCAAACAAGTGGGGGTCAAAATTGTGGGGGAAAAAATAGCTGGGTAACCATTCATACCTAGCCCAAAATGTCAAGATTAGTAGGGAGTCCATGTAAAAAATTCATCCAAGACCATCTACACATGTATAAGGTATCTGTTTGCTGGGTCTCTTGACAGCTCACACCTTTCCAGAAGCATGAATGAGTAGAATGATAATATGAAAGCTTTGTACATTGCTATGATCCTAAAACTAAAGTCAAGTTGATGCAATGAAAGCATCATGTGTCACACCCTCCAAGAAGGTAAATGCTCAGCCCTCAGAAGGCAAGGTCATGCTCACTGTATTTTGCGACCAGCATGGAGAAGCATTGATGGACTTCTTAGCAAACGGTTCCGTGATCACTGGTGCATAGTATGCTTCATGACTGCGGAAATTATGGGAGGCCACCATTATGGGAGGTGTCCTTCTGCAAGTTAATGCACCAGTTCACAACTCACATGGTGCCCTAATGGAAGCATGTTCCTCAGGATTTGAAATTTTACCACATCCACCTTAACCATAGGACTTCCACCTCTTTCCACCAATGAAGTTATTTTTGAAGGGCAATCATTTTCTAGATGATAAGACTCTGATTTCCAAAGTCACAACATGGCTCACACCACTTCAGATCTCACACCACTTCAGCACATGTAAAATCAAGATCGTTATCAGTTCTGAGTTGCAAATTGGTTTGTAACCTAGAGAGACTTATATCATTAAACATGTGTTGTTTTAGCATCCCATGTTAAATAGAAGTGGGTCAGGGGAAATCTTTTATGAACGCCCCTCATATCCCTTGCTGACCTTGTATCCCTTGTGACTTTGGCAAGTGAGCGCTGTGCACCGCATAGATATCTATTGGAAGTGACTGTCTGGACCACAAAGAAGGAGAGGAATAGGACCTGCATTATCTTTTGCAGGCAGTCACGGTAATAAGTGTATTATTACAACATCTTGTAATAATTTGTCATGGTAAACTCTACAAACAACTAGATCAGCATGGTGCTGGAGCAGCACGGTGGCTTACTTGCAGTGATTGGGTCCTGGGTTCATGTCCTAGGTCAACATCTGCAAAGAGTTCATATGTTCTCTCCGTGTTTGCGTGGGTTTCCTCCGGGTCCTGGGATTTCCTCCCACACTCCAAAACATACTGGTAGATTGATTAGATTGTGAGCTCTATTGGGGAAAGGGACTATTTTGGCAAGCTCAAAGTACAGTATCACTGCGTAATCTGTGTGCACTATATAAATAAAGGAATTATTATTAATTATTCCACCATAATATATAGTGCAATTAGAGATACAGTAAACAACTCATCCAATTTTCGATTTGTAGAAGCTTCTGCAAGCATTTCAAAAAATTCAGATCCAAATCAAATTGGTCCAAACCCATGTTGTTAAAATTGGTCTTGGTATATAACCCCCTCTAGATTTTGTCATAAAAATCTCCCTTCAATTTTTTACAACTTTTTCATTTCTCTTTCCCGCCCCTCCTTGCTAAGCGCTGGATGAATGCCAGTATTAGCTAACCCACATTTTAAAATATGAGTCTGAAAATATTAAGAATTTATTTGGTGGCTGAAAAATGCTTGATTCATACATAATGGGGCAAATTTATCAAGCTGTCTGAAAGTCAGAATATTCATAGTTGCCCAAGACAACCAATCACAGCTCCCCTTTAAAATATTCATGAGCACTGGTAAAATGAAAGCTGAGCTGTTATTGGAATATTCTAGGAATTACTAGGAATATTATGATTTTCAGACAGCTTGATAAATCTGCCCCAATATGTGAACCAACAAACAGATTTGTTCATCTTTAATCCAAATAGCAATGTTTTTAAGGTACACTATATACCTATCTAATGTGTTTATGATAGCTCCACTTAAGCTCTACAAATCCCCTATTAGTAGACACAAAAACAGTGCATTGCCGATATGCACTAAATTCATTGGACCACCAATATTACCACTCACAGGAGGCAGTCACTATTAAATTAATATCTTCCACCCTTTTTGACAAAAATCTAGTTACAAACAATAACAATAGATTCATTTTGCTTGGATCTCTAGTGTTATCAGAATAACCCAATTCAAATTTTTGAAATGGGATAAAGAGGATCAGTCATGAGAATATGAGTTCACTCAAGAAAGAATGTGACCTCATGACTGTACAAGCTGGCCTGTGTCTGAAGCATTATGCTCCCAGCTTATTTTAAGTGAATATGCCAATTATCACATCACTAGCAATGTATTGTCTTTAATACTTTCCATGTTCCAAATCACTATAAGGTTATAGTTCATCACTTTTTCTACTTTGTGCCAGGCATCAATGCACACACAAGCAGGAATCCCAAGTCATGGGTCACTAGGTTGATTACTTAATATTGTCACCCCATGACCAATCCACTTAAAATACCACAACTTGTTTATCCTGCTTTCCTGATGTATCTCAAAATTTTTTGTTCAAAGAAAGATTCTGAACAGTTCACTAGTTATTATTGCGTTTCACTTCTACTGCAGAGCATTGTAGAATCCTTGGTCTTGTCCAAGCTTCTGCAGCTACACATCTTGCTACATGCTAAATCACAATCCAAAAAATAAACTCTTCAAATCTTCAGCTGAACACATTGATCTGTACTTGAATGCTCCGGTTGGCACAAGTCATTAGCCCTAGAGCAGTCATCCTGTTACTTTTAATTGAAAAGACAACATTCCAATACAGATTCATCTTCCTCTTGGCAACATTTTCAATTGGCCTTGGCTCTGCCTTCACTTGTCAGTCCCTAACTGCACTGAAGCATGCTGCATCACATAACTACACAAGAGCTGTAAGAAATTAGAAGTCAATTTCAACCAGAAATATTTTTCATGAATCTTAATAGTTTGTTAGCTCGAGGAAACAGACCACAGTCAGCAGCAGTGGGGAACCAAGTTTATCTCTTAGACCATTGATACTCTGGCCACTGCATGAGGAACAAAAGCCATTATTGCAAGGTTCTTGCATTTTTAATTATCAGGCATGAAAAGTCAAATTCTAGATTTTTTAAACCATCCCGAGAAAGCACTCATATAGGTCAATGAGACTCTATTACCGGTTTAATATCCCATATTACCCTAACAGCTAACGTTTAAGATAAAGCTCTTTAAGATGGGTACAGTGGAACATGTAGGAGAAATCACAATGTATAACTTCACAAAGTGAATGTGAGTATTGAAGATACAATTATGAAATTAGCAAATAATAGATTTTATAGTGATATTCACCTTGCAGAAGTATAACAAAATATTATATGGGATCAAACACAGAGGTAGAGTTTAGAAATGTCTGGAAAAGTATTTGTTTTTGTAGTTTCTTTACACAGTTCAGACCTCTTCACATTGTAGACAATTAGAAGCATTTGCAGTTTTCACACGTAATACAACATTGATTCACATGGTCAGTCAGAGAATGGGAAATCTTACAGAAATATGCAAGACATTATTGAACTCTAGTGCGCTATTGACTTTAGATATTATGTCCTGCAGTTCACAAATCCATTACATCCCAAATGGACCAAATCATATGGTCTAGACGTCTTAAAACTCTGCATGGCGGCTGTGATGATAGAAAACATCTTGTAATAGATTTTATTTATTACAATTTAGCTTTTATTTTACATCTTTAAGAATAGTTTTTCCATAGTTGAACATACTCTGGTTTATTATGGAAATACAAAATGCTCTAATGTGTGTCTATTGTAAGGTCTACTTTTCAGTCTTTATCTACTTCACATTCAGAAGGTGGTGATGCTTGGGGTTTACCAATGGTCATAGTCCATATTAAAATTTTTAAATAATTTTTATAATTATATCTATTATATCAGGGGTCGGGAACCTATGGCTCCCGAGCCAGATGTGGCTCTTTTAATGGCCGCATATGGCTCGCAGCCAGGGCTTCTATCCAGGGGCAACTGGCCGCCAGTAGAAAAATTAAAAAACATGTACTCACCTTTCCCACGCAGCTCTACTACTAGATGCAGTCCGGCCGGTGGTGACAGGTCTGTGCATGCCAGCGTCGCACAGACAATGACATCGGCAAGTGGCTGACGTCATAGTCTGTGAACCGCCGGGGGGCGAGGAGTTGTCACCTCCAGCCAGACTGCTTCAAGTAGCAGAGCTGCGGGGGAGCGTCAGAACGGTGAGTACATGTTTTTTTATTTGTATGTACTGGGGTGGGGGATTGGCTATATACTGGTGTGGGGGGGTGGCTATATACTGGGGGGCTGGTTGTATACTGTATAAACATATTGTACGGCTCTCTCAGAATTATATTTTAAAATATGTGGTGCTTATGGCTCTCTGCCAAAAAGGTTCCTGACCCCTTTATTATATTATAATTTATCTATTTTCACATTTCTTTTATTAACCCGGGGGCTATGAAGGAATTGTCTGGCTTATATAGAAAACTGATTGAATGAAGAAATAAATTAGAAAAAATCTAAATAGGTGGGCGTAGTGGGTGCAGTAGAGATGAGCGAAGGAAATCTAGCTAGGCTTGTTTTTTAGTCCAAACGCTACACAGATGCCTCCAGTCTGTCACAGCACTGGTCGCCCATGTCCTTCTGCCAGCTTTGCTGGCGGCGATATGCAGGTTAACACCTGTGATAGGTGCAAGCACCGATCGTGGGTGTTACCGGTAAGTCTTTGCTATGATATACAGCAAAGACTTACCGGCTATGGCCTGGCTATGGCCCGTGAGCCCTCTCAATGCACCCGCAGCCGACCCGTGAGGTGCTATTTCATCACAGGTTGTGAAAGGGTTAAGGATAAATCTATAATGCACCAAAAAAATTGGGGATATATGTGTTGGGCAAAGCACTACATCCCCAAAAACCAACAACACTAAAACCTAATATATTGCACTAAAAGAAAAGATAAGAGGAAAAAAACTTCTATGCAATCTTTATTGTTTAAATAAAATAAAATAATAACATTAAAATAGACCATGAAGAAGCAACACAAAGAAACAAAAGGAATGTATAATACCCCAATATTAATGTGTCTCATAATTTAACCCCTGATACGTAGAAACACTGAATTGACTCCCCCAAAAGAAGCTATTTCTGTGAAACACAGTCGGCATGCATCACCCTTGGTCGGTATACGTTACTTACTTTTCCCCTGCATTTGTACCCGATTTATGTTGTTGTCTTCCTTATTTACAATAGGGGTGACACTATTTATGGTATCTCTTCCTTTTCTGCTGATGTTTTATCACAATAGGGCATATCACAGCCCCATCTATTCAGAGTTTGTACATATCAGGGGTTAAATTATGAGACCTGTATTAATACCGGGGTAGTATACATTGCTTTTGTTCTGTTTGTCGCTCCTTCATTGTCTATGATATTTTATTGGTATTATTTTATTTTATTTAAACAATACAGAAGGTTTTTTCCTCTTGTTTTTTCTTTTAGTGCACTGTATTAGGCTTTGGTTAGGCAAGTCTGAAGTCTGTCAAAAATATTATATTTGTTATTTTTACTAAAGCATATTATACTGTACAATGAAATGGGTAATTTTGTTTGTATCACAGTTAAATTGCAGCTCTACTATCGGGGACATATTTGTTTAGCCCATCATAGTCACATAACAATCTTCATCTCGATGCTGTCATATTTTAAAGTTGGAGAGTCATTATGAGAGACATTTTGAGCAGCAATGATGAATCATCCCCTGGGGATTCTATTAAAACAGATGGATTACTATTGATGTGCCAAGTTACATATAGCACTCATAACCAAATAATACTCCTCCACAGTGGTAATGACTACTAGCCCATGGCTTCCATTCTTCCATATGGGTCCCATTGGTCACCTCTACCTCATAAGACTGAATACTGTACTATTCATTGGATGATTGAACTGATTCTAGCCCCACATACTCTCCGGAAATTCATTACACTTCACAAAATCTTATTACTTGATGTTTGTAACAAATGTTTTGTCCTCGGAGTAAAAGAAAAAATACATTTTCCAGTACAAAACATTTTGTCACATTAAAGTTAGTGTTTAGAGTATTTTAAGAATTGCATTCTTCCTTTGATATAAGCCTATCTTTAAAATGTTACTTAATGTCAGGACACATTTACAAAAATGCTGTATTTTACAGCTTTTCTGAAGAACCCAGCTATCATTTCTGTAAGAAGCCTAGAAGCCTAATAGCACTGACATATAATGGATAGAAAAGTAACCAGATGTCCAGCTATCCTGCTGATAACCAGAAAATGACTGCTATTCTATTACCAAACTGGGCGTCTGCAGTAAATGGACACTTGATTTTCTCAAAATGTCACAGTTGTCACATTATGTAATGCGGCAAAATGTGATCAAGTGTGACAGCAGAACTTTATATATATATGTATATATATATATACATATATATAGTGTTTTTTTATGTATATAAATTTACAATTAATATATTTTTAACGTATTAATTAAAAAAAGCATATTTAATTTGTCTATTATCACAGGAAACAGGTGTACAAACATTTTACAAAAAAGATAATTTGGAATTTGGCTGCAAGTTTCTTTAATCATGTTCACCTTGGCTAATCATAACGCTTCAGCAGCGGGATCAATATATAGAATTTTATCACTGCAAAAAAAATGTAAATAAAGTACTGTGATACAAAACACAGGAAACATATAAAAAGTTACATAGATTGAGCTTCCTCACAAGAGACAAACAAGCTATACCTACAGGATAGCCAATATTTATTGTGGGGGTTCTAACCACCAGACCCACTAAGCTTCCCCATGCGCATCAATTTTGGTTATGATTAATCTATGACAAGGTACCTGCTGGTATAAACTGTGATAATCTTTTCTGGTGAAACAGATGGTAAATCTGGTTAGGATAGCTGTCCCCTCCCATTCCATATTCTTGTCATGCCTCCCTTTCTAAATATCATTTAAAGATGGCCAAAAAATTCAATTTGTGCGAAAGTCAGAAGTGAAAGGGTTTGGCCTTTGTTAAGTAAAAAACATGTATTGGGGACTTTTACTAACTTTGCCACTCTAGTTCACTAAAAGTGCATTGTCCGTCTATAATGTTGTGTGCTGCGATTCACTAGGATCATGCTCCAGAAATCACAAATGTGTCGCTTTCCCCGCAATGGTCTGAGTTCACCATTTTTTGTTTTAAACCTAGAGTGTGCAACATAATTTACAGTTAAATACAAGGCTACAAGGCTCAGTCCAAATCAGTCTGACCATCGAACGGCACCCCCCCCCAATTTGGGCCGAATGTAGGCCAGCACAGCTGCACCACAAAAGCACCACAATCACAGTGCATACTCTTCTTAAATACCTGTGCAAGCCGTTTTAGCCATGAAGAACGTGAACAGTCTGACTAAATGCGTCACAATGAGATGCAAAGCCCTTAGTAAATGTGCCCCAATAAATAGTCCTCAAACAAGTGTAGCTTGAGCCTACCACTTTCAGGCCCCATGCACAGGGCAGATTAATAAAGACTTGTCATATATATTTTCTTGTTCCTTGTAACAAGTTGGAGTTGTAGAGATAAAATTCATTCTTTTTCCTATCTATTTCTAAATCCTTTGCCCTTTGTTATGCTTTGTAGAATAACCTATTTATTCTTTTACTTTAATATTATGGATGCTACAAGCTTTCTGCTCCAATGACCTAAAATCCAATTAGTTGTATCTGGTTAATAGCTGCATACAATGAATACCTTCTCCAGAGAGGGTTTACCAAAATGGACTTTTATATGTATATGAATGCACTTATACATATCTTCAGGAGATCTTTGGAGATGGAAGTAATTGGATTTTAATTTACTGACCCATAAATAGATACTTTATTTACAATTACACATCCTTGTGTCCATTCACCCTGTGAGAAGGATTGGGCACAGACCTCTTCTGATCAGTGTAGTCTATCAGATGATGGTCTCTTCATATAATGTAGATAGAGGTTGTTAGGATGGCATTCAAAGCTTTTCTATAAATATTAATAAAGTATATTCTACATCTTTATTATGTATAGATTGTAAATTTTATATGTATTGTTATCTAAAGTGAGCCTACACAATCCTCATCAATAAACCCACACCTAAGTACAGCCAGCAGTAATTCAGGCATATGCATATAGTAATATGTAATATAGTAATTCAGACATATATGGACATAGTTTAGCGCTTAGAAAAACATTTTCGGATTTATGTAAATCCATTTTGCCTGCACCAGGGCAGTCACAAAATATGTGAGGATTTTTTTTGATCTGGATGATAATAGAACAGGTAGAGGTTTTATGGCCAACTGAACACTATACAAGACTCCACAAAATATTCCCCTTTTATATTTTAATTCTAAATCTATTAGCTGCTTTAAAACAGCACAACATAAAGTATGTGGATGGAGCAAGTACATTTGTTAGGAAAAAACCTTCGACATACATCTCTTATCTGATAGCCGTGTAAAGTTACCTCTTCTGTGGATAGAGGTGCAAATTAGGTCTAAACACATCTGCATTCAGGGTGGAGATATTCAGGTACATTTTATCAGCATGGGCTTAGGTTCTCCCTAATATTGCGGCCCTATCATCTACCCCTAATATTGTGGTCCTATGATTTTACCCTCATATTGTAGACTCCCTCTTACCCCATCATATTATGGCTTCGCATTTTCCCTCATAATGTGGCCCCCTCATCTCCTTTTATATTGTGACCCCTCTTATCTCTCCCTCATGTTGTGGTCCCTTATTTCTCTCTCATGTCTCCCACATATTGGGGCCCTTCATTCCCCATTCATATTGTTGCCCCATCATCTCCACTTCATATTGTGGCCCCTCTCATATTATGTCCCCTCATGTCCTGCTCATATTCTGGCACCTCTCATACCATGACTCTCCCTCATCTCTCTCATATTGATTCACCTTGACACCCCTCCATACTTTGATCCCTTATCTCCTATTCATCTTGTGGGCCCTCACCCTCTCATCTTGTGGACCCTCTCCCCCTCATCTTCTACCCCCCTTTATTTATCTCTCATATTGTGGCCCCCTCATCTTACCCTGATATTGTGTTCTCCCTTATCTTGTGAACTTCTATCACTTCCACCATATATTGTGGTGCCTTCATCTTGTAGCTCCCCTCGCCTCCTTCTTTCAACTTAATAAAAAAATAAAAAACACCAGATACTCACCTCTCCCCGTTCCCTAGCAGCTCATATCTTCTTATCTTCCTCTGCTGCTGCTATGTGCTGTAATAATGGCAGACATAATGATTAGAGATGAGCGAACACTAAAATGCTCGGGTACTCGTTATTCGAGACGAACTTTTCCCGATGCTCGAGTGCTCGTCTCGAATAACGAACCCCATTGAAGTCAATGGGAGACTCGAGCATTTTTCAAGGGGACCAAGGCTCTGCACAGGGAAGCTTGGCCAAACACCTGGGAACCTCAGAAAAGGATGGAAACACCACGGAAATGGACAGGAAACAGCAGGGGCAGCATGCATGGATGCCTCTGAGGCTGCATAATCGCACCATTATGCCAAAATTATGGGCAACAGCATGGCCATGACAGAGTGACAGAATGAAGCTAGATAGCATCTAAAACATCCAATAATTGACCCTGACACTATAGGGGACGGCATGCAGAGGCAGCGGCAGCAGGCTAGAGAGTGTCATGGCGACATACCCTAAATGGACTCAGGCTTCAAACCAATGGGTGGCAGAGAGGAACCAAAGGAGGTGAGCAAGAAGCGCTCAAATAATATCGGTACATGATAAAAGTTTGCCAGTATATTTTGTGGATTACACAGCAGGGTGGCGACAAAGTTAACATGGAAGCCATGAAAACAACCCAAAATTCTGCCTGACACAGCTCGTTTGATAAGGGGACGATGTATGGAGGCAGTGAACTAGTAGTAGATTAAAGGTGCTGCAGTTAAAACTATGTTAGTTGGATCTTGGCATGGAGCTGGCGCTCCGCTGCCAGGCGAGCTTTCGCCAATCCAAGCCCCTGTCTCTAGGCTACTCCCCAAACAGCACTTCTAAGAACCTTTTGTATAAGATCAAGTGTAGTAGCGTTCTTATAAGTTTAGGATATGCCGGGTGAGGGGAATGTAAACAGATGCGCAAGAAGCGCTGAAATAATATCCCTAAATGGTAAAAGTTTGCAAGTATATTTTGGGGATTACACAGCAGGGTGGCGACAAAGTTAACAACTTTGATGTGGAATGCCCTGTAATAGCTCTTGGGCGGTGTGCCTTTTATCGCCTAGGCTCAGCAGTTTCAGCACCGCCTGCTGTCGCTTAGCGACGGCACTGCTGCTGTGCCTAGAGCTACCGACTGATGGCGCCATGCCCACGGATGGTAATTCGGAGGAGGAGGAGGTGGAGGAGGGGTGGGAGGAGGTATAGTAGGCCTTTGAGACCTGGACCGAGGTAGGCCCCGCAATTCTCTGCGTCGGCAGTATATGACCAGCCCCAGGGTCAGACTCGGTCCCAGCCTGCACCAAGTTAAGTGTAGTAGCGTTCTTATAAGTTTGGGATATGGCGGGTGAGGGGAATGTAAACAGATGCGCAAGAAGCGCATGATGCGCATGGAGCTGGCGTTCCGCTGCCAGGCGAGCTTTCGCCAATCCAAGCCCCTGTCTCTAGGCTACTCCCCAAACAGCACTTCTAAGAACCTTTTGTATAAGATCAAGTGTAGTAGCGTTCTTATAAGTTTAGGATATGCCGGGTGAGGGGAATGTAAACAGATGCGCAAGAAGCGCTGAAATAATATCCCTAAATGGTAAAAGTTTGCCAGTATATTTTGGGGATTACACAGCAGGGTGGTGACAAAGTTAACAACTTTGATGTGGAATCCATGAAAACAACCCAAATTTCTGCCTGACACACCTCGTTTGATAAAGGGACGATGTATGGAGGCAGCTATATGGACGACTTTTGGAGGTAGCAATGGAGACAACGTGTGGAGGCTGCTATGGAGACAATTTAATTTGGATAGTGCCTGTATGTGGCAGTCCCAAACATTTTTCAAACCAGAGGAGCAGGTAGGTGGCCCTCCAGTAAAATGGGATAGATTGAGTGCCTGTATGTGGCAGTCCCAAAAATTGTTCAAACCAGAGGAGCAGGTAGGTGGCCCTGCAGTAAAATGGAATAGATTGAGTGCCTGTATGTGGCAGTCCCAAAAATGTTTCAAACCAGAGGAGCAGGTAGGTGGCCCTCCAGTAAAATGGAATAGATTGAGTGCCTGTATGTGGCAGTCCCAAAAATTGTTCAAACCAGAGGAGCAGGTAGGTGGCCCTGCAGTAAAATGGAATAGATTGAGTGCCTGTATGTGGCAGTCCCAAAAATTTTTCAAACCAGAGGAGCAGGTAGGTGGCCCTCCAGTAAAATGGAATAGATTGAGTGCCTGTATGTGGCAGTCCCAAAAATTGTTCAAACCAGAGGAGCAGGTAGGTGGCCCTGCAGTAAAATGGAATAGATTGAGTGCCTGTATGTGGCAGTCCCAAAAATTGTTCAAACCAGAGGAGCAGGTAGGTGGCCCTGCAGTAAAATGGAATAGATTGAGTGCCTGTATGTGGCAGTCCCAAAAATGTTTCAAACCAGAGGAGCAGGTAGGTGGCCCTCCAGTAAAATGGAATAGATTGAGTGCCTGTATGTGGCAGTCCCAAAAATTGTTCAAACCAGAGGAGCAGGTAGGTGGCCCTGCAGTAAAATGGAATAGATTGAGTGCCTGTATGTGGCAGTCCCAAAAATTTTTTAAAACAGAGGACCGGGTAGGTGGCCCTCCAGAAAAATGGAATAGATTGAGTGCCTGTATGTGGCACTCACAAAAATTGTTTCAAACAGAGGACCGGGTAGGTGGCCCTCCAGAAAAATTAAATGCATAAAGTACTATAGGTAGAGCCAGTGGGCCCTGTCAAAAAATAGCCAGTTTCCTCTGCTTTACTGTACAAAGAGCAGGAGAAGGAGGAAAATGAGGAGGAGGAGGAGGAGTGGATAAATTATTCAGGTTGAGCTTCCTTCACCTGCTGGAGATTGGAAATTAGGAGAAATCCATGCTTTATTCATCTTGATAAGCGTCAGCCTGTCAGCGCTGTCAGTCGACAGGCGTGTACGCTTATCGGTGATGATGCCACCAGCTGCACTGAAAACCCGCTCGGACAAGACGCTAGCGGCAGGGCAGGCAAGAACCTCCAAGGCGTAGAGCGCCAGTTCGTGCCACATGTCCAGCTTTGAAACCCAGTAGTTGTAGGGAGCTGTGTGATCATTTAGGACGATGGTATGGTCAGCTACGTACTCCCTCACCATCTTTCTGTAAAGATCAGCCCTACTCTGCCGAGACTGGGGACAGGTGACAGTGTCTTGCTGGGGTGACATAAAGCTGGCAAAAGCCTTGTAAAGCGTACCCTTGCCAGTGCTGGACAAGCTGCCTGCTCGCCTACTCTCCCTCGCTACTTGTCCCGCAGAACTACGCACTCTGCCGCTAGCGCTGTCAGAAGGGAAATACTGTTTCAGCTTGTGCACCAGGGCCTGCTGGTATTCATGCATTCTCACACTCCTTTCCTCTCCAGGGATGAGAGTGGGAAGATTTTGCTTGTACCGTGGGTCCAGGAGAGTGAACACCCAGTAATCGGTGCTGGAATAAATTCTTTGAACGCGAGGGTCACGGGATAGGCAGCCTAGCATGAAATCTGCCATATGCGCCAGAGTACCAACGCGTAAGAATTCACTCCCCTCACTGGCCTGACTGTCCATTTCCTCCTCCTCCAACTCCTCCAACTCCTCTTCTTCTGCCCATACACGCTGAACAGTGAAGGACTCAACAATGGTCCCCTCTTGTGTCTCGCCAACATTCTCCTCCTCTTCCTCCTCATCCTCCTCCATCTCCACCTCCTCCGATATGCGCTGAGAAACAAACCTCAGGGTGCTTTGGCTATCAACAAGGGAATATTCTTCCCCCGTCTCTTGTGACGAGCGCAAAGCTTCCGACTTCATGCTGACCAGAGAGTTTTTCAACAGGCCAAGCAGCGGGATGGTGAGGCTGATGATGGCGGCATCGCCACTGACCATCTGTGTTGACTCCTCAAAGTTACTCAGCACCTGACAGATATCAGACATCCACGTCCACTCCTCATTGTAGACTTGAGGAAGCTGACTGACCTGACTACCAGTTCTGGTGGAAGTTGACATCTGGCAGTCTACAATCGCTCTGCGCTGCTGGTAAACTCTGGATAACATGGTCAGTGTTGAATTCCACCTCGTGGGCACGTCGCACAACAGTCGGTGAGCGGGCAGTTGGAGGCGGCGCTGCGCTGCCCTGAGAGTGGCAGCATCTGGGCTGGACTTCCTGAAATGCGCACAGATGCGGCGCACCTTCGTGAGCAAATCAGACAGATTGGGGTATGTCTTGAGGAAACGCTGCACTATCAGATTTAACACATGGGCCAGGCATGGCACATGTGTCAGTCTGCCGAGTTGCAGAGCCGCCACCAGGTTACGGCCGTTGTCACACACAACCATTCCCGGCTTGAGGTTCAGCGGTGCCAGCCACAGATCAGTCTGCGCCGTGATGCCCTGTAATAGCTCTTGGGCGGTGTGCCTTTTGTCGCCTAGGCTCAGCAGTTTGAGCACCGCCTGCTGTCGCTTAGCGACGGCACTGCTGCTGTGCCTAGAGCTACCGACTGATGGCGCCGTGCCCACGGATGGTAGTTCGGAGGAGGAGGTGGAGGAGGGGTGGGAGGAGGAGGAGGCATAGTAGGCCTGAAACACCTGGACCGAGGTAGGCCCCGCAATCCTCGGCGTCGGCAGTATATGAGCAGCCCCAGGGTCAGACTCGGTCCCAGCCTCCACCAAGTTAACCCAATGTGCCGTCAGCGATATATAGTGGCCCTGCCCGGCAGCACTCGTCCACGTGTCCGTGGTCAGGTGGACCTTGTCAGAAACGGCGTTGGTCAGGGCACGGATGATGTTGTCTGACACGTGCTGGTGCAGGGCTGGGACGGCACATCGGGAAAAGTAGTGGCGGCTGGGGACCGAATACCGAGGGGCGGCCGCCGCCATGAGGTTGCGAAAGGCCTCGGTCTCTACTAGCCTATAGGGCAGCATCTCCAGGCTAAGCAATCTGGAGATGTGCACATTAAGGGCTTGGGCGTGCGGGTGGGTTGCACTATATTTGCGTTTCCGCTCCAGCGTCTGGGGTATGGAGAGCTGAACGCTGGTGGATGCTGTGGAGGATCGTGGAGGCGACGATGGGGTTTTTGTGGCAGGGTCCTGGGCAGGGGGCTGACTAGCAGCTGACACAGGGGAAGGAGCAGTGGTGTGCACGGCCGGAGGTGAACGGGCTTGTTGCCACTGAGTGGGGTGCTTAGCATTCATATGCCTGCGCATACTGGTGGTAGTTAAGCTAGTAGTGGTGGAACCCCTGCTGAGCCTGGTTTGGCAAATGTTGCACACCACAGTCCGTCGGTCATCCGGTGTTTCCTTAAAGAACCTCCACACTTCTGAAGATCTAGCCCTCGCCGCAAGAGCCCTCACCACGGGAGCTTCACTAGTTGACAGTGGCGCTGATGCACCAGCTCTGGCCCTGCCTCTCCGTCTGGCCCCACCACTGCCTCTTCCAACCTGTTCAGGTCGAGGACTCTCCTCCGTCTCAGAAGCACTGTGTTCACCCGGCCTCTCAACCCAGCTTGGGTCTGTCACCTCATCATCCTCCGATCCCTCAGTCTGCTCCCCCCTCGGACTTCCTGCCCTGACAACAACTTCCCCACTGTCTGACAACCGTGTCTCCTCATCGTCGGACACCTCTTTACACACTTCCACTACGTCAAGAAGGTCATCATCACCCACAGACTGTGACTGTTGGAAAACCTGGGCATCGGAAAATTGCTCAGCAGCAACCGGACAAGTGGTTTGTGACTGTGGGAAGGGTCCAGAAAACAGTTCCTCAGAGTATGCCGGTTCAAATGCCAAATTTTCCTGGGAGGGGGCAGACTGGGGGGGAGGAGGCTGAGGTGCAGGAGCTGGAGGAGTGGCGATTTCGGTGACATGGGTGGACTGCGTGGAAGACTGACTGGTGGTGGACAAATTGCTCGAAGCATTGTCAGCAATCCACGACATCACCTGTTCGCACTGTTCTGGCCTCAACAGTGCTCTACCACGAGTCCCAGTAACTTCAGACATGAACCTAGGGAGTGTAGCTCTGCGGCGTTCCCCTGCTCCCTCATCAGCAGGTGGTGTCTCACCCCGCCCAGGACCACGGCCTCTGACCCCTGCAGTAGTTGGACGCCCACGTCCCCGCCCTCGTCCTCTACCCCTAGCCCTCGGGTTAAACATTTTTAAAATGAGAGTTATAACTTTATTTTTTTTTTTTACTTTTTTTTGTTTTTTTTTGTGTTTTTTTTTTTTTTTTTTTGTGTTTTTTGTTTTTTTTTGAGTTTTTAAAACCAAACAATGCTATCCTATTGCTATGGCTATTTTCTAGCCAAGTATCAAAGGAAGCACAGTACTATGCCAGATGAGATGACACTGAGTTATTGCCTAATAGAAATCCAACCCCTACTGAATTTTGCCACTTCGGCCTTTGCTATGGATATGTGCGCCACTAAGCGCAGAACACAGCGGTCGCAAGTCCCACTACAAATTGCTCAGAATTGGCAAGTACATGCACTGCAGAAACTACAGCCACCAGCAGATCAACCAGAAATCAAATATATAGAACGCTACTGTAGGCTTCAAGATCAAGAAGCTGTTTGTATTCTCCTATGGCTATTTTCTAGCCAAGTATCAAAGGAAGCACAGTACTATGCCGGATGAGATGACACTGAGTTATTGCCTAATAGAAATCCAACCCCTACTGAATTTTGCCACTTCAGCCTTTGCTATGGATATGTGCGCCACTAAGCGCAGAACACAGCGGTCGCAAGTCTCACTACAAATTGCTCAGAATTGGCAAGTACATGCACTGCAGAAACTACAGCCACCAGCAGATCAACCAGAAATCAAATATATAGAACGCTACTGTAGGCTTCAAGAAGCTGTTTGTATTCTCCTATGGCTATTTTCTAGCCAAGTATCAAAGGAAGCACAGTACTATGCCGGATGAGATGACACTGAGTTATTGCCTAATAGAAATCCAACCCCTACTGAATTTTGCCACTTCGGCCTTTGCTATGGATATGTGCGCCACTAAGCGCAGAACACAGCGGTCGCAAGTCCCACTACAAATTGCTCAGAATTGGCAAGTACATGCACTGCAGAAACTACAGCCACCAGCAGATCAACCAGAAATCAAATATATAGAACGCTACTGTAGGCTTCAAGAAGCTGTTTGTATTCTCCTATGGCTATTTTCTAGCCAAGTATCAAAGGAAGCACAGTACTATGCCAGATGAGATGACACAGAGTTATTGCCTAATAGAAATCCAACCCCTACTGAATTTTGCCACTTCGGCCTTTGCTATGGATATGTGCGCCACTAAGCGCAGAACACAGCGGTCGCAAGTCTCACTACAAATTGCTCAGAATTGGCAAGTACATGCACTGCAGAAACTACAGCCACCAGCAGATCAACCAGAAATCAAATATATAGAACGCTACTGTAGGCTTCAAGATCAAGAAGCTGTTTGTATTCTCCTATGGCTATTTTCTAGCCAAGTATCAAAGGAAGCACAGTACTATGCCGGATGAGATGACACTGAGTTATTGCCTAATAGAAATCCAACCCCTACTGAATTTTGCCACTTCGGCCTTTGCTATGGATATGTGCGCCACTAAGCGCAGAACACAGCGGTCGCAAGTCCCACTACAAATTGCTCAGAATTGGCAAGTACATGCACTGCAGAAACTACAGCCACCAGCAGATCAACCAGAAATCAAATATATAGAACGCTACTGTAGGCTTCAAGAAGCTGTTTGTATTCTCCTATGGCTATTTTCTAGCCAAGTATCAAAGGAAGCACAGTACTATGCCAGATGAGATGACACTGAGTTATTGCCTAATAGAAATCCAACCCCTACTGAATTTTGCCACTTCGGCCTTTGCTATGGATATGTGCGCCACTAAGCGCAGAACACAGCGGTCGCAAGTCTCACTACAAATTGCTCAGAATTGGCAAGTACATGCACTGCAGAAACTACAGCCACCAGCAGATCAACCAGAAATCAAATATATAGAACGCTACTGTAGGCTTCAAGAAGCTGTTTGTATTCTCCTATGGCTATTTTCTAGCCAAGTATCAAAGGAAGCACAGTACTATGCCAGATGAGATGACACTGAGTTATTGCCTAATAGAAATCCAACCCCTACTGAATTTTGCCACTTCGGCCTTTGCTATGGATATGTGCGCCACTAAGCGCAGAACACAGCGGTCGCAAGTCTCACTACAAATTGCTCAGAATTGGCAAGTACATGCACTGCAGAAACTACAGCCACCAGCAGATCAACCAGAAATCAAATATATAGAACGCTACTGTAGGCTTCAAGAAGCTGTTTGTATTCTCCTATGGCTATTTTCTAGCCAAGTATCAAAGGAAGCACAGTACTATGCCAGATGAGATGACACTGAGTTATTGCCTAATAGAAATCCAACCCCTACTGAATTTTGCCACTTCAGCCTTTGCTATGGATATGTGCGCCACTAAGCGCAGAACACAGCGGTCGCAAGTCTCACTACAAATTGCTCAGAATTGGCAAGTACATGCACTGCAGAAACTACAGCCACCAGCAGATCAACCAGAAATCAAATATATAGAACGCTACTGTAGGCTTCAAGAAGCTGTTTGTATTCTCCTATGGCTATTTTCTAGCCAAGTATCAAAGGAAGCACAGTACTATGCCAGATGAGATGACACTGAGTTATTGCCTAATAGAAATCCAACCCCTACTGAATTTTGCCACTTCAGCCTTTGCTATGGATATGTGCGCCACTAAGCGCAGAACACAGCGGTCGCAAGTCTCACTACAAATTGCTCAGAATTGGCAAGTACATGCACTGCAGAAACTACAGCCACCAGCAGATCAACCAGAAATCAAATATATAGAACGCTACTGTAGGCTTCAAGAAGCTGTTTGTATTCTCCTATGGCTATTTTCTAGCCAAGTATCAAAGGAAGCACAGTACTATGCCAGATGAGATGACACTGAGTTATTGCCTAATAGAAATCCAACCCCTACTGAATTTTGCCACTTCAGCCTTTGCTATGGATATGTGCGCCACTAAGCGCAGAACACAGCGGTCGCAAGTCTCACTACAAATTGCTCAGAATTGGCAAGTACATGCACTGCAGAAACTACAGCCACCAGCAGATCAACCAGAAATCAAATATATAGAACGCTACTGTAGGCTTCAAGAAGCTGTTTGTATTCTCCTATGGCTATTTTCTAGCCAAGTATCAAAGGAAGCACAGTACTATGCCAGATGAGATGACACTGAGTTATTGCCTAATAGAAATCCAACCCCTACTGAATTTTGCCACTTCAGCCTTTGCTATGGATATGTGCGCCACTAAGCGCAGAACACAGCGGTCGCAAGTCTCACTACAAATTGCTCAGAATTGGCAAGTACATGCACTGCAGAAACTACAGCCACCAGCAGATCAACCAGAAATCAAATATATAGAACGCTACTGTAGGCTTCAAGAAGCTGTTTGTATTCTCCTATGGCTATTTTCTAGCCAAGTATCAAAGGAAGCACAGTACTATGCCAGATGAGATGACACTGAGTTATTGCCTAATAGAAATCCAACCCCTACTGAATTTTGCCACTTCAGCCTTTGCTATGGATATGTGCGCCACTAAGCGCAGAACACAGCGGTCGCAAGTCTCACTACAAATTGCTCAGAATTGGCAAGTACATGCACTGCAGAAACTACAGCCACCAGCAGATCAACCAGAAATCAAATATATAGAACGCTACTGTAGGCTTCAAGAAGCTGTTTGTATTCTCCTATGGCTATTTTCTAGCCAAGTATCAAAGGAAGCACAGTACTATGCCAGATGAGATGACACTGAGTTATTGCCTAATAGAAATCCAACCCCTACTGAATTTTGCCACTTCAGCCTTTGCTATGGATATGTGCGCCACTAAGCGCAGAACACAGCGGTCGCAAGTCTCACTACAAATTGCTCAGAATTGGCAAGTACATGCACTGCAGAAACTACAGCCACCAGCAGATCAACCAGAAATCAAATATATAGAACGCTACTGTAGGCTTCAAGAAGCTGTTTGTATTCTCCTATGGCTATTTTCTAGCCAAGTATCAAAGGAAGCACAGTACTATGCCAGATGAGATGACACTGAGTTATTGCCTAATAGAAATCCAACCCCTACTGAATTTTCCCACTTCGGTCTTTGCTATGGATATGTGTGCCACTAAGAGCTAAACACAACGGTAGCAAGTCCCCCTGCTAATTTCTCACAAAATGGTAAAAGATGCAAATTAAAATAAAAAAAGTAGAACGTTATTGTAGCCCTAAGAAGGGCTGTTGGGTTCTTTGAGAATCACTCCTGCCTAACAGTAAGCTAATAGAACACCCTAACGCTTTCCCTGAGCAGCAGCAGCTCTCTCCCTAGCGGCATCCAGAGACAGAATGATCCGAGCAGCGCGGCCAGCGGCTAGTCTATCCCAGGGTCACCTGATCTGGCCAGCCAACCACTGCTATCGACGTGTAAGGGTACCACGTCATGCTGGGTGGAGTGCAGAGTCTCCTGGCTTGTGATTGGCTCTGTTTCTGGCCGCCAAAAAGCAAAACGGCGGGAGCTGCCATTTTCTCGAGCGGGCGAAGTATTCGTCCGAGTAACGAGCAGTTTCGAGTACCCTAATGCTCGACCGAGCATCAAGCTCGGACGAGCATGTTCGCTCATCTCTAATAATGATGTTGTCACATCACGCCTCCCGACCACACAACTACAGCAAGAGAATAGTAATGATGCAGAAAGCTGATGCCACTCTGCAAATCATCTTTTTTAACTCTGTCTGTGTAATGAAGGTGGAGTTGAAGTCCCAACACAGTCAGGGTTGAGGGTTGGAGTCCCCTGTGCACTGGTCCAAGGCTGCATTTAGTCCTCCATTATATATTTAAAGGAAATCTACCATCAATATCAAGCATAATACTCATAGATCCAGGCACCACAACTTTAGTAATCTTATATATTTTATCCATGGCCTTCTTCCTTTTAAAATCATCTTTTAAAATTATGCTTATGAGCCAGAAGAGCTCTGAAAGCTTTTCCTCTGTGCAGGAACACCTTTTTTAAAAGATGATTTTAAAAGGAAGGAGGAATATAAGAATATTGCCACAGGCACACTGTAGGGATTTATAAGTTTTCCTGGGTTGTCATGCTTGATTATGATGGTAGATTTCCTTTAAGGAATGCATTGTTTTCCATTAATACACTTGAGTCTGCTAATGTTAATGCTATATATACATTATTTCCACTGTGTACCTATTTTTGACACTGCTTGCTTTAATATTCAAACTTTAGTTTTTTGTTTCAAATGTAAAAGTTTAAATATTCCCCTTTCTAACACAACCACATTCTGATAGTTTACATAGGCTGCTGCGTGAACTCAAAGAAATTACACCAAAACTGAAGTATGGTAAAAAGATCTTCCCCAGCAGGAAGCAGTACCGACCAAAAGAGGAAGTAGTTTCCTTTCTTTATTGCTGACACATAACATTATATACATACTACTTTGGGGAAGGGACATCACAGTTAACAAGGAGTGACTACATAGATGATTGGTTGCCTGATTATCACATGTACTTGGCACTGTAGGATCATTTCCCCATAGTCCACATATGGCATTAAGAGTTTCGACCATGCTCAGTGGATCTGTGACGTTGGTAGCAGAACTTCTCTGTAATTTCCAGGAGTACAAGACATCATCTATTCCAGGAATAGAATAGTATAAGGCACAGTAAGTATGAGGCACATACTAGATGTCGATCCACCGACAGGCACTATTGTCATTCCAGCATTTAGCAAGCATGTAAAATAAAAGGATTTTTATGAATCATACAGTAATACTTCATGAATCTATGTAGTTAAAGAGGATCTATCATTTTATATTATAATCCTCTATCCCCAATATTGTGGATAACAATATGATTGGGGGGATCCGACGGCTGGGACCCTTCCAATGATAAGAATGATGGCTCCCTTCTTAGGAGCAGGAGGTTGAATATATATCCTGCTGCCCCATTCAATACTTAAGCAGTATTGGAAAACACCAAGAACAGCACTTGGCCCTCACATGACCTTCCATTTCCTCTCATTTTACGGACAGGAATGGCAGCTGAAGAGGTAAAAGTACTTTTTGAACCAGAAATAGGTGCAAAGTGGTAAAAAACTTAATAGATGCACATTAGTAAGTTTCAGAACATCCTGCCCTCCACACATTGCAAAAAACTAACTATTCTTGGCTGCCGTTCTACACATTAGACCTTTGGTTGCAAAGTAACTCCAACTCTTTAAGGATGAAACATTCGAATATGCCAACACACACATTGTGCTGTAGATACATCTCATGCTAACTGTAGTGCTACAAATATGAGTTAAAGGGATTGGTCACTTTAAAGGGCACCTACCACCCCGATTCTACCTATAAAGGTAGAAGGGGTGGTAGGTGGATGGATGGGACTTGAGGATAGCCCTTTTTTGGGCTAATTCTCACGTCCCGGGTGTCTTCTACAAAACTTTATTACATGTATATACAAATTTTTTTATGCGGCTACTGGGGTGTGGAGTAGCCGGACATGAGGCTACTAGTCGTGGTAACTCCACGCCCCAGTAGCCGCGTTACTCTGCCTACCAGGTAACCTTCGGCTGCGCGGCCGCGGCTCCGGGGCCGGAACTACTGCGCATGCGCAGTAGCCGGGGGACTCGGACGAGGGCGCGCAGCTACCAGGAGCTGCGCGCTGAAGATTACCTGGTAGGCGGAGTAACGCAGCTACTGGGGCGTGGAGTAGCCGCGACTAGTAGCCTCATGTCCAGCTACTCCACGCCCCAGTAGTCGCATAAAAAAAAAATGTATATACATGTAATAAAGTTTTGTAAAAGACACCCGGGACGTGAGGATTAGCCCAAAAAAGGGCTATCCTCAAGTCCCATCCATCCACCTACCACCCCTTCTACCTTTATAGGTAGAATCGGGGTGGTAGGTGCCCTTTAAAGTGACCAATCCCTTTAACTCATATTTGTAGCACTACAGTTAGCATGAGATGTACCTACAGCACAATGTGTGTGTTGGCATATTCAAATGTTTCATCCTTAAAGAGTTGGAGTTACTTTGCAACCAAAGGTCTAATGTGTAGAACGGCAGCCAAGAATAGTTGTTGAGAATGGTCTTCTACCAATCATTACAGGACATCTTGTCTCAAGTTAATGAGTCCATGTGACTGAAGTCTACAAGTTTCTTCCTACTCACTCCTACCAATTATCAATAAACTGTATAAAATGTTCCTGTAGTCAAGAAAAACAGATGTGTCAGCAGCACTTTATATATCCAAGAGGTGTTCAAGCAATTGTCTTCCTGCCAATGTTCTAAATGCAAGAATTGTTTTTACTGTCTCCTATATAGTTACTCATATGAAGTGAGACAAACACTATCTTATACAGTGTTAATGTGGAGGAGGGAGAAGTCAAACGCAAAACATCAAGAACCAGGAATAGCTCAACTAGTTTTAGTCTTTAAGTGACAAATACTCCATTAATTAAAACTTCTTCAGATTGCAGAACCATTCTTCTATTGTCAAAGTTTCTCCTTATTGAAAAGTGAAAATAGGGCAGGTTTCTTCTTTTCTTTAACTAAATGAAAGACGAATGGAGATGCTTAACCTGTGGTGGCAGCTCAACAGCAATCAAATTGATATGCATATTAATAAAAGCTGAACTACATAGGGCACTTCATTTAACGATTCTCTGTCAAATTTAGAAGAAAAGATTTGTATTTGCGTGTAAAAGAGCTATGACTTTCGAGAGGGATTTGTTACTAGAAATCTTCACAATACAACCTTCACAGCATCAGTATCAGCTAATACTTGTGACTGAAAACATCTCATAAAGTGAACAAAAACAAATCTCAAGCTAAAAGATGAAATTGTGACTGCTGTTTGAACTGGTTCTCTAAGTTATTAAGATATTGGGGCACATTTACAAAGGGCTTTGCGCCAGTTTTCTGATGGACATTGTACGTTCTTTCTAGTGGAAACTGCTTGCAGAGGTATTTAAGAAGTGTCTGCACCACAAATGTGTCGCACACGAACCTTTTGTGGCACAGCTGTGCTAGGCACCATGCAACTCAAATTAGGGGGCATCCTGGCGCAAAGTCTGTAAAGTCTGTTGCACACCCCATGTTAAAAGGGCACCACAAAAAAGTTGGGGAACTCTATTGGGCCAGTGCAGGGATCAGATTCATGATTTCTGATGCACATTCTTGCTGTTGCACCCAGCATTATACACGGGCAGAGCACTTTTAGTGCAGTTTCTTAGTAAATGTATCCCATTAAGTTAAAATAAGTCAACATAAACATATTAAGATATATTTAAAGAGGTTTGCCCATTTTAACCCCTTACTTTACAATTTTACTCAGTTTTATTGCTGTTTGATCTCCTACCACTCAGTGATGGTCAGAATAATATTCCAGAGTGGTGGGGGTGGGACTCTCTAAGCAGACACTGCATGATTTCTCTACTATTATCTGACACATAGAAAGAGAGATGAGACGGATCAAAGGCGGGAGATGATGAGATGCATATAACATAAGATGACACTCTTCAGCTTTGCTACATCTGAGCTATAACAAACACTGTTAGCTCTGCAACATCTAAGCTATAACACACACAGATTGCTCCCCTACCCTGGATATAGACCTTATCTGATCTGTAGCTTGTAGAGTGAGTGTGATGCTGCTTGCTGACAAGAACTGCCTGTGTCTGAGTTGGTCTTCTAATGCAGAGGGGAGGGGCTATTCATGAGAAGAATATGCCCTGCCTGACCATAAAAATTAGAAGGTTCACTGTCGTAACCCTAGGAAACCAACATTGTATAGACCAGGACTGATAGAGACAGCTTGGAATTATATCTATGAAATGCTGTAGTATTGTTAATATCATTGAATGTGTTACTTTGCTATGCTGAGTATATTTAAGAATCTTGTCTCCGTGTGAATATCCCTTTAAAGGTAATCTACCATCAAAATCAAGCATGATAAACCAGGGGCACTTACTCATAGATCCTGGCACTGTGACTGTGCTAATCTTCTTTTATTTATATATGGCCTTCTTTCTACTAAAATCAACTTTTATGAGTCAGAAGGGCTCTGAGGGGTGTAGCCAGAGATCTTCCATGCTGTGGCTTCACAGGCTATAACACTGTGTAGGAGCATATCTCCCAGCAAAGCGGGTTGGACTTGCTGTGGCAGTGGTACCACCAGGTCGCTCCACATGCGCAACTTTGACCGCGATGGCAGCCAAGGCGAAGTACAGAAATGTAAAGCAAACCCGTGATTGGCGACAGGCAGAATGGGATCAGAGTCGGTGATGTAGCAGGAGGTCAGGACATGCAGCACGGGATCGAAGTGCATAACTGAACCGAGGTCACAACTGGAAATCACAATAACAGCACAGAGCATAGGAACAAAGCTTTCTCTAGGGCACAAGGTACAAAGATCAGGTAGGGGACAAAGGAAGAGGTTGACTATTTAAAAGAATTGGCAGCCAGCCAGCACCAATTAGCAGCGCACTAGCCCTTTAACTCTACAGAGCCAGCGCGCGTGGGCGCATGCCCTAGGGGGTGGAAACCCGCGCGCCGAGCTGCAAGAGATGGCGCTGGAATCGACGAGGTGAGTGAGAAAATGGGGAACACAGGCACATTGGTGCACCTGCGACCCGAGACATGGGTCACAGGAGAAACCGTGAGATAAAAATAAGGTATCCATAAAAATCAGCATGTGCATGGAGTTCAGTCACCTGTTGTGTCCAGGTAGGTTGATTCAACAAAAGCGTAATATAGGAAAGCTTTATAAAAGGGAATATACATCCATAATTTGCAATTTTTGCTGAATCTATTTTCATAACCCCTGTTAAAAGCAACAGAACTTTCTAGAACACAGACGTTATTCACTGTTGACAGTTCTGAAAAAGATGGAATGTTGACAGATATCCATAGAGAAGCTATGAGGGTAATCACAGTAGTGGTGACATGAAAAATTACTACTCTTTCGTTGGTAAACAGATCTGCCAGACCTACACGTAGCAGGGCTGCGGCAGACATTAGAGCAACAGGTGCTTTTAATAAGTCTAGTAAGTTGTTTTAATTGAGCCCAGAAATCAAACAGTACTAGGTACACCAAAAACATTTGTCATAATGTTCCTTTAGCTTTAAGGCATCTCCAACAGAACATAGAAGCGGAGGGGTAAATCAGAGACAGCCTACAAGATAATGGGGGTCATTTATTAAGGGCCCGATTCGCGTTTTCCCGACGTGTTACCCGAATATTTCCGTTTTGCGCCGCTTGTACTTAAATTGCCCCGGGATTTTGGCGCACGCGATCGGATTGTGGCGCATCGGCGCTGGCATGCGCGCGACGGAAATCGGGGGGCGTGGCCGAACGAAAACCCGACGTATTCGGAAAAACCGCCGCATTTAAAAACCGAAAATGTGTCGCATAAGGACCGCTTACCTTCACCTGGTCCAGCTCGGTGCATTCCGGCGCGATGAGTTTACTTTCAGCGCAGCAGCGCCACCTGGTGGACGGCGGAAGAACTACCTTATTAAATCCCGGCCGGACCCGAATCCAGAGCGGAGAAGCCGCCGCTGGAACGCGAATGGACCGGGTAAGTAAATTTGCCCCAATGTATCCACCGAAGTAGACATCTCAATTGCCCTATATGCTAGTGAGATTCCCTTCGCCAATTTAGTAGGATGTAAGAATGCTAATTCCAAGGTATCTTTACATTGTGACATTATGATATTGGTTTGGAGATTCTGCCATGAAATGTCAAAGTCTCATGAATCTATAAAAATTCCTTTAAGGAAAGGGAAACTAAAGACAGATCTTTAAAAAAAAAGCCACTAAATTGGCTTTATTGCAAATATCTGTAATTGTGCAAATAGCCTGGTGGGCACAGTTAGTAATATCTAGGTCTTCAGCCAAATGAGGATTCGAATGACAGGGCAAGTCTTGAAATTTGGGGGTAATAGTAATGTTAAGTAGTAGTTAAGAACAAAGGGAAAGTCAATGGTCAGTCTAAGCAAAAGGACCATAAGTGAACTATTACTAAGTTATTTGGAAAAGTTTAAAGGGGCATTGTCATTGGTGACTCCGTGTTCCTCTTTGTGGCGCAGCCCCGGCCCTTTGTCATGGGTGCCTGTGCTTCGATACGTGCTGCCCCGTCCCCACACGCCTCCTCCGACCAGGCCGCGCGCCTCCGCTGCTAGGGCGCGCGCGGACTTTCCAAGATTTTAAAGAGCAAGCGTCCTCCTAATTGGTTCTGGCATTTCCGGCTCTAGTATATAGCCCGGCGGCTCCCAGCATCCCCTGCCCGATCTTCAAGTCATTCTTTTGAAGAGAAATCCCTCCATGTTTCCTGAGCGTTTCCAGACGCCTCCGTATTCCTGTGCGTTTCTAGATGCCTCCGTGTTTCCCATGTTCCTGTGGTATTCCTGTATTTCTGTGGCGGTCCTGTGTTCCTGCGGCGGTCCTATACTCCTGTGGTGGTCCTGTACTCCTGAATACAATACAATAAATAAATGAATACAATAAAACTCAATGTCATTAATCACAAACTGGAGCTTAAATAGTTTTCTTTTATGATTTACAAAAATATATTGTTTTTCTATAATGGGTGGAGTTATCACCAATATGACCTTTATCTAGAACTAAATCTCCAATGATCCTCTTAGTAACAGTCCCTCTCTCTCTCATGCTCTGCTCTCAGTGATGATCTAACAGACTGGTCTGCTCTCTTACCATAGTAATGATGTGTGACTGCCATTACTGCACATTGGCCACTGAGATGACATCTCATCATAACACTGGATGTAATGCAACCAACCGACTACAGCCAAACTTAGTGGTGATCACATGACCTGCCGAGACAGGTGCAGGACATGAGATGTGGACATGTGACCAGCGACAATCCTTTGTCCTGTTTCTCCTCCACAGTAACAAAGACAAAGGACTAATTAAAGGACCAGTAGCATTCTCCATTATATTCTATATCCAAAACATTTTTTCTGCTATGGGGAGCAAAATTTAAAAATAAACAACTAATTAATTATTAGCTTATATTTTACTGACCCTTTTGAATATGAATTATGCTTATTCTTGGAATCACAATTTGTGCCCAATGTTTAACCATGTTAGTTAATACCCACTGCTTCCCGTGTTTCAAAATAGCAACATCATAGAAGCTGGATAAATGAGGCGACTCCAGGTCACTTTTACATTGCGTTGCATAAAAGATGTTGATTTTGGAAAAGGGGACTAGAGGACTGCAGGATAGATGGGGCCATGTATTGTGAGATATTGGCCAACATGAAGACATGAAGAAGAGATCTAGAAAACTGTGAGGAATTGATACAGAAAGTATATTAGTATATTGGAAAATTGTATAATTTTTTCATCATGGAGACAATAACATTAATTTGCCAAAATTAGAAAACCCTTTTAACAACTTGTAAAATGGTTTAAATTTACATGCCAGCTTCATGACCCACTATCTCTGACCTGGAGGCAACAAGCAGACAAGAGCTAGGGCTCTCTTGTCTTGCCTCAAAGGTTTTTAGTCAGTTTTATTGCCATCCGGTTGTGAATAAAATGTCCATGTATATAACAATCTGTTGTTTTAACGTTTTTTTAATCTCCTTTGATGATCACAGCCTGGTGTGTATAAAATGCTGTGAATTTTCTGTTTCATGCATAACATCATGTCTGACGAAGAGAACCAGTATTCTCAGAAGCTCACCATCAAATATACTCAGTTAACCTCAAAAAAGGTATCGCTTGATTTCTTCGCTCTTCTTCAGTGTGGAAAGGTGACTTTTATGCAGGTAAAGTGCAGAATAAGAGGAGATTTTTAGAGAGCCAGACATCTTGCTGTTTGATTGGTAATTAAATATTTATTTCATCCAATATCCATATAAATTATTCAAAAAAAGTACAATATGATTTTCTAGATTGTTTTTAGATTCTTCCCCACATATTTGAAGTGTACCTACAGTAAAAATTACAGACCTCTCTGTGGGAAAACTTGCAAAATGGTCACAAAGGGTCACAAACATGTCCAGCAAACAGTACAACCACAAACAGGCTTGCTGCAAGCTGTCATACTGGTTAAGTGGATGCGAACTAACCTGCAACATCCCAGCAGGTTATGGCCCTGCCTACACCCTATAATGCTATCCCGATAATGGGGAACCCGCTTAAGGAACTTGCTAGCAGGCCCTGAGAGACCCTTCAGGGCGCGTTTACACGTTGTGCATTACAGCAGCTGAAGAGAGGTGATTTGCCTAATTACATTACTATTTAAATTTGTTAATGAGTTGTTAACGCACACGTTAACAAAATGCATGCATTTATGTATTGTTAACGCACATGTTAACATTGCAATTACAATGCGTTTAAAAAGGCAATGAAAACGTAACTAAAGTGCAAGGTGTGAATGCGCCCTCAAGGTGAAAGGAAAAACTTACTTCGCCTGGCAGCTTCTGGATGGTGGAGCAGGCAGTTTACAAGAGTTCAAAAAATAGGCCAGTGTTCCAAGAAGTGTACAGAAAAACGTCAAGAAAAAACAAACAAGAGGACAAGGCACAAATAACATATAATAGCGAAAACTGAAAAAAACAGGTCAAATCCTAGATGGTAGCTAGGCACAGAATAGTATCGCGATACAATTGTTGAATAAACGTAGCTGAGGTTGGATATACAGAATAGCAAACAAAGCTATAGCTTTAGATATTAGATACTTATATATATACTGAAGTAATCAGCACCCTCTGAAGGAACTGGGCAGAATATAAAGGGAGTAATGGACACTCCAAAAACACTGACTGCTTCAGCCGTGCATCACTGCAGCTGCAGATAAAACAAACTGAAACTCACACCCAGCTTTTCCTAAGGAAAGATCCTAAAGGGGAGCTGTCAATCAAGGCAGGCATGTGTGTGGTTTTCAAGCAAGAAGCCTGATACCTGATTCCTTTCAGAGCAAATCAGTGGTTTCTTAAGGGAAATACATCAAATACTTATTCTATCCCCTGTGTGTTTATACAGTATATATATATATCCAAGCAGTCCACAACTTAAGGACACCAGACGGCCACTAGTTACAGACTGACCTCTCTGCCCACTGTGATCTTTGGTGAAGCAGCAGGTGCATGAAAAAGGTGCAGACTGGGTGCCTCACTGGGTGTCTCATGGAGCTGACTGCAGAGCACTGCATGTGAGAGCTGAGATCACAATGTATGGGAATACAAACATGGTCATGAGTTTTGCCTACCTAGGGCCTGGGGGGCAGGCATAGTCAGGTACAGGCAGGATTGACTTGTTGTTTAGTTAGCGCTTGGAAGAGCAGGTTTTGTGTTCTGTTTTATGCTGAAGAAAGGCCCTCCCTATTTTGGACCTTTTTTATGTCTATGTACCTGTCTCGAACCAAGCCACTAGAACAGTTTTTTACAAAACGACCAAAGTATATCAACATAAAACCTTCATTTTGAAAAAAAACGTGATGATCATAATTAGAGAACAGGAATGATTTGCACAGAGAAGGGTTATAATTACATTTTCTGCAGGTTACAACAGTCACCAATCAGTAGGAAGTGTACAGGCCTTTGCTTTGAATGACTTGGGTTACTGCAGAGTGGGCTTTCAGTCCAAATGCTTTTTAATGTCAAGACACTGGGGCACATTTACTAAGGGTCGCGGACCGCATTTCCATCGGGTTTCCGATTGTGTAGCAATCGCGCTGGATTTCAAACGACATAAATCGGGGACGGGCCCTCAGACGATCCGACGGATTCAGGCAAACTGTGGGATTTAACTTTAAATTTGTGTCGCATATAATGCACTTATATACATTAGGAAGAAGATGGCGAACTCCGGCGGACCTGATTGGGGAAGCCACACATGCAGGATATCGGGCACACGCTGTAAGTGAATCACGGCAGCCATTCGTTCTCATCAGGGATCGGAACTCAAGGATCGCGAAGGGACAGGTATGTAAATGTGCTCCACTGTATGATGAGACAGATCCTTACTTTGTTCAGTGCTGAACAGGTGAAGAGATGGTGGAGATTCTCTGCATTAATCTGTCCTCTCTTACATGTGTCTTTCGAGGGCAAGCAACCTTCTTTGGGGACTTGAATGATTTTATGATGTTTTAAAGATGCAATGTAATAGAAATCACAGACTTGAAACAACCAACTTCTCTTGCTAAGGCTTTAAGGGTTATCCCTTTGGCCTTTATCTGGACAACCTGTTGCAGGAGAGTTTCAGTCACTTTGGATTGGCACATCATTCTTGTAGAGTCAGGGAAAACTGGAAACTGGGTGTTCTACATCAAAGTCAATTAGATAGTATCTACATACCAAACTCACAACTCCTATCATGCATGCCCTTCCCAAAATGCATAAAGGTGTCTCTGCCCCCCCAATGCGCCCCATCATCTCCGGAATAGGTTCAATGTCAGAGAATTTAAGCGCCTGGCTCGATCATTTATTACAACCTCTAGTTGTCAGAGTTCCAGGATTTTTAAAGGTTTCAAGGGATGTTTTATCCTCCTTATCAAAACTAAGATGGGAATCAAGTTACCATTGGCTCAGTTGTGACGTAACATCGTTGTACACATCGATTCCCCACCATATTGCTATTACTGCTTTAGAATTCCATCTCAATAAATATAGCTATTATACATCTGAACTTAAGGGATACGTTGTGGATGCGTGCTGGTTCCTCATGAGTCATAACTACTTTATGTTTGACAATCAATTTTTCCTCCAGATTAGAGGTGTCAGCATGGGGGCTAAGTTTTCACCATCGTTAGCAAATTTAACTATGTCATGGTGGGAGGAGACACATATTTACGGTGACACCAATTCTTTTATGGATTGCCTGGAGTGGTATGGCAAGTTCATTGATGACATATTGATTGTCTGGAAAGGACCAGAACCTGCCATACCACTCTTTATGGATTATCTTAATGACAATTCCTGCACTTTAAGATTCACATCCTTTACACACCCCACCAGTATAGTGTTTTTGGATCTTTGTTTTACAATTGATGATAATAATACTGTCAATACTTCAACTTTCCGCAAGCCAGCTAGTGGCAATACCATCTTACATGCCAAATCGCAGCACCCTCCACATACAATTAAGAGCATTCCGGTTGGTGTCACAAGAGCACAATTCACAAGAGCAAAATGAAATTGTAGCACTGAACTAGCATTTGTTCATGAAATTGATAATATTCAGGATAGACTTTTACAAACAGGTCACCCCAAGTGGACATTGAAACGTGCTGATAGCATTGTCAATAAAAAAGATAGAAACGCCTTAATTAACCCTTGTCCTTTGAACATACCAAATAACACTAAAAATAATAAACCAACATTGGTTTTAAAATATAGTCCCCAATTTTGAGAAATTTCACATATTATCTAAAAACACTTACCTTTATACTTTAGACTAGCGATCCCATACTGGAAAAAGTTTTGACAGATGGTTGCAGGATCGTGTCCAGACGGGGTTTAACTTTAGGAAATTTAATTTCTCCCTCCTTGTACCAATCCACACCTAGGACACGCACGTGGCTCTCCCATTCGGGATTTTACAAATGTGGAGCCGCACGTTGCACTACGTGTGGATATGCACTAAAGAAAACTTCATTCACAAACAGTGAAGGCACTAAAGAATTCCCCATAAAAAGTCACATTAACTGCAACACTAGCCATGTTGTTTATGTTATTCACTGCATTGAGTGCAATTTAATGTACATTGGTCAGACTTCACGTAAACTAAAAATTTGGTTCCTAGAACACCTTAATGATATTAAGAACCCAACAAACAGAAATCTTTCAGGAGCGTCAAAGCATTTTCTACAGTCACATGGTGCAAAAACAGAATGCCTCCATGTTTATGCAATAGAAAAAATCGCCAAACCATTAAAAGGTGGTGACTTTAATGCTTTATTGCATAACCGGGAAGCCTTCTGGATCTTTGCACTGGACTCTCGTCATCCATTAGGTCTCAACATGAAAATATATATATATCTTTGCAGTATATTTGATTCCCATATTTACCTTTGTGTGCTTCTTTACAGTCCATAATGTTTGCTTTTAACAAGGATTGATTGATTTTAAAAATGTTGGGTTGTCATAAGAATCAATAATAACACTAAAGCTTCATTACAGACACATTTGATAACTGTTACAGCTGATTATTGTAGCCTAGGACTAAAGCACAATAAATTACCAATATCCAGAGGTCCGTTTGTAACTAGAGGTCGTATGTAAGTCGAGTGTTCTTAAGTAGGGGGCCGTCTGTATATAGAAATTAAGAATGACACAGAGCAATCACATTGTAAGTTTTATCATGGCTTACAGTTGAACCTCGAATTAAAGAATTGAACATTGTTCCTGAGTCATTTTAATTTCCATTCTGGCTATGCTCTGTTACACTAGAAGTTTAAGTATGTTTTTAAGTAGTCCCTTTACACCAAACAAGTTTTCTGGTTAGGCTTCATTGATTTTCTGAAAAGTAGGAGGAAATGGACCTTCCAGGTATCTGAAGACTGAAATAAATACAACTGAGATAATCACATTGAAACAAGTTTCTGTATGGATGTATTGTGCAAACCTATTCCAATTTTATAGCAAGCTTCTAACCTGAATGCAGAAGAATAGGCACCTTATTTTATATATCTGCAGTTGCTTTTTTTCTGGGCAAAGGTGAAAGCTCTTGAGCTGTAAGTGTAGAAACGTTATTAGTGAAACAGACATACCTTTCGTCAAACTGCCCACTTCCTGAAAGTGACAGGTACCACACCCCCTTTGATTCACTCCTACCACGCCCATTTTGATTCAGTCCTATTTCCCTTTCTCACTTTTTTATGGGTTGCCCTGTATGTAAATTGGGGTTTGTTGTATGGAGTCTGTAATGTGTGGGTGCAATGAGGCTGTAATGTGTGGGTGCAGAGTGAACCCCCTTTTATCTAATGCAGTGTTCTTAATTGAAGAATAAATTGAATTCAAGTATACATTTAAATGAAATTGTGTGTGATCTTGGTTTATACTATCTTGGTTGTAACACATAGTTTTAAATAAATTTAATTGTGTGTGTATAACATTTATATATAATGTTTAATCATAGATAAAATTACAAAAATGAAACAAAAATGAAACAGCCACCTCAAAGTTTAATATTTTATTGAGCAAAAATTTATACAGCAAAGAATAATTAAGCTTCAATTAAGAACACTAGAACCGCATTAGATAAAAGGGGGTTCACTCTGCACCCACACATTACAACCTCCCTGCACCCACTCCTTACACAATCCATACAACAGACCCCATTTTACATACAGGGCACACCATAAAAAAGGGAGAAAGGGAAATAGGACAGAATCAAAGGGGGCGTGGTACCTGTCACTTTCAGGAAGTGGGCGGTTTGACAAAAGGTATGTCTATTTCACTACTAACGTTTATTTCTATAACTGTAGAAAATGACACATAATGTGCCTTTACTAGTGGAACAGTTAGCATCTTGTTACCTCTAAGCCAAGTATTTCAAATCTGCTCCAAATGATTTTTGCCGAATCGTGCCAAATACTTTAATCATCCACAAATAGTTAACATGGTGTGAGACACTGAAGGGGTTAACTGTGGATGGGCGGTATGTTTCCCCTAGGTTTTGCTTCTATGCAAGGCCTTAGTGCTGAGGTGGGTTTGTCCAGCACCTTGGACACAGGTGATGGGAACAGCCTAATTAGCCTGGATAAAATGACTCAGCAGAGTTGAGTGGGTTGTCTCTCTGTGGAAGGAGGCTGAGAGGACACAGCTCTGACCTGTGTGTCTGGAGCAGCCACGTGATCTTTGTTTAGTGTGAGCTAGTGGACTATTTGTATAGTTAGCACCCTGACGGGTAGGTTTTCTTTTGTTTATTCAAATACCTGAATGTAAAGGCTGGTTTTATTTTGCTGCAATAAACGCAGGCGAGACCTGTTTGGACTGTACCCTGGTGTCCCTGTCTTGAACTGCATCCCTGCACCCCGCTACCACGGTCTCTACTGGGCCAAATCCCCACATATGGTGGAGGATGCGGGCAGTTCAAAAGACACACACCTGAAAGGCTCGTTACATCCTGCAACATTGCATGGCCTGGGTGAAAGCAGCAGGCAAATTGCAGGATAAAGCCAAGATGGAGGACTTTATTAAAGCCATGCTCCAGCAGCAGGAGGAGAGATCCCGCCAGCAGCAGGAAGAGTCCCAGGCTAATCGGCAGCTGCAGCAAGCCATGCTCCAGCAGCAGGAGGAGAGGTCCCGCCAGCAGCAAGCCATGCTCCAGCAACAACAGGAAGAGTCCCGAGCTAATCGACAGCTGCAGCAAGCCATGCTCCAGCAGCAGGAGGAGAGGTCCCGCCAGCAGCAGGAAGAGTCCCGAGCCATGTTCCAGCTGATGATGGAAAAGTTTTCTGGCGTTATGGCAGCACCGCAAGCGACGGCTACTGAGGGGTCCCATACTGGTTTGCAAGGGTACCCGGGTGTCCAGCATTCCGCACGGGCTGCAGTACAAAAGGCTTTACAAAAAATGACGGCGACCGACGACGTGGAGGCGTATCTCACTGTGTTCGAGCGAGTAGCTGAGCGAGAGGAGTTACCAGCTGAGCAGTGGGCAGATGTCCTGGCACCGTTCCTGACGGGCGAAGCGCAGAAGGCTTACTACGACCTGAGTGAAACGGAGGCCCGTGAGTACCCCCAGCTAAAGGCGGAGGTTCTGGCTCGTCTTGGGGTCACCGTTCAAGTTCGTTCCAGCCGGGTCCACCAGTGGGCGTACTCAGAAAAACTACCCCCACGCTCCCAAATGCATGACCTGATCCATCTTGTCCGGAAGTGGCTACAACCAGAGGACTGCACCCCAGCACAGATGGTAGAGAGAGTGGTCCTCGACAAGTTCACCCGTTCTCTGCCCTCTCGGCTCCAGCGGTGGGTTGGACAGGCCGGTCCCACAAAAGCTGAGGAGCTTGTGTCCCTTGTAGAGAGGTATCGGGCTACGGAGGACCTTCTACTTACCTCTCCCACACGAAGCAGTGCCAGTGACAGGGTCACCAAACCAGCTGGTAAGACTGCTACTGCGGAAAAGGGGAGACATGTCAGGTTGGGAGGGGGTTCATTGGGGGGCGTGGATACCCAGAAACCCAGTGAGGCTCGTGACAGAGGTCATGGCCGTATCCAGTGCTGGCGGTGCAATGAAATGGGCCATATTGCTGCCAACTGTCCACTGTCAGTGGAGCCAATGGACTGCAACCAGACCCGGCGAGTGTCACTGTTTGCCCGGCCGGTTCTGGCGGCCGAGTCAGTCACGGATGCAGAACCCCAAGTGTGCATGGTCACAATCGGTGGTCGCACAGTGGAAGCCTTGCTAGACTCAGGGAGTCTGGTCACCCTGGTGCGGGGAACTTTGGTTGATCCTGGACTATACAGTGGGCGGAGAGTGGGAGTGTTGTGTATACATGGGGACACTCGCGAATATCCCACTGCTGTCATCAACCTACATACCCCTTGTGGTACTATTACCCATGAAGTGGGGGTGGTGGGGACCCTGTTTCATGAGGCTATTATCGGCAGAGACTTACCTGTGTTTTGGGACCTCTGGAGACGAAGACCCACCTCAGGTGCTGTTGCAGATAATGGACGTCAGGTATGTCCGGCCTTGGCCCCTGAACCCTTTGAGGCCGATGTACCCACACCAGCAGTAGGGGTGACCCCATGTGATGAATTCTCTCCCCTAGAGGTCCTAGCTGGTGAGGTCGAGGGCCACGAGGAGGTGGCCGACATGCCGGACTTTGAGATTTCCCGTGAAAATTTTGGGGCTGCACAGCTACAGGACCCTACCTTGTTTAAAGCACGGGAGAATGTTAAGGTGATAAATGGGGTACTCCAAATACCAGGGGCTGACAAAATATACCCCCGAATGGTGATTGTTGGGGAACTGTTGTACAGGGTCGACCAGATACGGGTTGAGGAGGTTGAGCAACTTGTAGTACCCCAATCTCACCGTAGGCTGGTGCTAGAGTTGGCACACAAACATGTGCTGGGAGGGCACTTAGGTGCTGAGAAGACCCGAGAGAGGATCCTGCAGAGATTTTTCTGGCCCGGGGTGTGGGAGGAGGTAAACCGGTATTGTAGCTCCTGCCCTGAGTGTCAACTTACTGCCCCGGTGTCCCACTTCAGGAGTCCTTTGGTCCCGCTACCAATCATAGAGGTGCCATTTGAACGGATTGCAATGGATCTGGTTGGCCCCATAGTCAAATCCTCAAGGGGGCACCAATACATCCTAGTTATCCTGGACTACGCTACGCGGTATCCCGAGGCGATTCCATTAAGGAACACCTCCTCCAAAAATATTGCTAGGGAGCTGTTCCAGGTGTTCTCACGCACAGGCCTCCCCAAGGAAATCTTGACTGACCAGGGTACCCCATTCATGTCTAGGGTAATGAAGGAGATGTGTAAGTTACTGCAGGTAAAACAGCTCCGCACCTCTGTGTATCATCCTCAGACAGATGGCCTGGTCGAGAGGTTTAATAAGACCTTGAAGGGGATGCTAAAGAGGGTGGTCAGCAAAGATGGGAAGGACTGGGATTGTTTGTTGCCCTATTTGATGTTTGCCATACGTGAAGTTCCACAGTCCTCCACGGGTTTCTCACCCTTTGAGCTGTTATATGGCCGTTCCCCACGTGGGCTTTTGGATGTAGCCAAGGAGACCTGGGAACAGGAGAGGACCCCCCACCGTAGTGTGATAGAACACGTCTCCCTTATGCAGGACCGCATAGAGGCGGTAATGCCCCTTGTAAAGGAGCACATGACAAGGGCACAAGAGGCCCAGTCTAGGGTCTACAATAGGTCAGCCAGACTCAGGACCTTTAACCCAGGCGACAGAGTGCTAGTTCTGGTGCCCACCGTTGAGAGCAAGTTCTTGGCAAAATGGCAAGGACCATATGAGGTCATGGAGAAAGTGGGGGAGGTAACCTACAAGGTATCTCAGCCGGGGAGGAGGAAACCCGAACAGATATACCACGTGAACCTCCTAAAGCCATGGAGGGAAAGAGAGTCCCTGATGGCCATGGGAGTAGAAAAAGCGTCTGTCCCCAAGAAGGGGACACCGGAGGTAGGTGTACCCGATGCCAAGGTGTCTGAAGTACAGATCTCGGAGTCCCTCTCCAGGGCCCAGATTCAGGAAGCGAAGGAGTTTGTGCTCCGAAATGTGAATGTGTTCTCTAAGTTACCGGGACGTACTTCAGTCATCAAGCATGACATCATAACCGAACCCCACATCCGGGTACACCAAAAAACCCTACCGGGTCCCCGAAGCACGCCGGCTTGCCATATCTAAAGAAGTCAGGCAGATGTTAGACCTGGGGGTTATCGAGGAGTCTAAAAGTGACTGGTCGAGTCCTATTGTGTTGATTCCCAAACCTGATGGTTCCCTACGGTTCTGCAATGATTTTAGGAAGTTGAACGAGGTGTCCAAATTTGATTCTTATCCCATGCCCAGGGTTGACGAGTTGATAGAACGACTTGGACAGGCTAGGTTCTTCTCCACCCTTGACCTGACGAAAGGGTATTGGCAGGTGCCCCTTACTGACAAGGCCAAAAAGAAGACCGCTTTTGTTACTCCTGACGGGCTTTTTCAGTACGTGGTACTTCCCTTTGGGCTACATGGGGCTCCCGCCACATTCCAGAGGTTAATGGATCTCGTGCTAAAACCTCACCGGAGTTATGCCTCGGCCTACTTAGATGACATTATAGTCTATAGTAACGACTGAGAGAGTCATCTAGCC
Organism: Engystomops pustulosus; assembly: GCF_040894005.1. Classification (NCBI taxonomy): domain Eukaryota; kingdom Metazoa; phylum Chordata; class Amphibia; order Anura; family Leptodactylidae; genus Engystomops; species Engystomops pustulosus. The sequence continues at coordinate 156,464,754 of NC_092414.1, read as the reverse complement.
AAAGTACAAGCAGTGGTAGACTCCCTGAGGGCAGCAGGGCTGACAGCGAACCCCCAAAAGTGTGCACTGGGTCTGGAAGAGGCCCGTTACCTGGGGTACCGTATTGGGCGAGGGGTCATCAAACCCCAAGTAAATAAAGTAGAGGCGATCCAGCAGTGGCCACGACCTTTGAGCAAGAAGCAAGTGAGGGCTTTTCTGGGCATAGTGGGCTATTATCGCCGATTTATCCCCGATTTTGCGACAATAGCGGCACCTCTGACTGACCTGACTAAGGGTAGCAGGGCGGTGATGGTAAAGTGGAGTGAAGAGGCTGAGGGGGCGTTTCAGCGACTTAAGACGGTTTTGTGTGAGGGACCGATACTGATCACCCCTAACTTCACCAAGACCTTTATTGTGCAGACTGACGCTTCTGACGTGGGCTTGGGGGCTGTCCTGTCCCAAGTAGTGGAGGGTGAGGAACATCCTGTGACATTCCTGAGCCGCAAGCTCACACCTCCTGAAAAGAACTATAGTATAGTTGAGAGGGAGTGCTTGGCGATAAAATGGGCTCTGGAATCCCTGAGGTATTACTTGGTAGGGCGGCAGTTTACACTGGTGACCGATCACTCTCCCCTAACCTGGATGAGTCAGGCCAAGGAGAGGAACGCCAGGGTCACAAGGTGGTTCCTAATGCTCCAGAATTTTAAATTCACGGTGGAACATCGAGCAGGAAAATTGCATGGGAATGCCGATGCCCTATCCCGTACCCACTGTCTGATGGCCAAAAGTGTTCGTCCCCACAGGGTCAAACAGAGGGGGAGGGTATGTGAGACACTGAAGGGGTTAACTGTGGATGGGCGGTATGTTTCCCCTAGGTTTTGCTTCTATGCAAGGCCTTAGTGCTGAGGTGGGTTTGTCCAGCACCTTGGACACAGGTGATGGGAACAGCCTAATTAGCCTGGATAAAATGACTCAGCAGAGTTGAGTGGGTTGTCTCTCTGTGGAAGGAGGCTGAGAGGACACAGCTCTGACCTGTGTGTCTGGAGCAGCCACGTGATCTTTGTTTAGTGTGAGCTAGTGGACTATTTGTATAGTTAGCACCCTGACGGGTAGGTTTTCTTTTGTTTATTCAAATACCTGAATGTAAAGGCTGGTTTTATTTTGCTGCAATAAACGCAGGCGAGACCTGTTTGGACTGTACCCTGGTGTCCCTGTCTTGAACTGCATCCCTGCACCCCGCTACCACGGTCTCTACTGGGCCAAATCCCCACAATGGTTATTAGTTTTATGGTAACATACCTGGGAGTCTAGGGAGAATATGGAATACATTTTTTCAATCTTATTTAGGGACATTTAGGATGTTGTAAGAGGTCTCGTGTGGGATGGGATAGATAAGATTAAGGGCAATGTCAGCATTGGGAAAGGTGAGAGGTCTATCTTTTGTTGTAATTAACAACTATGTGCATTGGTGTTTAAAAGGGTTTGTCATTTACAAAAATTTGCACATTTCAATCCCCTTGTGATGTTTGCACAATAAAGATCATTTTCAATCCCTTACTTTACAATTTTGCTCAGTTTTATTGCTGTTTTAGCTCCTATCACTCAGTGATGGTCAGTGTAAAATTCCAGAGTGTGGGCGGAGACTCTTTAAGCAGACACTTCATGATCCCTCTAGTGCTATGAGATGCATTGTGCATCCTGCATGTGTCGCTTCCCCGCTCAGGTCTGGAGGAGTTCACCTTCTTCTTCCTGGTGTAAGTGTTGTGCATTGTAAGTGCATAGAATGCTATTTTATTATACTGAGTGTATCTTGTTTATTGTGGGAATAACCAGATCTAAGAAGCACAATAAGGAAACAAGTTATATTACAAAGTGATATGTTTGCAAATTATATTTTATTATGAGGGAGTCAGAAATGGATATAAAAAAATTTAAAAAGGGGGCATGTGGTTAGGCGATTAGTGGTAAATTTGCATATGTCAAAGATTTTGCTCATGTTGGTTAAAGACAGAAAAATATTTGACAAATTTTACCTTGGTAAAAGTGAGTGGGAGCCAGGGCTAAAATACTCTAGCAAAGTCACTACACAGAGCCAAGTGCTTGCAGCTCTGCCTGAGACCCCCACCATGAGATATTAATGACCTATCCCAAGGACATCAACATCTTAAACCCAGACAAACTCTGTAATTTGAAGTGCTTACTAAAACTATTTGTTTCTAACTGGATTTTGAGGACTTGAAGCAAATAGGTAAAATGTATAAAAGACTTCACCAACTTCACCTTTTAAGAATGAAAAAATCCTTTTCTTTTTTAAAGCCACAATGTATCAGTACAATCCTCATGTGATCTTACAGAGATTCACAGATGGTGACTTCGGTAAATGACACCAAACCTCGCAGGTATTCATGTACTACAGAAGACTACAGAAAAAAATGCATTACTTGCTGATAGGTTTTCTGATAAGTTGAATAGTGGTAGGAAGATTCAATATTACACAGTAACATATAAAACTCAGTTCACATTCCCTCAGTGACTGATATTTCAGTAAAAGTTATATATATTTCACATTTTGAAGCAACAGTGATAATTCAGGGGAGAAGCAAAGCTCATAGCTAATATAGCAGTAATCCCTGACCTGAATATCAACCATAGTCAGCTAACTTTAAGCAATCCCTGAGCATGCAGAGTCCAGCTCAAGGTCAAAGAGATTAGGGCAAGACAGATCAACAGCAATCAGTCCATTAGCGAGATACACGACTTGTGTTTATTACTGATTCCATGCTGCCTCGCTGTACAAAAAATATCCCCACTATCTAGACACTGCTTACCTCCTCATCATGGCAGAGACTAACCCCTTGCCAACATCAATATCCACAAGTCCTCACTCAACTCCACAGAACATTATTCGCCTCTGATTAATGTACCAGGACGTGAACCTTTTTAAGGGGCACACAATCTAATAAGGTGGAAGATTGATCTGTCCAACCACACTGCCAGCTTTTTAAGAGAGAGAGAAGAAAATCAATACCGGTTTTTCATTATAACTTTTCCCCCTTTTTAAGTAGTAACCATTTGCTCTGTGCTGGCCATTTCTTCATTTTGTTGAGGACTTAGTTTAGCGCCTGTACATACTGCAGAAATCATGCTGCAGCGCTGTATGTCATTAACCATTTCACACTGGGAGATTTCCCTATCTGAACCAAGGAACTATTAGACTCTAAACGTGTGCTTGTATTGTTAAATTGTGTATTGATATTAAACAAAGAAAGATATTAAAGGAACACTCCAGTCAAAGCAAATTCATTGAATAATGGGCTTGAAGGTGGAAGTGGGACTCATTTGCATTGTATTCCTTGTATTTCTCCCTTCAGGGCCTGCACAATGTATAATTCAATTAATCGTCTGTGACTGGAGTGTTCCTACAATCTGAACTTGTCTGATGGTTTGCGTTGCCCTACATGAGTGAAGCACCTATTAGTAGGAGAGAACCTGCACAACATTATACATAGGTTTAGATGATTACAGAATTTACTTGGAAGGACTCCTATGGGTGACAATGAGACTCCTGATTACCCCTCCCATTCACATAATTATTGCAGGCTCTTACCTATATAAAGAAGGCTGTCAATCATGGTTCGTGTAGGAGGGATAATCAGGACTCCCGCTCTCCTACCAAAATTTACTCTACTGTGAACACACAGCTAGTCTCTCTGGGAAAGTTGGTAATTCTTAGTGATGTAACCTTGGAGACAAAGAATGATCATAAAACACAATTAAGTGTTTCAGTGGATGTCATTGAAATTATAAAGTGATCATCCTTGTACTCCTAGGCATTGTCACTGTGAGCATACAGATTTCACCGACCTCTTACAATTCATTCACTTTACCCAATTAGGGACTTCAGAATGATGGTGTTGTAGAAGCCAAGGAACCAGAGTACATCACAAATTCACAAGTGTCTACGGGAGTTGTGTCTCATCCCTTAAAGATGATTTTGTGTTTGTTTTGGCCTATAGAAAGCTTGAGAGATTGAGTCTCTTTTTTCTTTTCTCTAAGCATCTGTCCCATACTGTTCTCATACAACACTGGAGAATCCTACAGAAGTAGACTTATATAGACCATATAATTTGAAGGTCATAATTTGAAGGAATATTGTACATAATTTGAAAGCCATATGGAGGGATATAATTAATTTGTGATATGGACTATGATTTAAAATAGAAGGGCAGTGCTTATGAAAACCCATACACCAATATCTTAGGCTGTATGGAGGATTAGAACATTTCAATAACTACATTGCTTGCAGAGTTGTAATGTAAGTAAGTGCAACTTTTTCTAGTGTCCACACTTGACAAAAGCCTACCCCATAAAAGGTCATTACACTTGTGACACTTTGGTCTCATCTACTTGCATGAGACCACATTTGCATGTAACCATGAAAAGTACAACCATTTCTGCCTCTAATTTAGGTAAAAGTAAGATGACAGCCTCTACTTATCTGCAGCTCTTTCCACAGAAGAATATTAGAAATAAAGATACTGCTTAATCTAGACCAAAGGACTATGGAGGCAGAAGTGCCATTTCTCTTCTACATTGTCTTAGTTTTAGTACAGCAATGTGGCATATTAACCCTGTTTTGCTGCTTGGCAAGGGTTTCCCCAAATTCAACCCATATCAGAAATATTTGGTGTAGGGAGATACCATCTTGGCAGTTGTCCTATATCTCTATGGATACAGCAGGCAGGGCTATTGGGGGGGGGGGGGTGTTTTAGGGTTCACTGTTTGGTCTTTCTTCCCTGAGTCCAGAGTTTCCTATTACAACAGGTTTGGAATCTATATTGCACGAACATAAAATAAATGATTTGTAAAATCTTTCATTTTCACAAAGCAAAGTAAAGTTTAATTTTACTTAATAGAAAAGGCGAGTTTTCCAATTGCATAAATAGTTTCTGTAGCTTTCGGAAGAAAGCAGCACAAACGACATTACTTTTCAGCTATTCCAATAAGAGAATTGAAAACTTTACTCATTCCCGGTGACATTTGCAGAGCTGAGCTATCTGCTGGCAGAAGAGGCTGAAGATAAATGTCAACTTCTGAAACTCTTTTTACATGTGACTAAATTCAACTTGTTATTTGTAGCAGATGGTATTTCTTAAATATTAATATGTTTGATGGGGGAAAGGGGGCCACAGTTGTAAGATGTCATCAGGTATTGCTTACTAACTGCTATAAAAAAAAATCTGATACTAGACTTTTATGGCAATACACCTTATTAGAAAACTAAAATACTGAAAATTAAGAACACATATTTTACATGCAAGAAACTTTTAGTTGCACCAGCTAGCATCATCTTTATAATGGTGAGTGGAGCTGGAGAGAAATAAGGTTAATGTCTGTAAAGGCCCCAAATAGTCTGAACATAAACCAATACATACTTCTTAGAGAAGAAACTGAGGAAAGGAGATAGAAATCCAAACAAAAATGCTAAGACCTTTACCCCCATGTGTCTTGATCCTGCTTGCACCAAATTCATTATTTGCATAGACTAGTTTTCACAATAGGACTGAATTCATCTATTGACACTTTCAGTTTAAGAGCAAATTTTGGCGCCAATTGACTCCAGTCCCCCTCTGGTCTATATGTTGCGACTTTTAATAGTATTTTTTATGCAAATGTTACAAACAAGCCACATAGCATAAGGCACTGCCAACATATTTATCAAGGGCAAAAAGCCACTTTGATGAATCTGATGGCAGCGGAGCTCCAAAGACAGGCATAGAAGTGTTGCAGGGAGCTTTCCTAATGATAAATTATCCCGATTGGTTCTTAAAGGGAACCTGTCATCAGAAATAAACCACTACTAGTATTATGTCAGGCAGCTTAACACCTTCCATATCATGTTTCTTTCATGGCCCAGCTTGGTTTTATCATTCAGAAAATCAACTTTAAAGTGAGATGTAAACTAGTATTTAGTCAAGGAGGCACAGAGTTTTTACATTGAAGTTGAGCTCTCCCCACATCCTCCCATGTGACTGACATCATGCACCAGACTTCAGGAGATCTGCCTATTGATGTTTCTGGATACAGGACTATCAATTGCAGTGAAGGGGGAGTTTTAGACTAGGAGAGCTTGACTTCAGTGCTAATTTATCTGCCTCCTTGATTTTATACAACTAATTCACATCTCACTTCAAAGCTGATTTTCTGGATGATTCCACCATACAGGGCCATGAAAGAAACATTATTTTATTAGGTACTGGTTTATCAGGTCAATATCTGCTAAAAGATTCCCTTTAAGAGTCATTTTTCAGATATGTCAATTAAAAAAAGGGTAACAATTGAAAATACTTTAGCGCTTCCATAATATTCAATACTGTTGTTTTCCAAAAGGCACTTCAATGAATCTGAGGGAGGTAGAGCTATCTATCATATACAGCCAGGCCATACGCTACAACCGTATATGTTCAGACAAGAAAGATCTGGAAAAACACCTCCTGGAGCTCAGGTCTGAATTTCTACAGTTGGGCTACAGACCAAAAGTGACTGATAACCAAATAGGTAAAGCAGCAGCCATCAACAGAGATAATTTACTCAAATATAAGGAGACCCAACAGAAGGCCAGAGTGCCCCTAGTAGTCACTTACAGCCCACAACTGGAGATCCTACGTCACATTGCCAAGGAACTCCAACCGATTCTGCATAAAGACACAAGATTAAAATAAATATTTCCAGTCCCTCCTCTCCTGTCCTTCCGGCAACCACCAAACCTGAAACAACTGGTTGTCCGGAGTGCCCTGAGACCCCCATCAGAAAATGGTACCTCACCCTGCCTGCAAAGCAGGTGTAAAACATGCCAGCACATTTGCACGGGTGACCAGGTACCTGTACCTCAATCACAGCAGGTACATCAGATCAAGGGGACCTTTTCCTGCAGGTCTTCTAATGTGGTCTACCTTATCATGTGTCAGCAGTGTCCAACCACAGGCCTTTATGTTGGAGAAACAGGTCAGAGACTCCATCAACGTATGAACTCACACAGAGCTGATATTAAAAATGAAAGGAAAGATCTGCCAGTGGCTGCACATTTCTCCAGAGAGGACCACACTATGGAAGATTTGCAGATTACTGTTTTAATTGGGACATTTTAAGACACAGAGGGAAAGGAAAGAATGGGAGTACAAATTAATGAGGAGATTCAACACCTTGCAAAGTGGTCTTAACATTCATGCCAGCTTCATGACCTCCTACCTCTGAGAATACCAACAAGAAGCATATAAGACCATGTATCAAACTACCAGTACCAAAATACAATATATAAATCTTTATTATCACATATAGACAATCAAAAATTGGACATTAAAAACATACACATTAAAACCACAAAAACAAACAGCATGGTGGTGGTCAAAAAATGCATTAGCCATAATATAGAATAATGCGTCATAATAGTCCACAAAATGAATCCATGAATGTAACAATAAGGGCTGTACCAAGCACAAGGAATATAAAGTACATCACAGTTGAATCCCAAGTATCAGAGTATTATACCTGTGCCTCAGGTCAAATTAGCCCCAGACCACCACCACAGCACCCCTTGACCTCCTACCTCTGACCTGGAGGCCACAAGCAGATAAGAGCCAGGGCTCATGTGTCTCGCCTCATAGGTTTTTAATGTTTTTATTGCCATCCTGTTGTAAATAAGATGTCCCTGTTTTTATCAATCTGTTGTTTTAGAGGTTTTTTTTAATATCCTTTCATGATCACTGTTTAGTGTGTATAAAATGCTGTGAGTTTTCTGTTTCATGCATAACATCATGTCTGATGAAGAGAACTAGTATTCTCGAAAGCTCACCATCAAATATACTCAGTTAGCCTCAAAAAGGTATCGCCTGATTTCTTCACTCTTCTTCTGCTCTCCATGGCTAACACGGTACAAATCTACACTACTGGAGGCAGAGCTCCAAAGACAGACATAGAACTGTTACAAGGAGCTTTCCTAATGATAAATTATTCCAACTGAGTCTAAAGAGTAATTTTCAGATATAGTAACAAATAAATAAGTTAACAATTGAACATATTTTAGCCCTTCTATAATATTCCATACTGATGTTCTCATTCTACAAGATGATTACGTTCACAACATGAATCCATTAGTGTGTTTTTCAGGCACAGGGAAATCTGAATTAATGCTTTATTCACACCCATGCATACAGTTGGGATATGTTTTTTGTGTTATGTTTGTTTTAATGTATCATGCATATTTGACAATGCATAATTTCCTACTATACCCATCTAACAATGGTTATGTGAATAGTAAATATATGATTGTCTGCAGTACTGCATGCTATAGTATACAACTACATTAAGCAATGTAAAAAAAAAAAAGCATCCACATGTTAACTTTTGAAATTTTAACTAATAAGAAGTTTGGCCCATTTTACAAAATGCATTAATGACCAATTTATCTTTCCACAGCAACCTGTGAGCACGGTATTAGTACAGGAGGGAGTGATTTATCAAAGAAATAATGTAATACAGGAAGTCCCAGGATTATGTACAAAATCGGTTCTTTAGGTTTGTTCTTAAGTTGAATTTGTATTTAAGTCGAAACTGGTATATTTTATTACTGTAACTCCAGACAAAAAATGTTTTATCCATGTTACAATTTTGTGCTGTCATGGGAACAAGGATTATAAATAAAACTTCATTACAGACATCTTACAGCTGATAATTGCACCTGGGACTAAAGTAAAGCATCCAAAGGCTTCACCAGTGGTCACAGTGGGTAGAGAGGTCCGTCTGTAACTAGGGAACATCTGTAAGTCGGGTGTCCTTAAAGAGACAGTAACAGACAACATTTTGGTTTGAAAACCTACATATCTCCTTTTTGTTGTCCTTAAGGTATAGTATATCAGTCAAAACCTGAATGAATGAGCAGTATGATCAAAGTTTGAAGCATTTTGTCAAGAAGTTACATTTTACCATGGCACTGATTCTAATACTCCTTATAAGTTTAAGGGATGGGTTTACTTCCAGTGGTCCACAATGCTTCACAATAAGTCTGTGTAGTACGTGTCAGAAAGAAAGTGGAATTAGACTTCAAGAGCATCTGTTTCCTTTAAAAAAAATATATAAGAGGATTGTTGAAGACATTTACATAATATATATAAATGACTTTCTTTTTTTCTCAAAATTCTAAAATTTTCTCTAAGCAATGCTCAATTTGAAAAGTCCATATTCAGTCGTAGTGTCTACTATGCAGAATATGAATGTCACAAGAAAGGGGTGCAGACCCTAAACTCACCTAGCTAACAAGCCTTGCAAACCTTAGGGTTAGCCATCTGGTCGACAAACCCTTCACTGAATGAGTGCACAGGAAAGATGATGAGACAGAGGGACAAACTATAGACAATGGACGAACAAGCCAAGGTTGAACTGGGTTAATCTGAGTCAAATAGAGAATAGCGAAATAATGTAACAGGGGTCAGATACACAGAATAGCAAAACAAAATCAAAAAGCAAGAGAAAAGGAAAATAAGAGTAAGAAGACTCTATTAAACAACAATCTGAAATCAGAAGACATAAAGGAATGCCTGGACGTCAACCCTAACAGGAGACTGGCTTGGCCGCCCATCACTCAATCCCCAGCTGACAACAAATTGAACTCAAAATAACACACCCAAATAACATGTCCTGAAAGACAGCTGTCAATCAAAAGCAGCCCTGGAAGTGGATAAGTGAAACCTTATCCCATTCAGATGGTTGGAATAATGGATGGTAACTTCAGAGACAGCCTTTTAGTTCCATATTTGCGTATGAAAGTAACACTAATTTCTTGTTTTCTGTTCCTGCCAATTAATATTGGGGCAGATTTACTTACCTGGTCCATTCGCGATCCAGCGGTGTGCGTTCTCTGCGGTGGATTCGGGTCCAGCCGGGATTCACTAAGGTAGTTCCTCCGCCGTCCACCAGGTGGCGCTGCTGCGCTGAAGAGCATCGGAACGCACTGGAATACACCGAGGCCGGCTGAGTGAAGGTAAGGGCAAGCTCTGCGCCACATTTTTCGTTTTTAAATGCGGTCGGTTTTTCCGAATGTGTCGGGTTTTCGTTCGGCCACGCCCCCCCATTTCAGTAGCGCGCATGCCGGCGCCGATGCGCCACAATCCGATCGCGTGCGCCAAAATCCCAGGGCAATACAGGGAAAATCGGCGCAAATCGGAAATATTCGGGTAACACGTCGGGAAAACGTGAATCGGGCCCTTAGTAAAAGACCCCCATTATGCTGAGAGGGGCAGGCAGAGATTCATGAGAAAAACTGTTTACTATTGGTAACCACATTCACACGAAACACTGCATTCACACAAATGTATGCCCGTCAGGCCGTAGTAGGGCGGGCATATGTGCGGGGCAATGGAGTAGAGGAGGGGTGACCCCTCCTCTCTACATACAATGCACTTCGTATGGGCCATAACGCAGGGAAAGATAGGGCATGTCCCCCATATGGTAGTGTGAATGCAGCCTAACACTTGGCAGAGCTGTGTAGTAATGTTAATTTTGTCCAATTTCTAAAAAAAGAAACAAAATATTATTAAGCATTATTAGAAAAATGTTTATAACAGCCATCTCAATAATATATCTAAAATTATATTTTATTTATAATACTTTTTTGCATGTTTAATTCTCTTACTTTTTTATGCATGGGTGATTTAACATCTACAGCCACAATAATGGTTAATAAAATGACAATGTTAGAGTCTGTTGTGTCAGATGCATTTCCGCAGATTTTATAATAATGAAAATAAATACATTATTTATTCAGCACAAATTATTCCATTACTTTATTAATTAACCTTTTGTTGAGCTTTAAACAGTTCATTAACCTTTCTGCTGTAGCCTTTTAGATGCATAATGCTTCAGTTTATCATCAGAATTCATTAAAAGTTTTATATAAAATGGCAAGCTGGAAGCAAACACAATTGCAGCTTCCTAATGCGTCAAGCCAGCTGCCAGACTATGGGCACTTCTATGTGCATGACTTTGATTTCTGAGGTTTCCGTTTTAGTTTATTTAAAATGGTTGTTTTATTTGAACTGCAACTATTCCAATACAAAGTATAATGGCCAACTTAACCCCCCCCCCCCAACTCTATGACTACAATGGCTAACCCTGTCTCTGCTCTGTTAGAGGTAGAAGATGGCATTGGCCACCTACAATAATATCATAGAGCAGTGATGGCGTACCTTTTGGAGACAGAGTGCCCAAATTACAACCAAAATGCCAACATGGCATTTTAAGCAGTAACTTATTGCTACCTGTTCTTCCACATCTTTCAATTGTATCGCCCCACTGAGGCAACCAATACAGTTGAAAGAAGGAGGGAAAATTCATACTCTTGTTGTAGCTTCTCTCCAGGGTCTCTCTGTAGAGGAAAATTGGTTGGTCCAGCAGGATGACCTCCAAAGATATTGCAGTTCTGTCAACACCTTCTAACAGCCAATGAAGTGTTGCTTTAAAATAGCACTGAGAGCAGCATCTCTAAAGTTGCCTGTAACTTGGTGGATTTGGTCCTATTTGGTGAACTCTGTCCTGAGGTGATGGTCTGGGTGCCCACAGAAGTGGCTCAGAGTGCCACCTCTGGCACCCGTGCCATAGGTTCGCCACCACTGTCATAGAGGGAAGTGGGAGAATCAAGTGGTCTGACATGTATCTCCCTGGCCAGAAGCTATGAATGTGATGACAGTGGGTCTGTGTCCAGAGCAGAAATAGTTAACCATCAAGGATCTTTTGGCATTCATGTTCCTGATAGCTGCTGTGGTCATGAGGGGAATACTATATAGCAACCAGCAATTTCTAACTTCCAAGCCATGTCTTCCTGTACAAAAGATTACAAAGTCTTCCTGTGCCCGCAGAGTGTAGCTTAGGTTTATATTCCTCTGTGTTTTGTGTGTGTGAACTGTCGCTAAGGTTGCTGCTGTATTGGGACTGATTAAGCCACACCCGGTTACTCTGCAGCTAAACTCTGCCCAAAAGATGTTTAACTTGAGTGATTTATAGAAAGTCCAGTCAGCTGCTGGGAACGACGCCCAGTCACTCCTTTATTTATCTGTCAAGTTCCATTATACCTTCCTTGTTCTACTAGGCTCCTGATGATTGTTGTCTCTCTCCCTTGCTATTGCTTTTGCTATACTGTATATCTGACCTCTGCTACATTGTTTTGACCATTCTCTTGCTATTTATTTCCATTCTTCATCGCCATCTTGGATTTTACCCAGTTCTATCTGACTTTGATTGACTTTGTCTGACTTTTATCTGTTGTTTGTACCTGTGTGTCTTGTCTCTCCCAGTGTTAGGCTACATTCACATGAACGTATGGGGGACGTATATACGGCTGATGTATATGCAGCATATATACGTACTCCATACATGGCAATGGGATCATAGCACGGGAGCGGTACGGTGCCACAGTGGCCATATATCGCTATGGAGAGGGGCGGGGGTGAGCGGGCCTTATCCCCTGCTCCTCTCACGGGGCCAATGTATGCCCATCATACTATGGTACGGCGGGCATACATTGTGTGAATGTAGCCTTACCCTGCTTTACCTATCTCAGACTGTGTTTTGGGTATTGGCTTGAAATATTTCTGCTCGGTGTGAACACTGGTCTATCTCTCACCTCCTGTTACCTATTCCCTCCACCATCCAACAGCTGCCAGATGAAGTAAGATTCCCTCTCAACTTGAAGGGTCTCTCTGGTCTATTAACAGGTTCCTGATAGTGGGTTCCCTTATCTCCTTCTGGCAGGGCCATAGCTTGCAGGGACATTGCAGGGTTAGTTTGCCACTGCTTACCTGTCTTGCAGTCTGGCTGTGGTTGTGCTATATGCTGGGCAGGTACCTCACACAAAGTTTTCAATTCTTGACTCCATTTATAATAAATGTTAACAATAGTGTTGGGAATTCCATATATTTTTCTGGCAAAAAAACTGAATTCAAGCCTGCAATTTTTTTTAGGCACATATGGCATAATGTATAGCAGATTCTCTTATTAGAGCCTCTGTGGAAATGAAAATAAAGCCATAAGTCTAAACTTTAAGTTTATTTTTTTCTGTTTTTACTTTTCACTGAAGTGATAGTTTTCAAAATCATACATTAAACATAAATAAAAAATAAATTAATATACAAAGTAAAAACTAAAATTAAAGGATAGTGTTAAGAGTTAAAAAAGACCTGTTGACTGGGTTTAGAATCCATCAATCAGTCAGCCATGACCTTATAAATCTTCTGGCACTGCCAATCAATACTGACCTGTGACATAAAGGTTCTGGATTGTAGACATCCTTGTCAAGGCATCATTTCCTTCAGGGAAAACATTTGAGAGAAGGCAACACATCTGAAGCAACAACATAATAATATGTATGAAGGTCAAGCAAAAGTACTAAAATAGTGAAATCACTGCTCATCTAAGATGTATCAAGTGTTTGTCAAGCTGTCATGGTGGTAGAGAATATGACCAAGGCAGAGCAACTGTGTTCTGCTGAAGATTGAGTTTCTGAAATATAATCCATTAAAAAATCAAATATAATAAGTCAAAATAGCTACAGTAATAGGAATATAATAAGCAAATGTAACTTTTGTTTACAGGAAACCACTGAACATTTCCCATCATTACACAGATTCCAGATCAGGCATTTATTTCTATTCAGTGTACTTGTCAATATTCAGAGACCCATCTAGCTTAATTTAGAAAAATCTAATAAAACCCCTCTGGATTTATTTCTATGCAAACAATATTTGACAATGTGTTATGACCTTTTCTCAGTGAAGACCTTTCTACCTGTTTCTGTTAGGATTCTAGCTAAATGTACCTTGTGTTACTCTTACCTCCACTACAAAATATTCAATCCATGTCGCCCTTCCTGTTCCGAATTCTCTCTATACAGTTTATGCGCAGCAGTGTCACTGCTTCACATAGAGCTTTATCTTTGATGAGAAACGTGAGATTTCAGATATGATTCAAAGGATGATAACAAAGGCATCATTTTTATTCTAGTATTACTCAGTGGCTTTGAATCCTGAGTCTAAATGTATATTTAAGAAGGAACCAGACAAGGTTGGCTCACTGATGTTTTTTCACAGTTGCCAAATTAATACAGATATTATTTTCTTGGTATAGTCTGTGTTCAAAAACATCAAAGAATTCTAAACTGTGGTTTATAAACGAGGCAAACTCTACATTATGTCTGACAGTATTATTTGCAGAGTTCTATATGCAGTCAAGGTCTGATGCCAGTATGTGTTACAGTAAATTGTCATTACTAGGCTTAGCCCATGTCATGCCACAAGTCTATCTTAAAGGGAACCTGGCATCATACAGTAAATTGGCCTAATAAACCACTACCAGTATATTGTCAAACAGTGTTATACCTTCTAATATCTAAAGGAATTTTCCAATAAAAGAAAATAAATTTCAATCCACTAGTGATGTTTACATAATAAATATAATTTTTAACCCCTTACTTTACAATTTTACGTAGCTTTATTGCTGTTTTAGCTCCTATCACTCAGTGATTGTGAGTGTAAAATTCCAGAGTGTGGGCGGGACCCTCTAAGCAGACACTTCATGATTCCCCATAGTGCTGTGAGATACAGTGTGCTGAAAAATGTGGTTAGAATATCAGGGTACAAGGTTTATATACAATTTAATTTAGCTTTTGAACATTCTACTAGTAACTGACATAAAGGAAAAGAGATGAGATCAGAGATGAGATCCAAGAGATGCATATAACACACAATGGCATTCTTAGCTCTGCTACATATTTGCTCTTCCACAATACTGTCAAATCTGATGTGTCTCCCTCCCCTCTCTGGGATAAAGAACTTATCTGCCTGTAGCTTGTAGCTCTCCTCACAATGTGATGTGTTGTTTGCCGGCAGGAAGTCAGTGTGTGTATGAGCAAGTGTGGGGGCTAAAGGCAGAAAGAAGCTCAGCTCCACAGCATGAGACAAGATGCTGACCCTTAAGTGAGAAGATCCAGGGTCAGAAACCAAGGGCCACTGAAATTGTGTACACCAGGACTCATAGAGACAGGTTGGAATTATATCTGTGAAATGCTGTATTTTTGTTAATAATATATCTGTTATTTTTTATCCTGAGTATATTTAAGAAACTTGTTTTCTTGGTTATAAGCCCTTTAAGTATGTTAAAATCTCATTGACATTATACATCTAGTTTACATCTCACTTAAAAGTTGATTTTCTGGATGATGCCAGACACCATACAGGGTCATGAAAGAAACATGATCTGAAATGTGTGTCAACTGCGTAGCAACATATTTGTAGTAGTTTATTAGGTCGATTTTTGCAGACAGGTTCCCTTTAGATAACAGATGTCAGCTTTTTTTATATAGAACATGTGACAGGGTTCTTGCAGATGGTCATCCAAAGTCTGCCACAGCAATAACCTTACCTCTGCCTGGGTTTGTAATAAACGGAGCGCAGCAGGGAATTTTAATTTTAGATAAACAGAAGCAAAGTTCTGAGTGGTCACTACTCCCTTCTAAGACTTATTTCACAATTATATACAATTCAAACAGTTCAATCCGCCATATAGATCCTTCTTAGGCCCCTTCCACACTTGCAGATCATGTCAGAGTTTGATCCGGGTGCGATCAGGGTTTGGTCAGCAAAAAACGCACATTTTGCATCAGAGTTCAATCAGTTTTCAGTCAGAGTTTGTTCAGTGTCTCAGTTTTTCACGCGTGTTTTCAACACAATTTCAATGCAATTTCAAGGTAATGCGCTTGAAATGGACTCAGGACTGAGCTCTATCTTTTCTATGGCAATTGATGCTTGCAAAAGTATACCATGTCGAGATTTAAACGTGCGTGAAAAAAATGCAAGTCTGAAAAGACCCATTGATTACAATGGGTCAGAGTGCAATGCAAGTTCTGCGTGTCAAAAGCACGTACAGAAAACGTGCGTGAAAAGGGGCCTTACTGTCCAAAATGGTGCTCAGTCCCTACAGGCTTTAGAAACTTGGAAAAGTTTATAGTAGAACTTATAGTAGAACTGCACTCACCTATTGGTCTACTTGTATTTTTATTTCTGAATACTTACAACATGATTAAACCCACAAAGTTGTGAGAAAGGGAGGAAAAGTGCCAGACATTATATGAAAACAAGCAAAACTACGGTGGTTTCGCGCTCACAGCACTTCATCTGGTTTGTTTGAGTATATTTAAACATAGCACCAAATAATATGGAACATACTGTCAAGATAAGAAATAGGTGCAGGCCCTAAGCTTACCCAGAACCTTTTTCGTTGCCTACTCACCAGGCCCTGCACTAAACCACAGGTGTCAACAGGATGACTGCCCCTACTCTGGGTATATGCACAGAACAGATGACAAACAGATGGATACAAGCATGGTTAGGCAAATCAGGTCAAGACCAACATGGCAGAAAGGTACAGAATCACAAGGAAATGAGTAGTCAGATGGTCAGATTACTAAGCTCTATATGATAGGTTACACAAACACCTGAGACACATAATTAGCTTCAATATGTCACTAGATAAAAACAAAGCACTCTGCAGAAAAAAAACATGGGGGTTAACTAGTCATGAAAAGTACTACTGCACATGTGACAGCTATGCAATGTAAATAAGAGTATTATATCCCAGTTTGATTTATTGTTAACTGTCATGTAAATATGTGTTGGGACATTGCCTGGCATAGAAAATAACACTAATAATAAGAGTTAATTCAAGCACAAATTATTTAATAACTCCATAAAATCTGCACATTAAACATCAGATTGCGTTAGCAAAACCTCATTTCTTTTTGCCTATTGTCATTATGTGTATTAATTGCATTTTATAATTAGGTTATGGGAGATAGCGGACTAATTATAAGCCTGTTGATTGTACTGAGCCCAGTTATACCCAGTAGCCAGTGACAGACCTTTCTAAACCTATACCTGCATTTCCAGTAATTATAACATCGTCAGCACAGGGATATAGTAAGGAGATGAATGAGTTCCCTTGAGATTACTCCACCTTTAATAATCACAAGGGGTCAATTGGGTCAATTACTGTTTCAGTTTGCCCGATTCCTGCTGCATGTAAATCAGCTTACCAGGAGCTTAGTAAGCGCTTTGATTATAACACTTATTTTATAGCCTTTATCTTTGCAATTGCAGGCATTTCCTATATTGGATAATGAAATTCACCAGATGGAAGGGTACTACTGTATTAGCTCTGAATGTGCCTAGTCTGAAATTTTAAAAGAGCTGTTTCCTCCGCTGTTATGTTCTGGACACACAAGCGGACAAGGTTATTTTCTCCTTATGATTTTTAACACATACTTTCCACTACTGTTTAAGAAACTGCAAATTGAAAGGAAAGAAACTGTTCGACTCACCTGTTTATGTGCACAAAGTCCAATCTCAGGTAATAATAAAATAGACTATAGGTCTACCACTGATAAATTCTTTTTATGCCACCAAAAATCTAAATACACGAGTGGCTTTAGTATTAAACAAATAAATACAAATGCTCCCTAGGGAGTTTACACCCCTCAGTCATAAGGTCTGAAACTTGTAAGGCAAAACTGTCATTTAGAGGGACATTTGCATTCATGTTTCTTGTGCTCAATATGCCAACCTGTATGTATTTTACCAATAAAAAGTAATTTAACAAGACTTTTAGTGATCACTTTTAGGGCTCTTTCACATTAACGTTGCTTCTCAGGTTCAGTTGTGCATCTGTTCCGTGTTGTCCCTATTGTGTCCCTGTTTTTCTTCTGTTTTGTCTCCGTGGTGCATCTGTTTTGTCTCTGTGTCCACAAAAAAAAAACTAAAGGTTTAGTATTGCTGTGAAAACATCATACCTGAATTTCCAGCCTCGTCACTGAAAAAATAAAAATGATTTTTCATGTTTTTTTGTGGACCCATAGACTTTTATTGCCTTTCATGATCTGCATCAGTGAAAAAAATAGGACATGTTTCATAATTTTTTCCATGGACATTGGATCAGTGAAAATACAATGGCATCCATGTAAATCACTGAGCCACAGAAGTGACAAACAATGCCAAAGTGAAAAGGCCTGTAGCCCTAATTACTGAGCCATTTTTTGTGGTTTTCTGTTATCACATATCAGAACGTTTTCATTTTGGTGCCACATGGGAGCTTGTTTTTTTGTAGGAAAAGCTGTAGGTCATGTGGTGGAATTGAAAAATAGAACGAGACACGGGCGGCGCCCCTAGTGCAATAGGTCACTTATAAGTGAGATGAGGTATTAGAGAGTATCTGCTCACCTGAAGACAGCTTGTGTCTTATGCGTCTAGAGTAGATACTTTTTGTTCTCCGGTAGCTGTGGCTAGGGCGTGCTGCGTCTTCCCGGGGTCCGGTACAGTGGTAGTGCCGGATAGGGAATCACAGGGATGTAAAGGTTTGAAAAAACCGGGTTGGTATAAGACGCGCTGCCCCAATTGAGTTGTATCCGACATGGTAGTGGAGTATAAGATATTATTTATTTAGAGGATAAAAAGGACTACGCGTTTCGGGGGTGGTCTACCCCCTTCCTCAGGTCCGTGATAATTGCTAGGCAAAACAACATGATAAAAACTAGTTTAGAGTATATATACATATAAAAGATGATGTTTGTTTTTTTGAAAAGATTATATAAAGAATAAAAACGTGTCTATAGAGTACAGGTCATTTCGTCGTTTCTTGGTGGAATAAATTCATATCATACTGACAAGTACTGACAAAAATAATTCATAATTGATAGTATCAAAGGAAATACATAAACAGGAAATTCATAGTAATTAGAGATGAGCGAACATGCTCGTCCGAGCTTGATGCTCGGTCGAGCATTAGGGTACTCGAAACTGCTCGTTACTCGGACGAATACTTCGCCCGCTCGAGAAAATGGCAGCTCCCGCCGTTTTGCTTTTTGGCGGCCAGAAACAGAGCCAATCACAAGCCAGGAGACTCTGCACTCCACCCAGCATGACGTGGTACCCTTACACGTCGATAGCAGTGGTTGGCTGGCCAGATCAGGTGACCCTGGGATAGACTAGCCGCTGGCCGCGCTGCTCGGATCATTCTGTCTCTGGATGCCGCTAGGGAGAGAGCTGCTGCTGCTCAGGGAAAGCGTTAGGGTGTTCTATTAGCTTACTGTTAGGCAGGAGTGATTCTCAAAGAACCCAACAGCCCTTCTTAGGGCTACAATAACGTTCTACTTTTTTTATTTTAATTTGCATCTTTTACCATTTTGTGAGGAATTAGCAGGGGGACTTGCTACCGTTGTGTTTAGCTCTTAGTGGCACACATATCCATAGCAAAGACCGAAGTGGGAAAATTCAGTAGGGGTTGGATTTCTATTAGGCAATAACTCAGTGTCATCTCATCTGGCATAGTAGTGTGCTTCCTTTGATACTTGGCTAGAAAATAGCCATAGGAGAATACAAACAGCTTCTTGAAGCCTACAGTAGCGTTCTATATATTTGATTTCTGGTTGATCTGCTGGTGGCTGTAGTTTCTGCAGTGCATGTACTTGCCAATTCTGAGCAATTTGTAGTGAGACTTGCGACCGCTGTGTTCTGCGCTTAGTGGCGCACATATCCATAGCAAAGGCCGAAGTGGCAAAATTCAGTAGGGGTTGGATTTCTATTAGGCAATAACTCAGTGTCATCTCATCTGGCATAGTAGTGTGCTTCCTTTGATACTTGGCTAGAAAATAGCCATAGGAGAATACAAACAGCTTCTTGAAGCCTACAGTAGCGTTCTATATATTTGATTTCTGGTTGATCTGCTGGTGGCTGTAGTTTCTGCAGTGC
This sequence comes from Engystomops pustulosus, assembly GCF_040894005.1. Classification (NCBI taxonomy): domain Eukaryota; kingdom Metazoa; phylum Chordata; class Amphibia; order Anura; family Leptodactylidae; genus Engystomops; species Engystomops pustulosus. Next base: position 156,444,934 of record NC_092414.1, on the reverse strand, counting down.
ATGTACTTGCCAATTCTGAGCAATTTGTAGTGAGACTTGCGACCGCTGTGTTCTGCGCTTAGTGGCGCACATATCCATAGCAAAGGCCGAAGTGGCAAAATTCAGTAGGGGTTGGATTTCTATTAGGCAATAACTCTGTGTCATCTCATCTGGCATAGTAGTGTGCTTCCTTTGATACTTGGCTAGAAAATAGCCAGAGGAGAATACAAACAGCTTCTTGAAGCCTACAGTAGCGTTCTATATATTTGATTTCTGGTTGATCTGCTGGTGGCTGTAGTTTCTGCAGTGCATGTACTTGCCAATTCTGAGCAATTTGTAGTGAGACTTGCGACCGCTGTGTTCTGCGCTTAGTGGCGCACATATCCATAGCAAAGGCCGAAGTGGCAAAATTCAGTAGGGGTTGGATTTCTATTAGGCAATAACTCTGTGTCATCTCATCTGGCATAGTAGTGTGCTTCCTTTGATACTTGGCTAGAAAATAGCCAGAGGAGAATACAAACAGCTTCTTGAAGCCTACAGTAGCGTTCTATATATTTGATTTCTGGTTGATCTGCTGGTGGCTGTAGTTTCTGCAGTGCATGTACTTGCCAATTCTGAGCAATTTGTAGTGAGACTTGCGACCGCTGTGTTCTGCGCTTAGTGGCGCACATATCCATAGCAAAGGCCGAAGTGGCAAAATTCAGTAGGGGTTGGATTTCTATTAGGCAATAACTCAGTGTCATCTCATCTGGCATAGTAGTGTGCTTCCTTTGATACTTGGCTAGAAAATAGCCATAGCAATAGGATAGGATTGTTTGGTTTTAAAAACTCAAAAAAAAACAAAAAACACAAAAAAAAAAAAAAAACACAAAAAAACACCAAAAAAAACAAAAAGAAGTAAAAAAAAAAAAAAAAGTTATAACTCTCATTTTAAAAATGTTTAACCCGAGGGCTAGGGGTAGAGGACGAGGGCGGGGACGTGGGCGTCCAACTACTGCAGGGGTCAGAGGCCGTGGTCCTGGGCGGGGTGAGACACCACCTGCTGATGAGGGAGCAGGGGAACGCCGCAGAGCTACACTCCCTAGGTTCATGTCTGAAGTTACTGGGACTCGTGGTAGAGCACTGTTGAGGCCAGAACAGTGCGAACAGGTGATGTCGTGGATTGCTGACAATGCTTCGAGCAATTTGTCCACCACCAGTCAGTCTTCCACGCAGTCCACCCATGTCACCGAAATCCCCACTCCTCCAGCTCCTGCACCTCAGCCTCCTCCCCCCCAGTCTGCCCCCTCCCAGGAAAATTTGGCATTTGAACCGGCATACTCTGAGGAACTGTTTTCTGGACCCTTCCCACAGTCACAAACCACTTGTCCGGTTGCTGCTGAGCAATTTTCCGATGCCCAGGTTTTCCACCAGTCACAGTCTGTGGGTGATGATGACCTTCTTGACGTAGTGGAAGTGTGTAAAGAGGTGTCCGACGATGAGGAGACACGGTTGTCAGACAGTGGGGAAGTTGTTGTCAGGGCAGGAAGTCCGAGGGGGGAGCAGACTGAGGGATCGGAGGATGATGAGGTGACAGACCCAAGCTGGGTTGAGAGGCCGGGTGAACACAGTGCTTCTGAGACGGAGGAGAGTCCTCGACCTGAACAGGTTGGAAGAGGCAGTGGTGGGGCCAGACGGAGAGGCAGGGCCAGAGCTGGTGCATCAGCGCCACTGTCAACTAGTGAAGCTCCCGTGGTGAGGGCTCTTGCGGCGAGGGCTAGATCTTCAGAAGTGTGGAGGTTCTTTAAGGAAACACCGGATGACCGACGGACTGTGGTGTGCAACATTTGCCAAACCAGGCTCAGCAGGGGTTCCACCACTACTAGCTTAACTACCACCAGTATGCGCAGGCATATGAATGCTAAGCACCCCACTCAGTGGCAACAAGCCCGTTCACCTCCGGCCGTGCACACCACTGCTCCTTCCCCTGTGTCAGCTGCTAGTCAGCCCCCTGCCCAGGACCCTGCCACAAAAACCCCATCGTCGCCTCCACGATCCTCCACAGCATCCACCAGCGTTCAGCTCTCCATACCCCAGACGCTGGAGCGGAAACGCAAATATAGTGCAACCCACCCGCACGCCCAAGCCCTTAATGTGCACATCTCCAGATTGCTTAGCCTGGAGATGCTGCCCTATAGGCTAGTAGAGACCGAGGCCTTTCGCAACCTCATGGCGGCGGCCGCCCCTCGGTATTCGGTCCCCAGCCGCCACTACTTTTCCCGATGTGCCGTCCCAGCCCTGCACCAGCACGTGTCAGACAACATCATCCGTGCCCTGACCAACGCCGTTTCTGACAAGGTCCACCTGACCACGGACACGTGGACGAGTGCTGCCGGGCAGGGCCACTATATATCGCTGACGGCACATTGGGTTAACTTGGTGGAGGCTGGGACCGAGTCTGACCCTGGGGCTGCTCATATACTGCCGACGCCGAGGATTGCGGGGCCTACCTCGGTCCAGGTGTTTCAGGCCTACTATGCCTCCTCCTCCTCCCACCCCTCCTCCACCTCCTCCTCCGAACTACCATCCGTGGGCACGGCGCCATCAGTCGGTAGCTCTAGGCACAGCAGCAGTGCCGTCGCTAAGCGACAGCAGGCGGTGCTCAAACTGCTGAGCCTAGGCGACAAAAGGCACACCGCCCAAGAGCTATTACAGGGCATCACGGCGCAGACTGATCTGTGGCTGGTACCGCTGAACCTCAAGCCGGGAATGGTTGTGTGTGACAACGGCCGTAACCTGGTGGCGGCTCTGCAACTCGGCAGACTGACACATGTGCCATGCCTGGCCCATGTGTTAAATCTGATAGTGCAGCGTTTCCTCAAGACATACCCCAATCTGTCTGATTTGCTCACGAAGGTGCGCCGCATCTGTGCGCATTTCAGGAAGTCCAGCCCAGATGCTGCCACTCTCAGGGCAGCGCAGCGCCGCCTCCAACTGCCCGCTCACCGACTGTTGTGCGACGTGCCCACGAGGTGGAATTCAACACTGACCATGTTATCCAGAGTTTACCAGCAGCGCAGAGCGATTGTAGACTGCCAGATGTCAACTTCCACCAGAACTGGTAGTCAGGTCAGTCAGCTTCCTCAAGTCTACAATGAGGAGTGGACGTGGATGTCTGATATCTGTCAGGTGCTGAGTAACTTTGAGGAGTCAACACAGATGGTCAGTGGCGATGCCGCCATCATCAGCCTCACCATCCCGCTGCTTGGCCTGTTGAAAAACTCTCTGGTCAGCATGAAGTCGGAAGCTTTGCGCTCGTCACAAGAGACGGGGGAAGAATATTCCCTTGTTGATAGCCAAAGCACCCTGAGGTCTGTTTCTCAGCGCATATCGGAGGAGGTGGAGGTGGAGGAGGATGAGGAGGAAGAGGAGGAGAATGTTGGCGAGACACAAGAGGGGACCATTGTTGAGTCCTTCACTGTTCAGCGTGTATGGGCAGAAGAAGAGGAGTTGGAGGAGTTGGAGGAGGAGGAAATGGACAGTCAGGCCAGTGAGGGGAGTGAATTCTTACGCGTTGGTACTCTGGCGCATATGGCAGATTTCATGCTAGGCTGCCTATCCCGTGACCCTCGCGTTCAAAGAATTTATTCCAGCACCGATTACTGGGTGTTCACTCTCCTGGACCCACGGTACAAGCAAAATCTTCCCACTCTCATCCCTGGAGAGGAAAGGAGTGTGAGAATGCATGAATACCAGCAGGCCCTGGTGCACAAGCTGAAACAGTATTTCCCTTCTGACAGCGCTAGCGGCAGAGTGCGTAGTTCTGCGGGACAAGTAGCGAGGGAGAGTAGGCGAGCAGGCAGCTTGTCCAGCACTGGCAAGGGTACGCTTTACAAGGCTTTTGCCAGCTTTATGTCACCCCAGCAAGACACTGTCACCTGTCCCCAGTCTCGGCAGAGTAGGGCTGATCTTTACAGAAAGATGGTGAGGGAGTACGTAGCTGACCATACCATCGTCCTAAATGATCACACAGCTCCCTACAACTACTGGGTTTCAAAGCTGGACATGTGGCACGAACTGGCGCTGTACGCCTTGGAGGTTCTTGCCTGCCCTGCCGCTAGCGTCTTGTCCGAGCGGGTTTTCAGTGCAGCTGGTGGCATCATCACCGATAAGCGTACACGCCTGTCGACTGACAGCGCTGACAGGCTGACGCTTATTAAAATGAATAAAGGCTGGATTTCTCAGAATTTCCAATCTCCACCAGGTGAAGGAAGCTCAACCTGAATAATTGATCCACTCCTCCTCCTCCTCCTCATTTTCCTCCTTCTCCTCCTCTTTGTACAGTAAAGCAGAGGAAAATGGCTATTTTTTGACAGGGCCCACTGGCTCTTGCTATAGTACTTCATGCATTTAATTTTTCTGGAGGGCCACCTACCCGGTCCTCTGTTTGAAACAATTTTTGTGAGTGCCACATACAGGCACTCAATCTATTCCATTTTTCTGGAGGGCCACCTACCCGGTCCTCTGTTTTAAAAATTTTTTGGGACTGCCACATACAGGCACTCAATCTATTCCATTTTACTGCAGGGCCACCTACCTGCTCCTCTGGTTTGAACAATTTTTGGGACTGCCACATACAGGCACTCAATCTATTCCATTTTACTGGAGGGCCACCTACCTGCTCCTCTGGTTTGAAACATTTTTGGGACTGCCACATACAGGCACTCAATCTATTCCATTTTACTGCAGGGCCACCTACCTGCTCCTCTGGTTTGAACAATTTTTGGGACTGCCACATACAGGCACTCAATCTATTCCATTTTACTGCAGGGCCACCTACCTGCTCCTCTGGTTTGAACAATTTTTGGGACTGCCACATACAGGCACTCAATCTATTCCATTTTACTGGAGGGCCACCTACCTGCTCCTCTGGTTTGAAACATTTTTGGGACTGCCACATACAGGCACTCAATCTATCCCATTTTACTGGAGGGCCACCTACCTGCTCCTCTGGTTTGAAAAATGTTTGGGACTGCCACATACAGGCACTATCCAAATTAAATTGTCTCCATAGCAGCCTCCACACGTTGTCTCCATTGCTACCTCCAAAAGTCGTCCATATAGCTGCCTCCATACATCGTCCCTTTATCAAACGAGGTGTGTCAGGCAGAAATTTGGGTTGTTTTCATGGATTCCACATCAAAGTTGTTAACTTTGTCGCCACCCTGCTGTGTTATCCACAAAATATACTGGCAAACTTTTACCATTTAGGGATATTATTTCAGCGCTTCTTGCGCATCTGTTTACATTCCCCTCACCCGGCATATCCTAAACTTATAAGAACGCTACTACACTTGATCTTATACAAAAGGTTCTTAGAAGTGCTGTTTGGGGAGTAGCCTAGAGACAGGGGCTTGGATTGGCGAAAGCTCGCCTGGCAGCGGAACGCCAGCTCCATGCGCATCATGCGCTTCTTGCGCATCTGTTTACATTCCCCTCACCCGCCATATCCCAAACTTATAAGAACGCTACTACACTTAACTTGGTGCAGGCTGGGACCGAGTCTGACCCTGGGGCTGGTCATATACTGCCGACGCAGAGAATTGCGGGGCCTACCTCGGTCCAGGTCTCAAAGGCCTACTATACCTCCTCCCACCCCTCCTCCACCTCCTCCTCCTCCGAATTACCATCCGTGGGCATGGCGCCATCAGTCGGTAGCTCTAGGCACAGCAGCAGTGCCGTCGCTAAGCGACAGCAGGCGGTGCTGAAACTGCTGAGCCTAGGCGATAAAAGGCACACCGCCCAAGAGCTATTACAGGGCATTCCACATCAAAGTTGTTAACTTTGTCGCCACCCTGCTGTGTAATCCCCAAAATATACTTGCAAACTTTTACCATTTAGGGATATTATTTCAGCGCTTCTTGCGCATCTGTTTACATTCCCCTCACCCGCCATATCCTAAACTTATAAGAACGCTACTACACTTGATCTTATACAAAAGGTTCTTAGAAGTGCTGTTTGGGGAGTAGCCTATAGACAGGGGCTTGGATTGGCGAAAGCTCGCCTGGCAGCGGAGCGCCAGCTCCATGCCAAGATCCAACTAACATAGTTTTAACTGCAGCACCTTTAATCTACTACTAGTTCACTGCCTCCATACATGGTCCCCTTATCAAACGAGCTGTGTCAGGCAGAATTTTGGGTTGTTTTCATGGCTTCCATGTTAACTTTGTCGCCACCCTGCTGTGTAATCCACAAAATATACTGGCAAACTTTTATCATGTACCGATATTATTTGAGCGCTTCTTGCTCACCTCCTTTGGTTCCTCTCTGCCACCCATTGGTTTGAAGCCTGAGTCCATTTAGGGTATGTCGCCATGACACTCTCTAGCCTGCTGCCGCTGCCTCTGCATGCCGTCCCCTATAGTGTCAGGGTCAATTATTGGATGTTTTAGATGCTATCTAGCTTCATTCTGTCACTCTGTCATGGCCATGCTGTTGCCCATAATTTTGGCATAATGGTGCGATTATGCAGCCTCAGAGGCATCCATGCATGCTGCCCCTGCTGTTTCCTGTCCATTTCCGTGGTGTTTCCATCCTTTTCTGAGGTTCCCAGGTGTTTGGCCAAGCTTCCCTGTGCAGAGCCTTGGTCCCCTTGAAAAATGCTCGAGTCTCCCATTGACTTCAATGGGGTTCGTTATTCGAGACGAGCACTCGAGCATCGGGAAAAGTTCGTCTCGAATAACGAGTACCCGAGCATTTTAGTGTTCGCTCATCTCTAATAGTAATGCATAAAAGAAAATTCATAAAAAGAAAATACATGTGGTTCATGTAGGGACGTCTGAATATAAATAATATAAAATATGGTAATAGGGTAAACTGTATAGAATATATAAAATATAATATATAAAAATGTAATATATAAAATATCATGCAGGTATGGGGTGGTGGAGAAAAAGATAGTGTAGAGCAGGCGGGATTCCATACTATAGTGGATGCGTGGAGCAGATGGGTTTGTGATGCAGATGAATTGGGTAATAGGGAGATGGGTTAATGATATAATGTGGTGTACAAATCAGTTATGTAGTTACCTTGAGCGCCAGGGTTCAGGGTAAACACAGGACGGCTGTTGAAGAGTGAGAGGGGGATTAAGTGCCTTGAATGAGAGCATCTGTATGATAGCGGGGGTATGAGGGGGGAGATAACTTACTGTTCCCGGTGTTCAGGGTGAACACAGGATCGCCGGGGTTCAGGTTAAACACAGGACGGCTGTTGGAGAGTGAAAGTGGGATTAAGTTGCTTGGATGTGAGCATCTGTGGGATAGCGGGGGTGTGGAGGGGAAGGTGACTTACTGTTCCCGGTGTTGAAGGCTGTGTGGCTGGTTTCGGCGCGAAGTGTGCGCCCAATGGGAGCAGGAGCCTTTTATGTGTGCAGAGATAATAGGTGTAAGGGGTGTATGGATAAAGTTAAAAAAAAAAAAATAGTTGTAAGAGGTGTATGAATAAAGTTGGGGGAAAAAAAAAAAAAAAAGTTGGGAAAAAAAATCGAGCTAACAGTAAACACATCTCAGACGCAAATCGAATTCCTGGACCTCCTCATCCAAGTTGACGAACATAACTCTCATTTGATCACCAGCACCTTTTTTAAAACCGTAGACGTGAACAGCTATCTGGATTATTCAAGCTCCCACTACAAAAAGTGGTTACAAAACGTACCGTACGGCCAATACAAAAGGATACGCCGAAATTGCACTGACCATAAAACTTTTCAGACACAATCAAAAATCCTCAGGGAGAGACTTACCGAAAAAGGCTATCCACCAGGCATACTAAAAAACGCCTACCAGAAAGTTAACTGCCTCACACAAAAGGACTGCCTTATCCCCCCCACAAAAAAAGCACATGCCCCATTGCACAAATCCAACTTCATCACCACCTACACCACAGACCATAACCTATTCAGACATACCCTAGAACAAAACTGGAACATCCTCAAAAAAGACCCATACATTTCAGAACTACTCCCATCCAAACCACATCTCACATTCAGAAGGGCCCCCACCCTCAAGAATATTCTAGCCCCCACAAAACTCCGTAAAACAAAAGAGAAAACTACTTTATCCTTTTTTCCAGAATTAAAGGGCTGCTACAGGTGCAATAAAGAAAGATGCAAAACTTGCGACATTCTTAATAACAAAACCAAAGACTTCAAAGCTCTATCCACAGGAGAATCATTCAGTATCAACTCATTTATCAATTGTGGCTCAGATTACGTAATTTATGTCCTAGAATGCCCTTGCTCCTTACAATATGTGGGACGTACGACCCAGAATCTCAGAGAACGCATCAATACCCATCGGAGCAAAATTAACTGTGGTTACCCCCTACACAGTGTATCCCGTCACTTTGCATCCCATCACAACAAAGACCCACTCCTATTGAAACTCACCCCGATCGAGCAAATCCCGACCTCACATCCAGATAGGTTTAACCAACTGGTCCGTAGGGAGAACTTTTGGATCTTTAAATTAAACACCCTGACCCCCAATGGACTAAATGAACTAATCGAACGTACCTGATTCCACAATACTCACATACGCAGACTCATCTACTTATGATCTATTTAATTATCTAATTATTCATTTAACTAATATTCATTTAATTATTAATCATCCATTTTTTTTTTTTCCAACTTTATTCATACACCTCTTACAACTATTTTTTTTTTTTTTTTTTAACTTTATCCATACACCCCTTACACCTATTATCTCTGCACACATAAAAGGCTCCTGCTCCCATTGGGCGCACACTTCGCGCCGAAACCAGCCACACAGCCTTCAACACCGGGAACAGTAAGTCACCTTCCCCTCCACACCCCCGCTATCCCACAGATGCTCACATCCAAGGAACTTAATCCCACTTTCACTCTCCAACAGCCGTCCTGTGTTTACCCTGAACCCCGGCGATCCTGTGTTCACCCTGAACACCGGGAACAGTAAGTTATCTCCCCCCTCATACCCCCGCTATCATACAGATGCTCTCATTCAAGGCACTTAATCCCCCTCTCACTCTTCAACAGCCGTCCTGTGTTTACCCTGAACCCTGGCGCTCAAGGTAACTACATAACTGATTTGTACACCACATTATATCATTAACCCATCTCCCTATTACCCAATTCATCTGCATCACAAACCCATCTGCTCCACGCATCCACTATAGTATGGAATCCCGCCTGCTCTACACTATCTTTTTCTCCACCACCCCATACCTGCATGATATTTTATATATTACATTTTTATATATTATATTTTATATATTCTATACAGTTTACCCTATTACCATATTTTATATTATTTATATTCAGACGTCCCTACATGAACCACATGTATTTTCTTTTTATGAATTTTCTTTTACGCATTACTATGAATTTCCTGTTTATGTATTTCCTTTGATACTATCAATTATGAATTATTTTTGTCAGTACTTGTATGATATGAATTTATTCCACCAAGAAACGACGAAATGACCTGTACTCTATAGACACGTTTTTATTCTTTATATAATCTTTTCAAAAAAACAAACATCATCTTTTATATGTATATATACTCTAAACTAGTTTTTATCATGTTGTTTTGCCTAGCAATTATCACGGACCTGAGGAAGGGGGTAGACCACCCCCGAAACGCGTAGACCTTTTTATCCTCTAAATAAATAATATCTTATACTCCACTACCGTGTCGGATACAACTCAATTGGGGCAGCGCGTCTTATACCAACCCGGTTTTTTCAAACCTTTACATCCCTGTGATGTGGTGGAATTGACATGATACAGGCAGCCAGGACACCTGACCTACTGACGCCCATAGTTACTAATGGACCTCTCTGCCCACTGTGACCTCTGGTGAAGGCCTGTGGATGTTACTTTAGTCCTGGCTGTAATGATCAGCTGTAAGGTGTCTGTAATTAAGTTTTATTGATCATTCTTGTTCCCATGAGATCAAAAACATTTATAAAATCCAACTATCACAAGGACAAAAAAAAATATGTCTGGAGCTACAATTAGAAAATATACCAGTTATCACTTACAAACCAAATTCCACTTAAGACCAAACACAAAGAACTTATCTTGTACATAATCCAGAAATTGCCTGTTCATTTATTTGCTGACAATACAATTACAGTAAGAGGTTTATCATATGTTTTTAGTTTTTCAGACCTTTTTGTACCAATTATCTTTATAATTGATGTTATATTGGGGATCACATCACTTTTTGATTGTTTAGAAGATGATCAAAACGCAATAACTTTGGTGTTGTTTATTACATTGTGTTTTACAGTTTTTACAATTTTTGAATTGCCTCTAGGGAACTAGCAATAATTCACTCATTTACCTAACAAATTGCACTACTTATTTAGCGCAGTGTTTTATGCAAGCAATCTATTATGCTGTGCCTATGGTATTTACCAGAGATAGGCCTTCATAAGCCCCCTGGTAACCATGCACTGACATGAACACCCTTAAAGGGCACCTGTCATCAGGTCTGTGTCACTAGTCCTATCACCACTACCCGTTGGAGCAGCTCACAAGGATCCCATCACAGCCTTTATCTAGTCAATTCATACATTAATCATTGTAAAATCATCTATTCTGTATTATGTAAATGAGGCTGTTCACATGGTCAGAGGCAGTGATTTCACCCTGTTACCCCTCCCCTCTCCTCCCCCTGCTCATGTCTGTGTGTAATGTATAGTAAAGCATTGCTAGTGTGTGTGCTGTATCTGCTGACATGTTGCATCCTCCTAATATACAGGTGAGAGACACAGACATCAGCTACACAAGTATCTAACATGGCTGCTGGAGCTGTTGTATCTCTCCCATACACACACAGGGTGCAGGGGGCGCCACCACCAGGAAGCACATGATTATACAGTCTCACACTATTATACAGGCTGTCAGTCAAGCACTGGGGGTGTGGCTGTGCCTCCCACTCATAAATAAGCTGGACCGCTTGAATATGCTAATGACTTGTTGGACATTTCACAGGTCATTTGCATACAGCTTTAGGACCTCATTGCTTAAGATTACAGGTATGTAGAGGGACAATGAAGGGATAGAGGCAATGCTCTCTAATGGCAGTTTATGAAAATATATTTAGATTAGGGGGCTATTTTGCATGATGGGTTCTCTTTAAGTTGTGTTTGCTGATCAGTGAAAGAGTGAGCCCCCTCTCTCTGCCATGATCCAGAACAGTTAACTAAAGGCATTATAAGAGTTAATAATACCGCTGTAGCGCTTTTCTCTCAATTTGCAACCCATCGCTAGGTCTGTCCTGACAGCAGATAGTGGGGTAGCCTCCAAAACACAAGGGGAACACATCCAATTGAGGGATTAGCTTGGCAACTAAGATGTGAAAAGACACCACAGTGTAGTCATGCAGTTACATACAAAGTAATATGGTCTATCCCCGGAGATAATGTTAACCAACAAATACCTTCAGCATAGTGGGCTGCTTTCATTTGTTTTTCAGTCTCAAATGCCCATTACATCTACAGAGAGTATAGAAAACTCAGATAAATCCATAAAAGGGGTATTCCCATGAAGACAAGATTCTTAAATATACTCAGGATAACAAAATAACACATTCTCTAATTCCCCGTTATTAATAAAAATACAGCATTTCACAGATGTAAGTCCAACTTGTCTCTATCTGTCCTGGTGTTTACAATTTTGGTTGTCCCTGGATATGACCGTAACTCATCTGATTATGGTTGGATTCTTCTCATGAATAGCTTCTCTTGCCTGCATGATGCACTGCCCTCTGAGTCCTGCACTTCTGAGGCACTTAATGGCACTTCATCGTAGAAAGACTTACTCCACAAGCTACAGACAGATAAGGTTTTATCCGGAAGGGAGACATTTAGTAGAGCTGAGTGTGTGTGTGTTATAGGTGAGTTAGCAGAGCTGGAGCGTCATTGTGTGTTACATACATATCATGTATCTCATCGTCTCTCACCTCTCATCTCTCGCCTCTCTTTTTCTATGTGTCAGATGCTAGAAGAATGTTTAGTAGTTACATAAAAGTGTAGCTAAATATGAGAACTTTGTTTAATGGGCAAAGTACTTTGAGGAGGAATAACCGAAAAAACTGTTATGGATTTAACTGAGTGAGAACTACTTTTCCATCTCCCATTATTTTCCTTCTCTTATCATCTTCCTTTCTTCCTTCACAATGTGCTTCATGGTCTGAATTTTGTGCACAAGGCTACATCATCACTTTCATTTGACACTTTCTGTTATTAATATTAGAAAAAAGAGCAGCAGCCTGCATTTGATTTTGAAGTCTATGATGAACTGAAGACCTTCTGTACTCTTCAGTTTTTTTGTTTCTATTATTTGTTTCCACACAGTTGTGGAACTGTAGTATGGCTCATTTTTATTACATTGGTCACTGTTACAAAACTTTACTAGCATAAGTATTATACCCTAATAAATTCACCCATATAGTACTTACCCTGGTAAAGTTTTTGTAAAGCCAATGGGAGCAGCTGGTCATGGTTTCTGTGAGCAGCAGATCTCAAGACTTTCTGTGACATTCCATGGCGATATTACTGTCTGCAGATGTCCTTGGCACGCCCCTCCATCTGCCGGAAGGCAGCAGGGCACTGGACTCAACAGGAACCCTTCTGTAGACTGGTCATGGGATCCACTGGTGCCTGTGGCTTTATACAAATTTTACTAGTGTTAGTACTATAATAAAGTTCTGTAACAATGGACAACCCCCCCTCCCCCAAATGTATTTTTTGTGGAAAACATATTAATGCATATAACTACCATGTCAAACTTAAAGGGTTTCTTGTACTACTTTAAGATTCTTCTCTTGCTTCTCTGATATCATTCTCTTGGAATATTTTCAACAAGAGCACTGATGTAAAATGAGCAGACTTGATGTTAGTAAGTCAAAGTTTTTCACCTTTGTAAATTCTCTTGAAAGGACAATGTGTTGTTCAATTATGATAATGCCTCATTTGTCTCTGTGAAAGGCTTTCTACAATTATTCACAACTGCTCGCAACATGTGCTAATTGGGCTTTGTGCAAACATTACCTCTCAGTGTGTATCATTCATTTTGCTTATTTCTCTAGAATTCACTCATTAGTATTCCCCATGTTAATAATTAAGATATAAAAAAGTCATGTGAGATTTTATAAAGAACATCTATGAATACATTTCCAGGATCATGCACAAAGGTTTCAAAATGACACATCACACTGCATAACGGATTTCATACATGGAAATGACTTGCATATGCAGCAATCTGGTATTAGAAAATTTTTACTTGTTTATTATTAGGGCTCATGGCAAAGGCTGTTTTACAATTTTTCTTTGTACTGAGCCATTTTAATTCATTTATAAAGGTCTCTGGGACCAAGACTGTACCTCCATTTACATTCAATATCAGAAACCATGTGTATATAGGTATTCTCCTCTATAAGCATACCTTTAAGGAAACCTACCATCACAGATCTACCTATGGAAAGAAATCTACTATTTGTTTTTATGCAGTATGAACCAAATATACCTTGAGAATGCTGTAGCTACACTGTTGCAGAAACATATCTTGTTTAATCCCTGAACTGAGTGGCTTTGCTGAAAAAACAATGATAAAATGATGATAATGAGGCTCTGTCACTCCTGTGGCTGCCCCGGTTCTTCTCCTCTTACCCTAATTATGCACTGCTTCAGCCTTGTCCTGCCCAGCCTAACCCGAGAATACGTATTAACTCTTGTAATCTTGTAATCAAACTCTGCAGTGTATGAGTCATCCAGATCTGGTTGATTAGTCCTGTCTAAACAGTTCAGGCAGCTCTTTTATGTATGGAAGCAAGTCTGCACCCAGCTTTCCCAAGGTTCTGAATTTTATAATTGTTTTTTGAGCAAAACCACTTGAATCAGGGATTAAAGAAGATATGTTTCTGCATCAGTTTATCTACAGAATTTTCAAGGTATGTTTGGTTCACAGTGCATAAAAACAAATGGCAGATTTCCTTTACCATAGATCTGGTGGCAGGGGAAGGTTCATCTAATGTATAGTAGGATGTCCCTTTTCAGGACTAATGCTTTATAGTTTTATAATCTTTATTACCCTAATATGCAAATTTCTGAAAGAGGCTACTGGGGCGTGGTGTAGCCATAGATGAAGCTACATGTTTGGCTACTCCACGTCCCAGTAGCCTCTTTCAATCCTCCTACTAAGACATCTTCAGCGTGCAACTCCTTGTAGCTGCACACACTTGTCCACAAAGGTGGAGTTCTATGCATGCTTTGGAGCAGAGACCATGCAGTCACCAGCTCTGCATAAATAGTCTACACAGAGCGCAAACGAGTACAATAAGCAGCAGTGCGCTGATAATATCTTGGTAGGAGGATCGAAAGAGGCTACTGTGGGGTGATGCTGTGTAGCATCAGCTCTGGCTACTCCACATGCAGTAGCCTCTTTCAGAAATTTGCATATTAGAGAAATAAAAGATTATAAAAGCTACGAGGGTCTAAAGGATTAGCCTTAAAAGGGATATACATTAGATGAACCTGCCATCAGATCTGCCTTAATCGGTAGATCTGTGATTGTATATTTCCTTTAAATGGGACAGCACCTCTGCACATATGAATCCTGGCAATGCCAGATGCATATGGGCATGAACTCTAAGGCCAGTTTTACATGTGGCTTTAGTATTGTGTTTTGAAACATTTTAAGACAGAATTCTCTAGTAATTTGTGCCAAAAACTGCCCAAAATGCCTTGTATCAAATTAATGAAGGGTTTAAAAGCTGATGAATGTGGTGGGAAAAAGTCATTTTAGGAGAAAATAGATCCTAGATGTCTGTCGTAATCTAAGCCAAGTTATAGGATAGAACAAAACTAGACAAGACACTCTAAAACTATGCTACACTAACTGTGTCTTACTATGTCATAATATTGATACATTTTCCACTCTGGACATAAAGAAATCAGTATCAATTTTGTAAAACTTGGCAAACTACATGATCATGTACACAATACAGCATATTTGAACATGCATTTGAGTAACAGTATTTTGGATGCAAATTAGGAGAACAACATTTTCAGCAACAGCATGTTCACAATACTGTCCCCCAAATTAAGCCTCTTACTCTACTTTTAAACACCTATATTTTGATTTCTAAAGTTACTCTTCAAAAGTACACAATGCACTAGGCAAGAAAGAGAAAGAGATTCAGACCCTGAATCTAACCAGTACCCCTGTCCCTACTTGCCAGGCCCTGTTCTAACCCAGAGGTTGCAACTGATTGGTGTTCCCTACTCTGAGAACAGATGACAAACAAACAGACAGTGAAAAAAAAGAAACACAAACAAAGTCAGGATAACCAGGTACAAAGGTACAGAATTGTAAGGCAAAATGTGGTAAAAAAACATACCAAGAGTCAAAATAGTATCATAGTATATAAGGTTGGAAAAAGTCCTTCAAGCCCAACCTTTAAGAATTAAACAAATGCTTTTTCCCCATAACATGTGCTATTTTTGCTCCCCAGAAAGGCATCCAGGCCTCTCTTGAACATGTACATAGAGCCCGCCATAACAACCTCCTGCGGCAGAGAGTTCCACAGTCTCACTGCTCTTACAGTAAAGAACCTTTGTCTATGGTGATGGTAAAATCGCCTCTCCTCTAGGCGTAGAGGATGCCCCTTGTCCTGGTCACAGGCCTAAGTATAAAAAGATCTTTGGAGAGATCCTTGTACTGCCTGTTCAAGTTTTTGTACATTGTAATGAGGTCTCCCCTCAGCTGTCTTTTTTTCAAACTGAATAATATCCAATTTCTTTGTAATCTAGTACCCCCAATCCCCTAATAATCTTGGTTATTCTCCTATGCACCCCTTCCAGTTCTACTATGGCACATTTACTAAGAAGTCAACTATCTCTGCAGCCCTCCACTGGTCAGGGCTTTTTGGCAGAGAGTGCTCACGGAAGCCTCTGCAAAACCTGCATTAAAAACATGAAGGACTTACAGACTATAAGAAATAAGATTCTCTGGTCTGATTAGCTGAAGAATGAAATTGTTGGGTTATTAAGCGGCATGTGTGGAGAAAACAAAGCACTGCTCATCACCTGCTAAATACAATCCCAACAGTGACCCATGGTGGTGGCAGCATCATGCTATGGGGATGTTTTTTTTAGCTGCAGGGACAGGATGACTGTTTACAATTGAAGGAAAGAAGAATGTGGCAAAGTACAGAGATATCCTAGATAAAAACCTCTTTCAGAGTACTCCTGGGCCTCAGACTGGGCTTACGGTTCACCTTCCAGCAAGACAATGGCCCTAAGCATACAGCTAAAATAACAAAGCAGTGGCTTGCTGGTCTGTGACCATTTTTGACTGGCCCATCCAGAGCCCTGTCCTAAACCCAAACCCAGCATCTCTGGAGAGACTTGAAAGTGCCATCCACCAAAGTTCACCATCCAACCTGAGGGATCTGGAGAGGACTGCAAGGCAAAATGGCAGAGGATCATCAAATCAAAGTGTGAAAAAACTTGTTTCATCATTCCCAAGAAGACTCATGGCTGTTGTCGTTGCAATGGCTAACAGCTAGTTAACTGTGGGTAAGAGACTAAGACAGACAGACTAACAGACATACAGAAAGAACAGAGTCACCCCCCCCCCCCCGGGAGATGGTGGTGGTTGGGGATAGGGACAGAGACAGGTGACACGTGCTTAGTGCTCTATCCACCTCCCCCCCAGAGCATTCATATAAACTTTATTATATATAGTAAAATCCTGGGACTGCCCTTCACAATCTACATACACATGTGACTGATGACATAAGAGAACACATGCTGCCATATATGTCCTTTACATAAAGCTGATGATAAAGCTAGAATGTGCAACTAAATATAAAAATAGTCTTTAGTGAGGAGGAAGTCTTGAAGAGTCCAGCTACAGCTGTCATTCAAAGAGCTGTACAATGTCTATTCTTGGCAGAGGTCAATGACCAAAGATAGCCCGCACATGGCAATAACTCTGTTCATATACACTCATTACATTTATTATTTTATTTGCATTCACACTGTACTAGCTGAAAATGTACTTTTACTTAATACTAAGCAAAGGGTCTGAATGCTTATGACATGGGATAATTCAGTTTTTGTTGTTTAATAAATTAGCAAAAATATCTTCGTTTTAGTTTTTCTGCCAAGATTGGGTGCAGAGTGTACATGAATGAGCAAAAAAAAAAGAAGTTTTATGATCTTAAGAATTGGCTGCAATGAAACAGCCAAAAGAGTGAAAAATTTAAAAGGGGTCTGAATACTTTCCGTACCCATTGTACTTTTCCCATTTTACCCTAAACAATGATATATCTCTATATGAGATTACTTTTCTCAATAATCTTTAAAACTGTTTATTTTAGCCTTACTTCCTATTCCATCTAGTGTATTATTCCTCAAATTACCTACAAAAATGAACAATACCAAAATAATCCTTAAGACACCTACATTTAGCATTTTGATCAGTTGTGACTGCACTGATAGAGCTGTAAAATGTCAACTACAGTGACAAACAAAAGAGCAACAATGTTTTAAATGTCTGACTTTACAGGCTCCACCTCATTTACTGCAGCTTTGAATGTGAGGCTACCATTATTTTGTAGACAGTTATTGTGGCTCTCTTGTACCTAAATTTGCCTTGCAACTATTTAACATCTTCTTAGTTATGCAGATTCTTCTCATGTTTGTATTGGCACTACCTTTTTTGTTAGTATTTTGGAAATCCACCTTTTATTTTAGCAGTGTCTGGATCCCTCTGAGAATTTTTTCAATCAGATTGAAATCAGATGTGTCAACCACAATTTCATCCCAGCTCTCTTCTACATTTTCCAAATGTCCGTGCATATTGTTCAACTCCATTAGAGTTCACTTTGTTGACTTTCATCTCATTGCTCTAATCAACCATCTCAAATCTTCTAACGTCCACTTTTCATGCTTTTTGCATAGTGGATCTGATGCTTGACAATATTGAAGTCAAGGTTTTTTTCTCCTTTTGTGGTCTACCTGTTGAATCTATGTCGCAGTCTTTTGCTGTTTTGGTGAAAAAGCATTTAATTCTATTTAATCCTTTTCAGTCGACAGCCTGAACTTCTACCGCCGGAAAGCTGCAACCTCTTCTCTGGACCAGTAAGGGTTAAGTCTTGCAAACCTTCAGAGTTATGGCTTTCCTTCACCTGGTAAACTCTAATTTTAGCTCTATGTGCACCATCTTCTCTTGCTGTTCAAACATTTAGTCTGCCCAGCTCTACCATCTATATTCTTTTATTCTTGCTCCTCCTGGTTTCCTTTTTCTCTAGAATTCTTCACGACTGTTCCTCATTTCGAACCACTGACCTTTTGATTGAGAATCAACCTTATAACATACTATGAGCTATTAGGGAATGTGACAACAGGTTGTAATTTGTAAAATACAAAAAGAAAAAGATTGTTCCACCAGCATAAACTGTAACAATGCAGTTACATGACAATAATCTGCATAACTTAGAATATGCTAAATAGTTGCAAGTCAAATTTACGTATGAGATAGCCAAGGTGATTATCTATAAATTTATAAAGTTTAAAGCTGTAGAGGTTGGTGAGATATGGAGTCCAAAAGTTAAAAACATTATCACCTATTTGCTTGTCACTTTATCTCAACTGTTGCTTCATTAAACTCTGTACTGGAAAAACCTGAGTAAATGTTTCCCAGTTCCTGCCTAACCAAAAACATTTTTATTTCTGCCTAATCTTTCTGTCACATAAATACCAGAGATAAAAAAAAAAAAGGCGCTACCTATATATCTGTGAACTAAGCAATCAATGCCGTCCCCCGTGTAATCTCAATTCTTCACGAAACCTTCTGCTTCACTCTATTAGCATCCCCTCCTCTCACAACCATTTCCAAGACTTCTCCTGTGCATTCTCCATGCTCTCAAACTCTCTAACCAAATGTTTCAGACTGTCTCCGACCTTCCAACCTTGGAATTTAATCTGAAAACCCACCTGTTTTTAGGATCACCTACAACATGCAATAACTGCACTGATCTGCTCCCTCACCTCGTGTCTCCATCTACCCTCATGTATAGATTGAGCAGGGTCCTCCTTCAACTTGTCTCCTTATCACTAGAGTTTTGTACTGGCATTTGTGCTCATGTTAATGTAATGTGAGGTGCCCTTCTCTCTCTTTTTTTTTTTTACTAAATAGCACTTATCATATCTTGTTCTTCTTTTGTATACTTTTAAAATATTTTACTCTTGGGTCTTCTCTATAGAAATTCCTGTATCTCTCCAATGTATTGCATGGGTACTCCATCTCTTCACTTGTTTTCTCACACCATCCCCTTATTATCTTTTTCCCCACTGTTCAGAAAAACCTTTTGAGAATACATTTTCAGTACAAATGTAGGTTTGTGTCATCTACATCAGATGCTTGTTCTCACTGCATGTTTAAATGTCATTACCTAAACCCCCCACCATGCTTCATACTTTCAACTAATGGTGCTAGTAGAAAATAATCACAATCTAACTTTTTTTGCCATTTTCTTCTTGCGACTGGTCTGTCAGTCTGTAAGTAGATATCTGTTTATAGAAATGATCCGTTGTTCATGCTGCAGAATGGAAATACAGCTCTTTCCAGTTATTGAACAAACATAGTTTATATGCAAATTAGAAAGGTCAATTTTGGAAACATGCAGAAAGAAATTCAATTAATGAATTTACCAGACTTCATGTTACTAAGGGTGAAATCAGTCACAGTTCCAAAGTTGCAGAAAAAAACAAGGTAGTACATATAATATCTGAAGTATCTGAAATCCAATTTACCTGCCAGATTTCATTATGTTTAGTAAAATTATGTAATTTAAGGCTTTATCATGGTGAGATGTGAAGTTAGCAAGCATAATGGGTTAGACTTTAAGAAAAGGGCCTTAGTTAAGAGGAATTTCAATAAACACAATAGAATAATGCATTCAGATGCAAAGCTGGAATCACACATGCAGTTTGCAATGTAATTTTTAAGCCAAAGTCAGTGGAATATGAAGGGATTTCTATGCAAAAAGAAAATATAAACAGAATAATACGGCAGCGTAGACATCTATCACATTTACAAAATCACATGTATACGCTGCCTTTTTTATCTAAAAATTGATAATGTGGTGGTATTATTATTATTATGTTATCATCCACCCACTTTCAACTGTTCCTTAGATAAAAGAGCTACACAGCCATACCGAGACACACAGCAATTTCATACAGATGTAGTGGTCTGATAGACAATAGGATTGGGCTGTAAGGAAGGGTTGGTTCTGGATTACCTACAGAACTTAACCCCACACCTGAATTCAAACATTATGCATTATTAGCACGCATTTATTTTGAGCATGTGTGTGCAAACAAAAAAATTCTATTGCCATTAAAAGTAAATGTGCATGAGTGCATAGTTATAGGGTGGGCCCAGACTTCTTTTTACTAGTTTGTTCCAGAAACCTCGGCACATGAAATTTTGTTTTGTATATATTTCCCCTACTTTGTGGCTTGTTGCTCATATAGATAGAGTGTGGAGTGATGGTTTCCAGGCTCCATAACCTCTTCACTCGAAATCCATGTCACAACAGTCGGATACCCATCAATAGATGATGTTTTTATGAGTGACATGGTGGTGAAGAAAATTTTTAACTAAATATCCTGCCCCCTCCCTCAATTATTTTCCACTTATCCCAAAAATGTGAAAAAACTAAGAACCTTTCCAGCACTCCAGGAATGTTTTTTTAAAGTGAAAAAACTTTTATTTAAACATTTAAACTGATGTACATTCAAGTGAAAAAAGTAGTCCGTCTACTTTTTTTCCCCTTGAATGTACATCAATTTTAATGTTTAAATTAAAGTTTTTTCCACTTTTTAAAACATTCCTGGAATGCTGGAAAGGTTCTTCTTTTTTCACATTTTTGGGATCATCTGGACCGTTACCGCTGCGTTTTTTCCCTGCACTGTGACCCCCTCCTCTCCTTACGTGTAGCGCATCTATGGACATGGAGCTACATTATTGAAATGTGGTGAGCTGACTATTTTTTCATTTTCTATTTTCTATATTCCACCTATCCTTTTTTCCAGCAATTCCTGCAATTGTTAAAATGTATTACTTTATCTAGAAAAAAATCAGGTAGTTCAGTCAATTCCAGTATTTTATTCACCCTAAGAGAAATTTGTTCTTTATTCTGTTAAAAATAGAGAACATTTCAGTGCGGCTACATACTAAATCACATAAATGACTCTTTTATCCACTCGGGTAATTGTAACATGTTTTAAATATCTACGCTAGATCATTTTATTAAAGAGGTTTGCTTTCCCAAAATGAATGAATTCCTCATTCCCTGATCTGAAATGTCCTCTCTCTTTTTTCTTCTAGAGTTTATCTTGCGTGACAATTGCTACATTAATAAAATCAAGCATCATACAAGGCCCACTGCTATTATAGTTAATGGAATTGTTTCACTGTTAAGAGGAATTCAACTCATTCCACATAATGAGCTCACTTCATAAGAAACCGATTTAGCTCTTTAAAAAAAAGCAGGATAAAGGTAATAATGTATAATGTTTTTAAAGTACATCGTAGCAAAGGTCATTATTACATTCATAAGCTTTTTTTAATTATGTGAAATATTCCAAAATTGTATACAGTATGGATCAGGCTAAACCAGAGCTTGCATTTGTTCTGTCCATTTACTAGTAACTTACTGTCAGAGGTGTAGCTACATTGGTCAGGTTGCAGTTATGACTGGGCTCCTAGGCCAAGTGGTCCCATGGTCCCCTCTCCCCACATACTTCAAACTGAGATATCGGACACCAGCTGTCCGTATCCAATGTCTGGCTGCTCAGAGCTTATGCATTCACTTTTGCTGGATGTAGTATACAGTTTTCACTCTGCTCTAATGTTTTCCAACTCCACTTGTGGTTATTTAACCCCTTAGATGCAGTTGTCAATGCTGGCTGCAGGACATAAGAGGGCAGAGAATCACCCTCCCTCAGTCCCCTTGGGCCTTTGTGATACAATTGAGAGGTGCCACAGTGTTGGCGCCATGTGGTTGTCTTACAATAGCCTCCTGGGCTGCCATGTGAAGCATGTTTGTCGATTTGAACAGCCATTGTCTATGACAGCCCTAATAGACAAGATATCAGTTATAAAGTACTATAATACAGCAGCATTATAATGTATTAGATAAGATAAGTACCTACTAGAACTAAGTACCTACTAATAAAATATAGGGGCACATTTACTAAGGGTCTGTCGGACGCATTTCCATTGGGTTTCGCAATTTTTTCCAATTTGCCCTGAATTGCCCTGGGTTTTTGGCGCACGCGATTGGCTTGTGGCGCATCGGTGGCGGCTTGCTATGCGTTTTGGGGTCACAAAGAGTCCTTTTTTCAAGTGAGAAGAGACTGATGCTTAGGGTGGTGTATTACCTGTCCAAACCAGCTTCATGACTCGTCCATGACTAGTTAACACCCGTGTTTTTACTCTGCAGAGGTTTTTGTTACATCTTGGAGCTGGATATGAATTTCAAGTGTTGTTTGAGTGATAGAAAGCAAACAGTTGCCAAGAGTACCTCCATATATACCCTCTCCTGACTGGTTATACTAGTTTATTATACAGTACTACTTTCTGTTATGCTAATTGCTGTGTACTCTGTGTGACATTTGCTTTGTTATTTGACTAATCTTGCCCTCACAATTCTGTACCTCATGACCATTTTGGTTTTGACCCACTTTGCCTGGCTATGCTCGTGTCTTTTTGTGTGTCAAATAATATATTTAACATCCAAGGTCGATTTCACTACCTATAAGTTCCAAAAAATGGACTATTTGGCCAACCTTATTTTTACTACTTTATGGTGCTCAATCATCTTGCCATTATTATTTTTTTTGTTGTTTCCTGAATAATAACATCTGAGGAAGTTTAGGTTTTGTAAACTATAATGGGACCTATTCCCAGATCACTAATGTGAGCTCAACATACTTAATTCTACAATAAACTTTATTGAATTACCGGTATTCATTGAAGAAGTACTGAATATATGTTATATGTGGTTGCTAAACAATTGAAACCGCATGTGGTAATAGTCTGAAAACAATAAAGGGAACAAGGAATTTGTCATCAAAAGACAATGCATGCATTAATAACTTAAGATGAATACCTGTTATCACAAGTGTAACTGTCCATTGACATTAATATTCTGCTCTTTGACACAGCAAAAATAGGTTTGCCAAGACATCACTAGTTAACAGCGTTTATAGTCAGCGCCAGTCTTTGCTCACATACCAGTTCCTATTTCATTTGCATCAGCAATGTAAAAAGTCAGTGAGCTATTTAACATACTAGGACATTATATTCATTGAATTTTAATATATCGGTACAAGAACAAGTGTGGGTTCATGGAAAGTCCAATGTAATGCATACAATCCAATTCAGAAGGCTAATTTACATGTCTATAAGAAAGTGGTAATACAGAAATTGCATTGTAAAGCAGGATACATGTGTATATCATTGACCAAGCTTCATAACTAATTCCAAAGGAACTCAGAAAAGATGCATGCGGTATACCAATAGTAGAGATATAAAGCTTACAATTGAATTTGTGTAGTTATAGATCAGATGTATCTTTTATAAAAGCTCAGTATGATATAAAATAATAAGTAATAATAAAGAATAGATGGCCCCTGTGTGAACTTAGCAACCGAAATGTAGATGCCCTGCCACTCCATTTATTTCTATAGGACTGCTGGTGTTGGCCAGACAAGAGCAGTCCTATTGAGATGCCCAGCATGAGCACCAAAAACTCTCATTCTTCTGTTTTCTGTTTAATACTGGAAATACAGGAATGGGAGTTCAAACTACCCCCACTTAAATGTGTCCATGTAAATGGGTCAAAAGTACTTGTAAGGAAACATTATACATAGACCTGAGCTCCTTGTTGATGTCTTTTTCTAGGTTTTTTCTAGGCATTCACATTTATTTCTGCGATATATAAACATTTTTTCTATTTCATTATTATTTAGAAAATTACCTCTGTGATGATAATTTCCTATAAGTGTTTCGCTTGAATATGACCAACCTGCACTCTTCCAGCAACGGCCAAGCTTGCGCTAGAGTAACTCCTGGACATTTCATATGCAAAAACTATCTGTTGTTTGTGCAGTCACGCCTGTAGAGCTGGTCATATCCATGGACAGCTGTCCCCAGTTTCTAAGGGACCATAAGTCTACATATATTGGAAATTATCTTCACCCAGGTATATTTTTTTAATACAAATTTATAAACTTAAACCACCTCAATGTATGCTCTGAATACCAAAGACTGGGTTGTTTTCCTCAATTTTTAGTTTAACCCCTTAGCGCTCCACGCCGTAGCTGTACTGCGCTGGTTCCCACAAATAGCGCTCAGCGCAGTACAGCTACTGCGCGAGC
Organism: Engystomops pustulosus; assembly: GCF_040894005.1. Taxonomy (NCBI): domain Eukaryota; kingdom Metazoa; phylum Chordata; class Amphibia; order Anura; family Leptodactylidae; genus Engystomops; species Engystomops pustulosus. The sequence goes on along the minus strand of NC_092414.1, from coordinate 156,420,466 downwards.
ACATCCTTTCTTCTAATTGTCACCACGTCACGAGACGTGTTGATATCGGGATGGGACTTGGGTGACGGAGGCAGGAGGAGTTCCTGTCGACGTCACCCGACCAATCAAATCGGTCCCGCCCGCCGATCGCTGCTATTGGCCAGTCAAACTTGACTGGCCAATTGCAGCGATTTTGAGCTAAAAAACGTGGTTTTAGCTCCTTCCTCTTCCTCCAGCGGCACCATTTTGGTTTGGTATGGCTGGAGAGAGGAATAGAGCGTTACTGTGTGCACCAAAATATACATTTGCATTATTACACTATTCTGATCCCTATCTGATCCTTATTGTTCCCTATAAATCCCTATCTGTTTTTTCCTGTGTCCTGTGTGTTCCCTGTATGATCACCTTCTGTGATCACACTTGTCATCGCTGTGTTAGCGTTGTTCTGCACTGGACGCACTTTTCAGTGCACCGTGTGAATAGCGCTGCACAGTATCTTTAGCGGTAGTTAGTTTGTCTTAGGGCAAGCCAGGTGCATTTGTATCGCCTTTTTGCGCGGTGCACATAGGTTTTTTTTTTGGTGCCTGGTAATATTTTGTTCCAGAGCGCCGTAGGTGTACCCGTAGTTGGGTGCACTTATCTATTTTTGTGTGTGCCATCTGTGCGGCTTGTCCGTATAGTTTGGTGTGCATTATCTTTTTTTTTTTTTTGTGCCAGCTGTGCGGCTTGTCCGTGTAGCTTGGTGCGCATTATTTTTTGTGTGTGCCATCTGTGCGGCTTGTCCGTGTAGTTTAGTGCACATTATTTTTTGGGTGTGCCATCTGTGCGGCTTGTCCGTGTAGTTTGGTGTGCATTATCTTTTTTTTTTTTGTGTGCCATCTGTGCGGCTCGTCCGAGTAACTTGGTACACATTATTTTTGGTGTGTGCCATCTGTGCGGCTTGTCCGTGTAGCTTGGTGCGCATTATCTTTTTTTTTTTTTTGTGTGCCATCTGTGCGGCTGTTTTTTTTCTTGTGCACGTTTTTATTTTTTGTGTGCAATGTCTCAGAAGACGTACACCGTATTGGAGGCATACAACATGCTTGCCTCTGACACTGAGTCAGCTAGTAAGGATGATGTCCCCTTTTAACTATCATCATCCTCCTCATCTTCCAGTGACCTGGAAGGACCCCCAAGAAGGCGCCGTAGGGTTCCAGGGACTTCTGTGATTGAAGTAGCTGGGACTTCTGCGATTGAAGTGCCTGGGACTTCTGCGATTGAAGTGCCTGGGACTTCTGCAGGAGAAGTGCCTGGGACTTCTGCAGGAGAAGTTTCTGGAACTTCTGCAGGAGAAGCGTCTGGGGCTTCAACTGACCCCACATGGGTAGCCCCAGATAATTATACCCCTCAGGTCCCTGACTTTTGGGCCACCCTGGAATTAATTTTGACACAACGCAGGGCTCAGAGCTGTGGACTTTTTTAAATTTTTTTTTTGATGAGGAGCTGTATTCCAGACAAATCTCTATGCTGCACAGCATATTTCCCAAAACCCCGCTTTATTTTATGCACAACCTTACAGGTGGACCCCTGTCACTGCAGCAGAGATGCAGAAGTATTGGGGCATAATACTTCTTATGGGGATAGTAAAGAAGCCTTCAATCAGGGACTACTGGAGCACAGACATTCTGTACCACACCCTGCATGGCAATGAGCAGGATGCGCTTTGAAGTCATCCATACGTTTTTGCATTACAACGACAACACACAGTGCCCACCCAGAGGTGACCCCAGTTATGATCGTTTATTTAAGGTCAGGCCCATATTAGATCACTTTAGTGCCAAGTTTGCCCAGGCATATACCCCTGCCAAACATGTGAGCATAGACAAGTCCCTGGTACAATTCAAAGGGAGACTTCAATTCCGCCAGTACCTGCCCAGTAAAAGGTCAAGGTACGGCGTGAAGATATATAAGCTGTGCAAAAGTGCATCAGGGTATACCTACAAGTTCAGGGTATATGAAGGGAAGGGCTCCACTATAGTGCCCCCAGAATGCCCGTCCTTCCTGGGTGTTACAGGGAAGATAGTGTGGGATTTGGTGCACCCACTGCTGGACCAGGGCTACCACCTCTACCTGGACAATTTGTACACCAGCACCACCCTGTTCAAGTGCCTCACTTCCAGAAATACTGCAGCATGCGGCACTGTACCCAGAAATCAGAGAGGTCATGCAGATGGCATTGTATAATGCTTACGTGCTGCATCTATATGCCGGCCAGAGGGGAACTTTCCTGGAATTTCAAGAGGAGGTAATAAAGTAATTTCTTTTTGGAGACCAGGAAGGGGGGAGTGCCAGCAATTCTGGAAGCAAGGCCACATCACGTATTGTACCAGGGCAACACTTTCCAGGAGTAGTTCTCCAAACTGCCAAGAAGGGAAGGTCACAGAAGAGGTGCAGGGTGTGCTCCAAAAATGGTACTCGGAAGGACACCATTCATCACTGTGAGACATGCCCAGAAAAAACAGGGTTATGTATGAAAGATTGCTTCCTGAATTTATCATACATCCCTGGATTTTTAGAGTACCCTGTTGTTACCCTGATGTACTATGCACACCTTATACATTATGCCGCTTGCCGCTCCTTCCCTTCTAAGCCCGGCTATGTGCCCAGCTTGTAGATTACTGCCCCGTATGGGTTATTGCTTCACCCGGGAAAACATGCATCATGATTTTTAGGGTGTTTGTCTCCCGTGGCAGCAGCTGGGCACAATATGACATAATGGATATTTTTTACTATGCACTATCCATTATGCACTTTTTAGGGGTCCACCTGTGGGGTTAAAATGCTAACTTTACCCCTAGATTAATTCATGGAGGTGTGTAGTTTCCAAAATAGGGTCAGTTCTTAGGGGTTTCTACTGTACTGGCCCCTATCGGCATCTACAAATCTTTCTTGATGCTAAAAAATGATTTCTGATGTGTTCTTCCCCAGTGGCATGAGTTGGGCAAAATTCTTTTGTCACTTCAATGGCATATTTGATAAATTGCAATACAATTGTTTCTCTGCACTAATCACTTTGTATTACATTTGAGCCAGCATCTTAGGGGTTAAAATGATCATACAACCCTACATACATTCTTTGAGCGGTGCCCTTTCCAAAATGGGGTCACTACTTGGGGGTTTCTATTGTACTGGTACCTCGGGGCACCCCCCCCCCCCCCCATTACCAATCTAGTGAAAACGGAGCTTGAAAACCTAAATTGTGCTTCTTTCCTCCCAAGCCCTGCCGTTTCTCCATCCTACAGATTATTGCCACCTATGGGGTATTGCCCTAACCGGGGTGACCCACAGAATGATTTTTGATGTATTCTTCCCCAGTGGCATGAGTTGGGCAAAATTATTTTGTCACTTCAATGGCATATTTGATAAATTGCAGTACAATTGTTTCTCTGCACTAATCACTTTCTATTACATTTGAGCCAGCATCTTAGGGGTTAAAATGCTCATACAACCCTACATACATTCTTTGAGGGGTGCCCTTTCCAAAAAGGGCTCACTATTTGGGGTTTTTTTATTGTACCTGTACCTCGGGGGCACCCCCCATTACCAATCTAGTGAAAACGGAGCTTGAAAACCTAAATTGTGCTTCTTTCCTCCTGAACCTACTGTGTGCCCAGCCTGTAAATTATTGGCACATGTGTGATATCGCTGTACTCAGGACAACCCGCAGAATGATTTTTGGGGTGTTTGTCTAAAGTGGCATGGGTTGGGCACAATATATTAGGCACTAAAATGACAAACGCAAAAACGCAAATTTTACTCTGCACTATCTACTTTGCATTTGATTTTGGCCAGCATATTGGGGGTTAAAATGCTCACCACAACCACAGATAAATTCTTTGAGGGGTCTAGTTTCCAAAATGGTGACAGAGCGTGACAGGGTTAACAGATTTCTTAAATGTTGATTTGAATAGGTTGAGATGTTAGGTTCATAAAATGGTGTTACTTGTGGGGGTATATAGTACAGAAGCCTTTATAGCGCACTTCCAAACTGAATTGATCACCAAAAAGTTTGCATTTTTCAAATTTCAAGAAAATCTGAGAAGTTGCTACTAAAACTTGAAAAAACATGAAACCTTCTCACATCCGTAAAAAAAATGGAAACGTAAAACAAATAATGGATATAAAAAGAAGACCAATGGCAAAAGGTTAATACCAAAAAAATTTTGTGGTATCACTTTTTGTCTAAAAAGTATAACATTTTAAACTTTGACAATAGTCATTTTTTTCAAATTTTTCCTAAATTATTGAGTTTTTACCCCCCAAAAGAGGAATGGATCACCAAAATGACACTACTAACATAAACTACAATGTCTCACGAGAAAATAATCTCAAAATCACAGAGATATCTTTAAGCGTTGGAAAGTTATTACCACAGGAAGAGACACTGGTCAAATTTCTAAAAAAAAGTACCGAGCCTTAATGTACAAACAGGCTGCGTCCTTAAGGGGTTAAATGGATTTGATTAGCTGTAAGTCCAAAAATACTTTGTTTTATTATATACGAGTATTAACGTAATTTACGTAACGTAATTAATTTATGTTTAGATACATTAGCCCCTTACTGATGGCTGCAGCCCTCTCCATAGCTGGTAAGTGTTTGCTGCATATTGCAGCAAACACTTACCGGTAACACCCGCAATTGATGTTAGCGATGTTGCTGGCTGTCTCTTTTTACTCAATGTATTACAAGGTGTGATTATCACAATGTAATACATGATGTGCACCAGGGGCATAACTTGAGGTGGTGCAGAGGGTACGGTCGCAGCCGGGCCCGTGAGGGCCCATATGGTGTATCTTTACTATATGAGAAGACTAGAACTATAAACAATACATTATAATTGGAGTCCTGTCACACATGTAGTATGGCAGTATATGGTAGGATCACTAAGTTGACCTAGGGTTAAAGTGCCATAAGGGGTCTGAAAAAAAATGTAAAAAATCTATTAAAAAAAATAAAATTGCAAATAACCCCCCTTTCACTAGATCTGATATAAATATAAATTAACAGTAAAAATCATAAACATGTGATGTATCGCTGCGTCCCAAAATGTCCAATCTATCAAAACATAATAACAATTATTCCCCGACGTTTAACCTTGTAACACAAAATAGTGCCCAAAGTAAAAAATGCCACAATTTGCCATTTTGCAAAATATAAAAATTCTATAAAAAGTGATCAAAAGGTTGTACAGTTCTAAAAATGGTAGCATTGAACATGTCATCAAAAGTTGCAGAAAAAAGACACCACACACAGCTCTGTACACTGAGGTATAAAAAAGTTATTAACGCCAGAACATGGCAAAATGAAGAATTTTCCTTGTACAGGAGGTATTATTTTTTGCAAATGTATGAAAACATTATAAAACCAATCTAAATTTGGTATCTCCATGATCGTATGACCCAAAGAATACAGGCTGTCCCCGGGTTACATACAAGATAGGTTCCATAGGTTTGTTCTTAAGTTGAATTTTTATGGCAAAAGTCGAAACTGTATATTTTATAATTGTAGATCCAGACAAAAAAATGTTTTGCCCCTGTGACAATTGTAGTTTCAAAATGTTTTGTTGTAATTGGACCAAGGATTATCCATAAAGCTTCATAACAGACACCTTACAGCTGATCATTGCAGCCTGGGACTATAGTAAAGCATCCAGACAGCTTCTCCAGAGGTCACAATGGGCAGATGGGTCCGTCTGTAACTAGGGGTCATTTGTAAGTAGGGTGTCCTTAAGTATTGGACCGCCGCCTGTATTAGTATTTTTTAAAGAAATAAGCAAGATAGTTCATTTTCTAGTTAAGTGTCACTGTGGTTAGGATAATTTATAAAGTGGGAGCACATTTAGTCACATACAAGCAGTTCTTGGGTTACTTACAAAATAGGTTCTTTTGGTTTGTACTTAAGTTGAAATTGTATGTGAGTATACTGGTATATTTTATAATTGTAAACTAGGCCAAATTTTTTTTGTCCCTGTGACAAATGGATTTTCTTAATTGTTTTGCTTTCTAGCCTTGGACTACATTAAAGCATCCAGAGAGCTTCACCAGAGGTCACAGTGGGCAAAGGGGTCTGTCTGTAACTAGGGGTCGTTTGTAAGTCAGTAGATATGTCATTTGGGGAGGTCAGTGAAAGCCGTAAAATCCAAGCCCACAAGGAAACGACGCAAAGACATTTGTTTGACCAATATCGCTACATCTGGAATTTCTTTCCTGCTTCTAAGTACATGGCATTGAGTATATACTATTGTGCTAAAGTAAGCCCTCACATAGCTCTTTAAATGGAAAAATAAAAAAGTTATGGATTTTTAATGGTGGGGAGTGATGGAAATAAGAAAATACAAAAGGGCCTGGTCATTAAGGGGTCAATTAATTACCAATTTTTCTTTTATTATTATTATTATTATTATTATTATTATTATTATTATTATTATTGTAGACAATGTAATAGAGAACAAGGAAAAAAGCAGCACTAATAATGGAAATAAATACACTACGTTTTTTTCTGCCACTTAATTTTGGAATGCTGCCATTTTTTATTTTATACAATTTAATTTTGGAAGGCTCATGGGTTCTTATTAGAGAAAATGAAATTTTTATCTGCTCAGGGCCCCACAAGGCAAAAGTTTGGCTTGTAGAGTTGAAATCTCTATAATATTGCTGGTACATTAGTTGTACACAGTGAGAAGTGATTACAATTAGAGATGAGCGAACATACTCGTCCGAGCTTGATGCTCGTTCGAGCATTAGCGTACTCGAAACTGCTCGTTGCTCGGACGAATACTTCGCCCGCTCGAGAAAATGGCAGCTCCCGCCGTTTTGCTTTTTGGCGGCAGAAACAGAGCCAATCACAAGCCAGGAGACTCTGCACTCCACCCAGCATGACGTGGTACCCTTACACGTCGATAGCAGTGGTTGGCTGGCCAGATCAGGTGACCCTGGAATAGACTAGCCCCTGCCTGCGCTGCTCGGATCATTCTGTGTCTGGATGCCGCTAGGGAGAGAGCTGCTGCTGGTCAGGGAAAGCGTTAGGCTGTTCAATTAGAATAGTGTTAGGCAGGAGTGATTCTACAAGAACCCAACAGCCCTTCTTAGGGCTACAATAACGTTATACTTTTTTTTTTTTTTATTTGCAGCTAGTACCATATTGTGAGGAATTTGCAGGGGGACTTGCTACCGTTGTGTTTAGCTCTTAGTGACACACATATCCACCTCAAACACCAAAGCGGGAAAATTTATTAGGGGTTTGATTTCAATTAGGCACAGTCTGCCATTTACTATTTATTTTACGTTTATTTTTTCATAACTCAGCGTCATCTCATCTGGCATAGCAGTGTGCTTTCATACTTGGCTAGAAAATAGCCATAGGAGAATCCAAACGGCTTACTTACGCCTACAATAGCGTTATATATATTTTATTTCTGGTTGATCTGCTGGTGGCTGTCCTTGCTGCAGTGCATCTACTACCAAATTGTGAGGAATTTGTAGTGAGACTTGCGACCTTTGTGTTTAGCGCTTAGTGACGCACATATCCATCGCAAAGACCGAAGTGGGAAAATTTATTAGGGGTTTGATTTCAATTAGGCACAGTCTGCCAGTTTCTTTTTATTTTACGTTTATTTTTTTAATAACTCAGCGTCATCTCATCTGGCATAGCAGTGTGCTTTCATACTTGGCTAAAAAATAGCCATAGGAGAATCCAAACGGCTTACTTACGCCTACAATAGCGTTATATATATTTTATTTCTGGTTGATCTGCTGGTGGCTGTCCTTGCTGCAGTGCATCTACTACCAAATTGTGAGGAATTTGTAGTGAGACTTGCGACCGTTGTGTTTAGCGCTTAGTGACGCACATATCCATTGCAAAGACCGAAGTGGGAAAATTTATTAGGGGTTGGATTTCAATTAGGCACAGTCTGCCATTTCCTTTTTATTTTACGTTTATTTTTTCATAACTCAGCGTCATCTCATCTGGCATAGCAGTGTGCTTTCATACTTGGCTATAAAATAGCCATAGCAATAGGATAGCATCGTTTGGTTTTAAAAATTAAAAAACACAAAAAAAAAAAAAAAACACAAAAAAACTTTAAAAAAAAATTAAAATTATAACTTTCATTTTCAAAATGTTTAACCCGAGGGCTAGGGGTAGAGGACGAGGGCGGGGACGTGGGCGTCCAACTACTGCAGGGGTCAGAGGCCGTGGTCCTGGGCGGGGTGAGACACCACCTGCTGATGAGGGAGCAGGGGAACGCCGCAGAGCTACACTCCCTAGGTTCATGTCTGAAGTTACTGGGACTCGTGGTAGAGGCCAGAACAGTGCGAACAGGTGATGTCGTGGATTGCCGACAATGCTTCGAGCAATTTGTCCACCAGTCAGTCTTCCACGCAGTCCACCCATGTCACCGAAATCGGCACTCCTCCAGCTCCTGCATCTCAGCCTCCCCCCCCCCCCCCACAGTCTGCCCCCTCCCAGGAAAATTTGGCATTTGAACCGGCATACTCTGAGGAACTGTTTTCTGGACCCTTCCCACAGTCACAAACCACTTGTCCGGTTGCTGCTGAGCAATTTTCCGATGCCCAGGTTTTCCACCAGTCGCAGTCTGTGGGTGATGATGACCTTCTTGACGTAGTGGAAGAAGTGTGTAAAGAGGTGTCCGACGATGAGGAGACACGGTTGTCAGACAGTGGTGAAGTTGTTGTCAGGGCAGGAAGTCCGAGGGGGGAGCAGACTGAGGGATCGGAGGATGATGAGGTGACAGACCCAAGCTGGGTTGAGAGGCCGGGTGAACACAGTGCTTCTGAGACGGAGGAGAGTCCTCGACCAGAACAGGTTGGAAGAGGCAGTGGTGGGGCCAGACGGAGAGGCAGGGCCAGAGCAGGTGCAACAGCGCCAAATGTGTCACGTAGTGAAGCTCCCGTGGCGAGGGCTCCCGCGGCGAGGGCTAGATTTTCAGAAGTCTGGAGGTTCTTTAAGGAAACACCGGATGACCGACGGACTGTGGTGTGCAACCTTTGCCAAACCAGGATCAGCAGGGGTTCCACCACTACTAGCTTAACTACCACCAGTATGCGCAGGCATATGAATGCTAAACACCCCATTCAGTGGCACCAAGCCCGTTCACCTCCGGCCGTGCACACCACTGCTCCTTCCCCTGTGTCAGCTGATAGTCAGCCCCCTGCCCAGGACCCTGGCACAAAAACCCCATCGTCGCCTCCACGATCCTCCACAGCATCCACCAGCGTTCAGCTCTCCATACCCCAGACGCTGGAGCAGAAACGGAAATATAGTGCAACCCACCCGCACGCCCAAGCCCTTAATGTCCACATCTCCAGATTGCTTAGCCTGGAGATGCTGCCCTATAGGCTAGTAGAGACCGAGGCCATTCGCAACCTCATGGCGGCGGCCGCCCCTCGGTATTCGGTCCCCAGCCGCCACTACTTTTCCTGATATGCTGTCCCAGCCCTGCACCAGCACGTGTCAGACAACATCATCCGTGCCCTGACCAACGCCGTTTCTGACAAGGTCCACCTGACCACGGGGCACTATGTATCGCTGACGGCACATTGGGTTAACTTGGTGGAGGCTGGGACCGAGTCTGACCCTGCGGCTGGTCATATACTGCCGACGCCGAGGATTGCGGGGCCTACCTCGGTCCAGGTCTTTCAGGCCTACTATGCCTCCTCCTCCTCCCACCCCTCCTCCACCTCCTCCTCCGAACTACCATCCGTGGGCATGGCGCCATCAGTCGCTAGCTCTAGGCACAGCAGCAGTGCCGTCGCTAAGCGACAGCAGGCGGTGCTCAAACTGCTGAGCCTAGGCGATAAAAGGCACACCGCCCAAGAACTATTACAGGGCATCACGGCGCAGACTGATCTGTGGCTGGCACCGCTGAACCTGAAGCCAGGCACGGTTGTGTGTGACAACGGCCGTAACCTGGTGGTGGCTCTGCAACTCGGCAGACTGACACATGTGCCATGCCTGGCCCATGTGTTAAATCTCATAGTTCAGCGTTTCCTCAAGACATACCCCAATCTGTCTGATTTGCTCACGAAGGTGCGCCGCATCTGTGCGCATTTCAGGAAGTCCAGCACAGATGCTGCCACTCTCAGGGCAGCGCAGCGCCGCCTCCAACTGCTCGCTCACCGACTGCTGTGCGACATGCCCACGAGGTGGAATTCAACACTGACCATGTTATCCAGAGTTTACCAGCAGCGCAGAGCGATTGTAGACTGCCAGATGTCAACTTCCACCAGAACTGGTAGTCAGGTCAGTCAGCTTCCTCAAGTCTACAATGAGGAGTGGACGTGGATGTCTGATATCTGTCAGTTGCTGAGTAACTTTGAGGAGTCAACACAGATGGTCAGTGGCGATGCCGCCATCATCAGCCTCACCATCCCGCTGCTTGGCCTGTTGAAAAACTCTCTGATCAGCATGAAGTCGGAAGCTTTGCGCTCGTCACAAGAGACGGGGGAAAAAGATTCCCTTGTTGATAGCCAAAGCACCCTTAGGTCTGTTTCTCAGCGCATATCAGAGGAGGTGGTGGTGGAGGAGGATGAGGAGGAAGAGGAGGAGAATGTTGGTGAGACACAAGAGGGGACCATTGTTCAGTCCTTCACTGTTCAGCGTGTATGGGCAGAAGAAGAGGAGTTGGAGGAGTTGGAGGAGGAGGAGTTGGAGGAGGAGGAAATGGACAGTCAGGCCAGTGAGGGGAGTGAATTCTTACGCGTTGGTACTCTGGCGCATATGGCAGATTTCATGCTAGGCTGCCTATCCCGTGACCCTCGCGTTCAAAGAATTTATTCCAGCACCGATTACTGGGTATTCACTCTCCTGGACCCACGGTACAAGCAAAATCTTTCCACTCTCATCCCTGGAGAGGAAAGGAGTGTGAGAATGCATGAATACCAGCAGGCCCTGGTGCACAAGCTGAAACACTATTTCCCTTCTGACAGCGCTAGCGGCAGAGTGCGTAGTTCTGCGGGACAAGTAGCGAGGGAGAGTAGGCGAGCAGGCAGCTTGTCCAGCACTGGCAAGGGTACGCTTTACAAGGCTTTTGCCAGCTTTATGTCACCCCAGCAAGACACTGTCACCTGTCCCCAGTCTCGGCAGAGTAGGGCTGATCTTTACAGAAAGATGGTGAGGGAGTACGTAGCTGACCATACCATCGTCCTAAATGATCACACAGCTCCCTACAACTACTGGGTTTCAAAGCTGGACATGTGGCACGAACTGGCGCTGTACGCCTTGGAGGTTCTTGCCTGCCCTGCCGCTAGCGTCTTGTCCGAGCGGGTTTTCAGTGCAGCTGGTGGCATCATCACGATAAGCGTACACGCCTGTCGACTGACAGCGCTGACAGGCTGACGCTTATTAAGATGAATAAAGCCTGGATTTCTCATAATTTCCAATCTCCACCAGGTGAAGGAAGCTCAACCTGAATAATTTATGCACTCCTCCTCCTCCTCATTTTCCTCCTTCTCCTCCTCTTTGTACACTAAAGCAGAGGAAACTGGCTATTTTTTGACAGGGCCCACTGGCTCTAGCTATAGTACTTTATGCATTTAATTTTTCTGGAGGGCCACCTACCCGGTCCTCTGTTTTAAACAATTTTTGGGAGTGCCACATACAGGCACTCAATCTATTCAATTTTTCTGGAGGGCCACCTACCTGCTCCTCTGGTTTGAAAACTTTTTTGGACTGCCACATACAGGCACTCAATCTATTTCATTTTTCTGGAGGGCCACCTACCTGCTCCTCTGGTTTGAAAACTTTTTTGGACTTCCACATACAGGCACTATCCAAATTAAATTGTCTCCATAGCAGCCTCCACACGTTGTCTCCATTGCTACCTCCAAAAGTCGTCCATATAGCTGCCTCCATACATCGTCCCCTTATCAAACGAGGTGTGTCAGGCAGAAATTTGGGTTGTTTTCATGGATTCCACGTCAAAGTTGTTAACTTTGTCGCCACCCTGCTGTGTTATCCACAAAATATACTGGCAAACTTTTACCATTTACGGATATTATTTCAGCGCTTCTTGCGCATCTGTTTACATTCCCCTCACCCGCCATATCCCAAACTTATAAGAACGCTACTACACTTAACTTGGTGCAGGCTGGGACCGAGTCTGACCCTGGGGCTGGTCATATACTGCCGACGCAGAGGATTGCGGGGCCTACCTCGGTCCAGGTCTCAAAGGCCTACTATACCTCCTCCTCCTCCCACGCCTCCTCCACCTCCTCCTCCTCCGAATTACCATCCGTGGGCATGGCGCCATCAGTCGGTAGCTCTAGGCACAGCAGCAGTGCCGTCGCTAAGAGACAGCAGGTGGTGCTCAAACTGCTGAGCCTAGGCGATAAAAGGCACACCGCCCAAGAGCTATTACAGGGCATTCCACATCAAACTTGTTAACTTTGTCGCCACCCTGCTGTGTAATCCACAAAATATACTGGCAAACTTTTATCATTTACCAATATTATTTCAGCGCTTCTTGCGCATCTGTTTACATTCCCCTCACCCGCCATATCCCAAACTTATAAGAACGCTACTACACTTGATCTTATACAAAAGGTTCTTAGAAGTGCTGTTTGGGGAGTAGCCTAGAGACAGGGGCTTGGATTGGCGAAAGCTCGCCTGGAAGCGGAGCGCCAGCTCCATCCCAAGATCCAACTAACATAGTTTTAACTGCAGCACATTTAATCTACTACTAGTTCACTGCCTCCATAATAATAATAATAATAATCTTTATTTATATAGCGCCATCATATTCCGTAGCCCTTTACAAATCATAGGAAACAAATACAAATGTAATGTAACAGAGCACAACATTTGTATGGAACAACAGGAGTGAGGTCCCTGCTCGCCAGAGCTTACGGTTTATGAAGATGATGGGGTAACACGAGGTAAAAGAATATTTAATGGTCAAGCCATTCTTCTTAGGGAATAGAACAAAATATAATAAATGGAATTGCTGTCGCTTGAACCACTCAGCCGTCATCTTATATACCAGGTCCAGGGTGAATGGGACTGCAGAGAAGTCTGGTGCCTGTTGGTTGCTGGATAACAGATGGGAGGACGACACAGGACGGGTTAGTAGAAGAGTTAAAACTTCATGCAGTTAATGAGTGTTATAGGCTTGCCTAAAGAAATGGGTTTTAAGAGCACGTTTGAAACTTTGGAGGTTAGGTATTAGTCTGATAGTCCGGGGCAGAGCATTCCATAGAATTGGTGCAGCTCTAGAGAAGTCTTGGAGACGCGAGTGGGAGGTCCGCACTAGGGTGGAGGTTAATCTAAGATCACTGGCGGATCTAAGAGCACGGGTTGGGCGATAGACTGAGATAAGAGAGGAGAGGTAGGGGGGTGCAGCATTATACAGAGCTTTATGGATGAGGGTTATTATTTTAAACTGTATTCGAAAGGAGACTGGCAGCCAGTGCAGTGACTGGCATGAACTGTAGGCATACATGGTCCCCTTATCAAACGAGCTGTGTCAGGCAGAATTTTGGGTTGTTTTCATGGCTTCCACAACAAACTTGTTAACTTTGTCGCCACCCTGCTGTGTAATCCACAAAATATACTGGCAAACTTTTATCATTTACCAATATTATTTCAGCACTTCTTGCGCATCTGTTTACATTCCCCTCACCCGCCATATCCTAAACTTATAAGAACGCTACTACACTTGATCTTATACAAAAGGTTCTTAGAAGTGCTGTTTGGGGAGTAGCCTAGAGACAGGGGCTTGGATTGGCGAAAGCTCGCCTGGCAGCGGAGCGCCAGCTCCATGCCAAGATCCAACTAACATAGTTTTAACTGCAGCACCTTTAATCTACTACTAGTTCACTGCCTCCATACATGGTCCCCTTATCAAACGAGCTGTGTCAGGCAGAATTTTGGGTTGTTTTCATGGCTTCCATGTTAACTTTGTCGCCACCCTGCTGTGTAATCCACAAAATATACTGGCAAACTTTTATCATGTACCGATATTATTTGAGCGCTTCTTGCTCACCTCCTTTGGTTCCTCTCTGCCACCCATTGGTTTGAAGCCTGAGTTTGGTTTGTCGCCATGCCACTCTCTAGCCTGCTGCTTCTGCCGCTGCCTCTGCATGCCGTCCCCTATAGTGTCAGGGTCAATTATTGGATGTTTTAGATGCTATCTAGCTTCATTCTGTCACTCTGTCATGGCCATGCTGTTGCCCATAATTTTGCCTCAGAGGCATCCATGCATGCTGCCCCTGCTGTTTCCTGTCCATTTCCGTGGTGTTTCCATCCTTTTCTGAGGTTCCCAGGTGTTTGGCCAAGCTTCCCTGTGCAGAGCCTTGGTCCCCTTGAAAAATGCTCGAGTCTCCCATTGACTTCAATGGGGCTCGTTATTCGAGACGAGCACTCGAGCATCGGGAAAAGTTCGTCTCGAATAACGAGTACCCGAGCATTTTAGTGCTCGCTCATCTCTAATTACAATCCAGTAAAATCTAGTGACATCTCCTCTGAATAAATTGAGAATGAAGTAAAAAGAGAACACTGTAACCCTTGCAGATACATATTTCTCTACAGCTTCAGTTTATGGCTAAAGTTTTTTGTCTGACTTTGCACAAGGAAGATTGTGCAAACTGCTTGTAGATGTATTTATTTAGTATTTGCGCCAGTATTGTGTCGCTGTTGCACTGTGTCCGCCATGCCACAAAGTTCTGCACCAAAAGGTGATGATTCGGACAATGGGGGTCATTTACTAAGGGCCCGATTCGCGTTTTCCCAACGTGTTACCCGAATATTTCCGATTTGCGCCGATTGTACCTGAATTGCCCCAGGATTTTGGTGCACGCGATCGGATTGATCGGCGATGGCATGCACGCAACGGAAATCGGGGGGCGTGGACGAACGAAAACCCGACGGATTCGGAAAAAACCCCGCATTTAAGAAAAAAAATGTGTCGCGAAAATTACACTTACCTTCACCAGGTATAGGCCGGTGAATTTCAGGGCATTCCAGCGCGCCTCTGGGGAACTTCAGCGCACCTGGTGGACGTCGGAGGAACTATCTTAGTGAATCCCTGCCGGACCTGAATCCACCGCATAGAACGCGCCGCTGGATCGCGAACGGCCCGGGTAAGTAAATCTGCCCCAATCTGTCACATTGTAACAAACTAGATGTTCAATATCTACAAATTAAGGAGCTTTCGAAAGCTGAAATCAGGATGGATTTGTTGGAAACTGTAACAGATTACAGCCAGTTCTCAAGAGCAGCGCTCACCCTCCAGCTGTAATGGTCTGTGCTAGACAAATAGGAATAACATGTTCTTTTAATATCAAAAAGAAAATCAGAGCATGGAAGAGGCAGAAAGTATTTTCAGTGCATCTAAATTGTTCTTTTTAAGCAGTTTCGCTGCATTATACACTATCTTCAATACAAATAATGCAGACTAGGTAGAGTGCATTAAAACATTATTGCCTAGATGGTAGGACACATACAAAATGCATTTCAGTAAATTTTATCCTGGTAAATTATTCATTGCCACACTATAGGGAATTCGTACCTTATAAGGTCAGTCCTTTCCCTTCTCTAAGACACATTCTTTCATGGGTTACTTAAGTCATGAATATTCAGGCGCACACCATCTACCACTTCAGTCCTTGTGCATTAATGTGCGTTCTAATAGTATTTCAAAGTCAAACAAATAATATTTGTCATGTACATGGATATCAAACATCTTCTCTATTGTATTTAAATGAAATGTCCAAATGATTGAAAACGTTTGCAGTGAGGAGAATGGGACCAGAATGCAGAGCAGCTCGTCCTTTGCAGGTTTGATATGCCAGCGCTTTACAGTAGTTACGAGGACTGCATTTCTGCTGGGTGTATAATCTCAAAATCAATTCAGGTGCCGTGTCGCACTTAGCCGGGAAGGTGTGGACATCACTCAGAATGGGTCTGGCAAGGACAAATAATCATCTGCTGGTGATAAGAAATTTAATTTGCAAGAAAGAAATTGAGATTCGATGGCAGACTTTTGTTAAACGAAATCACCATGTGATTCTTTATATTTTACTATAAATTCTGGATGTGCCTCAATGCATGAATGTTTCAATCAGTTACCCAACTAGTGGGATGTACAGTTCCAACAGCTTCTATCTGCCTGATTTATTCTTAAGAAACAGATCCTGTTCTATTAAATGAACATCATATTCTATATGGTATTCAAGCTATTTTCCTCCCTTTACCTTTGGCTGGTCCTTCAGCATTAGAATTGTTGAAAAACATAGCGTAGACAGCAAGAATGTCAATTGGAAATAAAAGCCAACCACTTTAATATTAATACACATTTTCATTCAATTTTAATGGAGCACAGCTCAACAAACACGTTTTTCCATTACAGAATAATCCTCGTGCCTTTATTGCTAACATTGGGCATAATTTGGTTAATAATTATAGTTAAGCTGTATTCCTTGTATTAATCCTTTTAAATGCATTTGTGCCTAAATTAATTTTTGATGTTTAAAAAAAAAGAAGCAGACACATCTTTTATATAGGGAAATGTCCTGGTAATTGTATTAATTGATTATATTCATTTTTTTTAATTTATTGAAAAATAAATAAAACTTTCAAAAAGCAATTAAGATTACAACTTCATTTGCTGTTCATTTTCATATGGTAATGAACAAAATTTAAATCATTACTATTCACAGGGAACAAAATGAAGTGGGGAGAGATACATTTATCTTTGTTAAGGTGTTTCTTTTTAATCAAAGGGATTATTTCCCTATACAAACCGCTTGGTAGTATTTGCTTTCATCAGACTACATGGGAACATTTCCTGACTGGGGTGCTAGGTAGCGGGTTTTAGTGCACAGACACCTCTTCTCAGCCAATCACAAAATCTGGCTGTACAGGGCGCCCGTTGGTCAGTACATTTAGCTGGGGTAAGGTTAGTGCAACCAATCAGACTGGTTGGCTTTGTATATCAATAAGGTCTCAACTGTCATCTGCAACAGTAATGCATAATGTTACCTAGTGCTATCCTAGTGATATAGGACCAGGGCCAGATTAAAGGTGGTGGAGGCCACTGGGCACAAACTGGTTGGGGCCCTGTAGCTAGTAGTAAATACATCCAGCCCCCCAGGAATACATATATATATATACATCTCCTTCAGTATTAAATATAAATCCAGCCCCCATGTAATAAAAATATCCAGCCCCCTATAACAAATATTAACAGCCCTGTATAATATATCCATCCCCCAATGATAACTATATATACAGCCCCCTATAATAACTATATACAGCCCCCTATAATAACTATATATACAGCCCCCTATAATAACCATATACAGCCCCCTATGATAACATATATACCCCCCATAAAAACTATATAA
Source organism: Engystomops pustulosus (assembly GCF_040894005.1). Taxonomy (NCBI): domain Eukaryota; kingdom Metazoa; phylum Chordata; class Amphibia; order Anura; family Leptodactylidae; genus Engystomops; species Engystomops pustulosus. Next base: position 156,403,088 of record NC_092414.1, on the reverse strand, counting down.
AACCGACTGTACTAACTATATACAGCCCCCCATAACAACTATATAAAGTATGCCTATAATAACTATATACAGTCCCCTATAATATATACTGTCCCCCTATAATGACTTTATACATTCCCCTATAATAACTATATATAGCCCACTGTAATAACTACATACAGCCCCTATAATAAATATATACAGTCCACTGTAGTTAATATATATACAGTCCCCTAAAAAAACCACATGCAGCCCCCTATAATATTTATATACAGCCGACTGTAATAACTATATACAGCCCCTAAAATATATACATACATATAGTATATAGTATATAATATCTATATACAGCCCCCCTATAATAAATATATATACAGCCCCCTAAAATAACTATATATACAGCCCCCTATAATAACTATATACAGCCCCTCTAACTATATATACAGCCCCCTTATGATAACTACCTAAGCCAGCCCCCAGTAGTATATAGCCATCCAGCCCCCAGTAGTGAATATTCAGCCCCCAGTAGTATACAGCCAGCCCCCAGTAGTATACAGCCATCAAGCAACATATAGTATACAGCCAGCCAGCCCCATGTAGTATACAGCCAGCCAGCCCCATATAGTATACAGACAGCCATCCCCCAGTAGTATATAGCCAACCTCATGCATTATACAGCCAGCCTGCCCCATGTAGTATACAGCTAGCCAGCACCATGAAGTATACAGGCAGCCCCATGTAGTATACAGCCAGCCATCCCCCTGTAGTATATAGCCAACCAGACCCATGTAGTACACAGCCAACCAGACCCATGTAGTACACAACCAGCCAGCCCCATGTAGTATACAGCCAACCCCAGTAGTATACAGTCAGCCCCATGTAGTATACAGCCAGCCAGCCCGCAGTTTGCCAAGCACATAAAAAAACAAACTTACATACTCCCCCAGCTCCCTGGTGCTCCGGTGCCAACGGCTCCTCTTCTTTCTTCTCTCTGCAGTAACAGCCGGCAGAGACATGTTCACGTGATTTGCCAGCAGGCGCAGACTGTGACATCATCAGTGGCGACAACACCGCATCATAGTGTGCACCGGTCAGCAAATCGCATGGACGCGTTTCTGCCGGCTAATACAGCAAGGAGAAGACAGAAGAAGAGGTGCTGTGCCGAGGATCTGGAGCCGTGCCGGAGGGTGAGTATGTAAGGTTTTTTTTTAATATATATAGACTCGTGTATAACCCGAGGTGAGGTTTTTCAGCACATTTTTTGTGCTGAAAAACTAGGCTTATACACGAGTATAAACAAGCTTTCCATGGAATGACAGTAAGCAGAGATATAGAAAATCGTGATGAATTGATACAGAATGTATATTGGAAAAATTGGATAACCTTTCCTTACACAAACCATATAAAATATTTGCTGAAAGTGGACAACCCCTTTAAATACATGTGCAAGCTCTGAAGACGTCCGTTCATGTGCAATGTCAGACAGAAAACTGCCGCAGCCAGAATTATAGATCTGGGACATTTTGTTGCTTTTTCCTTGTCTTGACAGGAACCTTTATGTTCATTATTTTATCCTGCCTTATGCCAGAATGCAGCTAAGATACATTATCCACTGAGGCAGGACATTTTGAATGCTGAGTCACTTGACAACTTGACAAAAAAAATGTAATAATTATGAATCTAATAATCCGACAGCTATCTAAAGATCTTTACATTTTAATTCCTGAAACTGTTGTATAGCTATTTGTATATGGTTATCTTTCCTACTTATTATAGCTTTCTTGTCAATCAACAGATTAAACTTGTGGCAGTTCCAGCATTTATTCCATTTATTTTCTGTTAGAAAGAAATCTTTGATTTAGTGATTTTGACATCAATTAATATTTAATACGCTTGCGTGTACTAAGATTTTTTGAAAGATGCATTATTAACAGCACTATATGATCATTTTGTTGATTGGATTTTGCGTACATTTTAATTTTAAAAGTGTCACAAGGGATAAAGGAAGCAGTCACACAAGATAAACAAGTCTGTCAATGTTTTAGTTTTCAAGCTGGTGCATTGGGATTATCTGGAACCTTATCATTCAAGCAGCAAATTACCAAGAACTACATTAAAAATGTGTATAGTCATTTTCATTTTTGAAAGATTCAAGACCATACATAATTAAAAAGGTAGGACATCTGTTATTTATGAGCTGGGATGACAGTTTTAATTTAGACCCTTATTTAGCAATGGCTTATGTATATAGAATTTGGGATAGCAGCACAAATTGTTTGATATGCCAGCTTGGAGAGCGCTCAGCATCACAACCGAGAAACCAAATCAATATGCATTGTTGCTGTGCGACTTCTGGCTTAGCGGGTGGGTGTCTTCCAGAATTGGTTTATCCGTTAACTGTTTAAAAACAGCTGCAGGAGGTAAGAGTTCTCGTTACGGAGAGTTTGTCAATTAAGGCTTCTTTAGAGGTGTGTGGAGACTTATTGCCATTGATACTCCACTAGGGGATTCTGGGAAAAACAATTCCTCGCTTTGCCACCATGAAAGGCAGCCCCCTTAACACCAAGCATGACTTACAAGAAACCTAATGACGTGATGTGGGATTAAGGCAAGCCAGTATATCAATACCAGAAGGAACAGATCTCCCAGAACTGTTGGGTCTGGTTGGGTTGGTTCTCTTCAGTACAGCATAAGCAACTGGAATAGAGATACTGATTTGGCTTCTTGTAAGTCATACGTGGTGTTAAGGGGGCTGCCTTTTAAGGTAGCAAAAAGAGGCATTGGGGCACATTTACTAAGGGTCCTGCGGCTGCATTTCCATTGGGTTTTCTGCCGATTTCCAATTTGCGCCGCATTTAGAAGGGGATTTTGGTACACGCGATCGGAATTTTGCGCAATTGCGATGAGTTTCATGCGACACAAATCAGGGGGTGTGGCCGTTGGATGACAAGACGGATTCGGACAAACCGTGGGATTTAACTTAAAAATTGTGTAAAGCCAAGCACTCTACATACACCGGGAAGAAGATGGTGAATTCCAGTGGACCTGAGCGGGGAAGCGACAGATGCAGGAAATCGGGGGCGCACGATGTAAATGAATTGCAGCAGCTGGGCATCCTCGTCGGACAAAGCACCTCGGGGATCGCACAGGGAGGGGTAAGTAAATGTGCCCAATTGTGTTCCTTTTCCTACCATGAAAAACTTATTTGCATTTTTCTAAAAAACAGGTATACTTTTTAGTTGTTATGTATGAATATGTGATTCCTTATGTACAAATTAAATTGACTAATTCTATTAGCACTTTATCTACAGGCACTGCTACTAACTTGGCCAGAATTTAACATGTCATACACATTGTGCATGTGACCACTGAACCTATCACTCAGCGTTCAAATGTAAATGACCATTTTCTTGTCACCTAAACCAGTGATTGGTGCAAGGGTCATATGCACAACAGTGGTTTAACAAGGAGAACCAGGACCCCATAGCATACTTCTGAAAAGGCCTCCTACCTGCATAGAGCTGCTATGTCATATGACACCTCACAAAGCCAAATGACGTGGATAAGGAGATTTTTTTATACATCCCAGGGAATCCAAAAAATAACAAAGAACCTACAATCAGCAATCTCCCGTGTACCAGTCCAGTATGGAACCACCATGACCGCCAGTTTCTATTTGTATACAGAGGTACATCAGTGAAGTGGTGTTGACAGTACTTGCACACTATATCATCTTGCTGCAGCCTTCAGAAGGCTGTAGCAGACACTCACTGAAGATATAACGTCACCGCTGAGCCTCTTTATAAAAACAGAAAACAGTAGTGATGGATGCCACCATGCTGTACCAGAGCACCAGGGATAGGTGAGTATATGTTTTTGCTATTTTTATATATAATGTAACACTTTTTATAGTAGGATGATTATAAATACTGCATGTGCACCCATATAAAAAGGTCACAAAGATAGCAAATATGGCATAAAATCAAAAGGGGAAGTCAAAAAAATGAAAGCCAAGATCGGAAAACCAGAAGTTACAGCAAACAGGAAGCTTAGTTAGATATATAACCAGCAAAATACTTGCTCTGAGCGGGATACAAATAGGTAATGAGAAAACCGCAGTCAGTTACAGCAGTCAACTGCTGTCGGACCAGAGAAAAGCTGCAGAGGGGAAAGTCAACATCTCTTAAGAGGCATTCTGCGGAGAGAAGATGATGATGACATGGATGTTAAAGTCACTAAGAGCTATATGAGTTATTTGGGCGTCATCACAACTGAATAAGGCATATACACTAGCCTTACATTCATATTTGCAGTAGATACAATGCCACGTCCAAAGTTCCTAGAGATTCTGTCAGTTTAAATTCCATTGTTATAGCCTAATAGAGGAGAGGAGAGAATATTCAGAGCAGCTCTGTTCAGATGAATTAAACTTAAAGAGTGAGTTGTATCTCCTTAGATTTCATAAACTTGGAAGTTTCAAGATTTTCATCAATCTCCCACTTGTATGGTGGAAATGGATGTGGCTGTGTACTACAAAGATAAAGACGCAAAACATGGCAATTTTTAATTGACTAAAATTTTGTCAAAAGCTAAATTTACACCTTAAACATGAGATTTATCAACAAGCAGAAAACTATATTGATATTTCTCCATAACTAAACCACATTCAAATAATTATCCAATAAAGCCAATGTATCTTGTCTTATCTTCCTTAGTTCATGGAGAAATGTCTACATACAACCGGAGTATAAAAATAGAATGATAAGTGTCTTCTCTAAACCTTGAAAACAAAATCCGATCACATGACTGGCACCTTATTTAATTTCATTCCAGACAGAAAAAAAAACTGCAAGTGATAAAATTGCCTATGGGAAAGTTTAGCAGGAAATTTATAAGGTTCCTCTGTTGCTTGAGTTCATAGTGAAGCATGCACAGCTGTTTGCGACTGACACTTAGAACAGCAGATGAGAGCAAACTAGATGCAAATACAACAATTAAAGGAAGATCTTATTTCTTGGCAAATCAGTCAGCTCTGCATGAAACCTGCACCATCCCAATGTTCTGTGATGAATGTGTCACTCACTTCCTTTCATAAGACAATGCTTCGACAAACAGTACTAAGCCTCACCGATTATGTATTTAAAAGCTCTCACACCTCTCGTGCTGCTATCTGAGTGCTAATCGGTTGCACCTGCAGGAAGACGAAGATTTTCTGCATCAGCAGGAAAAATGCGCTTCTTATTTAATGTTTACTGAATACACTGCAATTAACAAAAGTTAGCACCAGCAATGTATGGGAGTAGATATGGTAAACGGACCAGCAGACCACTTATATACAAAGCTTTTTACTACAGAATATAAAACTGTAAGTTTGAAAAGTAACCATGGGCGATGAGTGGATCTGTTTTCTTGTCTGACCCAAACACAGATTTTAGGAAGAAGTTTGGGTTAGGCATTAGGCTCACCCCCAAACTTGCCCCCCACACGCTTAATTGATACCGATTGCGGCAATTAAACATGACGTGTCCGCTCATCCCAAGTCCTAAAAGAACAAAGACCACATTCAATAGCAGATGACTTTAGAATATGAAATATATTTAACTTAGAACTATTCAACTATTTACATACTCTGTAACCCATTTTATTCATTGCTTTTCTATCAAAACTGGATATTGGATAGGTGCAAAATTTGACCACCAATGACATCTTTGGGATCATTTCAAAGTTTCCCACCCACCATGTGTTCCATGTATCTTCATACAGATACCTAGGTCTGCCATTACTGTGCAAAATGGAAATAGAAATTCTTTGAAAATATCCAAGATTTTCCTATCATATTAATGTAAGGAGACATGTTGGACATATATCCCAGACTTAGAGGGAACCTATAATCAGGATTTTACATTTTCACCTAATGACAAGTTCCCATAGCCTCTTTAATACTCATTCCCAAACTGTTTTGTAATGAAACCTACTGCTTCCTGTCAAGGGTTGGGGTAAGTGAACCCCCTGGACCACCGCAGACGATGACACAAGCCAACACCTGGGATAGGAATCTAAGTGGCACCCGCTTTTCACCAGAGCCTTCAGCAAAGTGGGATGGTCTTGCTGCAGCGAGGTGCCACCAGGTCGTTCCACAGGTGCAACTTGTCCACAAGGTCGAGGTACAGGAACGGCAGGCAAACTCATAGTCAGGGACAGGCAGATGGTCAAGGCAGGTGGCAAAGATGCAAAGTCAGGGACGGAGCAGAAGGTCAAGGCTGGCAGCGGAGGAGCAAGGTCAGGGTCCGAGGTCACAACGGGAGATCAATACACAAGAATAACTCACAAGAAACAGCTTTCTCAATGGCAATTGCACAAAGATCCATCAGGGTGTGCAGGAAGAGGCAGGCTTAAATATTTTTCTGAAAATGGCCAGCTCCAAATAGCTTTTAATAGTTGATAAAATTTTATCTGACTCCCTTCCAACAAACTGCATTCCATCACAATGGGTTATTTATCTATCAGGGCTTCTACAACAGAAAATTGGCGTAGAAACCCTGAAATAATCTCAAGTACCTGGCAATCCACCAGCACTTACTTCTTCCTTTATGCCAGTTACACGCCAAAGCGGTGAGAGGATTGTGAACAGCAAAATCATAGCAAATTGTCACAGAATATCACAGAAAACAGAAGTACAAAGTCAATAACAGGCAGCGGTGTGTAAAACTAGCAGATGTAAATGGTGTGATCCCTGCAGCCGATTTATTCAGCCGGCCATCACACCAGTTGACACCTGAGACACACCCCCTGCTCAGGGAGGCATCTGACCTGCCACTCAAACAGCCTCCTGCAGAACATCACACCAGCTAAAAGCCAAGGAGCAAGGATGATGTAGAAGGTATCAGTTCAGATAGTTTTGACGTACTGAGTGAAACAATGTCTATTAAATGATAAAAAGGTAAGGGTTGGTGAAGGTGTTGAAAAGGCCACTTTAATCCTCTATAAAGGAATGTGGACATAACTGATATAATGTCTAGGTTGATTTTTCTGAGTTGTTGGCAGGTGTGTCAGATGTTATGGCCATAGCAAAAATGAGCAATCTGATGCGTTTCATATCCTACATGGCATCCTAATCGTACGATTAAGAATCCATGTAGGAATTGAAACGCATCAGATTGCTCATTTTTGCTATGGCCATAACATGTTTTCAAAGTTGTTTCAATAAAAGAAGTGTGTTTATCCACTACCTGCATGGAGCCTTTCACTGCTGGAATCATTTTTATTTTTATTTTTCCGCTATACATTAAATGTTACTTGGCTTCCTGTCTGCTATTACATGTGTGTCCTATAGACGTGTAGATAAACAAGCTGAGTCCCCTCCCCCTCCGCACTTCCTCATCCTCCCCTGTCCTCTGCCATAGCACCCAGTTCTATGGTTTTTATTGTTTGGATTATTCATTACTGTGTCTGTGGGAACCTGTCCCATGCTATGGTGACAAGTTTCCTTTAAATAACAATTATATTGATCAGAATAAAGAAAAAAACACTTCTTGCCTAAGGCCAGTTACATTGTTAATATCACCATATTGGATATTTCAGGGAAAAAATTCCTGCTCATAACTTCATATTAATAATAGATGTTGCACCGTGACTGCTGTAACATTTTTCCATTTGTCTCTACCAAAAATGGATCAGATATATAAATCTGCTTAACATGACCCACATTTTAAATTCTTTTTCATTTAAAAATTATATTATTTTGTTCTGAAATGCAATAAAAGTACTGTAATAATAAAAAATATATGTGTTAGTATTTAAGGGAACCTGCCATAAATATTTAGGCCCAGTGACAGGAGCATGATGATGTCCTTGTAAATTCTTGCATTACATAGAAAAGGGATTGTAAAGGTTGTATACAAATGGGTCAGAGAGGTGGAGAAAAGTCATGATAATCTACCTTTAGCTGATGCTACTTGTGATGATGTACAGGGCCTCTGGATCATCAATTTTGCCAGGATGGGACATCTTAGCATGACTCCTCTTCACTTCCATGACTCATTGCCCTCATTACTCCCAAGTATCCTTATACCTCTCCTATTGAAGCCTTTGACCAACTCTACCTCAGGCATATGGAAAAAATTCACACACATCCCACTACGCACCTTTTCTAGATCTTCAGTCACAGAATTGATACAAGGCACCAACAGAACATACACTTTCCTGCATAGAAAATGTCTTGAGTTAGCCAAAAATGAACTGTCCAAAAGGCACACAGTAACCCATAAAAAGGGTTACTAAAGACAGAACCACAAAAAAAGTTTCTACATTCTATGATTTTATAGTGCCCAAGGATTGTGCCATCAAACCCTCCTATATAGGTCGATGGGAAAAGGACCTGTGAATCTCTAGATCAAGCAAGCAAATTAGAGCCATACATATCAATTCACAGGGTTTTTCTAGGTGTGTTATGATAAAGGAGAACTCTTTCAAATCATAACACCAACTACACTAAAAGATAAAGGGATGATGCATTTGGACACTTTCTGGAGGTGCAAAACCCCCAAGGCCTTGCTGGCACACATCTATTGGGCTTGCCCAGTATTGAAACCATACAGGTCTAAAGAGGAGAACACCATAAATACAATCGCCAAGACACAAATCTCTTTAATGCCAGAATCAGTTCAGCTATGGCTACCCAAAGCTATTTGGCATCCCCAGAAATACCACTTGCCCACACTATTAGTACAAGTGACTAAATTGATGATACCAACTAAATGGCTCCAGCCAGACCCCCCAACTGTGCTAAATTGGTTGGCTAAAGTTGATAGCTTATATAACCTAAACAAACTAGCTCATTGGGAAGGAAGGTTACACCACAAGTTTTCTAGGATATGGGATCCTTGGTCGAAGTTCAAAGACAAGGTTGCAGACCCACCTCTAAATCCCTGACTTGGCCACTTCCACCTGAGGGGGGCACAACCAGGTCCAGGCTAATTCAAGACCCACTTTAGGTGTGATAAGATGTTCAGTCAAATCCAGACTAAGACACCAACTTTCTAATAAATTTCATTTAGCCTTGAATGGCAAATGGATATCACTTCATTGTAGCAGCACCTCTCCACACTGTGCCCCTAAAACACCACAGTCACTTACAGTGTCACCTTGATTAAAAACTATGTCCTTATTTATATAACTCTAATATAGCAACAGTGCCAGAACCCCCTCATTAATTTTTAACATAGCACTTCTCCCATTAATTAATATGTAGAACAGAAATCCCTTATAGCAGAGTGGCATCCCCCTCATTAAATCATATGTTGTCATAAGTCCCCCGCTTAACTTAATATGTTGCATAGCAGCCTTCCTTCAATATAGGATACAGTACACCCACTTATTTATTAAAATAAAGTTCAGAAAACTTAATTAATAGGAGGGGGTTTGCAGAATTCTGTATTAAAAAGTTATTCTGCTGTGATCTCTATAAATTAATATTAGTTCTGTATAAATTAATAATAGGGACTGTTGGACTCTAAATTAGTTTAAATTTAACAAAGTTCAGCAGCCCCCCCTTATTAATTAACATTCTGGAAAGCAGCCAGACCTCTTTGTTAATATCAAGCAAATGATTTTCTTCCCCTCACATGGCCTATGTCTGCCATCTGTGACTTCTATTGTTATGCCCCTGGGTCCAATAAAAGAATGTACATCTAACTTTGTACTATGTGCCTTTAAGATATGTGTTAATTTATCTGCTCCAATGCCTATTCCCACTAACATGACTCCACTTCCGTAACTCCTTTGGTAATTTTTTATTTACCATTCAATGTTCTTTTTCTGTGTAATGATGAATCTTCCAAAATATAGAAGGACATCATTGTGATACGCACACTGTCCTGGATTACATGTTGTAGTGCTTTATGGGTCTCGTGACAGGTTCTATTCAACAAGAAAACGTGCCCATATTTCCAATGGTGCTTTATAATTTTATACAAAAGTGATGCACTTCCCAAGGTAACTTAGCACTGGATGGAAAATGGCTTCTGTCTTTTGGCTTGATTTCTATCAGGGGTGGGGTGCCCGAAGAAAAACGAAGAAGTATCTAACTGATCGGGTTTTTGTTAATTCCTCTAACCCTGTGAATATTGAAAATTCTTTATTGAATAGAAATGACATTACATAATTTTTTAGAACTCAGAATTACACTATTACTATTTCTATTCCTCCAAAAATGTATTGGTAAATTGAAAACTGAGCATTATCTTTTCCGTTTTTTTCTAGAAGATGAATATACAGATACAAGCTTAAATTGTCACTAACTTTCCAGGAAACATTACATAAGTCCATGGTTCACTTATCCAATGCTAATTTTTCATTAATCCCTTACCAACGTGTGACATGTTAATACATCACATACGGCTTAAGTCGTATGGAGAGGCTTCACAGGCTGAGCCTTCTTCATACAAGGTGAGTGTTTGCTGCATGTTGCAGCGAACACCCACCGATAACACCAGTGTTCGGATTGCCGCCGCCAGTTTTGCTGGTAAAAAGCTTGGCTTTGATCATTGCCTCCCTTGACATCATCGGGGAGCAATAATCTGTTGGTCTTTGTAAGATCCATGGTTGTATAGCTTATTATAGCTGATTATTCGTAACAATGTGCCACTGTACTGTAGAATGGTAGAATATAGTAGGATCAGTCAGACAACCTATGGTTAAAGTAACCTTGGGGGTCTGAAAAATAGTAAAATAATTAATAAAAAAAAGTTTGAAAATATTTTTAAAAACATAAAATTTCACCCCCTTTCCCTAGAACTGATATAAAAAGAAATAAACAGTAAAAATCATAAACAAAATTGTCTGATCTATCAAAATATAATGATGGTTATTCCTTGCTTTTATCCTCGAAACGGAAAATAGTGCCCAAATGTCCAAAACTCCACTTTTTCGCCATTTTGCAAGATATAAAAAAATTTAATAAAAGGCCCTACAGTCCTTAAAATGGAAATGGAATTTGTTACACAGAAAACAAGTCCTCACACAGCTCTTTACATGGAAAAGTAAAAAAAAAAGACTTTGAAGGTGATGAGTGAAAAATGGAAAGAAACCCCCCAAAAAGTAAAAGGGGCCTGGTCTTTAAACAAAAAATGTAAAACTTGAATTTACCGCTTCCTTACTGCTGACAATAACAGTCTGAGACATACTATAAACTGCATTAAATTGAAAGGATGATCACAGTTTCCCTAGAGTTAAAGTCAAGGTTTGACTCTAGGATTCTGCAGGCCACTGGGTGACAGAGCCTCAGTGGGCCCCTTTGCAGTGAACTCACATGGTGCATTAAAAATTTAGAAACTAAAACAGTCTCCCGTTACCTAAAATATTCCCTAGTTTATCATAACAAATTAAAGCCTCATGGTTATTTTGTATAAGCCCCCCACACACCCTATGGAATCATTAGATACAGATCTCATCATCCCCATGGATTCCTTATGTACAGCCTTATGTGGGCCCCCCCAGCAACTCTGGTATGGCTGGCTCTGGCCCTGAATAAAGTACCCCACAGGCGTGAAATAATAGTAAAAAAAAAACACATATAAAAATAAGTAAAATCATAAACTTGTTAGGCACCCATGTGTTCCAAAAATTCCACTCTACCAAAATCCTTGTGAAGAACCCTGGAAAGGAAAAAAGCGCCCAGATGTCCAAATCGCCACCGTTTTCACCACTACGCAACATATAAGAATACTAAGAAAAAGGTTGTATAGTCCCCAAAATGATATCAACGAAAACGGCAGCTTGTCCCATCTGTTGGACAAATTTTTTCTTATTTTTTTAGCATTAAAACATAACAAAACCTATATAAACATCTCCATGATCTACCATCCCAATGAATAAAAGGGAGGTATGATATGGACAACACAGGAAAAAATGTAAAAACGAAGCGCCGAGAAATATGGTGCAAATGTGGGGGTTTTTTTCCAGCTTCCCTGTACAAACAACAAAATATAAAATTACTAGAAAGTACAATTTGTTCCGCAAATAATAAGCCTTAATATGTTGTTGTAAATGGAAAATTTACAAAGGTATTGCTTGTGGAAAGAGCGAAGTAAAAAAGCGAAAAATGTATGTAAAAGGAAAGGGTTAAAAAGCAATACCAGACCTTTCCTACAGGAAGACTGTTCTATCAATGTAATCACCAAGCTCTCTACATTACACATTCTCTTCACTGGCTTGAATTGTAAGAAGGGACTTGGCAGATAATCAGAACATGGGAGAAACTACTTGTAGCAAAGCCACAGAAAGTTCTGTTCTCAGTGGATTCATTTTATGGACAATACCCCGCAAGGAAAAGAAAAGTTAAGTATGTAAAGTAAAAACTAAACAAACAGTGCAGGCAAAACTAGATTATGGATCTTTTTGGGTTTATGACATTTATTCTACTTTCATGCCAAATGTCACTGGAAATATTTATGACAAGACTTAAAAGCTTTTTTCAAACTGAAATTAAAGCAATACAGTTCAGCAAATTGGAAAACGACTGAATGTGTGACCCGATATTATATTATTGGACTGGAAAGAACAATGTTAAATTGATTTATTAAAGTACAAAATAAACTTGTTCGTTTTGTTCTCTGGGATCTTTTTTGTGGTGACTTTTTCCCCTCCTAGAATTACCTTCTATTTAGCTTTAGCATCGCTCTGCTGCCATCTATGGACAGGATGGCTTAGTGATTAATGAGGTGTCATTACTTAACAGCTTTCATTTCTGCTGGATTTGTCATGTTGTATCCAAGTCATTTTCTTAATATGCAACTCGATTTTTGTAGAAAAAATGTAAAAGGAGAAATGTACTAAGGCTTAATCATTGCAGGTTACATGCTGCATACTCTCATCTCACTTCATCTGCACTAGCTGTATTCAGGGCTGGTTTTAGACAAAGTGGGGCCCTGGGCAAAACTAAAAGTGGGGCCCCAAAATAAAACTATTTTATGAACAGTCACATTCATTAAGAGTCTCCTTTTAGCCCTGCACAATAATAACACCTTGTAGTTACAAGCAGTAGTATGGTAAGGACATCTGTAATATGGGACTGTAGGAGAATTGTATAGGAGATAGACACGTGATTGGTAGATTGATGATAGAAGATAAGTATGAAAGATATTGATTTATAGATGGATGATAGAGTTACAGATGCATAAATATAAAATAGATTATAAATAGATAGATAGTTAGATTATAGGAGATAGATACAGTAGAACAGAGATAGAAGATCAAATGATAGATATATAGCTTGATACAAAGTAAAAGTCCAGGGCAGCACAGTTTAGTGGTGGGTGCAACAGCCGTAGATCCCTTGGCCAGGGTCCAAATAGTAGGTTCAGGAAGAGGCAGCACTCCAAAATCTGTAGTAAAAGGGTGAATCTTTATTCCATCAGTGCAACGTTTCGGTGTGGTGACACACCTTTTTCAAGCTTGAAAAGTTTCACTCTTTTACTACGGATTTTGGAGTGCTGCCTCTTCCTGAACCTAGATAGATAGATAGATAGATAGATAGATAGATAGATAGATAGATAGATAGATAGATAGATAGAGGATAGCTATAATAGATCAGAGATAAATAGGTATATAGAAAATATATAGATAAGTAGACAGACATAAAGCGAGATGAATGGTTAGATAGACAGATATATAGATAGGAAATAGACACATTACAGGATATAGATAACTAGACAGATAGATGGTAGATATATAGACAGGAGATAGATGATAAGCATCGTCTCCTGGGCATTCAACCAAGGGCTACTAAAGGAGCAATACATTATCTGCCTACAAAAGTACACTGCAGGGTGCCCCTTTCAGTCAGGGGGCCCTGGGCAAATTTTTCTGCCCCCTAACGCCAGCCCTAGCTATATTGTCCAAAGGTCAATTGCTTAGGAACTAAGAGTAAAATCAGAAATTCCTACTAAAATTAATATCAGAGTGCCATACAAAAATGTGGTTTTGTACTCCAAGAGTCATCTGAGTTGTGCTAGATTTTCATATCCGATTTTTACAACTCTGAGCTGCTACCTTTTCCACACCACCTCCTAGTAACACATGCATGTAAAATTACTTAAACTAGGATGATATCTGAGTGCTGTTTAAGTTGTTTTCACGTACCCATCGACTTTGAAGGGTGAGTTTCACGCACTACTGTGATCAGAGTAGACATAAGCTTAGCACTATACTATCAATGTGTATCAGTTCTGTCTGAGTGCTTTTAAAAGAAGACTCAGACAGAACTTGGACAAATTGTTTGTGGTCAAGGGACGTAAACCTCAAACACTGGCTCTGACTAACACTTCTGACTAAAAGGTAATGATTGTGTTTTCTATTGGTGTTATTTTTTTATAGTAATCCTGTCGGCCTTTTCTGTCGTGTGAATAAGGTGACTGCTGCAAAGAAAACCTTTTTGGAACCGGGAAGCATCAATCTTTTGTTAGGATTAGTGCTGAGATTGAAAATTGCAGGAAGTACATTTTATTAAATATGGAATATGTCAGAAATGCTTAAAAAATATATTTAACATAAAATCATCTTTTTTTTAACATATTCCTTTTAGTAATGCTTATATAGGTATGAAATGGGTTAAATGAATATCATTTGGTTAACAGGAAGTAATTTGACCTTGTAAAATGTATGGAGGTAAATTATAATTTGGTGACCTTCCGATACTGTCATGTCAAGGTAAGCTTTGCTAAGCCAATAAATCAGAAGCCCGGTGACATCTCATTTAAAGGGACACATCCCAGAAAGAGTTATGATTCTAGTGTTCAAGATTTACTGAAAATAAAAAAGACTATAGCTTATGAAATAGTAGCAGTCTCAGTAGGGACTGGCAATATAAATACATTATTGATTCAAAGAGTAGAATTAAGATGATTTGCAAATGACACTAAGAGAAAATAGTTTTATTTAAATTTGCAAAACTGACACTTAACTTTTAGCAGTAAATCATCCTGACACATATGCAGGAGCGCAAGCTGAGCGTGCAGATTTCAGGAGAAGGAACTTAATGGAAAAGGTCTCCATACATTAAGAAAGCCACAACTATGCTCTATAAAAAAGTATAGAGCTTCACTGCGATGTTTACCTGTATATTTTATACCTTGTCAAGTCATACCAGATGAGCTTACCGCTAATGGAACCATATGAGTTGACCACAAGAAATGTGTTTTAAGTGCCTACGTACTGTCTTAATTTTTAATAACTAATATACTCTAAGTTACCAGTAATACAAGAGTAAACTGGTAAAATAATGTTATCATCCATGGTTCTGTTCACAGCCACCAATTTTGCCCAATGTACCCTCAACATTAAATGGAAGCCTACAATAATGGGGGAATTATAGCTGGGAAGCTACAGAAAAGGGGCATTATAAGGAGAGAATAGAAAAGGTGGTATTTTAAATGGGGGTCAACAGAAAGGGAGCATTATAAGGAGGAAGTTACAGAAAAGGGGATCACATAAAAAGGGGACTACAGAAAAGGAGGGCTTTATACAGAGTTGGGTTCACAGGAAGGGACGTTATACTATTTGGTTACTGTGATGTTCTTTACCCCCTAGGGTATTTTTTTTTTCACAGGGGCCACATCAGCCTCATGGTTGCCCTAAAGGGGCAGAATGTAATTTTATTATTGCATAATTGTACTTCCACAGAATCACTATTACAATCAGCCCTGTAAGGGCAACCACAAAGCTGAACGTATTGTTAAATAACAATAACCTGAGGCTACATTCACATGTTGTGATTGCGTTGCTAAATGCAATGCCAACACAATCTTATTTCAATAGGACCTATCAATAGGTCAAGAGTCTTTGTGACCACAATGCAATAGCCACGTGTGAATGCAGTCTCAGGCATAAGTATGGCCAGTATGTGTCCTCACAGCAACCAATAGCCAGAGTACCCTCACAGTAGTCAGGGCACCAAAGAGCCATAGTGCCCCCCCCCCAGCAGCAGCCACAGTGCTCCGTCATCACCCATGCACCCCACATCACCCCCACAGCAGCAGCCATGGCGCCCTACACTTCCCCAGAAGCAGCCACAGTGCTCCGTAACCACCCATGCACCCCACACACACCCCAGCAGCAGCTACGGTGCCCTACACATCCCCAGAAGCATCCATACTACTCCAGCAGCCATACTGCCACTTATTAGTGCCCCCTCCCCCAATGGCCACACTGCCTCTCATATTTGCCCCTCCTCCCCCAGCAGCCACACTGCCCCTTATCGATGCCCTTTTCCCCGGCAGCCACAGTGCCCGTCATCTTTGTCCCCCTCCCCCAGCAGCCACACTGCCCCTTATCAGTGCCCCCTCCCCCAGCAGCCACACTTCCCCTTCTCAGTGCCCCCTCTCCCAGCAGCCATACTGCCCCTTATCAGTGCCCCCTGTCCCAACAGCCACACTACCCCTTATAAGTGCCCCCTCCCCCAGCAGCCACACTGCAGCTTATCAGTGACCCCTCCCCCAGCAGCTACAGAGCCCTTTATCCGGGTCCTCTCCCCTCCTCCAGCATCCACAGTGCTCCTTATCAGTGCCCCTCCCCCAGCAGCCACAGTGCCCCTTTTAAGTGCCTTCTCCCCTCTGCCAGCAGCCAAACTGCCTCTTATCAGTGTGCCCCCCCCCCCTGCAGCCACAGAGCCCTGCAGTGGGAAAAATCTTTGCACGCTCCCTCGAAGCCGCATACGACGTCTTTTTTGTCCTCAACCCCATGTGCGCCCATTGTATGCGCCAGCTCTGAAGGCGGCACATGTGCCGGCTTCTGAGCTGACAAATGCAGCATAGGGGCAGTGAACACAGGATCATTTAAGAGAAAAACACAGTGCAGAACACAGTGCAGAATAGATTACAGATGTTCGGCACATCTGCTTACTTGTCGGGAGATACGCGCGGAACGGCGCGAACAAAATAGCATGTGAAGAACAATATATATGTGTGTGAAGAACACATTGCAGATGTTTAAATACATCTGTAATGTGTTCTTCACACATATATATTGTTCTTCACATGCTATTTTGGGCGCACCGTTCCGTGCGCATCTCCCGACAAGTAAGCAGATGTGCCGAACATCTGTAATCTATTCTTCACTGTGTTCTGCACTGTGTTTTTATCTTAAATGATCCTGTGTTCACTGTGTTCACTGTGTTCAATGTTTTTATTCTATTCTTCACTGTTCTTCATTGTGTTTTTTTAATTAAATGCTCGATCGCGAGCAGGGGAAATAATGTTATTCTGGTCACCTAGCAACCCTTACGTTTAAAACGCATTGCACTCGCATTGCACTTGCAATGATTGCGAGTGCAATGCGTTCTTGATGCATCTCCATAGACTTGAATGGGGCGTGAAAACGAACGCAAGCACGCGCGTGAAAACCAACGCTAATGAAGAAAGACCCATTGAATACAATGGGACAGAGTGCAATGCAAGTTCTGCGCGTCAAATGCACGCGCAGAACTCGCGCGTGAAAAACGCCAGTGTGGAAGGGGCTTTAGTCATGATCTGACACCCGACGCATCGTGATCAGACAACCGGTAAAAAATTGGAACGGATATCACCTTAATTTTACCCACTAAACTGCTTATACTGCTTGTACATCACCACAAGTTAGCTACCAGTGAATCCACAGTGTTCGGCCCAATCTGATCATGACCCTGTTGTGTGTCCTGAGCCTTAGTGTGAACATGGTCATGCAGAACTAAAGACTTTTGTTCATATTATAACAATATGCTTTGATTCTTCAATAACAAGGATTGCTAATGATTCACATGTAACTGCTGGTGGCTTTAAAATTAGGTGAGAATTGTGTTGTTTGTAATGACATCAGACATTGGTCCACACACACAAATAGTAAATCCTGATTATATATTTATGGGATTGTTTGAAAAGGCAAATAAACCATAGCAGGAAATGAAGAACAGACCTTAGGGATAAAACTGAGATTAAGCTCCTTTTTTCTAGAACAATAAAAGATCTGGAGCTGGTTTACATGGAAAGTGTCCATTGATTTATTGATGACATTTAATTGTACAATGTGTTTGCAGGAGTAGAACAAACCTTGTTCTTTCCCATGCTATCATTTTTGTGTTGCTTGCCAATGGTTTAAATAGTATATGAAACATTATTATTTAACCTAAAAAAATTACCTTCTTAAACAATTCACATATTTATTAACAAAGCAGAATAGTTATTTCCGTTTGCCAAAATGCATGCATTATACTATGGTTTTACTTTAAAAATTCACTAATTTGCAATGACACATCCCATTGTAACGACATGTGACCCTAGCCTTGGGCCACTATTACACAACAGTTTTCTGGTCAGTATTTGGGAGACAAAATTAGCAATGCATCCTAAACTTGCACAATTACCATTCTACTTCCTCTCTGTAGGACCCATGAACCATTCAGCAGGCCTTACCTGTATAAATTGGATTTTTCACCGAACATAATTTTTACTCATTTAACCTCTTTAGGACTAAGTCATTGGAAGATTTAGCCTGACTTTTAAATCTGCACCACGTTATAACGTCTAAGAAGTTATAACTTTGTAACTATCATATCCAGGGTATTTTGAAATTGTTTACTTGTCACACATTGTACTTCAAATTAGTTGAAAAATTTGGACAATATATTTTGTGTTTAGTTATGAAAAATGTAAAAAATGTTCAGTTTTAAGTGAATTTGAGAGTCTGAAATAATAGTAAGCCCCTGTAAATTAAGAAATGATATAAACTTCACCCCTCAATGTATAAAAGAAAATTAACTTCAAGAAGTTTGTTAATCCTGAATGTGTTTGTCAGGGGTTAAAACAGGTGCAATTTACAAACTGTAATTCTTTTAGATAATACATTTATTTTGACCAAAAATTAAACATTCACAATGGATTTAATGACGATAAGCTCGACAAAGTTTGATCCCAAAATTCTCCCATGTATGCCGAAACCCCATATAAATTGCTGTATGGGCACACAGCTAGGCATAGAACGGAAGAAGTGCCACTTAGAGCAGATTTGCAGGCTATAAAAGTGTTTCCTTTTTTTGTAATGTGTTCTACTTTTATTTTTTCTTAGAATGGCCAAGTACAATGCACTTTATAAAATGTACTTTATAAAATATGCTAATGAGTTTGAGGTACGCTGTAGAGCACCTCATTGCTTCGATGCAAGCTAATTAATGCACACCCTAGGCAGTGATCTGAGAACTGGTGACATCACTGGCTCTCGATGGAAATCTTATGCATGCACGATAACACCTCCTTGTGCAGTTCTCTTTAGATTGGAAAAGAAACTCATGTCATCTACAGTATATAAAAATGGTCTAGCCAGACTCTTTTTGCTGCAAAAGTTAAGATCTTTTAACATATGTGGAAAGATGTTACAAATGTTTGATAACAAGGAAGTGGCAAGCTGCATATTGGGGAATAATCGAGAAAACAATTAAGATAATTATTATTAAAGTTTTTATCTATCTATTTAGAAAGGATACAATGTTGATAGCATGGTAAAAGAAAAGAGATGCTAAGAAGCAGATTTAAGAAGGAAAACAGATTTGTGGCAGTAAAAACACCCAAAACACCTTTGTGCATTGTCCTGGAACCTGTAGTAAATCCTGCAGCAACAATAAACATGCTTCTTGTTTATAACCTGGATTGAAAGCCATTTTGAAGGTTTAGATTTTTTAATGTAGTATGTGGATTGCCCGAGCACACACACTATTAGCTTAAAGGGGTTTTCCATGTTTCCAAGCCATTTACTATCCACAGATTCAACTATTCATTGTAGATAACATACATTCTTGGGACAACACATTTAAATCCAAGCTACTTTTACAAGGGCAGTAAGTCGCTGCAGGTAAGCCACCACAGCCTTATAATAGCGGTCCAAGTGTACTTTTACACTGTTTATCTTGTACTGGTAGTCATTGGGTTAAAAAGGTTACAAAGTCTCTACTTCTGAAAGCTTGCTCCAGGCGCAGTCTTCCTTCTATTTTATATGCTGTAAAGCCAGCATGTGCTAAAAATGGCAAGGGGTCAATAAATAGTCACCAAAAAAGTGACAGCCTCAGCAGGAAGGCCTATAGCAGCAACTTAAACAATGAAGAAAAAAAGCTGTCATTTTATTTAACAGCTTTTTCACAATAGACTCAGAAATATATTTTCTTGCCAACCTCTTTGTTTGCAAGTTTTAAATAAAATTGAAGGCTGCCATAATAAAGAAAAGATAAAAAGACAAAAAGATTGTTTATGGAGAACAATGTCCCCACATATAATGTATGTTGCCTCCTAATAATACTAACTACAGATTATATTACAACATGTAGATGAAGGATCTTACAAATAGCTGGTCAGAAAATCAGTTATGGGACAATTTTCTGTCCTTTGGAAAACATTTTTTTTAGTACAATAACAATATAAACACTTTATAGATGAAGCCATTCTGAAAAACTTACAGGGGCACATTTACTTACAGGATCACCCGAGTGCACTTAAAGTGCATTGTCCTTCTATAATGCAGTGTGTGGCGATTCACTAAGTTAATGCGCCTGAAATCATGAATCTGTCGCTTCCCTGCAGTGGCCAGACAGCTTTTACCATCTTTTTTGTGGTGCAACTTTAACATAGGGTGTACGACACAATTTAAAAGTTAAATACTGTGCTCAGTCCGAATCAGCCAGACTGTTCTTTAGCACGCCCCCAATTTGTGTCGTGTGGAAGCAAGCGCAGCTGCCCCACATAAAGGGTCACGTGTAGAGATGAGCGAGCACTAAAATGCTCGGGTACTCGTTATTCGAGACGAACCTTTCCCGATGCTCGAGTGCTCGTCTCGAATAACGAGCCCCATTGAAGTCAATGGGAGATTTGAGCATTTTTCAAGGGCACCAAGGCTCTGAACAGGGAAGCTTGGCCAAACACCTGGGAACCTCAGAAAAGGATGGAAACACCACGGAAATGGACAGGAAACAGCAGGGGCAGCATGCATGGATGCCTTTGAGGCTGCTTAATCGTACCATTATGCGAAAATTATGGGCAACAGCATGGCCATGACAGAGTGACCGAATGAGGCTAGATAGCATCTAAAACATGCAATAATTGACCCTGACACTATAGGGGATGGCATGCAGAGGTTGCGGCAGCAGCGGCAGGCTAGAGAGTGTCATGGCGACATACCCTAAATGGGCTCAGGCTTCAAACCAATGGGTGGCAGAGAGGAACCAAAGGAGGTGAGCAAGAAGCGCTGAAATGATTTCCTATGTGAACAAAAGGTTGACGGTATATTAAGTCGATAACACAGCATGGTGACGACATAGTGATCAAGTTCCATAACGTGTCTGGTGAAACACCCGAAAAATGAGCCTGACACAGCTCTTTTGATAAGGGGATGACATGGGGAGGCAGCCATGGAGACGACTTCCATGATTAAGAGCGACAGTATGGAGCATTCATATTGCGCTGCTATGATTGCAATTTCAGGTCTCCAGCATGGCGGCGACAGATGGGCCGAGTTCCACTATGTATCTGGTGAAACACCTGAAAATTCTGCCTGACACAGCTCGTTTGATAAGGGGATGATGTGCTACATATCCTCTCGTGCTCCAGCGTCTGGGGAATAGAGAGTTGAAATGAGACATTGGTGGACGCTGTGGAGGATCGTGGAGGCAAAATGGACAGGAAACAGCAGGGGCAGCATGCATGGATGCCTCTGAGGCTGCCTAATCTTGGGATGGAGCTGGCGGTCCGCTGCTAGGCGAGCTTTCGCTTGTCCAAGCCCCTGTCTCTCGGCTCCTCCCCACCCAAAATGGGCCTGGGGGCCAGAAGCGTTTACTTTGAAAAAATTATAATTTTCAAAGCAGGCCGGGTCGTTTGAATATTTCACCTAGGAATAATGGAATAGCATAGTGGTTCTATTTTTAATAGTTTTTTCGGAAATGGTTCCATGATTAAGAGCGACAGTATGGGGCATCCATATTGCGCTGCTATGATTGCAACTTCCGGTCTCCAGCATGGCGGCGACAGATGGGCCAAGTTCCACTATGTATCTGGTGAAACACCTGAAAATTCTGCCTGACACAGCTCGTTTAATAAGGGGACGATGTATGGAGGCAGTGAAGTAGTAGTAGATTAAAGGTGCTGCAGTTAAATCTATGTTAGTTGGATCTTGGGATGGAGCTGGCGCTCCGCTGCCAGGCGAGTTTTTTGCCAATCCAAGCCCCTGTCTCTTGGCTCCTCCCCAAACAGCACTTCTAAGAACCTTTTGTATAACATCAAGTGTAGTAGTGTTCTTATAAGTTTGGGTTATGGCGGGTGAGGAGAATGTAAACAGATGCACAAGAAGCACTGAAATAATATTGGTAAATGATAAAAGTTTGCCAGTATATTTTGTGGATTACACAGCAGGGTGGCGACAAAGTTAACAAGTTTGATGTGGAAGCCATGAAAACAACTCAAAATTCTGCCTGACACAGCTCGTTTGATAAGGGGACCATGTATGGAGGCAGCTATATGGACGACTTTTGAAGGCAGCTATGGTAATGACGTGTGGAGGTAGCAATGGAGACAATGTGTGGAGGCAGCTAAAAAGACGACGTGTGGAGGCTGCTATGGAGACAATTTAATTTGGATAGTGTCCGCATGTGGCAGTCCAAAAAAGTTTTCAAACCAGAGGAGCAGGTAGGTGGTCCTCCAGAAAAATTAAATAAATTAAGTGCCTGTATGTGGCAGTCCAAAAAAGTTTTCAAACCAGAGGAGCAGGTAGGTGGTCCTCCATAAAAATTAAATAGATTGAGTGCTGTATGTGGCACTCCCAAAAATTGTTTAAAAAAGAGGACCGGGTAGGTGGACCTCCAGAAAAATTAAATACATAGAGTACTATAGCTAGAGCCAGTTGGCCCTGGAAAAAAATAGCCAGTTTCCTCTGCTTTAGTGTACAAAGAGGAGGAGAAGGAGGAAAATGAGGAGGAGGAGTGCATACATTATTCAGGTTGAGCTTCTTTCACCTGGTGGAGAATGGAAATCCTGAGAAATCCAGGCTTTATTCATCTTGATAAGCGTCAGCCTGTCAGCGCTGTCAGTTGACAGGCGTGTACGCTTATCGGTGATGATGCCACCAGCTGCACTGAAAACCCGCTCGGACAACACGCTAGCCGCAGGGCAGGCAAGAACCTCCAAGGCGTACAGCGCCAGTTCGTGCCACATGTCCAGCTTTGAAACCCAGTAGTTGTAGGGAGCTGTGTGATCATTTAGGACGATGGTATGGTCAGCTACTTACTCCCTCACCATCTTTCTGTAAAGATCAGCCCTACTCTGCCGAGACTGGGGACAGGTGACAGTGTCTTGCTGGGGTGACATAAAACTGGCAAAGGCCTTGTAAAGCGTACCCCTGCCAGTGCTGGACAAGCTGCCTGCTCGCCTACTCTCCCTAGCTACCTTTCCCGCAGAAGTACGCCCTCGCGTACTTCTAGCGCTGTCAGAAGGGAAATACTGTTTCAGCTTGTGCACCAGGGCCTGCTGGTATTCATGCATTCTCACACTCCTTTCCTCTCCAGGGATGAGAGTGGAAAGATTTTGCTTGTACCGTGGGTCCAGGAGAGTGAATACCCAGTAATCGGTGCTGGAATAAATTCTTTGAACGCGAGGGTCACGGGATAGGCAGCCTAGCATGAAATCTGCCATATGCGCCAGAGTCCCAACGCGCAAGAATTCACTCCCCTCACTGGCCTGACTGTCCATTTCTTCCTCCTCCAACTCCTCTTCTTCTGCCCATACACGCTGAACAGTGAATGACTAAACAACGGTCCCCTCTTGTGTCTCTCCAACATTCTCCTCCTCTTCCTCCTCATCCTCCTCCACCTCCTCCGATATGCGCTGAGAAACAGACCTAAGGGTACTTTGGCTATCAACAAGGGAATCTTCTTCCCCCATCTCTTGTGACGAGCGCAAAGCTTCTGACTTCATGCTGACCAGAGAGTTTTTCAACAGGCCAAGCAGCGGGATGGTGAGGCTGATGATGACGGCATCGCCACTGACCATCTGTGTTGACTCCTCAAAGTTACTCAGCGTCGGCAGTATATGACCAGCCCCAGGGTCAGACTTGGTCCCAGCCTCCACCAAGTTAACCTATGTGCCGTCAGCGATATATAGTGGCCCTGCCCGGCAGCACTCGTCCACGTGTCCGTGGTCATGTGGACCTTGTCAGAAACGGCGTTGGTCAGGGTACGGATGATGTTCTCTGACACGTGCTTGTGCAGGGCTGGGACGGCACATCGGGAAAAGTAGTGGCGGCTGGGGACCGAATACTGAGGGGCGGCCGCCGCCATGAGGTTTCGAAAGGCCTCAGTCTCTACCAGCCTATAGGGCAGCATCTCCAGGCTAAGAAGTTTGGAGATGTGGACATTGAGGGCTTGGGCGTGTGGGTGGGTTGCACTATACTTCATTTTGCGCTCCAGCGTCTGGGGTATGGAGAGCTGAACGCTGATGGATGCTGTGGAGGATCGTGGAGGCGAAGATAGGGTTTTTGCACGGGAGGTGTTTGGGCCAAGGTCCTGGGCAGGGGGCTGACTAGCAGATGACACAGGGGAAGGAGCAGTGGTGTGCCCGGACGGAGGTGAATTAAAGTGTAAACTTAAATTATTATTTTTTTGTGTTTATTTTTTTTGTTTTTTGTTTTTTTAAACAAACCAATGCTATCCTATTGCTATGGCAAGTTTCTAACCTACACTGACAGCACACAACTAAATTTTGTGCTGTGCCTGATGAATTTGAGTTATAGAAAGAAATATACGTAAAAAAAATTAAATCAGAAGACTCTGCCTAACTCAAATCAAACCCCTAATAAATTGTCCCACTTCGGTGTTTGAGGTGGATATGTGTGTCACTAAGAGCTAAACACAACGGTCGCAAGTCTCCCAGCAAATTCCTCACAATATGGTGCTAGCTGCACAACTAATGCCAGCAAGCCCAGCCACAAGCAAACAAAAAAAAAAGTAAAATATAACGCTAATGTAGGCCTAAATAAGCCGTTGGGGTTCTCGTATGGCTATTTTCTAGCCTACACTGAAAGCACACTGCTTTGCCAGATTAATTTGAGTTATAAAAAAAAATAAACGTAAAAAAAAATAAATCAGCAGACTCTGCCTAATTCAAATCAAACCCCTAATAAATTGTCCCACTTCGGTGTTTGAGGTGGATATGTGTGTCACTAAGAGCTAAACACAACGGTCGCAGGCCTCCCAGCAAATTCCTCACAATATGGTACTAGCTGCACTACTAATACCAGCAAGCCCAGCCACAAGCAAACAAAAAAAAAAGTAAAATATAACGCTATTGTAGGCCTAAGTAAGCCGTTGGGGTTCTCCTATGGCTATTTTCTAGCCTACACTGAAAGCTCACTGCTTTGCCAGATTACTTTGAGTTATAAAAAAAAATAAACGTAAAAAAAAATAAATCAGCAGACTCTGCCTAATTCAAATCAAACCCCTAATAAATTGTCCCACTTCGGTGTTTGAGGTGGATATGTGTGTCACTAAGAGCTAAACACAACGGTCGCAAGTCTCCCTGCAAATTACTCACAATATGGTACTAGCTGCACTACTTTTGGCAGCAAGCCCAGCCACAAGCAAACCAAAAAAAGTTAAATATAACGCTATTGTAGGCCTAAGTAAGCCGTTGGGGTTCTCCTATGGCTATTTTCTAGCCTACAGTGAAAGCACACTGCTTTGCAAGATGACTTTGAGTTATAAAAAGAAATAAACCTAAAAAAAATAAATCAGCAGACTCTGCCTAATTCAAATCAAACCCCTAATAAATTGTCCCACTTCAGTGTTTAAGGTGGATATGCGTTTCACTAAGAGCTAAACACAACGGTAGCAAGTCTCCCTGCAAATTACTCACAATATGGTACTAGCTGCACTACTTTTGGCAGCAAGCCCAGCCACAGGCAAACCAAAAAAAAGTAAAATAAAACGTTATTGTAGCCCTAAGAAGGACTGTTGGGTTCTTGTGGAATCACTCCTGCCTAACACTATTCTAATAGAACACCCTAACGCTTTCCCTGACCAGCAGCAGCTCTCTCCCTAGCGGCATCCAGACAGAGAATGATGCGAGCAGCGCGGGCAGGGGCTAGTCTATTCCAGGGTCACCTGATCAGGCCAGCCAACCACTGCTATCGACGTAAGGGTACCACGTCATGCTGGGTGGAGTGCAGAGTCTCCTGGCTTGTGATTGGCTCTGTTTCTGGCCGCCAAAAATCACAACGGCGGGAGATGCCATTTTCTCGAGCGGGCGAAGTATTCATCCGAGCAACGAGCAGTTTCGAGTACGCTAATGCTCGAACGAGCATCAAGCTCGGACGAGTATGTTCGCTCATCTCTAGTCACGTGCAGACAGTGCATACCTATGCAAGCTGTTTTACCCCCGAAAAAGGTGGACAGTCCGACAAAAGTGTGCAGCACGACCCTTAGTATATGAGCCCCACAGTCTTCCTTTACTTGGAGGAAAGCCATGGTAAAGACAGCTAACTTTTTAATACAGCTCTGTTCAGCAATGTTTAAAAGAGGAGTCAGCAGATGAAGAAAAGCGCAAAGTATGTATAATATAACAGTAGTTTTATAACTGTTGTATCTGTGGGTTGGTCGCTACACAAACTGCGCTTACCTTGTTCTCATGGATGAAGACAATAAGGTGTAGATGAAGAAAATCCCAGCAACTCGAGGTAGAAGTAAAGTTTTTCTTAATTGCAAATCAAATGAATAACATAACAAAATAGCATCTGCACAGCTCAGGATGCGTTTCGGCTCTCCTGAGCCTATTAAAACTGGTAACAAATACTCAAACACTGACACACTACATAATACACATGGCTCCATCTTCCAATATAGTATATTGTGACAGTATAGTGACTTCCGAGTCATCGAGTGGTAGTACTCCAGTTGCTATGTTGGCAATTCAATGTTCTGATGTTCATGTGACATAATCACCTAAGTGAGTCTTTCGAAATATTATAACAAAGTTATAGACAAGGTATCTAAGTAAGTAAGCCATTTGTTAAATATGCCAGATAAATCAAAGCAGTACTTTTCATATTATAGTACAGATGTTTATAGCTTACAAAGACTTGTTAAAGATAAGATATATAATAATACACATAAGTCAGAAAATCACAAATATGAGTTTAGTAAATGTTAGTTGGTTGGCCACAAATACAGGCTTCATCAAATGTATTCTGTATCTAAAAAAGAAAGGACAATAGGTAAGTACAATATTACAGTTTATTAATTTCATAACCTCTATTTAATCCCCTCGGATCCAAAGTTTTCCTTTCACATAAGTCTCTCTGTGTAATAACAATTTATTAATATCTCCACTCCTCCTTAGGGGGACTATTGTTTCATCTAAGCAATAATGGTAATGCTCATTGAAATGACTGGCTAGTGGGAGAAGTAATTTACCACACTGGGTTGTGGATTTATGTCGTCCATTGACTTTGCCCATAAGCTGACGAGTTTATCTGCAGGGACATTTTCCTGTATGGAGATGAAAGAAATATTTGCTCTTTTCCCATGAAGGAAAGTTAGTCCCTATCCACGGGATAGAGCCTAACTTGTTGATCAGTGGGGGGTCTCAGTGCGAAAATAAGTGCTCCGTCAATTAATTCAGAATTGATTGTTAGATCAGATCTGGGTTGTGAGAAATGGGTCCCAAGGCAAACTTTTCTAACTTCTCAAAAGAAATGGACTTTCCCATGTCTACAGCACCAGCAGTGCAATAATGTAATTAAAGGGTTTTTTCCATGAAGGAAAGTTAAGCCTTATCCTTGGTGGTGGTGGAAAGCTGAATAGCTTTCTTTTCCTTTCCATGACCGGTGGGTATTCCTACAGCAGTTTACAGCCAAAGGTTATGACCATCCATCCTTCTTCCTTACTCAGTACTTGAGGCCCATACCCCTTCCTATCTTTACTACACTCCTGTCCATCCCACTGCAACTTGGTGGTGGTGGTAGAACGATATACCTATTGACATTATACATTATGGATGACATTATGGATGACATTATACATATGGGTGGAAAAAGAGCTCCTACTTCTGAAATCAGAAACACTATCTCATAATTTCATGTGTTTTCATCTAAAAAATCCTATATTTTCCCTCTCCAAACTAAATTATCACTGGTTTTATGACAATTGTGGTTTATATTTTGGCATCTGAAGTCTTAATTCTTATAGCCTTGTGAAAATATTTGAAAGCTCTTCCTACCAGTGTCCTCTAATGTTCCTTCTTTCTAATGGACTTTCCTTCAGAACCAGTTCCATAGGGTCATAGGGAATGTGATGTCTTTCAGTCAAGTTATAATGGCTTCCTGTACAGCTTGATACATATGTATATTTTGTTTCATATTTTCAGTTCATAGCAAAATATCTCTATCTATTTTATTGGCACTTCTGTTTCATATGTTTTCTGTACCACGAAAGATAAGTGATGTTGACAAGAATTTTCACATCCCAATTAGATATAGTTTCAGTTTTTCATATAGGGTGAAGACAGAAGAGCAATTACAATCACTGGAAAGTGTTACTCATCAGAATATTTGACTGTTGATGTGTGGGAGATTGTAAACAACCTGTCAGCAAACTGATTAAGATACAGAAATTCTGCGCCATCCATTAAACGTGTGTAAAATATAGCAACAATGAATGAAGACCTCCCTCCCTCGTGAAGTGAATGATATTCGACAGCAAGAGACTGCTAAATTTTGCTTTGCTCTATGAACATCAAATACAGTTCAATAGCACCATCTAGTGCAAGATACAATGCTCCTACTGGCAAATCAGCACATAGAAGGTAACATTCCCATTTTAACAAGTAATGGATATTGTTTGTATAATGAAAAGTTATACAAATTTCCATTAAACTTTTTGTATCAATTCTTCAAGGTTGATCAAGGATCTCTGCTTGCTGTCTATAAAAAGCTTCATTGTTTATTTCCAGTGAACAGAAATCTGACCATGGTCACACAGGTGCACGGCTCGTTATATCACACAGGTCAACATCTGAAAAGAGGTTGTATGTTCTTTCCGTGTTTGCGTGGGTTTCCTCCGTGTCTTCCGGTTTCCTCCCACACTTCAAAACATGCTGTTAGGTTGATAAGATTGTGAGCCCCATGGGGACAAGGACTGATTTTGCAAGCTCTGTGTAACACTGTGTAATCCGTGTGTGCTATATAATTACAGGAATTATTACTATAATAGAAGATAAAGATGATAGAGATTTCTAGATGTTGAACTATAAAGTAGATTATATATACAGTAGATAGATATGAGAGATAAATACAGTACAAGCGAGATATATAAAAAAGGTCATTTACAAATAAAACCGAAATTACAGCAAAAAGAATTAAAGTAAACTGCAAGAAACCATATATTTTCTGAAACCAGACAATGCCCCATTTTCTAAATTGCATTAAAGAGTTTATAGACATAGGCGCCTTCATCCAATTTTGATTCAAACTGAAATATTTTAAAATTGGAATTTGATGGCAAAAAATGTTCTCCAAACAGAAAATATTTACCTTCACATATCCTAAATGTAATAGATGGACATTAGAGATGAGCGAACATACTCGTCCGAGCTTGATGCTCGATCGAGCATTAGCGTGCTCGTAACTGCTCGTTGCTCGGACGAGTATTTCGCCCGCTCGAGAAAATGGCAGCTCCCGCCGTTTTGCTTTTTTGCGGCCAGAAACAGAGCCAATCACAAGCCAGGAGACTCTGCACTCCACCCAGCATGACGTGGTACCCTTACACGTCGATAGCAGTGGTTGGCTGGCCAGATCAGGTGACCCTGGGATAGACTAGCCGCTGCCCGCACTGCTCGGATCATTCTCTGTCTGGATGCCGCTAGGGAGAGAGCTGCTGCTGGTCAGGGAAAGCGTTAGGGTGTTCTATTAGCTTACTGTTAGGCAGGAGTGATTCTACAACAGCCCTTCTTAGGGCTACAATAACGTTATCCTTTTTTTTTTATTTGCTTGTGGCTGGGCTTGCTGGCACTAGTAGTGCAGCTAGTACCATATTGTGAGGAATTAGCAGGGGGACTTGCTACCGTTGTGTTTAGCTCTTAGTGACACACATATCCACCTCAAACACCAAAGTGGGAAAATTTATTAGGGGTTTGATTTCAATTAGGCACAGTCTGCCAGTTTCTTTTTATTTTACGTTTATTTTTTTCATAACTCAGCGTCATCTCATCTTGCATAGTAGTGTGCTTTAATACTTGGCTAGAAAATAGCCATAGGAGAATCCAAACGGCTTACTTACGCCTACAGTAGCGTTATATATATTTGATTTCTGGTTGATCTGCTGGTGGCTGTAGTTGTTGCAGTGCATCTACTAGCAAATTGTGAGCAATTTGGAGTGAGACTTGCGACCACTGTGTTTTGCGCTTAGTGACGCACATATCCACCGCAAAGACCGAAGTGGGAAAATTTATTAGGGCCCGGGGTTGGATTTCAATTAGGCACAGTCTGCCATTTCCTTTTTTATTTTACGTTTATTTTTTTCATAACTCAGCGTCATCTCATCTGGCATAGTAGTGTGCTTTAATACTTGGCTAGAAAATAGCCATAGGAGAATCCAAACGGCTTACTTACACCTACAGTAGCGTTATATATATTTGATTTCTGGTTTATCTGCTGGTGGCTGTAGTTGTTGCAGTGCATCTACTAGCAAATTGTGAGCAATTTGGAGTGAGACTTGCGACCACTGTGTTTTGCGCTTAGTGACGCACATATCCATCGCAAAGACCGAAGTGGGAAAATTTATTAGGGCCCGGGGTTGGATTTCAATTAGGCACAGTCTGCCATTTCCTTTTTTATTTTACGTTTATTTTTTTCATAACTCAGCGTCATCTCATCTGGCATAGTAGTGTGCTTTAATACTTGGCTAGAAAATAGCCATAGGAGAATCCAAACGGCTTACTTACGCCTACAGTAGCGTTATATATATTTGATTTCTGGTTTATCTGCTGGTGGCTGTAGTTGTTACAGTGCATCTACTAGCAAATTGTGAGCAATTTGGAGTGAGACTTGCGACCACTGTGTTTTGCGCTTAGTGACGCACATATCCATCGCAAAGACCGAAGTGGGAAAATTTATTAGGGCCCGGGGTTGGATTTCAATTAGGCACAGTCTGCCATTTCCTTTTTTATTTTACGTTTATTTTTTTCATAACTCAGCGTCATCTCATCTGGCATAGCAGTGTGCTTTAATACTTGGCTAGAAAATAGCCATAGGAGAATCCAAACGGCTTACTTACGCCTACAGTAGCGTTATATATATTTGATTTCTGGTTGATCTGCTGGTGGCTGTAGTTGTTACAGTGCATCTACTAGCAAATTGTGAGCAATTTGGAGTGAGACTTGCGACCACTGTGTTTTGCGCTTAGTGACGCACATATCCATCGCAAAGACCGAAGTGGGAAAATTTATTAGGGCCCGGGGTTGGATTTCAATTAGGCACAGTCTGCCATTTCCTTTTTTATTTTACGTTTATTTTTTTCATAACTCAGCGTCATCTCATCTGGCATAGCAGTGTGCTTTCATACTTGGCTATGAAATAGCCATAGCCATAGCCAATAGCCATAGCAATAGGATAGCATCGTTTGGTTTTAAAAACTAAAAAACACAAAAAAAAAAAAAAAACACAAAAAAAAGGTAAAAAATAAAATTAAAGTTATAACTCTCATTTTCAAAATGTTTAACCCGAGGGCTAGGGGTAGCGGACGAGGGCGGGGATGTGGGCGTCCAACTACTGCAGGGGTCAGAGGCCGTGGTCCTGGGCGGGGTGAGACACCACCTGCTGATGAGGGAGCAGGGGAACGCCGCAGAGCTACACTCCCTAGGTTCATGTCTGAAGTTACTGGGACTCGTGGTAGAGCACTGTTGAGGCCAGAACAGTGCGAACAGGTGATGTCGTGGATTGCCGACAATGCTTCGAGCAATTTGTCCACCAGTCAGTCTTCCACGCAGTCCACCCATGTCACCGAAATCGGCACTCCTCCAGCTCCTGCACCTCAGCCTCCTCCCCCCCAGTCTGCCCCCTCCCAGCAAAATTTGCCATTTGAACCGGCATACTCTGAGGAACTGTTTTCTGGACCCTTCCCACAGTCACAAACCACTTGTCCGGTTACTGATGAGCAATTTTCCGATGCCCAGGTTTTCCACCAGTCGCAGTCTGTGGGTGATGATGACCTTGTTGACGTAGTGGAAGAAGTGTGTAAAGAGGTGTCCGACGATGAGGAGACACGGTTGTCAGACAGTGGGGAAGTTGTTGTCAGGGCAGGAAGTCCGAGGGGGGAGCAGACTGAGGGATCGGAGGATGATGAGGTGACAGACCCAAGCTGGGTTGAGAGGTCGGGTGAACACAGTGCTTCTGAGACGGAGGAGAGTCCTCGACCAGAACAGGTTGGAAGAGGCAGTGGTGGGGCCAGACGGAGAGGCAGGGCCAGAGCTGGTGCATCAGCGCCAAATGTGTCAACTAGTGAAGCTCCCGTGGCGAGGGCTCCTGCGGCGAGGGCTAGATTTTCAGAAGTCTGGAGGTTCTTTAAGGAAACACCGGATGACCGACGGACTGTGGTGTGCCACATTTGCCAAACCAGGATCAGCAGGGGTTCCACCACTACTAGCTTAACTACCACCAGTATGCGCAGGCATATGAATGCTAAACACCCCACTTAGTGGCAACAAGCGCGTTCACCTCCGGCCGTGCACACCACTGCTTCTTCCCCTGTGTCAGCTGATAGTCAGCCCCCTGCCCAGGACCCTGCCACAAAAACCCCATCGTCGCCTCCACGATCCTCCACAGCATCCACCAGCGTTCAGCTCTCCATACCCCAGACGCTGGAGCGGAAACGCAAATATAGTGCAACCCACCCGCACGCCCAAGCCCTTAATGTGCACATCTCCAGATTGCTAAGCCTGGAGATGCTGCCCTATAGGCTAGTAGAGACCGAGGCCTTTCACAGCCTCATGGCGGCGGCCGCCCCTCGGTATTCGGTCCCCAGCCGCCACTACTTTTCCCGATGTGCCGTCCCAGCCCTGCACCAGCACGTGTCAGACAACATAATCCGTGCCCTGACCAACGCCGTTTCTGACAAGGTCCACCTGACCACGGACACGTGGACGAGTGCTGCCGGGCAGGGCCACTATATATCGCTGACGGCACATTGGGTTAATTTGGTGGAGGCTGGGACCGAGTCTGACCCTGCGGCTGGTCATATACTACCGACGCCGAGGATTGCGGGGCCTACCTCGGTCCAGGTGTTTCAGGCCTACTATGCCTCCTCCTCCCACCCCTCCTCCACCTCCTCCTCCGAACGACCATCCGTGGGCATGGCGCCATCAGTCGGTAGCTCTAGGCACAGCAGCAGTGCCGTCGCTAAGCGACAGCAGGCGGTGCTCAAACTGCTGAGCCTAGGCGATAAAAGGCACACCGCCCAAGAACTATTACAGGGCATCACGGCGCAGACTGATCTGTGGCTGGCACCGCTGAACCTGAAGCCAGGCATGGTTGTGTGTGACAACGGCCGTAACCTGGTGGCGGCTCTGCAACTCGGCAGACTGACACATGTGCCATGCCTGGCCCATGTGTTAAATCTGATAGTTCAGCGTTTCCTCAAGACATACCCCAATCTGTCTGATTTGCTCACGAAGGTGCGCCGCATCTGTGCGCATTTCAGGAAGTCCAGCACAGATGCTGCCACTCTCAGGGCAGCGCAGCGCCGCCTCCAACTGCCCGCTCACCGACTGTTGTGCGACGTGCCCACGAGGTGGAATTCAACACTGACCATGTTATCCAGAGTTTACCAGCAGCGCCGAGCGATTGTAGACTGCCAGATGTCAACTTCCACCAGAACTGGTAGTCAGGTCAGTCAGCTTCCTCAAGTCTACAATGAGGAGGGGACGTGGATGTCTGATATCTGTCAGGTGCTGAGTAACTTTGAGGAGTCAACACAGATGGTCAGTGGCGATGCCGCCATCATCAGCCTCACCATCCCGCTGCTTGGCCTGTTGAAAAACTCTCTGGTCAGCATGAAGTCGGAAGCTTTGCGCTCCTCACAAGAGATGGGGGAAGAAGATTCCCTTGTTGATAGCCAAAGCACCCTTAGGTCTGTTTCTCAGCGCATATCGGAGGAGGTGGAGGAGGATGAGGAGGAAGAGGAGGAGAATGTTGGCGAGACACAAGAGGGGACCATTGTTGAGTCCTTCACTGTTGAGCGTGTATGGGCAGAAGAAGAGGAGTTGGAGGAGTTGGAGGAGGAGGAAATGGACAGTCAGGCCAGTGAGGGGAGTGAATTCTTACGCGTTGGTACTCTGGCGCATATGGCAGATTTCATGCTAGGCTGCCTATCCCGTGACCCTCGCGTTCAAAGAATTTATTCCAGCACCGATTACTGGGTGTTCACTCTCCTGGACCCACGGTACAAGCAAAATCTTTCCACTCTCATCCCTGGAGAGGAAAGGAGTGTGAGAATGCATGAATACCAGCAGGCCCAGTATTTCCCTTCTGACAGCGCTAGCGGCAGAGTGCGTAGTTCTGCGGGACAAGTAGCGAGGGAGAGTAGGCGAGCAGGCAGCTTGTCCAGCACTGGCAAGGGTACGCTTTACAAGGCTTTTGCCAGCTTTATGTCACCCCAGCAAGACACTGTCACCTGTCCCCAGTCTCGGCAGAGTAGGGCTGATCTTTACAGAAAGATGGTGAGGGAGTACGTAGCTGACCATACCATCGTCCTAAATGATCACACAGCTCCCTACAACTACTGGGTTTCAAAGCTGGACATGTGGCACGAACTGGCGCTGTACGCCTTGGAGGTTCTTGCCTGCCCTGCCGCTAGCGTCTTGTCCGAGCGGGTTTTCAGTGCAGCTGGTGGCATCATCACCGATAAGCGTACACGCCTGTCGACTGACAGCGCTGACAGGCTGACGCTTATCAAGATGAATAAAGCCTGGATTTCTCCTAATTTCCAATCTCCACCAGGTGAAGGAAGCTCAACCTGAATAATTTATCCACTCCTCCTCCTCCTCATTTTCCTCCTTCTCCTCCTCTTTGTACAGTAAAGCAGAGGAAACTGGCCATTTTTTTACAGGGCCCACTGGCTCTAGCTATAGTACTTTATGCATTTAATTTTTATGGAGGGCCACCGACCCGGTCCTCTGTTTTAAACAATTTTTGGGAGTGCCACATACAGGCACTCAATCTATTCAATTTTTCTGGAGGGCCACCTACCTGCTCCTCTGGTTTGAAAACTTTTTTGGACTGCCACATACAGGCACTCAATCTATTCCATTTTTATGGAGGGCCACCTACCTGCTCCTCTGGTTTGAAAACTTTTTTGGACTGCCACATACAGGCACTCAATCTATTCCATTTTTATGGAGGGCCACCTACCTGCTCCTCTGGTTTGAAAACTTTTTTGGACTGCCACATACAGGCACTCAATCTATTCCATTTTTATGGAGGGCCACCTACCTGCTCCTCTGGTTTGAAAACTTTTTTGGACTGCCACATACAGGCACTATCCAAATTGAATTGTCTCCATAGCAGCCTCCACACGTTGTCTCCATTGCTACCTCCAAAAGTCGTCCATATAGCTGCCTCCATACATCGTCCCTTTATCAAACGAGGTGTGTCAGGCCGAAATTTGGGTTGTTTTCATGGATTCCACATCAAAGTTGTTAACTTTGTCGCCTGCTGTGTTATCCACAAAATACACTGGCAAACTTTTACCATTTACGGATATTATTTCAGCGCTTCTTGCGCATCTGTTTACATTCCCCTCACCCGCCATATCCTAAACTTATAAGAACGCTACTACACTTGATCTTATACAAAAGGTTCTTAGAAGTGCTGTTTGGGGAGTAGCCTAGAGACAGGGGCTTGGATTGGCGAAAGCTCGCCTGGCAGCGGAGCGCCAGCTCCATGCCAAGAACCAACTAACATAGTTTTAACTGCAGCACCTTTAATCTACTACTAGTTCACTGCCTCCATACATGGCCGCCTTATCAAACGTGCTGTGTCAGGCAGAATTTTGGGTTGTTTTCATGGCTTCCACAACAAACTTGTTAACTTTGTCGCCACCCTGCTGTGTAATCCTCAAAATATACTGGCAAACTTTTACCATTTACGGATATTATTTCAGCGCTTCTTGCGCATCTGTTTACATTCCCCTCACCCGCCATATTCCAAACTTATAAGAACGCTACTACACTTAACTTGGTGCAGGCTGGGACCGAGTCTGACCCTGGGGCTGGTCATATACTGCCGACGCAGAGGATTGCGGGGCCTACCTCGGTCCAGGTGTTTCAGGCCTACTATGCCTCCTCCTCCTCCCACCCCTCCTCCACCTCCTCCTCCTCCTCCGAATTACCATCCGTGGGCATGGCGCCATCAGTCGGTAGCTCTAGGCACAGCAGCAGTGCCGTCGCTAAGCGACAGCAGGCGGTGCTCAAACTGCTGAGCCTAGGTGATAAAAGGCACACCGCCCAAGAGCTATTACAGGGCATTCCGCATCAAACTTGTTAACTTTGTCGCCACCGTGCTGTGTAAGCCACAAAATATACTGGAAAACTTTTTTCATTTACGGATATTATTTCAGCGCTTCTTGCGCAGATGTTTACATTCCCCTCACCCGCCATATCCCAAACTTATAAGAACGCTACTACACTTGATCTTATACAAAAGGTTCTTAGAAGTGCTGTTTGGGGAGTAGCCTAGAGACAGGGGCTTGGATTGGCAAAAGCTCGCCTGGCAGCGGAGCGCCAGCTCCATGCCAAGATCCAACTAACATAGTTTTAACTGCAGCACCTTTAATCTACTACTAGTTCACTGCCTCCATACATGGTCCCCTTATCAAACGAGCTGTGTCAGGCAGAATTTTGGATTGTTTTCATGGCTTCCATGTTAACTTTGTCGCCACCCTGCTGTGTAATCCACAAAATATACTGGCAAACTTTTATCATGTACCGATATTATCTGAGCGCTTCTTGCTCACCTCCTTTGGTTCCTCTCTGCCACCCATTGGTTTGAAGCCTGAGTCCATTTAGGGTATGTTGCCATGCCACTCTCTAGCCTGCCGCTGCTGCCGCTGCCTCTGCATGCCGTCCCCTATAGTGTCAGGGTCAATTATTGGATGTTTTAGATGCTATCTAGCCTCATTCGGTCACTCTGTCATGGCCATGCTGTTGCCCATAATTTTGGCATAATGGTGCGATTAAGCAGCCTCAGAGGCATCCATGCATGCTGCCCCTGCTGTTTCCTGTCCATTTCCGTGGTGTTTCCATCCTTTTCTGAGGTTCCCAGGTGTTTGGCCAAGCTTCCCTGTGCAGAGCCTTGGTCCCCTTGAAAAATGCTCGAGTCTCCCATTGACTTCAATGGGGCTCGTTACTCGAAACGAGCACTCGAGCATCGGGAAAAGTTTGTCTCGAATAACGAGTACCCGAGCATTTTAGTGCTCGCTCATCTCTAATGGACATGTTTAGAGTTCACAAATGCCTCATATTGATATGTTCAAATAAATAAATCATCATAATACCACCAAAACTGAAATAACTAAATATCTGCTTTTCAGCTAAAAATTTCAAGACAGTCCCAACCTGCAAAACATATCAATAAAACAGAATAAAAAGTAAAGGCACTATTTTTGAAAGCAGACAATGTGCAAATCGCACATTGTAATCAATGGGTTAAGACAAAGACACAAGGCTGGCATGGTAACAGCTCTCCGACGATCTACACCAAGATGGCGGCGCCCATGCCGGTGCCCACCAAGAAGTTCTAGTACCGATCGCGGGTGTTACCTGTAAGATTTTGCTGCACTGGGTTCCACAGGTGAGACTAGCCCACTGTGGCTGGAAAGCTAGTAATGCAGGGGTCACAGGAAGGGGCAGGAATTTACGTCAGGCCAGCGCCAATTATAGGCGCTCTAGCCCTTCAAATCTTTGCGAGCCGGCGTGCACGCGCCCTAGGAGAATGGAATCGTGCACCAAACCGCAGAAGCAGCAAAGACCACTGCTGGAGCCAGGAAAGGTGGGTTCCGCTGGGCTCCGCGGCCACATTAAGGGACACTGGTGCACCCGCGATCTGAGACAGGGATCGCAGGAGCACCCGTGACATTGAACACTGCCCCAGCACCTATGAAAGATGCATCAACCTCGAGATGAAAGGCCTTCTCCGTGTCAGGCCTAGTGAGAACAGGAGCCGAGGCAAAGGCGGACTTTAGCCTAGGGAAGGCCTCTTCAGCTGCCAAGGGTCAGAGACGTGGATTGGCACCCTTATTGGTGGGCGCCCTGATGGGAGACACCAGAGTAAAGAAATGGGGAATTAATTGCCGGTAATAGTTTGCGATGCCTAAGAACCTCTGGATGTCTCGTAGACCTTTTGGACATGGCTGCTGCAGAACCGCAGACATTTAAACGGTATCCATCTGGAGGCCTTTGTTGGAGATGATGTAACCGAGGAAAGGAAGACTTCATTGGTGTAACTGACACTTCTTGAGCTTGGCGTAAAAGCGATTGGCCCGAAGGCGGCCTAGAACTTCCCGTACGTGAGATTGGTGGGTCTCAAGGTCTGAAGAAAACACCAAAATGTCATCAAGGTAGACCACCACACACGTACAGTTAGGGCCAGAAATATTTGGACAGTTACACAAGTTTTGTTATTTTAGCTGTTTACAAAAACATGTTCAGAAATACAATTATATATATATAATATGGGCTGAAAGTGCACACTCCCAGCTGCAATATGAGAGTTTCCACATCCAAATTGGAGAAAGGGTTTAGGAATCTTAGCTCTGTAATGCATAGCCTCCTCTTTTTCAAGGGACCAAAAGTAATTGGACAGTGGACTCTAAGGGCTGCAGGCGTCTCCCTCGTTAACCTGTAATCAATGAAGTAGTTAAAAGGTCTGGGGTTGATTCCAGGTGTGTGGTTTTGCATTTGGAAGCTGTTGCTGTGACCAGACAACATGCGGTCAAAGGAACTCTCAATTGAGGTGAAGCAGAACATCCTGAGGCTGAAAAAAAAGAAAAAATCCATCAGAGAGACAGCAGACATGCTTGTAGTAGCAAAATCAACAGTCTGGTACATTCTGAGAAAAAAGGAATTGACTGGTGAGCTTGGGAACTCAAAAAGGCCTGGGCGTCCTCAGATGACAACAGTGGTGGATGATCGCCGCATACTTTCTTTGGTGAAGAAGAACCCGTTCACAACATCAACTGAAGTCCAGAACACTCTAAGTGAAGTAGGTGTATCTGTCTCTAAGTCAACAGTAAAGAGAAGACTCCATGAAAGTAAATACAAAGGGTTCACATCTAGATGCAAACCATTCATCAATTCCAAAAATAGACAGGCCAGAGTTAAATTTGCCGAAAAACACCTCAAGAAGCCAGCTAAGTTCTGGAAAAGTATTCTATGGACAGATGAGAGAAAGATCAACCTTTACCAGAATGATGGGAAGAAAAAAGTTTGGAGAAGAAAGGAAACGGCACATGATCCAAGGCACACCACATCCTCTGTAAAACATGGTGGAGGCAACATGATGGCATGGGCATGCATGACTTTCAATGGCACTGGGTCACTTGTGTTTATTGATGACATAACAGCAGACAAGAGTAGCCGGATGAATTCTGAAGTGTACCGGGATATACTTTCAGCCCAGTGCTCCAAATGCTGCAAAGTTGATCGGACAGCGCTTCATAGTACAGATGGACACTGACCCCAAGCATACAGCCAAAGCTACCCAGGAGTTCATTAGTGCAAAAAGTGGAACATTCTACAATGGCCATGTCAATCCCCAGATCTTAACCCAATTGAGCATGCATTTCACTTGCTCAAATCCAAACGTAAGACGGAAAGACCCACAAACAAGCAAAACCTGAAGGCTGCGGCTGTAAAGGCCTGGCAAAGCATTAAGAAGGAGGAAACCCAGCATTTGGTGATGTCCATGGGTTCCAAAACTTAAGGCAGTGATTGCCTCCAAAGGATTCGCAACAAAATATTGAAAATAAAAATATTTTGTTTGGTTATGTTTATTTGTCCAATTACTTTTGAGCTCCTAAAATGTGGAGTGTTTGTAAAGAAATGTGTACAATTCCTACATTTTCTATCAGATATTTTTGTTTAACCCTTCAAATTAAACGTTACAATCTGCACTTGAATTCTGTTGTAGAGCTTTCATTTCAAATCCAATGTGGTGGCATGCAGAGCCCAACTCGCGAAAATTGTGTCACTGTCCAAATATTTCTGTCCCTAACTGTATACAGCAGGTCTTGGAAGATGTCATTGACAAACTCCTGGAAGACAGCTGGAGCATGACAAAGTCCAAATGGCATTACAAGGTACTTGAAATGTCCATCACGACTGTTAAACGCTAACTTGCACTCATCACCCTTGTAGTTGTAGGTCCCACGAAGGTCCAGCATGGAGAAAATCTTGGAGCTGTGCAGGCGATCAAACTGTTCTGTCAACGGCAGGGGGTAGCAGTTGGACAGATGGAGCCATCCTTCTTGGTCACAAAAAAGAACCCTGCGCCAGCTGGAGAGAAGGACTTACGTATAAACCCTCTCTGCGGGTTTTCTTTAGTATACTCCCTCTTAGCAGCGGTCTCGGGAATGGAGAGAGGGTACACCCGACCACAAAGAGGAGAGGTACCCGGCAACAAATCAATAGGGCAGTTTGTAGGGACGGTGTGGTGGCAATGTCTCTGCCTTCTTCATAGAGAATACATCCGTAGCTTGCTGGGAGACCCTCCAGAGACTTGCGGAGCATGGAAGAGAGCAAGACTGCCACAGGATGAGGAGCTTTCATGCAACGAGACTGGCAGTCAGGTCCCCAAGGTAGAATCTCCCCGTCTCCCAATTAAGGACGGGTGCATGGAGCTGCAACCACAGAAGACCTAGCAGGGGGATGTGGTAGAGACAATTTCAGCACAAAGAAGGACAGTCTCTCCTTATGCAAAGCACCGACTTGCATGGAGAGAAAAATGTGCAGTCTCTTTCAGTGACTGTCTTTTGCTGGCAGTCTCTTTCAGTGACTGTCTGTCGCTGGCAGTCTCTTCCAGTGACTTTCTGTTGCTGGTAGTCTTTTTCAGTGACTGTCGCTGGCAGTCTCTTTCAGTGACTGTCATTGGCAGTCTCTTTCAGTGACTGTCGCTGGCAGTCTCTTTCAGTGACTGTCTGTCTCTGGCACTCTCATTCCAGTGGCTGTCAGGCAATGGCTCCTGTATATGGTGGGTAATAAGTGGATTTTGGAAGGTATGGGGTGAAAATCGAGACTATGACGTTCCCTGAATCACAGAGAGCGGCTGTGCAAAAGTGGGTGATTTTAAACATGACGGTACAGATTTCTTTAGCGGACAAACATACATACATACAT
This sequence comes from Engystomops pustulosus, assembly GCF_040894005.1. NCBI lineage: Eukaryota > Metazoa > Chordata > Amphibia > Anura > Leptodactylidae > Engystomops > Engystomops pustulosus. Next base: position 156,361,677 of record NC_092414.1, on the reverse strand, counting down.
ACACACACACATTCACCTTTATACTGAATATTAGATAGACTGCTCAAACTAGTTGTAATGAATCCCCACTCTCAAATTCAGTCACAGGGTACCCTTACACTATGAAGCCTCTCGCCCAATTATCCAAAATGGGGTATTTACGATAAATCTACACCTTTGCACTCTAAGCACCCACACAACCTGTGATCACCCAGCTCACCCTGGTAGATCACACAGAACATATAATAACTAAATATACTATTCTTTAAGAAACATGCTAACAAATCTCTTCAGAAACATAGATTCTCTAAGGCTACTAGCAGAGAATTATAAATGTTAAACTTTAATATATATGAAGAAATACAGTGCACACATAAAATATAAACTTGTCAGATAAAAAGAATAAAAACAATATACATACAAAACATACAAACAGTTACAAAAATAAACAGGGAATAAAAACAGATTACCTTACTAATGGAAAAGCTCCAGTTATATGCGTCAATGGGGTTCAGCAGAAATTCCGGGCAGCCTATACATGTGCAATGAATTCCCCAAAGACTGACAAAAGGGGTCCCCTGGACACAATAATTTAAATCCAGTGGGTTTTTGCTCCCTCCCCATGTATGTCATGTCTCTGAGAGGCAATTGCCTCCAACCATCAGGGTATCTCGCTACCTCATACTCCATACTTAGGATGGCTAGGCTTAAAATAAGGGGCATTCCCGTGAGTTGACCCTGTACCCACCTAGATTCTTGAAATTCAAGAGATCAATGCACCAATACCCCTTAACCATCTCCTGTAAATAGGGGCCTCATAATCATGAATTATGTGCAAGATATTGGACAGATTTATGTGTTTTTAGGCCAGGAATCCTCTGCCCCCCCATAGACACACACATTGCTCAGAGTACCTCTTGAAGGTATGCATACTTTGGCTCCAAGGTGCTCCTTGAAGTGACTTCTAATTGTATAGGTGTGATGACTGGGTTCATTCATATAGTATAAGCTTGTTCCAAAGTCAGAGGATTCTGTATATAGGCAGGGTGGGCCCTCTATGTGGATATACCTAAATAAAATAGGAATGATTGGTGATATCAACTTCCTGCTTGTGGCACATTAGTATGTGGGAGGGGGGAAACTTTTCCAGATGGGTGTTGACCATGGCAGGCATTTTAAAGTCGGCCATTTTGGATCCAACTTTTTTATTTTCCAATGGAAAGAGAGCCTCTGCAGCATCTGAAATAATGGATACTAAAAGCCTATACTAGAATTTATTCTGTGGTGTTGCTATTAGTGTGTCAAGAGTGGGAGTAATGAGTTGCATTGACAATCCAACATAATGGGCAGCACTTTGAACACATTTTATAAGTGGTCATAAACTTGTACATAATTAATGAAAGGATAAAGTTACTTTAAAACCAAGCAAACCATTATTCTTGTGAAATTCTCAATAAATTTTAATGTGTTACATGACCCTATTTCCATTGGGAAAAAGGTTTGGATTCAAAATGGCCGACTTAATAAATGGCCATGTAGATATATATATATATATATATATATATATATATATATATATATATATATACACTCACCGGCCACTTTATTAGGTAAACCTGTCCAACTGCTTGTTAACACTTCATTTCTAATCAGCCAATCACATGGCGGCAACTCAGTGCATTTAGGCATGTAGACATGGTCAAGACAATCTCCTGCAGTTCAAACCGAGCATCAGTATGGGGAAGAAAGGTGATTTGAGTGCCTTTGAACGTGGCATGGTTGTTGGTGCCAGAATGGCTGGTCTGAGTATTTCATAAACTGCTGATCTACTGGGATTTTCACGCACAACCATCTCTAGGGTTTACAGAGAATGGTCCGAAAAAGAAAAAACATCCAGTGAGCGGCAGTTCTGTGGGCGGAAATGCCTTGTTGATGCCAGAGGTCAGAAGAGAATGGGCAGACTGGTTCGAGCTGATAGAAAGGCAACAGTGACTCAAATCGCCACCCGTTACAACCAAGGTAGGCAGAAGAGCATCTCTGAACGCACAGTACGTCGAACTTTGAGGCAGATGGGCTACAGCAGCAGAAGACCACACTGGGTGCCACTCCTTTCAGCTAAGAACAGGAAACTGAGGCTACAATTTGCACAAGCTCATCGAAATTGGACAGTAGAAGATTGGAAAAACGTTGCCTGGTCTGATGAATCTCGATTTCTGCTGCGACATTCGGATGGTAGGGTCAGAATTTGGCATCAACAACATGAAAGCATGGATCCATCCTGCTTGTATCAACGGTTCAGGCTGGTGGTGGTGGTGTCATGGTGTGGGGAATATTTTCTTGGCACTCTTTGGGCCCCTTGGTACCAATTGAGCATCGTTGCAACGCCACAGCCTACCTGAGTATTGTTGCTGACCATGTCCATCGATTTATGACCACAAAGTACCCAACATCTGATGGCTACTTTCAGCAGGATAATGCGCCATGTCATAAAGCTGGAATCATCTCAGACTGGTTTCTTGGACATGACAATGAGTTCACTGTACTCAAATGGCCTCCACAGTCACCAGATCTCAATCCAATAGAGCATCTTTGGGATGTGGTGGAACGGGAGATTCGCATCATGGATGTGCATCCGACAAATCTGCGGCAACTGTGTGATGCCATCATGTCAATATGGACCAATATCTCTGAGGAATGCTTATATATATATATATATATATATATATATATATTGAGGTGACATCATACTGTATACTCTAATCACCGCAGACCACTTTTTTACCTTTATATTTATTGATTTTATTATTTTATTGTTATATTATTTATTCATTATCTGTCAGGTGGTAATATTCAGTGTTTTGTAGAGGTAATGGTTGTGATCATAGTGTGGTGGTATTTTTCAGTCATGATGCAGTGGTAATAGCAGTGATCGTGGTCAGTAGTGGATTATAAGATAGGTGGTTTGAGCAGTAGCCCAGGGCCCAGGGCCCAGGGCTTCTAGGGGGCCCATGCTCAAACAAACAACCCACCAAATTTTATACTGAGAAAAATCTTCACACATGAAATCCTCATAGATCTGTATCTGCTCTAAATGCACATGTAAACAAAAGTCTTTTCAGGACTTGTGAGGGTCCTTCAAGGGCCCTGAAACCACAGATTGAAAGCTGGCAGCTCCTCAATTTCCTAAGAAGCTTGATTCTAGCACCAGATGTAGGAAGTGAATTCCAGACTTGTAGGGGCTACAATATTCATACAGCCCAGGGCCCATGGCAGTATTAATCCGCCCTTTGTCCTGGTATGGCGGTATTATTTAGCCATTATGTTGTGGTCATGCCAGCTGGCATGGTATGGCGGTAATATTTGGTCCAGATACAGGTATATTATTGGTAATATTGGTCATAATCTACAGGTATTTATCTAGTTCAATGACTATTGAGATAAATAAGTACTGTGTGATGAAAAATGTAGGGCAACCCAAACTGACTTTTTCTGGGGCCCCTTGATTTCTTTGTTCGCCCTGGTGTGTAGATACCCCTATGCAGCAGAATAAAGTGCCAATCCTATCTCTATGCCTCTTACAGTTTTTTTCCTTTTAAAAGGTTCATTAAAAGAAATAAAACCTCTAGATTATCTAAGAATCATAATCTTGTGATAAATATATCTTCAAGTACCGGCGATTAATTAAAATTAAATGCAAACATCATTAAAGGATATTATAATTTTGTAGTAAATAATTTGACTAGATTTTATTTTCATAGTAGGTAGAAATCTCTTGAAAAGCTGAAATGAACAGGAATGTTATTTACTGATCTATAAAGTAACGCTCCTGGGTAAATATTGATTTTTTTTCTTTTTTCCCTTAGATTATATCAAGTGTGTTTTGATGTTTCTCAGGAGAATCTTTCTTTGGCTTTATGAACTGTAAATCAGCTTGTATTGCTAGAATGAAATATCCTGGTTAAAAAATTCTGTTTTTTGCTACTAATAGAAATTGACAGTAATTTAATCATATATAAATTTCTCAAGTATGTTAGATGTGCGACCAGGAACGTTATACCTCACCTGCTCTCAAAGAAAACCTACCATCATGGATCTACCTTATATGGAGATCCGGTGGCAGAGTCCTCTATTAATGGGCAGCCCGATGATTTGTTTATTAAAACTCTTAGTCCCCCACATGAATAAAAAGTATATACCGTATTTTTTGGACTATAAGACGCACTTTTTTTCCCCAGAAAATGGGGAAAAAACAGTGGTGCGTCTTATAGTCCGGATGTACCGCAGGAGGGAACGGAGGGCACCTGGCTGCGCTCAGCCAGCTAATGCTGGCAGAGCGCAGCCCTTCACAGTAAATGCACAGCGGCTCGCTGTGCTCCTCTCCTCCTCTCTTGTATGTGCGCAGCCCGCGGCTCCCAGTCGGCAGGCAGCGAGCTGGCTGGCTGCACAGCGCTGCCCGCACAACGCTGCCCTGAGTCTCTTATAGTCAGCTGTAAGGTGAGTGTCTCTGGCTGGAGCAATGCTCTGCAGCACTGCTGCAGAGTATTGCTCCACATCGGAGACACTCAGCTCACAGCATAAACAAGAGGGACACAGTCATCTCCCAGATCCTCCGGTGTGTGGATATCACATGACCCCGTGATGTCACGGAAAGGGGCGGGGCCTCCCGGAAAAAGCAGGAAGTAAGTGAGCTTCCATGTGTGACTGCAAGTGGCGAACAGAAACCTTACAGGAGCAGCGTTATTCATGTGTATGGAGGTGAGGTCCTAACAGGAAGGAGGAAAATACTGATTGCTTAGTATCAGGGGAGCTCATCTGGAACAAGATATGTATGTTTTGTGCGACTGCATGGCTGCTTTGCCTGAGGTGTATGTTAAATGGGACTGTGTGTCTGGTGGGGGACTGAAGTCTATATAGATGTATTACTGAGGAGTTGGTGGCTGTATATATATGTATTATTGGTGGGAGGTCGACTGTATGCGGATGTGTTACTGGTGGTGCGGCGGCTGTATGCGGATGTGTTACTGGGGGTGCGGCGGCTGTATGCGGATGTATTACTGGGGGGTTGGCGGCTGTATGCGGATGTATTACTGGGGGGTTGGCGGCTGTATGCGGATGTATTACTGGGGGGTTGGCGGCTGTATGCGGATGTGTTACTGGGGGTGCGGCGGCTGTATGGGGATGTATTACTGGGGGGTTGGCGGCTGTATGCGGATGTGTTACTGGGGGTGCGGCGGCTGTATGCGGATGTGTTACTGGGGGTGTGGCAGCTGTATGCGGATGTGTTACTGGGGGTGCGGCGGATGTATTACTGGGGGTGCGGCGGCTGTATGCGGATGTATTACTGGGGGTGCGGCGGCTGTATGCGGATGTATTACTGGGGGGTTGGCGGCGGTATGTGGATGTATTACTGGGGGGTTGGCGGTGGTATGTGGATGTAGCACTGGTCAGAAAGTCGATAGTGAGCAGGAGTATGTGTATGTATGCCACATTCAGTGGGGGCCTCCACAAGATTTTGTGCCCAGGGGCCCCCACCAACCTTAATCTGGCTCTACCAGTGAAAGCTATTAGCAGTAAGCGCAGCCCGTGAAAACTTACGGCAGCATGCAGTGCATGCTGACTGGACTATTCTGCCCCCAACAATGGTTGGCTGAGCTTGCTGCTAGCCAAGCCGTAGCCAATCCGTGTTGGGTCAAAGTAACAACACTCCCCCGACCACCAAGTGTTCTGTATAGAGCTGAATCTCACAGAACACTTGTAGTGTCGGCACGGGAATCATCCTTCAGCACCAGGTAACAGTGTCCCATATACTCTCCCCTAATAAAGTCTCCCCATTTATTCTCCCCACACAAAGTACACTATTAAAACTTCACCAAATGTCACACAATGACCCCTAATAAAAGTATCCCCTACACAGTCCCCTTAGGCTACATTCATGGCGGGCACACGTCGTTGTCCAGGAGAGGAGGAGGTGGTGAGCGCTGCTCGCCCCTGCCCCTTTCCAAAGAGAAACATGGCTGCACAGCACTGCTGTGTACAGTGCCGTTACTTTACTGTTACTTTATTAAATATTTTAGTACACTATTTGGGGAAAAAACATTTTTTCTTATTTTTCCTCCTCTAAAACCTAGGTGCGTCTTATGGTCCAGTGCGTCTTATAGTCCGAAAAATACGGTATGCTAATACGCTAATGCTAAATATGCTCATTTAAATATTAGCATATATGCAGGCAGGGCCGGTGCTATGGGAAGGCAAAGTGGGCAATTGCCCAGGGCCCACTGAAAGGGTAGAGTCTCTTCTTTCAAATGAATCTTGAATTTTGTTTCTAGGTGCCGGGGATCCAGAGATATTCAGGTTTAAAGTGAGAATATCAGGTGCAATTTTAACATATAAAAATCATTCCCAACGGCAGTTTAACAATTAATAGCTCTGTTTTCATGACAATTAGAAACTCACATTCATATAAAAGAGAAGGCTCTCCTCTTTCATAGAAAAAAGAAGTGAGGTTCTAAGTTTTACAGAGCCAGATATATAGCCCTCTGAGCTGTACCCCCTGCCAGCAGGCTGAAGGGAACATTTGCTGCATACAGGAGCTGCTGCACCTCACAGATAATGGAAATATTCACTTTATATGTTACTATATTTTGAGAAGGAATAATATCACCTAATATTCATGTCTTTAACCCTTCTCTATGCAGAACTATCTAAGAAATTCATAAAGACCAAAAAGAAACGGGGAACATGGGGAAAAAGAAGGGATTGAAAAGAAAAAGGTGTGAGTGTAACTGTAAAAATTAACTTTTATTAATTACTTAAAATTGTTGAGTGTATTCTCATACTAATATGTAAAAAATTCTAGTATGGCAGTAAATTTAGCTGCCGTACTTTTATCCTAGTCACATGGGTGATATAGAGACACCCAGGGATTTACATAAAATTAATCATATGTTTCTCCCACGTTATTGTGTTGTGGGGATTAAAGATTCAGGGATGAGCTTTTAAGATTGGTCAGTCCCAGCGCTACCAATCTTAAAAGCTCATCCCTGAATCTTTAATCCCCACAACACAATAACGTGGGAGAAACATATAATTCGGGAGGGTATAATTAATTTTAGGGGCACCCATACCCGAATGTAAATCCCTGGGTGTCTCTATATCACTCATGTGACTAGGATAAACGTACGGCAGCTAAATTTACTGCCATACTAGAATTTTTTACATATTAGTATGAGAATACACTCAACAATTTTAAGTAATTTATAAAAGTTAATTTTTACAGTTACACTCACACCTTTTTCTTTTCAATTCCTTCTTTTTCCCCATGTTCCCCGTTTCTTTTTGGTCTTTATGAAATTCATTAGGTGGTGCACATCGGGAGTGTTCATCTATTGGAACACTATAGACAATCCGAACTATCTAAGAACACACTTTCTCTCTTGTTGCCTTTTATTTCGTGAGTTTTTTTTTATTTTGCAAAAATTGACTGATGAACATTCGATCCTCTTTGCCTAATGTGGCTATTATATATTAACCCAGTGGCCCAGAACATGTCCATAAAGCCATATGTAACACCAAAAATACACAGATGTTCCGGAATACCTATGTTATGACAGTCACTCAAATTCTTATGAAGCCAAGAGGGTTCTGTTATTGTGCTGCTAATACAATGGCGCACATCTAATAGTGACTTCTATTATCTCATTAGAGGGGTTTAAGGTTATATAGTTATTTATTTGGGTCACCATTGTGTAAGGGAGCATACATACAATGATAGATCTGTGTGACGCTCAGTGCAATTTTCTGCAAAAATAGTTTGGCGTCCCTTGTGGATTTAACGTTCCCATTGCTGCATATTTCGGTGAATATACACATGTGGGGTCTGTATCATCTCCTCATATCTTACTGTTTTAGGAAAGTATGTTTTCTTTATATAAGTATCTGGATTTGTACATATTTTAGAGGAAATTTTGAATGTTAATTGCCAAATGCATCACCTCATTGTCTGCTTTCAAAATTAAAAAGGTTTTATGGCTCCTTTACTTTTTATTCTGTTTTATTGCTATATATTTTGCAGGTTGTGACTGTCTTAAAATTTCTAGCTGAAAAGCAGATATCTATATATGTTTTAGTGATATAATGATTATTTATTTATGTGAATATATCAATATGAGGCAGTTGTGAACTCTACACATGTCCATCTATTACATTAACCCCTTAAGGACGCAGCCATTTTACAGCTTAAGGCTCAGTCCCATTTTTTAGATTCTGACCCGCGTCTCTTTATATGGTTATAACTTTTGAACATTGTTACTTATCAAAGCGATTCTGAGATTGTTTTTTCCCCACATGTTGTACTTCATTTTAGTGGTAAATTTTGGCTGATAAGTTTTTATTTACAAAAAAAAAAGAAAGAAATGATGAACTTTTAGAAAAATTTGCCATTTTCGAAATTCAAAATCACCGCGTTTTCAGGCAGATCGATTTACCACCTAAATAACTTGCAGAATAACATTTCCCATTTGTCTACTTTACATTTTCATAATTTTTGAAATGTTTGGATAATTTATTTTGACGTCACGCGGCCTACAAATCGAATAGCGATTTTCCGTATTTTCAGAATTGACTATTTTGGGGATAAATACTGTTTGAAATCAAATTTTACATATTTAGCAACAAAAACCCCCTATATAACCAACTCATTTTCAAATCTGCACCCCTCAAACTATCAGAAACAGCATATACAAAGATTGTTAACCCCTTGAGATCTTCATAGTAATTGAATCAAAATGGCGGTGAAATTTAGAATGGTCAAATTTTGTCGGTTATACGTTCATTTAGCCCTAAAAGTTACACATTTCCAAAAGATAAAAAGAGAAAACTCACCATAAAATTTGTTCTACAATTTCTCCTGAGTGCAGCGACACCCCACACGTGGCCGTTACTTGTGTTATGGGGGCACAGCGAGGCACAGAAGGGAAGGAGCACCCTGCAGCTGCCAGGATTTTAGTTTTCTTGTTGCCCCCTTTTGAAGGCTATAAAATTTTCGCTTTTCCGTTATTTGGGCCATGTGATGGCATTTTTTTTGCGGGACGAGATGCTTTTTCCAGTGTTACCATTTTGGGGCTGGTATCACCTATTGTTGAAAATTTAGGAACTTTTTTTGAGGTCATGAGTAGAAAAGCATCAATTCTGTACTGGATTTTTTTACTTTTTTTTTTTTTCGTGTTCACCGTATAGCCTAATAATCATGTTATCTTTATTCTATGGGTCGATACGATTACGGGGATACCAGACTTGAATATTTTTTCTTATGTTTTACTAAATTTGCCAAATAAAACCCTAATGTGGGGAAAAATCTATCATTTTTGCATCGCCGTCTTCCAAGTGGCATAACATTGTTACGTTTTTGGCAACAGAACTGGTTGATGGCTTGTTTTTTGCGGGACATGTTGTTCTTTGCGACAGTATTATTCTGGAGTACATATGTTTTATTGATCACTTTTTATTGCATTTTTAGTGGGATATAATAGGTAAAAATCATAATTTTTGGCGGGTTTTTAACTTTTTTTTTTACGACATTCATCATATGGGTTCAATAGTTATTTAGTTTTATTCTATGGATTGTTACGGACGCGGTGATACTATATATGTGGGATTTGTGTTATGATTTAGACTTTTTTGAGCGTTATATGTCTCTTTATATGTTTTGGGGCTTATGGGCATTTTTAGTGATTTATAAAGTAATTTTTTATTGAAAAACATTTTTTTTTTACATCTTTTTACATGATCCACCATGGGATATGAACAAGCAATCATCTGATTGCTTGTTCTTGATAATACTCTGCAATACTAATGTATTGCAGGGTATTATCAGTGCCAGCCTATGTAGATGCATAGGCTGACACTTTGCCTTCTCGGACCCCAGAGGTGCCAAAACAGCGATGGCCCCCCCCTCCACCGACCGCGGGTGTTAGCCAGGGATGTCAGCGGTAAGTTACCGCTGAAATCCCGCGGCTAACGATGCCGGTTCGGCTGCTGTGCAGCGCTGAACCGCCATCGTCTCTGCGCCGTAGCTGTACTGCGCTGAGCGCTATTCGCGGGACTCAGCGCAGTACAGCTACGGCGCAGAGCGCTAAGGAGTTATGGAGATGTGAAGGTAAATATTTTCTGTTTGGAGAACATTTTTTGCCATCAAAGTCAAATTTTATTTTTTATAAGATGTTTCAGTTTGAATCAAAATTGCATGAAGGCGCCTATGTCTATAAACTCTTTAATGCAATTTTGAAAATGGGGCAAGTGTCTGTTTTCACAAAATGTTGGTTTGCTGGGGTTAACTTTAATTCTTTTTGCTGTAATTTCAATTTTATTTGTAAACGTCAAAGTTGTAAAAATTGCTGTGGCCAATCATGCAACAAAATATCCAGAAATGCCTGGTAGGGAAAGAGTTAATACCCCTTGCCTGAATTACCGGGTGAAGATGCTTATCATCTACTATAATCTGACCATTTATGTATCTCGCTTTTTCTCTATTTTTCAATCAATATTCTATTTCTCTTCTACTGTATTTATCTCTCATATCTATCTACTGTATGTATAATCTACTTTATAGTTCTGCATCTAGAAATCTCTATCATCTTTCATATTACCTTCTATCATAATAATTATAATTTATTTATTTATAAAGCGCACACAGATTCTGCAGTGCTACACAGAGCTTGCCAGATCATTCCCTGTCCCCATGGGGCTCACAATCTAGTAATTTTTTGGAGTGTGGGAGGAAATCGGAGGACCCAGTGCTACCCACTGAGCCACCATGCTGCCCATCAATCTCACTATCATCCATCTATCTCCTATAAAATTCTCCCATATTACAGTTAGTTTTACCATAGTAAAGGGAGCCTCTTGCTGACTTTGCTGGTCATAAAATAGTTTTATTTTGGGGCCCACTTTTAGTTTTGCCCAGGGCCCCACTTTGTCTAGAACCGGCCCTGTTCGCAGGTCTAAGTAAGCAGTGGCACAGGGGCTCAGCGAGGCAGCGGGGTTAGTAGTCATTCAGTGCAGTGTGTTGGCAGTAAAGTCACCACCTCGGCGGTGTGGCAGTTTTTTGTTAAGACACCAGAGGAGCCGAGCGTGTGTTTATGTAGAATCTGCGGTAAGAAAGTGAAGTGTGGCCAGGAAGCTAATGTTGGCACCACGGCACTGAGTCAACACAGGAGAAATGTGGCTCAGATGTGGAGGTCCATCCTGCCGCCGCAGCGACAGCAGCAGCACCTAGTGGCACACATGCCATTTCAGACAGTCAAGCCTCCAGCACCTCTGCCGAAGGGAGCTGTTTGTCTTTGACATCATCTCCCGGTCCAGATGCTCCTGCTCAGCACTACCCATGGTGCCAGCAGCCGTTGAACAAGGTAATTAGAAAGAGACAACTGTATGCGTCCAGCCATCCTAAGGTGCAGAAGCTGACTGTGCTCCTGTCCAAGTTGTTGGTACTGCAGTCCCTCCCTTTCCAAGTCGTGGACTCTGCACCCTTCAGAGAACTAATGGCTTGTGCCGAACCAATGTGGAGAATTCCAAGACGAAATTTCTTTTCCAAAAAGGCTGTCCCAGCCCTGCACCAATATGTTGAATAGAAGGTTGGCCAGTCCTTGAGCTTATCAGTTTCTTCCAAGGTGCACGGCAGTGCAGACCTGTGGAGCTGTAACTACAGTCAGGGCCAGTACATTTCCTTTATGGCCCACTGGGTGAATGTGCTTCACTCCCAGCCACACCAACAACCGCTTTCTCCTCCACATTGTCAAACTGCTGCTCCTGCATCAGTGTCCACCTCCTCCTCCTTCTCCACCACCACCGCAGCCTCCACAAGTGCTGCTCCATCATACCACATGTGCAGGGCACAGGGGTGTCATGCAGTTCTACACCTGGTTTGCCTGGGCAAACGAAGTCACACAAGGGAGGAACTGCTCCGTGTCACGCAAGAAGAAATCAATGTGTGGCTTTCACCGCGACAACTGAAAATCGGAACCATGGTGACAGACAATGGGATGAACATGGTTTTCCACGCTGGATGGATGGCCCATGAGCCCTGCATGGCGCATTTATTCAATCTGATTGTCAACAGGTTACTCAAGTCTTTCACCCATCTGCAAGACATTCTAAAAATGTCCATGCACTTCAGCCATTTTTACAAGGCCAAGCACACCCTCCTCGAGTTGCAGCGGCAGAACGCCCTCCCCCAACATAGTCTCATACGCGATGTTTCCACCCACCCAGAGAAAAGCCATTAATGATTTTTTGATGATGCAAGCGGAACGGAGTACTCCCCTGTGTAACTTTGATGTCAGCCACTGGCAGCTCATGCGTGACATTTGCCGTTTGCTCAGGCCCTTTGAAGAGGCCACGTTATTTGTCAGTCGCCAGGACTGCGGGATGAATAACGTAATTCCAGTGCTTCATGTCTTGGAACTCAAACTGCAAAATCTGTCTGGTCAGGGCCCTGGAGAAGTGGCGACTACATCTCATGGCCACATGAGTTCGGTGGGGTCTGAACTGGAGGAGGAGGAGGATATTGCAGCACAAGCTGAGTCTGATGATCAGTGTTTTTTCCGGAGGAGGTAGAAATCGAGGCAGATGACCCAGAAGCATCGTGGCAGTATACAGTGAAGATGGAGGCCAGGAGTCCCTCAGAGTCACTTGCGCAGATGGCCCGCAGCATGCTGCTTTGACTAACTAGTGACAGACGAATAGTCAACATCCGGCGTAGGGATGAGTTTTGGCTCTCCACTCTTTTGGACCCTCGCTACCGGTCACAAATGGGTGACTTTTTTCCAGCTGCTGAGAGAGAGGAACAACTGGCGTACTATAGAGAAATACTGAAAATACAGTTGGCCTCTGCCTATGTGCACCATTGTCCATCCTCTGTCAGGTCTGACCGGGGGATTCCTGGCAGTCTTCGCTCACGTACTACTGCCACGGCTGCTGTGGGGAGATGGGGGGAAGATGCAGTAGCAGCTCCATCAGCAGCAGCTTAAGTCTGGAGTCCTTAATGAGCAGCTTCTTTCACCCGCCTAGTGAGGAGGGTAGCCGCCACCAGAAACAGCATGGACAGGAAGCCTATAAAACGCAGACAACTAAAAAATATTTATCATTGTTCTCATACTTGTTCAAAAGTATGTGAACAATGAAAATTAAAAGTCCCCCCAGTATATAGCTTGCCAGCCCCCTATATTATATAGGCTGCCAGCCCCCTGTGCTACATAGTCTGCCCCCTGTAGTATATAGCCTGCCAGCCCCTGTAATATATTGCCTGCCAGCCCCCTGTAATATATAGCCTGCCTGCCCCCCTCCCCCAGTATATGGCTTTCCATCCCCCTGTAGTATATAGCCTGCCAGCCTTCTGTTGTATATAGCCTGGCAGCCCATGTAGTATATAGCCTGGCAGCCACATGTAGTATAAAGCCTGCCAGCCCCTGTGGTATATAGCCAGCCAGCCCACTGTAGTATATAGCCAGCCAGCCCCCTGTAGTATATAGCCAGCCCCCTGTAGTATATAGCCTACCAGTCCCCTGTAGTAAATAGCCTGCCCCCTGTAGTATATAGCCTAACAGTCCCTGCAGTATATAGCCTGCCTGCCCATGTAGTATATAGCCTGCCAGCCCCTGTAGTATATAGCCTGCCAGCCCCTGAAGTATATAGCCTTACAGCCCCTGGACTATATAGCCTTCCAGCCCCCTGTAGTATATAGCCTGCCAGCCTTCCGTTGTATATAGCCTGGCAGCCCCATGTAGTATATAGCCAGCCCTGTGTAGTATATAGCTTGCCAGCCCCTGTAGTGTATAGCCTACCAGCCCCCTTTGGTGTATAGCCTGCCAGCCGATGTAGTATATAGCCTGCAAGGCCCTGTAGTGTATAACCTTCCACCCCCCTGTAGTATATAGCCTACCGGCCCCTCTAGTATATAGCCTGCCAGCACCTGTAGTATATAGCCTGCCAGCCCCTGGACCTGTTGCTACATCCCCGACTCTGATCTTGTGTTGCCCGTCCTGAACTCCTGCCTGTCCCCGACTACGATTCTGCGTAATGTCTGTGTACCTCGCCTTGGCTGCCATTGTGGACAAAATCGCACAAGGATTAACCTGGTGGTACCACTCGCAGCAAGTCCAACCCGCTTTGCGGCGGGCTCTGGTGAAAACCAGGTACCACTTTAACTCCCAGGGTTGGCTTACATCATCATCCACTGTGGTCCAGTGGGTCCACTAATCCTAGAGCCTGACAGTAAGATCTGGCCATGGATACCGCCAAGGTTCCGCTTCCAGAATTGGCTGATTTTACCACCATCATGGTCCAGCAGTCTCTACAGATTTCTGACAAATCTCCCCACCTGTTAGTATAAATGTAAATTAGAGAAAATAGCACACACTGGATCACCCTGCAAGCAGGCAGGATGCTGAGGGGAAACACGATCCCGGTACAAATCATCAGCAATAAAGGGTGCAAAGAATAGTCTTTATTGGTAGGTATAAAAACACATACCACGTAGAAAACAGCACAATCACCTACGCATTTCAGCTATAGAGCCTTATTCATGGTCTAAAACACTGACCGGAATATCAAATTATATCATCAAAATATCATCAAATTAAAACATAACATGTTATGAACGAGCAATACATGTACAATTGTAAAGACATAAGACATAATATGAAAAAAAACTTGTGACCCTCATACATGACATAAAATGGGCAATCACAGGCTTCGGGAAGAATATTTGATACAATCATGACTCCCTTTAAACTTTTATAGCATTTTAAGTATTATATTTGTTTATGTGTTTATTTAGTAAGTAAGAATTAGATCCTGTTAAATATTCAAACCCTTTGGTTGTCACCTGCCCAATATGAACATCCAATATATCTACCTTTTAGGTAATCTATAGAGATGGGCAAATCGATTCTAACTATTCTAAATTCATTTAGAATTTCAAGAACAATTCGATTCGTCACAAATCCGAAGTTTAGAGTGATTTGTGGAATTGAATTTTGAATTTTTTTTATTATTATTATTTTTTCTTTTTTTTTTTCTTTTCTTTATTAGCAAAATGGCCGCAAGCATAACGTGTTACATGGGGCAGAGAACTCTGGGAAGAATAAAGGAACATGGCGGTACTGTCCTTCACTGTATGGGGGTAGTGTTCCTCACTGTATGGGGGCAGTGTTCCTCACTGTATGGCGGTAGTATTCCTCACTGTATGGGGGTAGTGTTCCTCACTGTATGGGGGTAGTGTTCCTCACTGTATGGGGGTAGTGTTCCTCACTGTATGGGGGTATTGTCCCTCACTGTATGGGGGTAGTGTTCCTCACTGTATGGCGGTAGTGTTCATCATTGTATGGGGGTAGTGTCCCTCACTGTATGGGGGTAGTGTTCCTCACTGTATGGGGGTAGTGTTCCTCACTGTATGGCGGTAGTGTTCCTCACTGTATGGGGGTAGTGTTCCTCACTGTATGGCGGTAGTGTCCCTCACTGTATGGGGGTAGTGTTCCTCACTGTATGACGGTAGTGTTCCTCACTGTATGGGGGTATTGTCCCTCACTGTATGGGGGTAGTGTTCCTCACTGTATGGCGGTAGTGTTCATCATTGTATGGGGGTAGTGTCCCTCACTGTATGGGGGCAGTGTTCCTCACTGTATGGGGGTAGTGTTCCTCACTGTATGGGGGTAGTGTTCCTCACTGTATGGGGGTAGTGTTCCTCACTGTATGGGGGTAGTGTTCCTCACTGTATGGGGGTAGTGTTCCTCACTGTATGGGGGTAGTGTTCCTCACTGTATGGGGGTAGTGTTCCTCACTGTATGGCGGTAGTGTTCCTCACTGTATGGGGGTAGTGTTTCTCACTGTATGGTGGTAGTGTTCCTCACTGTATGGGGGCAGTGTTCCTCACTGTATGGCGGTAGTATTCCTCACTGTATGGGGGTAGTGTTCCTCACTGTATGGGGGTAGTGTTCCTCACTGTATGGGGGTAGTGTTCCTCACTGTATGGGGGTAGTGTTCCTCACTGTATGGGGGTAGTGTTCCTCACTGTATGGCGGTAGTGTTCCTCACTGTATGGGGGTAGTGTTTCTCACTGTATGGCGGTAGTGTTCCTCACTGTATGGGGGCAGTGTTCCTCACTGTATGGCGGTAGTATTCCTCACTGTATGGGGGTAGTGTTCCTCACTGTATGGGGGTAGTGTTCCTCACTGTATGGGGGTAGTGTTCCTCACTGTATGGGGGTAGTGTTCCTCACTGTATGGGGGTATTGTCCCTCACTGTATGGGGGTAGTGTTCCTCACTGTATGGCGGTAGTGTTCATCATTGTATGGGGGTAGTGTTCCTCACTGTATGGGGGTAGTGTTCCTCACTGTATGGCGGTAGTGTTCCTCACTGTATGGGGGTAGTGTTCCTCACTGTATGGCGGTAGTGTCCCTCACTGTATGGGGGTAGTGTTCCTCACTGTATGACGGTAGTGTTCCTCACTGTATGGGGGTATTGTCCCTCACTGTATGGGGGTAGTGTTCCTCACTGTATGGCGGTAGTGTTCATCATTGTATGGGGGTAGTGTCCCTCACTGTATGGGGGCAGTGTTCCTCACTGTATGGGGGTAGTGTTCCTCACTGTATGGGGGTAGTGTTCCTCACTGTATGGGGGTAGTGTTCCTCACTGTATGGGGGTAGTGTTCCTCACTGTATGGGGGTAGTGTTCCTCACTGTATGGGGGTAGTGTTCCTCACTGTATGGGGGTAGTGTTTCTCACTGTATGGCGGTAGTGTTTCTCACTGTATGGCGGTAGTGTTCCTCACTGTATGGGGGTAGTGTTTCTCACTGTATGGCGGTAGTGTTCCTCACTGTATGGGGGTAGTGTTCCTCACTGTATGGGGGTAGTGTTTCTCACTGTATGGCGGTAGTGTTCCTCACTGTATGGGGGTAGTGTTCCTCACTGTATGGTGGTAGTGTTCCTCACTGTATGGCGGTAGTGCTCCTCACTGTATGGGGGTAGTGTTCCTCACTGTATGGGAATAGTGACCCTCACTGTATGGAGGTAGTGTTCCTCACTGTATGCGGGTAGTATCCTGTATAAAGATAGGGAACACCCTAGTCAAGGGTTGTAAATAGTGGTCAACCCATTCCCCCAATCTTTTACCCATGCTGTCGATCCCAGCAAGACGAGAGTTGTAGGCTCTATAACAAACAAATAGTTTGATTTTAGTAGTCAACAATCTGATGCTATATCCCTCTTCCACTAGCTTAGATAACTTGAGTTGACACAACTTTCTTGGATTCTCATTCAACGTGAGATAAGTATGTACATCTTGTAATAGATTTTCATTCATAATTTCATGATAGAGGCATTAAGGACAACCACTACCCCCCTCCTCCCCCACTTGTCAGCTGGTCTAAGTACCAGGTCAGGGTGCTCCTTGAGTTGTCTAAGGACTTATACCCCCCCCCCCCCTTTTCAGATTTAAATGTTTCTCTGTCCTCCCATCCACAACATTTTTAAGTGTAGTCAATTCAATTTATAGTCATTCCTGAAGTCTGTCCATAACTGTCCAAGAGGAAATTGGATAAATCCCTGGATTTTGTGGCTGAAAAGATGAACCTCTACAGATTTACACAATAATGCCCTAAAAGATAACATATTGATCACTATTCAAGGACAAATCTAATGACAACAAATCTTCCATAAATGGATTATTCACTGTATTGATGTGCACATCATCCAATGCTGAAGGTGTGACAGGGCAAGTGAAGAAATGTATTTTAACCGTAATACTATGGACAAATCTATTTAACATCCAACGTGTGAAAAATATTGAAATCACACATGTCATTATGCTCGCACATTCTTCATGCATTTCTTATAGGTTTTGATCTAATGCACTTATTCTAATGCAATTCTCAGTAGTTCCCATATGTTTTGTTTTTAATATGTGCAAGTCTGATCACATGATCGGGTGGGAGGGGGATCAGTGTTTTAGACCATGAATAAGGCTCTATAACCAAAACACGTAGGTCGTTGAGCTGTTTTCTACATGTGTTTCTATACCTACCAATAAAGAAGATTTGTTGCGCCTATGGCTGCTGATTTTTCCCGGAATTGTTTTTCATTCAGTATATATGTAAATATGTATAATCAAAAATGTAAGACACAATTTGCATAAAAAGATCTAACCATGAGTAAATTTACGTTGTAATATTCTGGAATGTTTGAGCATCTAGTTACGAGACAGACCAGTAGACAATGGTGTAAAACTATGGTTAACTCCATAATTGCAGAAAAACACATGGAACTAGATTCATTCATATTTCCAAATTCAAGCAAATTTAAATATCGTAACTGGATGATGAAAATGATAGCTGCACCCATAATTTCATGCAAAAATCTCTCCAGAAACTAGATACAAATTGTAACTCAATTTGCCCAGATTTAGCAATAGTAATGCAAGCAGCTTGGAAAGTGTGCACTATACTTTTTTTAGGTGCACCTTTAACTTACTGCACGCAAAATAATTCTGTCACAAACTCCGACTAAGCCCTCACATGCCTCTTTAGGGGCACATTGCACAGACCAGTGCAGAAACCATTCAAAACTGGCGCAAACATTAAATTGTTTTGCTCAAAAGACATTCTTTCTAGTACAAATATAGACACAAAAATGGCACAGCCAGTTTAATAGATCTTGCCCAGTATTTAAAAAATATGCAGGAAGTCGCGCATTGCGAAATTGTAACATAGAAACACAATAATATGGTGTTAGAAGTATTATAGAGCGCAAAGCAAAATTTCCAGGGGGCTCATTTACTAAGGGTCCGAACGCCGCACTTACGTCAGGTTTCCCGAATATTTCCGTTTTGCGCCGAATTCCCTGGGATTTTGGCGCACGCGATTGTATTGTGGCGCATTGGCGCTGGTTTTGACGTGACAGAAATCAGGGGGCGTGGCCGTCGGAAAACCCGACCGATTCGGAAAAAACATGAAATTTTTTTAAAAAATTGTGTCGCAAAAATAGCGCTCACATACACTGGAACGAAGGAGGTGAATTCCAGCGAACTCCCGCGGACTTCAGCGCAGCAGCGACACCTAGTGGACATTGGGCGCAGGACCTTAGTGAATCCCGGCAGAACCCGAATCAGCATTGGAGAACGCGCCGCTGGATTGCGAATGGACCGGGTAAGTAAATCTGCCCCAAAGAGTCAAGTGGAAGTAACTTCAATATAGGTAATGCAGTAATAAGCCATGGCAGTAGTGTAACTTTTACATGAAGTACATACAGTATGGTGTTACTAATTGCTCAAAATAAAATAAAATGGACACATTTATCCATCAGAAATTGTTCTGCTACATATCCTGTGTGTTAAGGACAAGTACTAATTAAAAATAGTATCCGGTGATGGCCATGGGTCATAGGAAGAGACGCTGCTTAGACAATGCCGCCTGTGGAGTATATGCATGTGCTGGAAGTATGTAATAATGCTGTGAAATGATACCTCAGTACTGCTGTCATTGGCGCATGTGTGTAGTGAAGTGTGGGTTTAAATAGGAAGCGCAGGTCCAAGGGTGGTGCCATAGTATAATTGGAAGATGATTGCCGACCATCAATCAAAATTATTGGCCAATGAGCATGTCTGACTAACATTGGAATCAGTGCAACGTGGAAGTGCTGAAACACACTGCACCTGTGTAAAAGCCTACACAGATGCAGTCTGAGGCATAGCTAGTCAGCCACAATGTAGTAGATGGAGGTTCCGGACCGAGCATAGAGAGAGACGGCACAGCTAGCTGTTGTATACTGTCACTTAGCAGCGGTCAGCTCTGCATGATCCATGTGCATTGTGTAGTTATGTTTCTAAGCAGTAGTTGGCTCTGTGCTACCAAGGTGTAGACACCAGGAGCTGTAATTGTAAAGCAATCGGCATGGTGAGTAGTGAAGGGGAACTACGCGAAGTATGTAAGGTAAGAGATAAAGACAGATGATGTGCTAATGAATCTTGACATGTATGTATGTGAATAGGATATGTATCTGAGAGATCTGCATATATGAGATATTGGAAAATGTGAGAAATAACCTATTGGACTAGTGTTCACCCCTCTCAGCAATACATTGATCTGAAGAAGGAGACGGTGTGTCTCTGAAATGTGTTATTAATAAAGCGACATTTAAACTAATATTTATGAAGTGTGGGCACCTTTCCTGACTGATTGTCATCCAGCTAGCACTATTCCAGTCACCCCTCCCGGTCTCCCCAAGTTTTAGGGACAAAGACAGTTCTTGCCATCTTATAGCCTAATGTGGCAAGCCGGCTTGCAGAGATCAGACTGGTCCTGAATGTCTCTGTCTCTTGAGTATTATGTAATGGAAGAACCTCCTCTTACCACAATGAATTTACTTGACACCTTTAAAGTTCTTCCTTCTAGAAATTTCTTCGACTCCATGATCTCCAGGATGGAGAAAATCCAACGTCAGTGTCTTGAGGTTCACTTGATGAGTTTTGTACTATGGAGCAGTTGGATATAGAGTCGGCACCCTGGAGAGACTGTCATCTTCAAATGAAAATAGACTGGACCTACTTGAACATTGGGTGACCTCGCAGCTACACCTGATACGCTTCTGATCACTGTAGGGTCTGCCACTTCATGGTAGATGGTGACTAGTGTAGAGGGGAGGCCCTGTTGCTGGGAAGTATTGTTATATGTTTAATGGAGATGTTTTTATTTGTCATATGTTTGCTGAATGCTGAAAGAGGACGTTTGACTATGGAAGAAGCTGATCAAAGTTTAATCCTCTGCACCAAAGGAATGCAAGACGATGTTTACATCTGTCAAGACGGATTTACGATACTACCCACTTCAAGGAAAACAGAGCCTTTGTGTCTGCAATGCCCATGTGATAATTTCCTAACCAATTAACTATGGACATTATTTCTTTTTTCCTAACTAAACAAGCCCAGGTCCTGCCCCATATATAATCCTTTGTGACAAAAATAAAGCATCTCACATCTGCCTAGCCCTGTATGGCATCACTTCTCCACAGAGATTGAGATATTATACCATACTTTGTCTTGGCGTGATTTCTTGGAGCTCACTCTGTGAATTTTATTAATAATTAGAGAACCTGAGGTTGTGTGAACAGGGGCAGAACTTGACATTGCACCTCCTGACCTCCAGTGGGCAACCCCTTGGCTGGGTCTGCAACTTTCTCACTTCCTGAACTCCCTGGCTGCTCCTTCCTCATTCTTGATACAGGGGACAGAGTTTGAAGGACAGGGTCCTGTCAGGGGTACCGTTTTTTTCTCTCTTACAAATTATTAGTTTAGATCCAAAATGAGCAGGTCAATCAGGTGTTTATATACTGACAGGTTCCTGTAGCTATTTAAAGAGAACCTGGCAGGGGAAATTTACCCAATAAACTACTACAGGCAGTCCCCGGGTTACATACAAGATAGGGTCTGTAGGTTTGTTCTTAAGTTGAATTTGTATGTAAGTCGGAACTGTATATTTTATCATTGTAGCTCCAGCCAGAACTTTTTTGGTCTCTGTGACAATTGGATTTTAAAAATGTTGGGTTGTCATAAGAATCAATTTTAACACTAAAGCTTCATTACAGACTCCTGTGATAACTGTCACAGCTGATCATTGTAGCCTAGGACTAAAGTACAATAAATTACCAATATCCAGAGGTCCATTTGTAACTAGGGGTTGTATGTAAGTCGAGTGTTCTTAAGTAGGGGACTGCCTGTACTAGCATTTTGTAGTATGCAGATTGACACAGTCCACGACTCAGTGTGATGGACTCATACAGAATATCAATTGGAAGTGAGAGTAAATTGGTGTCTTCCCTGCAGCTTTACTGACTCACTGCACTGATGTCTATATGCAACATCCCCATCTGGGCCTAGTAGAGCATGGGGGCAGATGTGAACCAGGAGATGAGTGGCTGGCTTGGTTACGACCTAGCTTTGGATATTATGGTAGCACAGTGCTGGTGTAGGCCTTTTCAACACATGTGAGGGCCAGCATAATGAAGCAATTAGAGGGGGACCTCCTGATACCAAGGTTCCCTGTGGGGCACTGCTTGTGCATATAGTGGGTTCTGGCTGATGGAATAGGCAGACCCATTAAACGGAGTGCACCAAAGAATCTGATGCGCTCAGTTTAAGAACGACTGACACATACAGGGTGCGCCAGATTTTTCAAGATCTGGCTCTTCAATAATCTGGGCACTCTGCACATTAGTGAGGCATGTAGTGCTGTTTACTTCACTAATGATAAATCTGGACCAATGTCTCATGATGTCAAATTACCTTATGATGCCGCAACGTCTTGTTTTGTCATAATTCCCCTCCATCCCTTAATTTTACATGGGAAGGAACCAGTTCCCTGTGTTGTATTAAACCATATTAAAACATAGATAACCTATCAGCTTCACTTATAAATAAAACACATTGGGGCATATTTATTATGCAGTCTACACCATAATTCTGGCTTAGGCTAGTATGTTTGCGCTAGTTTTGTGTCACAGCTGCACTGCGTACAACGCGACACAATCCCGTGCACAGAAATGGACGTTCCAGTGTGTTCTCGTACCGGCCACCACATTTATCTTGGTAAATGTGCCACATTCATGAAGACCGAGATCCGTAGTGACAGATTTCCTTTAAACATTAGTTTGCTAAAATGAATGATGGGAAAACTGGTTTCAGTTTCTAGGAGTTAATCCTGGCTTAATCCTCAGAGCTTAATTAGAAGACTATTATAAATCATTTCTGACACCAGGAGGAGAGAGGAGTTTGATGGATTTACTGTGTGTTTTGTGTACAGATACCCAAATTAGATTGTTCTACAAAAAAAAACAACCTTTGCTTATTTAAGGTAGTTCATTAACTATTAATTAACCGCTAAATAGCATTGTTATCTCTGTTGTGATCCGGCTACTTGACCATTCTTCTGTGTTTGTGCTGTCTGTCCTGTTTCGTGTTTGCACTTTGGTGTGGGGAGGGAACATCTTTAAGTTGTCTACCCCCTACTTAGGTGGCAATAGGAAGGAACAGTTGGGAGGCGAGTTTAGCATTAGGGGCCACTGTCTGTGTCTCCTGTCCATTCCCAGTGCCCGTGTTACTAAAATACTAAATTAAGATGCATGTTTTAATGTTGTCCACTAGATGGTGCTGATGTACTATAAGTAAGAAAAGATCTAGCAATAACAATTGCAATTGGGGTTTATGATTTGTTTAAACCAGTTAAGGACCGGGCCCTTTCCTGTTTTTTCATGTCCATTTTCCACTCCCCACCTTCAAAAATCTATAACTTTTTTATTTTTACACGTAAAGAGCTGTGTGATGGCTTGTTTTCTGTGTAACAAATTGCACTTCATAGTGATGGTATTAAATATTCCATGCCATGTACTCGAAAGTGAGAAACAAATTCCAAAAGCAGTGAAAATGGTGAAAAAACGCATTTGCGCAATTTTCTTGTGGGCTTGGATATTACGTCTTTCACTGAGCGCCCCAAATGACATGTCTACTTTATTCTTTGGGTCGGTACGATTAAGGGGATACCAAATTTGTATAGGTTTTATAATGTTTTCATACATTTACAAAAATTAAAACCTATACAAAAATTATTTTTTTGATTTTGCCAACTTCTGGCGCTAATAACTTTTTTATACTTTGGTGTACGGAGCTGTGGGTAGTGTCATTTTTCGCGAAATTTGATAATATTTTCAATGATCCTTTTAGGACTGTACAACCTTTTGATCACTTTTTATAGATTTTTTAAATATTTTTCAAAATGGCAAAAAAGTGCCATTTTCGACTTTGGGCGCTATTTTCTGTTACGGGGTTAAACGCATTGAAAAAACGTTATCATATTTTGATAGATCTGGCATTTTCGGACGTGTTGATACCTAATGTGTTTATGATTTTTACTGTTTATTTATATTTATATCAGTTCTAGGGAAAGGGGGGTGATTTGAAATTTTAGGTTTTTTTATTATAATTTTTTTTTTTAAACTATTTTTTATTTTTATTTTTACTATTTTTCAGACTCCCTAGGGTACTTTAACCCTAGGTTGTCTGATCGATCCTATCATATACTGCCATACTACAGTATGGCAGTATATGGGGATTTTCCTCCTCATTCATTACAATGTGCTATCAGCACATTGTAATGGAGGGGTTAAAACGAAATAGCCTCGGGTCTTCAGAAGTCTACCATGGAGATGGATCGCTGCTCCCTGATGACGTCACGGGGAGCGGGGATCCCAGGTAAGATGGCGGCGCCCATGCGCTATCTTTTTGAGGCTGCCGGCAGCCATCGCTGTGATAACACCGATCGCGGGTGTTACCAGTAAGCCTTTGCTGCAATATGCAGCAAAGACTTACCGGCCCGTGAATATCTTGAAGCTTAAATCATGCCGTGAAGCTTAAATCATGCAATATGTTAATAATATAATTTATTATATTACTTATTTGGGTTTTCTTGTTTACTTTTTTTTACTTTTTTATACTAATGATCAAGTATTTAATAAAGATTTTTCAATATTCCTCCATGTCAATTATTACATAAGAGGACAAGAACTTTTATGTTACCTAATGGTATCTGTACATGGCCTGGACTGTCATGCTGAGAACTGGTATGTAAAAGTAGTTCCATGCAGATTTTTCACTTTCGATTTTACATCATTTCGGTAACAATTAATCTTGCAATCCACATGAATGTATAGTTTGGATTTTGCGTAGTTTTGTGCAGTTTTTCACTCACAGACTTTCAAAATCACATATAAAATTCCGCTTATCCGCCGCTGTAAGCATGAACACTCGGATAATTTGTTATCTTATTGGTTATTTACTTACGGAGCTCAGGAGGTCAGCACTATGAGAACAACTGGCTCTTGTGATAAGCCATTATACTGCTTTGTCTGTCAAAAGGATTAATGCTGATCATACATTGGGCAATCCCATCTCCTGACCTGTAGGTCACAACAACTGCAAATATACAAGCGAAAATAAACTTCAGTCAGGAAATTGCCTAGATTCGTGTGTACATACTCCAGTGCTTTATAAAAGTCAGGTTCCTTACTGTAGGAATACCTCTATTATCCAGATAGGCCGGCTCTTCCATTTCAAGGAAACCTACCACTATGGATCTACCTATTAAGGTAGATCTGGTGGTAGGTGCATCTAACGTATGTAAAGATAGCCCTTTTTAGGCCTAATCCTTTACTCCCCTCTATCTTTTCATAATCTTTAATCAGGGTAATATGCACATTTTCTACCCATTGCTCCTACCCAGAGATCT
The DNA here is from genome assembly GCF_040894005.1 of Engystomops pustulosus. Classification (NCBI taxonomy): domain Eukaryota; kingdom Metazoa; phylum Chordata; class Amphibia; order Anura; family Leptodactylidae; genus Engystomops; species Engystomops pustulosus. The sequence goes on along the minus strand of NC_092414.1, from coordinate 156,336,376 downwards.
TCAGCACGCAGCTACAAGGAGCTGCGCACACTTGTCCGTGAAGCTGGAGTTCTGCGCATGTGCAGTTGCTCCAGCTACGCGCTGAAGATGTCTGGGTAGGAGGATCAAAGAGGCTACTCGGGCATGGAGTAGCCGCGCTGTGTAGCCTCAGCTCCAGCTACTCCACACCCCAGTAGCCTCTGTAGAAAATTTCCATACTACCCTGATTAACGATTAGAAAAGATGGAGGGGAGTAAAGGATTAGCCCTAAAAGGGCTATCCTTACATACGTTATATGCACCTACCACCGGATCTACCTTAATAGGTAGATCTATAGTGGTAGGTTTCCTTTAACAAAAAATTACTTTTATACTTCTGTAAATGTGAGCAGTGCTATGGGCGGTGTTATCAGAGCCCCTCCCCTACTTCTACCACACCCATTGACTTTTCATGCTGTCTGATATTCTCTGCAGCTGCGTAAAGAAAGTACCAGACAGCAGTGCACTGAAATGCATAGCGCTTGTGAGCATCTCCATACAGCTGGGTGACGTCATCAGTAGTGGGCAGCGTCGGGGGAGGCAGACGCAATACAGAGGAACTTACAATGTGCCATAGACAGGGTACATCAAAAGTAAAAAACGTTTCAAAACACTAGACTGCTTCAAAAATAGTTATGTCTCAGGCAGATGTGTAACTTTAATATAGGTTTGCCTGTCGTGAGTATAAAAAAAAACTCAATGGCTACATTTGGGTAGTATTGGGTTGGCTTTCTTGGCTGCTAGACTTGTCTTTATGTCTTACTCAAATACGTTTTGCCCAGTTGACTTTGAGAGCAGGCATATCCTTGAGCTGAAGGAAGCAAGGCGCTCTCTTGGCTGTTCTGACCTGACTTTTAAGAGGTCTTGAGAGGAGTGGTTGCAAAAGAGAACAAACAGAAACCAGAAAACAGCAGAAATGGGTGTTATTCATCAAGCATGAGTGTCATAGTGTGTGCCCTACCACAGATAGCCAGTCACCATTGCCTTAGTTTACAGTAGTGTTGTGAATGAGAAACCTGACATGGCACCATATAGTCTTCAGCAACAACTCCAGGTTTTGTTTGGGATTTGACCACATTTGGAGGCCTTTGCCTTTGCCATGGGGAGATGCACTGCCACAACTGCTGGTCTGATGATCTTAGTAGCCATCACATTGAGCTTTCACCCCTGCTGGTCATTCTAGGGGCACTTACAGCTATGGGACCTCCTGTACCGATGTCAAATATTAGAGCCTCATTTGTAGTTGTACAGTTTTCCCAAATAAATGTAATATTGTAATTACTTACGGTACATGCCTTGATATCTGTTTAGAAAAGTCAGCAAGAGAAAGTGATTAGGCTGTGTACATGTAATCTAGGAAATCATAGAAACATTCAAGCAAACTTTATTCTATGAATTGGCCAAGAAAAGCCTTTTCTGAGCATAAAAACATTTCCCTGGATCAGTCCTGGTTGGAGAAATTCCTGTCCTTTAAAATCAACCACAACTTCCACCGAGACACACTAAGAACTGTACACATTTACTATGCTTGGTTCATGTTTGTATGCAGTAGACGTAGCTCTTCTTCCAGATCTTACAGCATAACAAGCATTATACTTTCTATGGTGCAGACAGATAGATGATATGTGACTGAGATAAAAATACATGGCTAAGACTTTTAGCTACAGTTATTATCATGGAGGATAGCACAGGCATAAAAGCAAATCCGGACCAGATAAACTTATCAGAAACTACACAGACCACAAACAGCTGCTAATCTCAACCTCAGTCCTCACCACAAAGAGTCTTTGTCACCAATGCAAAATTCTTAGATATCTTTTTGTTCAGATATATCATGTATTGACTACAAGAGAGACATTGGGGGTCATTTACTAAGAGCCTGAATCGCGTTTTACCGGTGGTGGCGTAACTAGAGTCCACTGGGCCCTGGGACAAAATTCCCAATGCCCCCCCCCCCCCCCAATTATACCCAAAATACAGCAAATACACAAATACAAAAAGTATATACGGCATATACACACACTGCACATACATACAGCAAATATACACATCTATACATATACCATATATATATATATATATATATATATATATATATAATATATACACACACAATTATACATACATATATATATATATATATATATATATATATATATAAAAATACATACATATATACACACAATTATACATACATATACAGGCAGTCCCCGGGTTACATACAAGATAGGGTCTGGAGGTTTGTTCTTAAGTTGAATTTGTATGTAAGTCGAAACTGTATATTTTATAATGGAAGTTCTAGACAATTTTTTTTCTTTTGCCCCAGTGACAATTGGAGTTTCAAAATTTTTGGTGTAATTGGACCAAGAATTATCAATAAACCTTAATTACAGACACCTTACATCTGATCATTGCAGTCTGGGACTATAGTAAAGCATCCAGAGAGCTTCACCAGAGGTCACATGGGGCAGAGGGGTCCGTCTGTAACTATGGGTTGTCTGTAAGTCGGGTGTCCTTAAGTAGGGGACCGCCTGTATATATATATATATATACATACACACACATCTATACATACTTATGCATACATATACATATATACATACTGTACATATGCATAATTACATATACATAGAAGTTAACTTCTTCTTTTATGATCCTGGCAGGTTCAGCGGCGGGTGGGGGTGGGGATGTTTACTGGAGCCAGGGGGAACCGGAGCCGGGGGGGGGTTTGAAGGGAGCCGAAGGAAGCGGGGACCAGAGCTGAGGGGGGAGGGGGACGGAGTCAGAGGAACCACTGGAGTCAAAGGGAGGGGGTGACCGGAAGCCGAGGGGGGATGGAGTTGGAGGAAGGACCGGAGCTGTAGGGGCAGGAGGAAGCTGGAGCCTGGATCGGAGGGTAGTATGCGGGGAGTGGGGGAACCCGGAGCGGACCTGGACATGTGAGGCTGCAGTGAAGTGGATGTGCCGCCGGTGCGAGGGTGGATGTATCGGCCGGCAGTCATGGGGACATGGGGTCATGGTGGATGTGCTGGCACAGGGCACAAGTACGTACCTGCTGCGGCCGGCACACGTTCCCGCCTGCCCGGAATCATTTAATCATGCATTGCAATGGCATGGCAATGCATGACAGGGGGGGCCCGGGCCACAGGAGACAGAGGCATTAGTGATAGCCCCGGCCCTGTCCGTTGGGCCTGGTCTCAATGGCGGCCGCTGCGACCACGGAAGGTACGCCACTGCCTAGAGGTGAACCCCTGTCACTGCAGCAGAGATGGAGAAGTATTGGGGCACAATACTTCTTATGGGGATTGTAAAGAAGCCCGCAATCAGGGACTACTGGAGCACAGACATACTGTACCACACCCCATGGCGATAAGCAGGATGTGCTTTGAAGCCATCCATAAGTTTTTGCACTACACCGACTACACCCAGTGCCCACCCAGAGGTGACCCCAGTTATGATCGTGTATTTAAGGTCAGGCCCATATTAGATCATTTTAGTGCCAACTTTGCCCAGGTATATACCCCCACCAAACATGTGAGCATAGACGAGTCCCTGGTACAATTCAAAGGGAGACTTCAATTCCACCAGTACCTGCCCAGTAAGAGGTCAAGGTATGGCGTGAAGATGTTTAAGCTGTGCCAAAGTACATCAGGACATGGCTACAAATTCAGGGTATATGAAGGGAAGGACTCCACTATAGGTTTGACTTGATGGACTTGCGTCTTTTTCCAGCCTTATATACTATGATACTATGATAGTGCCCCCATAATGCCCCCCCTTCCTGTTTATTACTGCGAAGATAGTGTGGGATTTGGTGCACCCACTGCTGGACCAGGGCTACCACCTCTACCTGGACAATTTCTACACCAGCACCACCCTGTTCAAGTGCCTCGCTTCCAGAAATACTGTGGCATGCGGCACTGTACGCAGAAATCAGAGAGGTCTCCCTAAGTCGCTGCTTGGGCAAAAACTTAAAAGGTACAATAGCAGGGCACTATGCAGCGACTCTGTATTGTGTGTTAAGTACAAGGACAAGAGAGAGGTCCTTGTATTAACCACAATACATAGGCACACCACCACCCCTGTCCCAGTAGGAGGTACCAGTGCAGAAACCCCCAAGCCAGACTGTATTTTAGATTATAACAAGTACATGGGAGGGGTGGACTTGTCGGACAAGGTGCTTCAGCCATAGAATGCCATGCGGAAGTCGAGGGTGTGGTACAAGAAGCTGGCCGTGCACTTCATGCAGATGGCACTGTATAATGCTTACGTGCTGCATCGATATGCAGGCCAGTGGGGAACTTCAAGAGGTGGTAATAAAGTACTTTCTTTTTGGAGACCAGGAAGGGGGGAGTGCTAGTACGTCTGGAAGTGAGGCCACATCACGTATTGTACCAGGGCATCACTTTCCAGGAGTAGTTCCCTATACTGCCAAGAAGGAAAGGTCACAGAAAAGTTGCAGGGTGTGCTCCAAAAAGCGTATTCGGAAGGACACCATTCATCACTGTGAGACATGCCCAGAAAAACCAGGGTTATGTATGAAAGATTGCTTCCAAATTTATCATACATCCCTGGATTTTTGGAGTACCCAGTTGTTACCCTGATGTACTATGCACAACTTATACATCATGCCGCATGCCGCACCTTCCCTTCTAAGCCCTGCCATGTGCCCAGCCTGTAGATTACTACCCCATATAGGGTAATGTTTTACCCGGGAAAACATGCATCATGATTTTTAGGGTGTTTGTCTCCCGTGGCAGGAGCTGGGCACAATATGACATAATGGATATTTTTTACTATGCACTATCCATTATGCACTTTTTTAGGGGTCCACCTGTGGGGTTAAAATGCTAACTATACCCCTAGATTAATTCATGGACGGGTGTAGTTTCCAAAATAGGGTCAGTTCTTAGGGGTTTCTACTGTACTGGCCCCTATCGGCATCTACAAATCTTTCATGATGCCAAAAAGAAAAAAAATGTACAGTGTCTGTGCTCCCCCCCCCAACACCAATCTAGTGAAAACGGAGCTTGAAAACCTAAATTGTGCTCTTTTCCTCCTGTGCCCTGCTGTGTCTCCATCCTACAGCTTACTGCCACCTATGGGGTATTGCCCTAATCGGGGTAAACCACAGAATGATTTTTGATGTGTTCTTCCCAAGTGGCATGGGTTGGGCACAATAATTTTTACTCTGCACTATTTACTTTGTATTTGATTTTGGCCAGCATGTTGGGGGTTAAAATGCTTAACACAACCACATATAAATTCTTTGAGGGGTCTAGTTTTCAAAATGGTGACATCTTGGGGGGTTTTCTATTGTACTTTTACTTCAGGGGCTCTTTAATTACATTGTGGCACCACAAAACATTTGCAGCCAAATTGGCCTGCCAAAATCTCAGTAGCACTAAGGCTGCATTCACACAAATGTATGGGGGACATATATACGGCCGACGTATATACGGCCGATATACGTCCCCCATACACTTCTATGGGCTCACGGCGCCTATCTTTTCCCGTAATAAGGCACCGTGCGCCATTTATCCCTATAGAGAGGTGCGGGGGTGAGAAGCACTCTCCCCCTCCTCCTCTCCCCGCGTGCTGCCATGTGCCCACTGTGCTATGCTGCGACGGGCAACGGCAGTGTCCATGTAGCCTAACTTTGTTCTGGACATTGCTGTGCTACGAAACAGCAAATGACATCCATATGTCTGGTATTATCGTACTCGGAAGAAGCAAGGCAAAAATTTGGGGATGTATATTTACCTCAAAAATTGAAATTTCTAAATTTCCAATCCTTTTTGCGTTTGCTTCCGGAAAAATAATTAAAGGGCAAACAGAATTCTTAAATACTGATTTGAATAGGTTAGGATGTTAGGTTCATAAAATTGTGTTACTTGTGGGGGTATATAGTACAGAAGCCTTTAAAGGGCACTTCCAAATTGAATTGGTCACCAAAAATTTAGCATTTTTCAAATTTCAAGAAAATCTGGGAAGTTGGTACTAAAACTTCAAACCTTCTCACATCTGTAAAAAAAATGGAAACATAAAACAAATAATGGAAATAAAAAGAAGACCAATGGCAAAAGGTTTCCACCAAAAAAATTGTGGTGTAACTTTTTGTCTAAAAAGTATAACATTTGAAACTTTGAAAATAGTCTTTTTTTTCAAATTTGTCCTAAATTTTTGAATTTTTACTAGAGATGAGCGAGCACTAAAATGCTCGGGTACTCGTTATTCGAGACGAACATTTCCCGATGCTCGAGTTCTCGTCTCGAATAACGAGCCCCATTGAAGTCAATGGGAGACTCGAGCATTTTTCAAGGGGACCAAGGCTCTGCACAGGGAAGCTTGGCCAAACACCTGGGAACCTCAGAAAAGGATGGAAACACCACGGAAATGGACAGGAAACAGCAGGGGCAGCATGCATGGATGCCTCTGAGGCTGCTTAATCGCACCATTATGCCAAAACTATGGGCAACAGCATGGCCATGACAGAGTGACAGAATGAAGCTAGATAGCATCTAAAACATCCAATAATTGACCCTGACACTATAGGGGACGGCATGAAGAGGCAGCGGCAGCAGCGGCAGGCCAGAGAGTGGCATGGCGACATACCCTAAATGGACTCAGGCTTCAAACCAATGGGTGGCAGAGAGGAACCAAAGGAGGTGAGCAAGAAGCGCTCAAATAATATCGGTACATGATAAAAGTTTGCCAGTATATTTTGTGGATTACACAGCAGGGTGGCGACAAAGTTAACATGGAAGCCATGAAAACAACCCAAAATTCTGCCTGACACAGCTCGTTTGATAAGGGGACCATGTATGGAGGCAGTGAACTAGTAGTAGATTAAAGGTGCTGCAGTTAAAACTATGTTAGTTGGATCTTGGCATGGAGCTGGCGCTCCGCTGCCAGGCGAGCTTTCGCCAATCCAAGCCCCTGTCTCTAGGCTACTCCCCAAACAGCACCTCTAAGAACCTTTTGTATAAGATCAAGTGTAGTAGCGTTCTTATAAGTTTAGGATATGGCGGGTGAGGGGAATGTAAACAGATGCGCAAGAAGCGCTGAAATAATATTGGTAAATGATAAAAGTTTGCCAGTATTTTGTGGATTACACAGCAGGGTGGCGACAAAGTTAACAAGTTTGTTGTGGAAGCCATGAAAACAACCCAAAATTCTGCCTGACACAGCTCGTTTGATAAGGGGACCATGTATGGAGGCAGTGAACTAGTAGTAGATTAAAGGTGCTGCAGTTAAAAGTATGTTAGTTGGATCTTGGCATGGAGCTGGCGCTCCGCTGCCAGGCGAGCTTTCGCCAATCCAAGCCCGTGTCTCTAGGCTACTCCCCAAACAGCACTTCTAAGAACCTTTTGTATAAGATCAAGTGTAGTAGCGTTCTTATAAGTTTAGGATATGGCGGGTGAGGGGAATGTAAACAGAAGCGCAAGAAGCGCTGAAATAATATTGGTAAATGATAAAAGTTTGCCAGTATATTTTGTGGATAACACAGCTGGGTGGCGACAAAGTTAACAACTTTGATGTGGAATCCATGAAAACAACCCAAATTTCTGCCTGACACACCTCGTTTGATAACGGGACGATGTATGGAGGCAGCTATATGGACGACTTTTGGAGGTAGCAATGGAGACAACGTGTGGAGGCTGCTATGGAGACAATTTAATTTGGATAGTGCCTGTATGTGGCAGTCCAAAAAAGTTTTCAAACCAGAGGAGCAGGTAGGTGGCCATCCAGAAAAATGAAATAGATTGAGTGCCTGTATGTGGCAGTCCAAAAAAGTTTTCAAACCAGAGGAGCAGGTAGGTGGCCCTCCAGAAAAATGAAATAGATTGAGTGCCTGTATGTGGCAGTCCAAAAAAGTTTTCAAACCAGAGGAACAGGTAGGTGGCCCTCCAGAAAAATGGAATAGATTGAGTGCCTGTATGTGGCAGTCCAAAAAAGTTTTCAAACCAGAGGAGCAGGTAGGTGGCCCTCCAGAAAAATGAAATAGATTGAGTGCCTGTATGTGGCAGTCCAAAAAAGTTTTCAAACCAGAGGAGCAGGTAGGTGGCCCTCCAGAAAAATTGAATAGATTGAGTGCCTGTATGTGGCAGTCCAAAAAAGTTTTCAAACCAGAGGAGCAGGTAGGTGGCCCTCCAGAAAAATTGAATAGATTGAGTGCCTGTATGTGGCACTCCCAAAAATTGTTTAAAACAGAGGACCGGGTCGGTGGCCCTCCAGAAAAATTAAATGCATAAAGTACTATAGCTAGAGCCAGTGGGCCCTGTCAAAAAATAGCCAGTTTCCTCTGCTTTACTGTACAAAGAGGAGGAGAAGGAGGAAAATGAGGAGGAGGAGGAGTGGATAAATTATTCAGGTTGAGCTTCCTTCACCTGGTGGAGATTGGAAATTATGAGAAATCCAGGCTTTATTCATCTTAATAAGCGTCAGCCTGTCAGCGCTGTCAGTCGACAGGCGTGTACGCTTATCGGTGATGATGCCACCAGCTGCACTGAAAACCCGCTCGGACAAGACGCTAGCGGCAGGGCAGGCAAGAACCTCCAAGGCGTACAGCGCCAGTTCGTGCCACATGTCCAGCTTTGAAACCCAGTAGTTGTAGGGAGCTGTGTGATCATTTAGGACGATGGTATGGTCAGCTACGTACTCCCTCACCATCTTTCTGTAAAGATCAGCCCTACTCTGCCGAGACTGGGGACAGGTGACAGTGTCTTGCTGGGGTGACATAAAGCTGGCAAAAGCCTTGTAAAGCGTACCCTTGCCAGTGCTGGACAAGCTGCCTGCTCGCCTACTCTCCCTCGCTACTTGTCCCGCAGAACTACGCACTCTGCCGCTAGCGCTGTCAGAAGGGAAATACTGTTTCAGCTTGTGCACCAGGGCCTGCTGGTATTCATGCATTCTCACACTCCTTTCCTCTCCAGGGATGAGAGTGGAAAGATTTTGCTTGTACCGTGGGTCCAGGAGAGTGAACACCCAGTAATCGGTGCTGGAATAAATTCTTTGAACGCGAGGGTCACAGGATAGGCAGCCTAGCATGAAATCTGCCATATGCGCCAGAGTACCAACGCGTAAGAATTCACTCCCCTCACTGGCCTGACTGTCCATTTCCTCCTCCTCCAACTCCTCCAACTCCTCTTCTTCTGCCCATACACGCTGAACAGTGAAGGACTCAACAATGGTCCCCTCTTGTGTCTCGCCAACATTCTCCTCCTCTTCCTCCTCATCCTCCTCCACCTCCACCTCCTCCGATATGCGCTGAGAAACAGACCTAAGGGTGCTTTGCTTATCAACAAGGGAATCTTCTTCCCCCGTCTCTTGTGACGAGCGCAAAGCTTCCGACTTCATGCTGATCAGAGAGTTTTTCAACAGGCCAAGCAGCGGGATGGTGAGGCTGATGATGGCGGCATCGCCACTGACCATCTGTGTTGACTCCTCAAAGTTACTCAGCACCTGACAGATATCAGACATCCACGTCCACTCCTCATTGTAGACTTGAGGAAGCTGACTGACCTGACTACCAGTTCTGGTGGAAGTTGACATCTGGCAGTCTACAATCGCTCGGCGCTGCTGGTAAACTCTGGATAACATGGTCAGTGTTGAATTCCACCTCGTGGGCACGTCGCACAACAGTCGGTGAGCGGGCAGTTGGAGGCGGCGCTGCGCTGCCCTGAGAGTGGCAGCATCTGTGCTGGACTTCCTGAAATGCGCACAGATGCGGCGCACCTTCGTGAGCAAATCAGACAGATTGGGGTATGTCTTGAGGAAACGCTGAACTATCAGATTTAACACATGGGCCAGGCATGGCACATGTGTCAGTCTGCCGAGTTGCAGAGCCGCCACCAGGTTACGGCCGTTGTCACACACAACCATGCCTGGCTTCAGGTTCAGAGGTGCCAGCCACAGATCAGTCTGCGCCGTGATGCCCTGTAATAGTTCTTGGGCGGTGTGCCTTTTATCGCCTAGGCTCAGCAGTTTGAGCACCGCCTGCTGTCGCTTAGCGACGGCACTGCTGCTGTGCCTAGAGCTACCGACTGATGGCGCCATGCCCACGGATGGTAGTTCGGAGGAGGAGGTGGAGGAGGGGTGGGAGGAGGAGGAGGCATAGTAGGCCTGAAACACCTGGACCGAGGTAGGCCCCGCAATCCTCGGCGTCGGCAGTATATGACCAGCCCCAGGGTCAGACTCGGTCCCAGCCTCCACCAAGTTAACCCAATGTGCCGTCAGCGATATATAGTGGCTCTGCCCGGCAGCACTCGTCCACGTGTCCGTGGTCAGGTGGACCTTGTCAGAAACGGCGTTGGTCAGGGCACGGATGATGTTGTCTGACACGTGCTGGTGCAGGGCTGGGACGGCACATCGGGAAAAGTAGTGGCGGCTGGGGACCGAATACCGAGGGGCGGCCGCCGCCATGAGGTTGCGAAAGGCCTCGGTCTCTACTAGTCTATAGGGCAGCATCTCCAGGCTAAGCAATCTGGAGATGTGGACATTAAGGGCTTGGGCGTGCGGGTGGGTTGCACTATATTTGTGTTTCCGCTCCAGCGTCTGGGGTATGGAGAGCTGAACGCTGGTGGATGCTGTGGAGGATCGTGGAGGCGACGATGGGGTTTTTGTGGCAGGGTCCTGGGCAGGGGGCTGACTATCAGCTGACACAGGGGAAGGAGCAGTGGTGTGCACGGCCGGAGGTGAACGGGCTTGTTGCCACTGAGTGGGGTGTTTAGCATTCATATGCCTGCGCATACTGGTGGTAGTTAAGCTATTAGTGGTGGAACCCCTGCTGATCCTGGTTTGGCAAATGTTGCACACCACAGTCCGTCGGTCATCTGAAAATCTAGCCCTCGCCGCAGGAGCCCTCGCCACGGGAGCTTCACTAGTTGACACATTTGGCGCTGATGCACCAGCTCTGGCCCTGCCTCTCCGTCTGGCCCCACCACTGCCTCTTCCAACCTGTTCTGGTCGAGGACTCTCCTCCGTCTCAGAAGCACTGTGTTCACCCGGCCTATCAACCCAGCTTGGGTCTGTTACCTCATCATCCTCCGATCCCTCAGTCTGCTCCCCCCTCGGACTTCCTGCCCTGACAACAACTTCCCCACTGTCTGACAACCGTGTCTCCTCATCGTCGGACACCTCTTTACACACTTCTTCCACTACGTCAAAAAGGTCATCATCACCCACAGACTGCGACTGGTGGAAAACCTGGGCATCGGAAAATTGCTCAGCAGCAACCGGACAAGTGGTTTGTGACTGTGGGAAGGGTCCAGAAAACAGTTCCTCAGAGTATGCCGGTTCAAATGCCAAATTTTCCTGGGAGGGGGCAGACTGGGGGGGAGGAGGCTGAGGTGCAGGAGCTGGAGGAGTGCCGATTTCGGTGACATGGGTGGACTGCGTGGAAGACTGACTGGTGGACAAATTGCTCGAAGCATTGCCGGCAATCCACGACATCACCTGTTCGCACTGTTCTGGCCTCAACAGTGCTCTACCACGAGTCCCAGTAACTTCAGACATGAACCTAGGGAGTGTAGCTCTGCGGCGTTCCCCTGCCCCCTCATAAGCAGGTGGTGTCTCACCCCGCCCAGGACCACGGCCTCTGACCCCTGCAGTAGTTGGACGCCCACGTCCCCGCCCTCGTCCTCTACCCCTAGCCCTCGGGTTAAACATTTTGAAAATGAGAGTTATAACTTTAATTTTTTTTTAACTTTTTTTTGTGTTTTTTTTTGTGTTTTTTAGTTTTTAAAACCAAACGATGCTATCCTATTGCTATGGCTATTTTTTAGCCAAGTATGAAAGCACACTGCTATGCCAGATGAGATGACGCTGAGTTATTAAAAAAATAAACGTAAAATAAAAAAAGAAATGGCAGACTGTGCCTAATTGAAATCCAACCCCTAATAAATTTTCCCACTTCGGTCTTTGCAATGGATATGTGCGTCACTAAGCGCAAAACACAGCGGTCGCAAGTCTCACTACAAATTGCTCACAATTTGCTAGTAGATGCACTGCAGCAAGTACAGCCACCAGCAGATCAACCAGAAATCAAATATATATAACGCTACTGTAGGCGTAAGTAAGCCGTTTGGATTCTCCTATGGCTATTTTCTAGCCAAGTATGAAAGCACACTGCTATGCCAGATGAGATGACACTGAGTTATTAAAAAAATAAACGTAAAATAAAAAGTAAATGGCAGACTGTGCCTAATTGAAATCAAACCCCTAATAAATTTTCCCACTTTGGTCTTTGCGATGGATATGTGCGCCACTAAGCGCAAAACACAGCGGTCGCAAGTCTCACTACAAATTGCTCACAATTTGCTAGTAGATGCACTGCAGCAAGTACAGCCACCAGCAGATCAACCAGAAATCAAATATATATAACGCTACTGTAGGCGTAAGTAAGCCGTTTGGATTCTCCTATGGCTATTTTCTAGCCAAGTATGAAAGCACACTGCTATGCCAGATGAGATGACGCTGAGTTATTAAACAAAATAAACGTAAAATAAAAAAGGACAAATGGCAGACTGTGCCTAATTGAAATCCAACCCCTACTAAATTTTCCCACTTCGGTCTTTGCAATGGATATGTGCGTCACTAAGCGCAAAACACAGCGGTCGCAAGTCTCACTACAAATTGCTCACAATTTGGTAGTAGATGCACTGCAGCAAGTACAGCCACCAGCAGATCAACCAGAAATCAAATATATATAACGCTACTGTAGGCGTAAGTAAGCCGTTTGGATTCTCCTATGGCTATTTTCTAGCCAAGTATGAAAGCACACTGCTATGCCAGATGAGATGACACTGAGTTATTAAAAAAATAAACGTAAAATAAAAAGTAAATGGCAGACTGTGCCTAATTGAAATCAAACCCCTAATAAATTTTCCCACTTTGGTCTTTGCGATGGATATGTGCGTCACTAAGCGCAAAACACAGCGGTCGCAAGTCTCACTACAAATTGCTCACAATTTGCTAGTAGATGCACTGCAGCAAGGACAGCCACCAGCAGATCAACCAGAAATCAAATATATATAACGCTACTGTAGGCGTAAGTAAGCCGTTTGGATTCTCCTATGGCTATTTTCTAGCCAAGTATGAAAGCACACTGCTATGCCAGATGAGATGACGCTGAGTTATTAAAAAAATAAACGTAAAATAAAAAAGGAAATGGCAGACTGTGCCTAATTGAAATCCAACCCCTAATAAATTTTCCCACTTCGGTCTTTGCGATGGATATGTGCGTCACTAAGCGCAAAACACAGCGGTCGCAACTCTCACTACAAATTGCTCACAATTTGCTAGTAGATGCACTGCAGCAAGGACAGCCACCAGCAGATCAACCAGAAATCAAATATATATAACGCTATTGTAGGCGTAAGTAAGCCGTTTGGATTCTCCTATGGCTATTTTCTAGCCAAGTATGAAAGCACACTGCTATGCCAGATGAGATGACACTGAGTTATTAAAAAAATAAACGTAAAATAAAAAGTAAATGGCAGACTGTGCCTAATTGAAATCAAACCCCTAATAAATTTTCCCACTTTGGTGTTTGAGGTGGATATGTGTGTCACTAAGAGCTAAACACAACGGTAGCAAGTCCCCCTGCAAATTCCTCACAATATGGTACTAGCTGCACTACTAGTGCCAGCAAGCCCAGCCACAAGCAAACAAAAAAAAAAAAGTATAACGTTATTGTAGCCCTAAGAAGGGCTGTTGGGTTCTTGTTGAATCACTCCTGCCTAACACTATTCTAATAGAACACCCTAACGCTTTCCCTGACCAGCAGCAGCTCTCTCCGTAGCGGCATCCAGACACAGAATGATCCGAGCAGCGCGGGCAGCGGCTAGTCTATCCCAGGGTCACCTGATCTGGCCAGCCAACCACTGCTATCGACGTGTAAGGGTACCACGTCATGCTGGGTGGAGTGCAGAGTCTCCTGGCTTGTGATTGGCTCTGTTTCTGGCCGCCAAAAAGCAAAACGGCGGGAGCTGCCATTTTCTCGAGCGGGCGAAGTATTCGTCCGAGCAACGAGCAGTTTCGAGTCCGCTAATGCTCGAACGAGCATCAAGCTCGGACGAGTATGTTCGCTCATCTCTAATTTTTACCCCTCAAAAAAGGAACGGATCACCGCAATGACACTACTAACATAAACTACAATGTCTCACGAGAAAACAATCTCAAAATCACAGAGATATCTGAAAGTGTTGAAAAGTTATTACCACAGGATGAGACACTGCTCAAATTTCTAAAAAACGGATTGAACAAACAGGCTGCGTCCTTAAGGGGTTAAAGGTAAATGGACAATACATAACTTACCAGAGGGAAATGCTTTCATACTTTACCTGAGGGGGCTATTACTTTTAGGGAGCGCAGTGCCTCCCTCAAATGTAATTCACCAGCTAAAATGGGCCACAAGCAAGTTTTTTAACTGTGGCAAAGGATGAATAAAATGCCATCTCTGAAGATAAATGGTCTAGGGCAGTGATGGCAAACCTTTTAGAGACCGAGTGCCCAAACTATAACAAACACCCACTTATTTATCGCAAAGTGCCAACACAGAAATTTAATTTGTGATTTATAGTCCCTTCTCTGTCACCGTTTTCATTGATACCAGCCCCCTGAGGACACCAATAAAGCAGAAAATAGTCCCAGGCAGAGCTGTCATAGCTCTGTGCACAGCAAGTCCTGGGCTGTCTGGGACTGCAGGAAGATACCTGGAGTCATCTCTGGTGATGGCCTGAGTGCCCACAGAAAGGGCTCTGAGTGCCACCTCTGGCACCAGTGCCATAGGTTAGCCATCACTGGTCTAGGGTATTTGCTGCCTGAGGAGAAAATTTAAATGACGCAAATCCAACACTGCCCCCTCCAACACTGGTGCATCCCTGCTTCAGGATATGTTCAGCCCACAGAATTTACTGATTGCTGACCACATTACTTAAAGAGGACCTGTCACCCATAAAAAAGCACTAGAAGCTGGGCTCTGAGAACGCTAGCAGGGTACCATATATACTCGAGTATAAGCCGAGACCCCTAATTTTTCCACCAAAAGTGGGAAAACCTATCGACTCGAGTATAAGCCGAGGGTGGGAATTGCATTGATCACAGACCCCCCCCCGGTATATAGCCAGCAAGCCCCCAGTAGTATATATAGCCAGCCTTCCCCCAGTAGTATACAGCCAGCCTGCCCCCAGTAGTATACAGCCAGCCTGCCCCCAGTAGTATACAGCCAGCCTGCCCCCTGTAGTATACAGCCAGCCTGCCCCCTGTAGTATACAGCCAGCCTGCCCCCTGTAGCATACAGCCAGCCCAGCCTGCCCCCAGTAGTATACAGCCAGCCCAGCCTGCCCCCAGTAGTACACAGCCAGCCCACCCTGCCCCCCAGTAGTATACAGCCAGCCTGCCACCCGTAGTATACAGCCAGCCGAGCCTACCCCCAGTAGTATACAGCCAGCCCAGCTTGCCCCCAGTAGTATACAGCCAGCCCAGCCTGCCTCCAGTAGTATACAGCCAGCCCAGCCTGCCCCCAGTAGTACACAGCCAGCCCACCCTGCCCCCCAGTAGTATACAGCCAGCCTGCCACCCGTAGTATACAGCCAGCCGAGCCTACCCCCAGTAGTATACAGCCAGCCCAGCCTGCCCCCTGTAGTATACAGCCAGCCCAGCCTGCCCCCAGTAGTATACAGCCAGCCCAGCCTGCCCCCAGTAGTACACAGCCAGCCCACCCTGCCCCCCAGTAGTATACAGCCAGCCTGCCACCCGTAGTATACAGCCAGCCGAGCCTACCCCCAGTAGTATAGAGCCAGCCCAGCTTGCCCCCACTAGTATACAGCCAGCCCAGCCTGCCTCCAGTAGTATACAGCCAGCCAGTCTGACCCCAGTAGTATACAGCCTGCCACCAATAGTATACAGCCAGCCTGCTCCCAGTAGTATACAGCCAGCCTGCCCCTGTACTAAACAGCCAGCACAGCCTGCCCCCAGTTGTATACAGCCAGCCCAGCCTGCCCCAGTAGTATACAGCCAGCCCAGCCTGCCCCGTGTAGTATACAGCCAACCCAGCCTGCCCCCAGTAGTATACAGCCAGCACAGCTTGCCCCGTGTAGAAAAAGTGAGCCCAGCCTGTCCCCAGTAGTATACAGCCAGCCAGCCTGCCCCATGTAGTATACAGCCAGCCCAGCCTACCCCCAGTAGTATACAGCCAGCCAGTCTGCCCCCTGTAGTATACAGCTGGCTGTACACTACTGGGGGGCAGGCTGGGCTGGCTGTATACTAGTGGGGGCAGCCTGCCACCTGTAGTATACAGCCAGCCCAGCCTGCCCCGGTAGTATACAGCCAGCCCAGCACTAAAAAAATAACTAAACTTATATACTCACCCTCCGGTGGCCCCGATGCACATCGCTGCTCCCCTGATGTCAGCGCGGCTCCTCTTCTGGCTTCTGCACCCGTCTTCTGTCTTCAGTAACATCCTGCAGGGCGCCGCCAAGTTCTTCCTGGCAGACGCATAGTATGAGGCGGCCGCTGCTGATGCCATACTATGCGCCGGCCGGGAGAAAAACATGGCGGCGCCCTGCAGGATGTTACCGAAGAAAGAAGACAGAAGACAGAAGAGGACCCGCGCTGACATTGGGAGAGCAGCGCTGCGCATCGGGGGCCCCCAAAGGGTGAGTATATAAGTTTTTTTTACACGAGTATATAAAGTAACACTGCTGCATCTGAGGTAGGTCTAGGAGCTGCTTACTTTACTACTATGGGTGACAGGTTCTCTTTAAAATTAGCCACTGACCACACATGCTAACAGCCACTAGCCTGTCGGTGACACAGACATTAGTGGCATCTAGGACCTCACAGGTGACGATCTGATACAAATTTACCAGCCTAAAATGTTATTTAAACCGTGCCCCCACTCACTTAAATGACATACAGTACCTCACATAAACCCCCCTCTCTTTTATATACATAATATAAATATAGGAGGTGGCTGTATATAATATATTATTATCAATATATATATTGATTTAATTCTTTACCCTCAAGTTATATTATATACAGCCCACCTTATATATATAATATGTAGTTAAAGTATGGTTAAAAGCACCCCCAGATGTCCAGCTCACCTCCCATATTATATAATATAGAGCCCCTCTTGTTATATTATATACAGCGCCCCTTATTATAAAATATGCAGCTCTCATATTATCTCATAATATACAAACCCCTAACATATAATGTAGCCCCCTTATTATATTATACACAGCCCCCGTTGTTATATTATACACAGCCCCCATATACTATAATACACAGCCCCCTTATTTTATAATATACAGCCCCTCTTTTCTATTATATACAGACCCCCGTTTTCTATTATGTACAGCCCCCCTTTTCATTATATGCAGACCACCTATTATATACAGCCCCCCTTTTTCAATATAAACAGCCCCTTTCATATTATATACAGTCCCCTTTTTCATTATACAGCCCCCTTTTATAAAAATAATAAAGAAATGACTTACCTCCAGTCACAATTTGGCTCACAACTTAAAATTAAATGCTGAACTTTCTAAACTTCCAATCTTTAACCGCCCAACACATATAATAGGTGGTACAATTTGGATCAGCATTGGAAAACAAGCGAATAAAGTGTCAGTTCAGCTTTTCTAGCATGGGATGCAGGGAGCACTCTGAAATTTAAGGCAATCCAAACCAACTCTTCACTGTCTAAGTTTCTGATTCTGAACATATATGAAAAAATTCTGCTTCATAAACAGACTGTTGAGGTCACAGGATAAATATCTAATAATGATCTCTAAAGTGTGAGCAGGCGTCGCTTTGATTTAGGCTCATAGAGACTGCCTGTCAATCAGGGGAAGCCCTAACCCCCAGAGTCACCTCATTGGGTGTGTGCTTCACCAAAGCTTCTTTCAACCAGGCACCAAACCCAAGGAAATTTTATTACAAGATTTGTCCAAAACAAAGCACAAAGGATTCTGCTTCGCTTTGGGGCATGGTAAATGGCAGATCAATGCCAAAACTGTCATTTAGCATTGATTTGGCCAAATGAATGCCAAATCAACAAATACACTGGCTCAACCCTAACAGAGAAAAGAAACCAGTAGAGCATTTTTTAACTTACCCCCCCCCTTTATTCATAATATCACCTTTGACACACCAATACTTACTACATGATCATACTGTCCTGTCAATTGTTACAAACAGGAAGATTAAGGCTAGCAGGCAAGGGGCACTTTCACATTTGAGGAAGAATAACCTGTTTTACTATTATTGAAATGGACTAAATAAACATATTTCTTTCACTTGGGGTTCAACAGACTCATCAAATTTTGCAACGAAATTTGGTTTGGGAGCGAGCTTTGACCTGAACACAAACCCCATTGAACTCAATGGGCACTTGAATTTTAACAACCAAAAATGGTTGTAAAATGGGAATAGTAAGGGTTAGTTGGCTGAAAAATGGGAACTTACCAGTAATTCGGTTGTCATAAGTCCAGCAAGCCCCACCTGGAGGTTGCTCCTATACCCTGTAGGGACAGGAAGTCAAGAGTTTAAATTTCCCTCCTTAGCAACCCAACAGCAGTGCCAAATAACACCAGGAAGTGTTGAATTAATATCCAGCCCCCATATTAACATAAGTAAAGTAAAGGAGGGAATAATTGCGTACTGTCATGGTGGACTTACGGAAACCAACTTACTGGTGAGTCTAATTCCCATTTTCTGTTTCGTCCCCCAAGACAGTCCCACCTAGAGATTTGCCAGATTTTTACTTAGGGAGACAATTCCCCTGAAGATACATCTAGGCAGTAATGACGTGCAAAGTTCCACGGGTTCGAACAGGTGGCTGCTTGACAAATTTGTTAAAGAGTGGTGCCTCTTCTTTCTGCCCTAGTTAAGTAGACTTTGATGGATTGCGGAGTGTTAGCATTTGCAATAGAATAACTGTCGGAGATGGTGGTGGTTAACTACCTTACAATTGATGCTTTAGTTGCCTTCATAACCCTGTTTTTCCCTCTAAGCTAAATAATGAATATGATAGTTTGAAGGTGGAAGGGACAGAAGGATGGCTTCTCTAGGGATTTTTCCTTAGAGGTTTCTAGTTCCTCTAACCAGTATTGTAGCATGCAGGCTACAGAAGGACTCCCATGCTTTTTTAAGTAGGGCATCACATTTACGATCCATCAGATAGGTTAATTGAGCCTGGTCCTCAAATGGGAGATCTGTTTTTTGACTACTTTGGTTACAGGACCATTCACTCCTGAAGGCTGTTCCCACCAATCAGTATCGTCCCCTAGAAGCCTATTTCGGAATTCCATGGGAACTGTTAGCCGTCTTTCTGGATCTTTCCATACCTCCAGTACAATTCCTTTAAATGTGTCATTAAAGAGAAACACTCTTTTCTTCCTAGGCCTTTGCACCCCCCCCCCCCACCCCCCACCCCCACCCCGCCAAAGAATTAATCTTCCACAGATTTAGGTTCTACCATCACTTCAATGTTTAAAGTGTCTTGTACCACCTTTAAGAAATTTTGCATGTCTTCCGAGGAAAAAAGGCACCTAGAGAAGGGATTATCGTGTTTATCGTGAATATTATATGATGCATCATTTTCCCAGGATTCCCTAGGATTGCCATATGTGAGGTCAGAATCAGAAGGGACTACACAAGGTTTCACTATCTTTCCAGGCGGTTCCGGGCAGAGAGAGGAGATAGACTGCTGAACCGATTTATGCACTGTGGTGTCAATCATAGATTTTAAGTCTTCCATTAAGGAGGATTCCCTTCCTCCTTCTTTTGCTCCTTTTTCTTTCTCCTTTTCCTTTACTTTCTCTTTCTCTCTGGAAAGGATTTCCTAAGGTAGGAAGAGGTACACTATACTAACACAATCAGTACTCACATATATATGCAATACCAATGTGTAGGTGAGTCTCTTGGGGCTAAAAGTCAGTGGACTCGTTGGACCACCGCGTGGAATGATGGTACTAGTTGCAACCCAGGAGCGGAGTCTAAGTGAACCCCCCTGGTCTTCACCAAAGTGGAATGGTCTTGCTGCGGCGGGGAGCTACCTGGTCACTCCACGGGTGCAACTAGGCCCGCGGTGGCAGCCAAGGTAGGAACACAGGGAAGGCAGGACCTTGGATAGGAAGGACCTTGGGTAGGCAGGACCTCGGGATGGCAGGACCTTGAGATGGCAGGACCTCAGGATGGCAGGACCTCAGGATGGCCACAGGAACACAGGATTGCCACAGGAGTAAAGGACTGCCACAGGAACACAGGACCCCCACAGGAACACAGGACCACAGAAATACCACAAGAACACAGGTATACCACAGGAACACAGGACCACAGGAATACCACAGGAACATGGGAAACACGGAGGCGCCTGGAAACGCACAGGAAACACTGAGGCGTCTGTCGACGCTCAGGAGGCTTTCACTTCAGTGGAAGGACTTGGAGATCTGGCAGGGGATGCTGGGAGCTGCCAGATTATGTAGCAGAGTCGCGGATGCCAGCGCCAATTAGGAGAACACTGGCCATTTAAGTTCCTGGAGTTAATCTTCTATATAGGAGTTAATTTTTTATATAGGAGTGGCCACTAATAAGGATCGGTTTCAGACTTTTTGGCTTAAGATATAATACTTTTAATCTTTCAATCTATAAAATACATAAAATAATCAAAATAAAATCGTCATTGAAAATGGATTTGGACACAATGGGGCAGATTTACTTACCCGGTCCATTCGCGAACCCAGCGGCACGTTCTCTGCGCTGGATTCGGGTCCAGCCGGGATTTATTAAGGCAGTTCCTCCAACGTCTGCGCTGAAGTTCCCTGGAACGCACTGGAATACACGGAGCCGGGCTGAGTGAAGGAAAGTGCAAGCTTCGCGACACATTTTTTGTTTTAAATGCAGCGTTTTTCCGAATCCGTCGGGTTTTCGTTTGGCCACGCCCCCGATTTCCGTCGCGTGCATGCCAGTGCCGATGCGCCACAATCCGATCGTGTGCGCCAAAATCCCGGGGCAATTCAGGGGAAATCGGCGCAAATCGGAAATATTCGGATAACACGTCGGGAAAACGCGATACATTGGTAGGATACAGTGAGAAGTATAGATACATTGGGATGATACAGTGAGGAGTGTAGATACATTGGGAAGATACAGTGAGGAGTGTGGATACATTGGGAAGATACAGTGAGGAGTGTAGATACATTGGGAGGATACAGTGAGGAGTGTAGATACATTGGGAGGATACAGTGAGGATTGTTTATACATTGGGATGATACAGTGAGGAGTGTAGATACATTGGGAAGATACAGTGAGGAGTGTAGATACATTGGGAGGTTACAGTGAGAAGTATAGATACATTGAGAGGATACAGTGAGAAGTATAGATACATTGGGAGGATTCAGTGAGGAGTGTAGATACATTGGGAGGATACAGTGAGGATTGTGTATACATTGGGAGGTTACAATGTATACACAATGTATCTATACTTCTCACTGTATCCTCCCAATGTATCTATACTTCTCACTGTATCCTCCCAATGTATCTACACTCCTCACTGTAACCTCCCAATGTATACACAATCCTCACTGTATCCTCCCAATGTATCTACACTCCTCACTGAATCCTCCCAATGTATCTATACTTCTCACTGTATCCTCTCAATGTATCTATACTTCTCACTGTATCCTCCCAATGTATCTACACTCCTCACTGTAACCTCCCAATGTATCTACACTCCTCACTGTATCTTCCCAATGTATCTACACTCCTCACTGTATCATCCCAATGTATAAACAATCCTCACTGTATCCTCCCAATGTATCTACACTCCTCACTGTATCCTCCCAATGTATCTACACTCCTCACTGTATCTTCCCAATGTATCTACACTCCTCACTGTATCATCCCAATGTATAAACAATCCTCACTGTATCTTCCCAATGTATCTACACTCCTCACTGTATCCTCCCAATGTATCTACACTCCTCACTGTATCTTCCCAATGTATCCACACTCCTCACTGTATCTTCCCAATGTATAAACAATCCTCACTGTATCTTCCCAATGTATCTACACTCCTCACTGTATCCTCCCAATGTATCTACACTCCTCACTGTATCTTCCCAATGTATCCACACTCCTCACTGTATCTTCCCAATGTATCTACACTCCTCACTGTATCATCCCAATGTATCTATACTTCTCACTGTATCCTACCAATGTATCGCGTTTTCCCGACGTGTTATCCGAATATTTCCGATTTGCGCCGATTTCCCCTGAATTGCCCCGGGATTTTGGCGCACACGATCGGATTGTGGCGCATCGGCACTGGCATGCACGCGACGGAAATCGGGGGCGTGGCCAAACGAAAACCCGACAGATTCGGAAAAAACGCTGCATTTAAAACAAAAAATGTGTCGCGAAGCTTGCACTTTCCTTCACTCAGCCCGGCTCCGTGTATTCCAGTGCGTTCCAGGGAACTTCAGCGCAGACGTCGGAGGAACTGCCTTAATAAATCCCGGCTGGACCCGAATCCAGCGCAGAGAACGTGCCGCTGGGTTCGCGAATGGACCGGGTAAGTAAATCTGCCCCATTGTGTCCAAATCCATTTTCAATGACGATTTTATTTTGATTATTTTATGTATTTTATAGATTGAAAGATTAAAAGTATTATATCTTAAGCCAAAAAGTCTGAAACCGATCCTTATTAGTGGCCACTCCTATATAAAAAATTAACTCCTATATAGAAGATTAACTCCAGGAACTTAAATGGCCAGTGTTCTCCTAATTGGCGCTGGCATCCGCGACTCTGCTACATAATCCGGCAGCTCCCAGCATCCCCTGCCGGATCTCTAAGTCCTTCCACTGAAGTGAAAGCCTCCTGAGCGTTTACAGACGCCTCAGTGTTTCCTGTGCGTTTCCAGGCGCCTCCGTGTTTCCCATGTTCCTGTGGTATTCCTGTGGTCCTGTGTTCCTGTGGTATACCTGTGTTCTTGTGGTATTTCTGTGGTCCTGTGTTCCTGTGGGGGTCCTGTGTTCCTGTGGCAGTCCTTTACTCCTGTGGCAATCCTGTGTTCCTGTGGCCATCCTGAGGTCCTGCCATCCTGAGGTCCTGCCATCTCAAGGTCCTGCCATCCCGAGGTCCTGCCTACCCAAGGTCCTTCCTATCCAAGGTCCTGCCTTCCCTGTGTTCCTACCTTGGCTGCCACCGCGGGCCTAGTTGCATTGGGAGGATACAGTGAGGAGTGTGGATACATTGGGAGGATACAGTGAGGAGAGTTGATCTATTGGGAGGATACAGTGAGGAGTGTAGATACATTGGGAGGATACAGTGAGGAGTGTAGATACATTGGGAGGATACCATGAGGATTGTTGGATACATTGGGAGGATACAGTGAGGAGTGTAGATACATTTGGAGGATACAGTGAGGAGTGTGGATACATTGGGGGGATACAGTGAGGAGTGTATATACATTGGGAGGATACAGTGAGAAGTATAGATACATTGGGAGGATACAGTGAGGAGTGTAGATACATTGGGAGGATACAGTGAGGAGTGTATATACATTGGGAGGATACAGTGAGGAGTGTAGATACATTGGGAGGATACAGTGAGGAGTGTAGATACATTGGGAGGATAAAACTAGGAGTGTGGATACATTGGGAGAATACAGTGAGGAGTGTATATATATTGGGAGGATACAGTGAAAAGTGTAGATACATTGGGAGGATACAGTGAGGAGTGTAGATACATTGGGAGGATACAGTGAGGAGTGTAGATACATTGGGAGGATACAGTGAGGAGTGTAGATACATTGGGATGATACAGTGAGGAGTGTGGATGGTTTGGGCGGATACAGTGAGGAGTGTAGATACATTGGGAGGATACAGTGAGGAGTGTAGATACATTGGGAGGATACAGTGAGGAGTGTAGATACATTGGGAGGATACAGTGAGGAGTGTGGATACATTGGGAGGATACAGTGAGGAGTGTGGATACATTGGGAGGATACAGTGAGGAGAGTTGATCTATTGGGAGGATACAGTGAGGAGTGTGGATACATTGGGAGGATACAGTGAGGAGTGTAGATACATTGGGAGGATACAGTGAGGAGAGTTGATCTTTTGGGAGGATACAGTGAGGAGTGTAGATACATTGGGAGGATACAGTGAGGAGTGTAGATACATTGGGAGGATACCGTGAGGATTGTTGGATACATTGGGAGGATACAGTGAGGAGTGTAGATACATTTGGAGGATACAGTGAGGAGTGTGGATACATTGGGGGGATACAGTGAGGAGTGTATATACATTGGGAGGATACAGTGAGGAGTGTAGATGTATTGGGAGGATACAGTGAGGAGTGTAGATACATTGGGATGATACGATGAGGAGTGTAGATACATTGGGAGGATACAGTGAGGAGTGTAGATACATTGGGAGGATACAGTGAGGAGTGTAGATACATTGGGAGGATAAAACGAGGAGTGTGGATACATTGGGAGAATACAGTGAGGAGTGTATATATATTGGGAGCATACAGTGAAGAGTGTAGATACATTGGGAGGATACAGTGAGGAGTGTAGATACATTGGGAGGATACAGTGAGGAGTGTAGATACATTGGGAGGATACAGTGAGGAGTGTGGATACATTGGGATGATACAGTGAGGAGTGTAGATACATTGGGAGGATACAGTGAGGAGTGTAGATACATTGGGATGATACAGTGAGGAGTGTAGATACATTGGGAGGATACAGTGAGGAGTGTGGATACATTGGGATGATACAGTGAGGAGTGTAGATACATTGGGAGGATACAGTGAGGAGTGTAGATACATTGGGAGGATACAGTGAGGAGTGTAGATACATTGGGAGGATACAGTGAGGAGTGTGGATACATTGGGAGGATACAGTGAGGAGTGTAGATACATTGGGAGGATACAGTGAGGAGTGTAGATACATTGGGAGGATACAGTGAGGCATGTAGATACATTGGGAGGATACAGTGAGGAGTGTAGATACATTGGGAGGATACAGTGAGGAGTGTAGATACATTGGGAGGATACAGTCAGGAGTGTAGATGTATTGGGAGGATACAGTGAGGAGTGTGGATGGTTTGGGCGGATACAGTGAGGAGTGTAGATACATTGGGAGGATACAGTGAGGAGTGTAGATACATTGGGAGGATACAGTGGGGATTTTAGATACATTGGGAGGATACAGTGATGAGTGTAGATACATTGGGAGGATACAGTGAGGAGTGTAGATACATTGGGAGGATACAGTGAGGAGTGTAGATGTATTGGGAGGATACAGTGAGGAGTGTAGATGTATTGGGAGGATACAGTGAGGAGTGTGGATGGTTTAGGAGGATACAGTGAGGAGCGTAGATACATTGGGAGCATACAGTGAGGAGTGTAGATACATTGGGATGATACAGTGAGGAGTGCAGATACATTGGGAGGATACAGTGAGGAGTGTAGATACATTGGGAGGATACAGTGAGGAGTGTAGATACATTGGGAGGATACAGTGAGGAGTGTAGATACATTGGGATGATACAGTGAGGAGTGTAGATGTATTGGGAGGATACAGTGAGGAGTGTAGATACATTGGGAGGATACAGTCAGGAGTGTAGATGTATTGGGAGGATACAGTGAGGAGTGTAGATACATTGGGAGGATACAGTCAGGAGTGTAGATGTATTGGGAGGATACAGTGAGGAGTGTTGGATACATTGGGAGGATACAGTGAGGAGTGTAGATACATTGGGAGGATACAGTCAGGAGTGTAGATGTATTGGGCGGATACAGTGAGGAGTGTAGATACATTGGGAGGATACAGTGAGGAGTGTAGATACATTGGGAGAATACAGTGAGGAGTGTGGATACATTGGGAGGATACAGTGAGGAGTGTAGATACATTGGGAGGATACAGTGAGAAGTGTAGATACATTGGGAGGATACAGTGAGGAGTGTAGATACATTGGGAGGATACAGTGAGGAGTGTACATGTATTGGGAGGATACAGTGAGGAGTGTAGATGTATTGGGAGGATACAGTGAGGAGTGTGGATGGTTTGGGCGGATACAGTGAGGAGTGTAGATACATTGGGAGGATACAGAGAGGAGTGTAGATACATTGGGAGGATACAGTGGGGAGTTTAGATACATTGGGAGGATACAGCGAGGAGTGTAGATACATTGGGAGGATACAGTGAGGAGCGTAGATACATTGGGAGCATACAGTGAGGAGTGTAGATACATTGGGAGGATACAGTCAGGAGTGTAGATGTATTGGGAGGATACAGTGAGGAGTGTGGATGGTTTGGGCGGATACAGTGAGGAGTGTAGATACATTGGGAGGATACAGTGAGGAGTGTAGATACATTGGGAGGATACAGTGGGGATTTTAGATACATTGGGAGGATACAGTGATGAGTGTAGATACATTGGGAGGATACAGTGAGGAGTGTAGATACATTGGGAGGATACAGTGAGGAGTGTAGATGTATTGGGAGGATACAGTGAGGAGTGTAGATGTATTGGGAGGATACAGTGAGGAGTGTGGATGGTTTAGGAGGATACAGTGAGGAGCGTAGATACATTGGGAGCATACAGTGAGGAGTGTAGATACATTGGGATGATACAGTGAGGAGTGCAGATACATTGGGAGGATACAGTGAGGAGTGTAGATACATTGGGAGGATACAGTGAGGAGTGTAGATACATTGGGAGGATACAGTGAGGAGTGTAGATACATTGGGATGATACAGTGAGGAGTGTAGATGTATTGGGAGGATACAGTGAGGAGTGTAGATACATTGGGAGGATACAGTCAGGAGTGTAGATGTATTGGGAGGATACAGTGAGGAGTGTAGATACATTGGGAGGATACAGTCAGGAGTGTAGATGTATTGGGAGGATACAGTGAGGAGTGTTGGATACATTGGGAGGATACAGTGAGGAGTGTAGATACATTGGGAGGATACAGTCAGGAGTGTAGATGTATTGGGCGGATACAGTGAGGAGTGTAGATACATTGGGAGGATACAGTGAGGAGTGTAGATACATTGGGAGAATACAGTGAGGAGTGTGGATACATTGGGAGGATACAGTGAGGAGTGTAGATACATTGGGAGGATACAGTGAGAAGTGTAGATACATTGGGAGGATACAGTGAGGAGTGTAGATACATTGGGAGGATACAGTGAGGAGTGTACATGTATTGGGAGGATACAGTGAGGAGTGTAGATGTATTGGGAGGATACAGTGAGGAGTGTGGATGGTTTGGGCGGATACAGTGAGGAGTGTAGATACATTGGGAGGATACAGAGAGGAGTGTAGATACATTGGGAGGATACAGTGGGGAGTTTAGATACATTGGGAGGATATAGCGAGGAGTGTAGATACATTGGGAGGATACAGTGAGGAGCGTAGATACATTGGGAGCATACAGTGAGGAGTGTAGATGTATTGGGAGGATACAGTGAGGAGTGTAGATACATTGGGAGGATACAGCGAGGAGTGTAGATACATTGGGAGGATACAGCGAGGAGTGTAGATACATTGGGAGGATACAGTGAGGAGTGTAGATACATTGGGAGGATACAGTGAGGAGTGTGGATGGTTTGGGAGGATACAGTGAGGAGTGTACATGTATTGGGAGGATACAGTGAGGAGTGTAGATACATTGGGAGGATACAGTGAGGAGTGTAGATACATTGGGAGGATACAGTGAGGAGTGTAGATACATTGGGAGGATACAGTGATGAGTGTAGATACATTGGGAGGATACAGTGATGAGTGTAGATACATTGGGAGGATACAGTGATGAGTGTAGATACATTGGGAGGATACAGTGATGAGTGTTGGATACATTGGGAGGATACAGTGAGGAGTGTAAATGTATTGGGAGGATACAGTGAGGAGTGTAGATACATTGGGAGGATACAGTGAGGAGTGTAGATACATTGGGAGGATACAGTGAGGAGTGTAGATACATTGGGAGGATACAGTGAGGAGTGTAGATACATTGGGAGGATACAGTGAGAAGTGTAGATACATTGGGAGGATACAGTGAGGAGTGTAGATACATTGGGAGGATACAGTGAGGAGTGTAGATACATTGGGAGGATACAGTGAGGAGTGTAGATACATTGGGGGGATACAGTGAGGGGTGTTGGATACATTGGGGGGATACAGTGAGGAGTGTGGATACATTGGGAGGATACAGTGAGGAGTGTAGATACATTGGGAGGATACAGTGAGGCGTGTAGATACATTGGGAGGATACAGTGAGGAGTGTAGATACATTGGGAGGATACAGTGAGGCGTGTAGATACATTGGGAGGATACAGTGAGGAGTGTAGATACATTGGGAGGATACAGTGAGGAGTGTAGATACATTGGGAGGATACAGTGAGGAGTGTAGATACATTGGGAGGATACAGTGAGGAGTGTAGATACATTGGGAGGATACAGTGAGGAGTGTAGATACATTGGGAGGATACAGTGAGGAGTGTAGATACATTGGGGGGATACAGTGAGGAGTGTTGGATACATTGGGGGGATACAGTGAGGAGTGTGGATACATTGGGAGGATACAGTGAGGAGTGTAGATACATTGGGAGGATACAGTGAGGCGTGTAGATACATTGGGAGGATACAGTGAGGAGTGTAGATACATTGGGAGGATACAGTGAGGAGTGTAGATACATTGGGAGGATACAGTGATGAGTGTAGATACATTGGGAGGATACAGTGAGGAGTGTTGGATACATTGGGAGGATACAGTGAGGAGTGTAGATGTATTGGGAGGATACAGTGAGGAGTGTAGATACATTGGGAGGATACAGTGAGGAGTGTGGATACATTGGGAAGATACAGTGAGGAGTGTAGATACATTGGGAGGATACAGTGAGGAGTGTGGATACATTGGGAGGATACAGTGAGGAGTGTGGATACATTGGGAGGATACAGTGAGGAGTGTGGATACATTGGGAGGATACAGTGAGGAGTGTAGATACATTGGGAGGATACAGTGAGGAGTGTAGATACATTGGGAGGATACAGTGAGGAGTGTAGATGTGTATTGGGAGGATACAGTGCGGGATTGGGATACATGGAAAGCATGTGGTGAAGACTACAGGTACATGGATGCAGGATTGGGCACAGTACACACTACGGCAGCAGGGCTATTATACGTGAAGTCCGGGCCGGTACCGCAGGGGGTCTGTGGACATGCAGCAGTGATGGGGATGATGAGAGGACACACAGTGAGGGGAGGAGACCCGCGCAGAGGATGCAGTGAGGGGAGGGGGACACAGGGAGAGCCGCAGGAGGTGTCAGGGAGCCAGGAGAGCGGCGGCCACGTCTGCGCAGTCCCGCGTCCTCTCCGGTGATCCCGCCCCCCGTGTGCACGCGCCCCGTTCCCTGCCCATCCTCCGGGATCCCCGCTCTCCTGCTCACAGCCGGGACAACACTGGAGCAGCATCCGGGGAGCCATAGAGACAAGCACAGAGATAGAGCGCCCGCCCGGGACATGGAGGAGGGAGGCCGCTGGCCAAACACCTGAGAATGAGAGGAGGACGCAGCTGAGGCCTCTGCATTACATGGAGGGAGAGCACCGGAGCGGAGGAAGAGACCGATCCACCTCCATCACTGCCTGATCCGCTCTGCGCACAGCCACCATGCATCTGCACCAGGTGCTCACCGGAGCCGTCAACCCTGGGGACAACTGCTACTCCGTGGGCAGTGTCCATGACGTCCCCTTCACGGTAAGGGATTCCGGGACATGACAGGTGGCTGGGATCGTGTTATGATGTATGGAGCCCCCTCCCGCGCCGGGGATTCCCCCTGATAACCAGCAGTGCAGTGTATGGGGCCCGGGCTCCTGCAGGCCTGCACTCAGGATGTGCTCAGTCATTGGGAGAGGACAGCAGTGCTGGAGGGGAGAGGGAAGAAGACCCGATCTGGAGATAGGAGGAGAGTAGTGCTGGGGAGGATAGGAAAGAATAGCAGTGCTGCAGGTTGGAGGAGAGCAGTGCTGGAGGAGAGTAGTGCTGCGGAGGATATTAAAGAAGAGCAGTGCTGGAGGCTGGAGGAGAGCAGTGCTGCGGAGGATAGGAAAGAAGAGCAGTGTTGGATGAGAGTAGTGCTGGGGAAGATAGGAAAGAAGAGCAGTGCTGGAGGCTGGAGGAGAGTAGTGCTGGGGAGGATAGGAAAGAAGAGCAGTGCTGGGGAGGATAGGAATGAAGAGCAGTGCTGGAGGCTGGAGGAGAGCAGTGCTGCGGAGGATAGGAAAGAAGAGCAGTGCTGGATGAGAGTAGTGCTGGGGAAGATAGGAAAGAAGAGCAGTGCTGGAGGCTGGAGGAGAGTAGTGCTGGGGAGGATAGGAAAGAAGAGCAGTGCTGGAGGCTGGAGGAGAGCAGTGCTGCGGAGGATAGGAAAGAAGAGCAGTGCTGGAGGCTGGAGGAGAGCAGTGCTGGGGAGGATAGGAAAGAAGAGCAGTGCTGGAGGAGAGCAGTGCTGCGGAGGATAGGAAAGAAGAGCAGTGCTGGAGGAGAGTAGTGCTGGGGAGGATAGGAAAGAATAGCAATGCTGCAGGTTGGAGGAGAGCAGTGCTGCGGAGGATAGGAAAGAAGAGCAGTGCTGGAGAGGTTAGAGGAGAGCAGTGCTGGAGAGGTTAGAGGAGAGCAGTGCTGGAGAGGTTAGAGGAGAGTAGTGCTGCGGAGGATAGGAAAGGAGCAGTGCTGGAGGAGAGCAGTGCTGGGGAGGATAGGAAAGAAGAGCAGTGCTGGAGGCTGGAGGAGAGCAGTGCTGCGGAGGATAGGAAAGAAGAGCAGTGCTGGAGGAGAGCAGTGCTGCGGAGGATAGGAAAGAAGAGCAGTGCTGGAGGAGAGTAGTGCTGGGGAAGATAGGAAAGAAGAGCAGTGCTGGAGGAGAGTAGTGCTGGGGAGGATAGGAAAGAAGAGCAGTGCTGGAGGCTGGAGGAGAGCAGTGCTGGGGAGGATAGGAAAGAAGAGCAGTTCTGGAGGCTGGAGGAGAGCAGTGCTGCGGAGGATAGGAAAGAAGAGCAGTGCTGGAGGAGAGTAGTGCTGGGGAGGATAGGAAAGAAGAGCAGTGCTGGAGGCTGGAGGAGAGTAGTGCTGGGGAGGATAGGAAAGAAGAGCAGTGCTGGAGGCTGGAGGAGAGCAGTGCTGGAGGCTGGAGGAGAGCAGTGCTGCGGAGGATAGGAAAGAAGAGCAGTGCTGGAGGCTGGAGGAGAGCAGTGCTGCGGAGGATAGGAAAGAAGGGCAGTGATGCTGGAAGTTAGAGGAGAGCAGTGCTGCGGAGGGCAGCAGATTTTATCTTCAGTGCTTTAAGAAGAGCACAGCAGTGCATGAGACTATAGGGGAGTGGTATTGAAGATTGGAGGAGACACCTGCTGGAGAGGAGAGTAGAGGAGGGTAGTGCAGAAGGGGAGAGTATAGGAGAGAAGTGCTGGGGAGGAGAGTTAAGAAGAGCAGTGATGCCGGAGCGTAGAGGACAGCAGTGCTGGAGGGGAGAGGGAAGAAGACCCGATCTGGAGATAGGAGGAGAGTAGTGCTGGGGAGGATAGGAAAGAAGAGCAGTGCTGGAGGAGAGCAGTGTTGCGTCGGATAGGAGGGGAGAGCAGTGCTGGAGAGGTTGGAGGAGAGCAGTGTTGCGTCGGATAGGAGGGGAGAGCAGTGCTGGAGAGGTTAGAGGAGAGCAGTGCTGGATAGGAGGGGAGAGCAGTGCTGGAGAGGTTAGAGGAGAGCAGTGCTGGAGAGGTTAGAGGAGAGCAGTGCTGGAGAGGTTAGAGGAGAGCAGTGCTGGAGAGGTTAGAGGAGAGCAGTGCTGGAGAGGGTAGGAAAGAAGAACAGTGCTGGAGGTTGGAGGAGAGCAGTGCTGGAGGGGAGAGGAAAGAAGAGCAGTGCTGGAGATTAGAGGAGAGCAGTGCTGAGGAAGGCAGCAGATTTTATCTGCAGTGCTTTGGGGAGAGCAGTCCATGAGACTATAGGAGTGCGGTGCCAAAGATTGTAGGAGAGCAGAGCAGTGCTGAAGCAGAGAGGGAGCATAGAAAAGAAAAGCAGTGATGCTGGAGAGCAGTGCTGGGGAGGATTGGAAAGAAGAATAGTGACGCTGGAGAGTAGAGGTGGCAGTGCTGGAGAGTAGGGGAGAGCTGTGCTGGAGATGATAGGATTACTACAGAGGATAGTAGAGGAGAGCAGCACATCTTATCTGCAGTGCTGGAGGGGAAAGGAGTGCTGGGGAAGATAGGAAAGAAGAGCAGTGATGCTAGAGGAGAGCAGCAGATTTTATCTTCAGTGCTTTGAGAAGAGCACAGCAGTGCATGAGACTATAGGGGAGTTGTGTTGAAGATTGGAGGAGACACCTGCTGGAGAGGAGAGTAGAGGAGGGTAGTGCAGAAGGGGAGAGTATAGGAGAGAAGTGATGGGGAGGAGAGTTAAGAAGAGCAGTGATGCCGGAGCGTAGAGGAGAGCAGTGATGCCGGAGCGTAGAGGAGAGCAGTGATGCCGGAGCGTAGAGGAGAGCAGTGATGCCGGAGCGTAGAGGAGAGCAGTGATGCCGGAGCGTAGAGGAGAGCAGTGATGCCGGAGCGTAGAGGAGAGCAGTGATGCCGGAGCGTAGAGGAGAGCAGTGATGCCGGAGCGTAGAGGAGAGCAGTGATGCCGGAGCGTAGAGGAGAGCAGTGATGCCGGAGCGTAGAGGAGAGCAGTGATGCCGGAGCGTAGAGCATTGCTGGGGGGAATAGTAGAGGAGAACAGTGCTGTGGAGGATTGGAAATAAGAGGAGTGATGCTGGACAGGGCAGAACATCCTATCTGCAGTGCTGGAGAGTAGAGGAGAGCGGGGGTGGGGAGCACATCCTATCTATAGTGCTGGGACCATGGATTGGCAGCTCTGGATCATGCACCTTACTGGCTCTCACATTGATGCTGTGCAGCTTCAGCACCTGATGATTGCGATGATGCCAGGGGTTATTGGAGGTGTGCCATATGAACTAGATCTATGCCAGTGCCATCAAGATAATCCTGTATCTAATTAAAAATACCCCCCAACACCCTCACCAAAAAGAAAACATTCCACTTATGGAAATGTATAGTGTGTGTATCATCCTAGGCCTTACACTGTATTTCTATGAAGATTCGCCCAGGAGCTGGGTGCTCATGTGCTTTGTTCACATATAATCCAGTAAAGAAGTGGACACCAATGGAACAGCCTTCAGAATCAATGTTTTATAAAACATGTCACAAAAATTTGATAACCTCAATTATTTTCCAAAAATGAACAGAGGTGACTACAATTTTTTTTCTTGTAGACAGGATGCAAGCAGATCCATCCTATACAGATGTTATGTGAATATCGCCTGAAACAGATGATAGATGTGTCAGTACAATGTGTGTATGAGAAGTTGGATTTGCATGCTTTTACTAAGGGCTGATTTCCGCTGTGTCCCTTCTTCCTCGGCTGTAAGTGATTACACTTCAAGGCTGTTGTTCTGCAGGAAAGAAGGGACTCCTCCAAGTGTTGACTTTTAGAGATTCTTGTTTGGGAATCGGTGATCTGAAAATTATTGACAGGATATTTCTTAGAGTCCGTGTTGGCTAGTCGACTAAGAAACCATCCAATAATAACCCAGCCTGACACATAATTTTTTGGGGGTTGACCACTAACAGTAAGTAGTGTAATGGCCGTTGCAGTGGCTCACACATGTCCCAATTTACTTTCATGGGGTCTTGCCCACAGGAATGGATTGCATGAGCCGCCTACTTGGGCCACAAATTATAGAGCAGGACATATTCCTAGTTCAGTCTTTTCCTATCGTGATTGTTGTGTGAGCAGAGCTAACCCGCTGATGACAGATGAGCAGCAAACAAGGGATCACGAGCCTGAGGTGTTGGAAGCTTTCCATTCTTCCAGGTCACTTTTGTAAGTTGAAGTCATATTGTCTTTTGTCTCATTGGTTTCCTCAGTCAATCACTTAAGGAAGTTAGCCATTCACCAATTGTACTGTAGACAACAAGTTGTTACTAGTGATAGGAAAGGGGTTCTTGTAGACAAACAGCTGCCATCTCATGGCCTCCATAGTCTTCTAGGGTACATGAGCATACCCCGTGTGTCACTGTCCATTGACTGTGCCAATTGGCGCTAATATAGAGCAGGGCATGTTCCTGCCTCGCTTGCTTCCTATGGACAAACCCCACTTCCCACCTTCACCGATGTCCACCGGCCAAAATATTTTGCACACATGGTAGTGTGCACGATGCCTTAGAGAGAGCCAAATACTGTCCTGCTCAGAAGACACTCCGGTTACTTGGAAGTAGATTGCTACCAACAATATAGGACGCATGAATTATTTGTTTAATCATACGCGACAACACTGCGAAATATAGGACATCTCTTTTATTTCTCCATGCACATGTGCTCACTGCACCATGACCGGGTGCCATAAGTGTCAGTGAGGAGCGATATCTGGCCACAAATGGTGCGGCTGGATATTGTTCCCCATTACAGCCATGTTAATTTCCTGAAACAACATTCATGTACTGTATATGGAACTCACTTTTATTTTTTTTCTGTAATTTCTCCCAAAACTTTGACTTTATTGGTAGTGATGTTCCACTTCACAAAATTGCAGTGGGCTAATCCAGGCCGATTATTCTTTGTGAGTGGCCCTGTCGTTCGTAGTCAGCATATGGAAATGACTACAGTTGGTGAAATCCAGATCCTTCTTATGACATCTGCCCTTAAGAGAGACTTAGATGACCCCATAAATGTTAAAATGCTGGCTAACGTGTATGCGCACCCAAAGGGCGAAGGCGAGCATGCCGTATTTATTTATAATTTCCTTCATTCCGTATTTCTTAAATAAATTTGAGCAACTGAGATCCTTAAGGGAACCTGTCACCAGGAATGTGATTTTTGGCTGGTGACGGGTTCCAGTAGCCTATGTTATGCTGATTTTATGCCTTTGTCAGCATTCTGAATCATTTTAGTAGCTTATAATAGTTTAATTTGCATTACCTGGCTCCCTGCCAGCAGTGTGTGGCAAGTCCCCGGGGAGGAAGCAGCTGCAGCCTGTGTTAGTCTTCTCTCCTTCATACTCCTGCAGCTCCCTCCCCACTTCCTGTCATGTGCATTGAGTTTGTTTTGGCTGCAGGCACGTGGATTTCTACAAGCTGAATTTAAGTAATTAGAACTGTCACAGACTTTTCTGCAGTGTATCTGCTATATGTAATATCTTCCAGGAGGATCTGTCACCTCTAACATGTAGATTTTCGTAAGTAGCCACCCTCCCTGAAATATCACTTCTGGGCCATCACTTCCCACTTTGTGGTGTTGAGCCCTTCCTAGAAATCTATGAATAAGGTTTGTGTTATATGGATCATATCGCGAAAAAAATCCCATCATGATGGTGGGCCGTAGGATTATAGGGATATATAATACCTCTAGGTTGGGACAGGATATGTGGTATATTATGGATGTATTATAGCTACATAATGTGGACTGGGTGATATTCACCTGGTCTGATTCCTGCCTGGGTCACACTACTGCGTATAGGGCAAGGCAATGCTTGATATTTTATTGGTTCCTATGTTTTTGGAGGATAGACAGGTGAGCGCAGTGATGACATAATGCTCCAGAATTGCATATATTTAGTAAAACAGACGTGTCGGGGAGGTGAGAGCTCCTATTTAAGAACTCTGATCCACAGCTCTGATGTACTGTGGGCACTGCACTCTGTATGAGGGAAACACAGTAACAATAGTATAATAAATAACCCCAGCAGAGACATTCAGGAAATGTGAGGTTTTCGATATGAAACATGTAATATAAGCAAAAGATCTAATAAAATGACATTATAAGACTCCGAACAACCTGCTGAATGCAGGGACAATCCCCACATGTTCTGCGCTGCTGAGTGGGAGGATGGTGAATCATTGGTGAATCACACAGTGTGTCCTTGGTCTATATATGTGCGGCATCATGGGATCTCAGTAACAGTATATGTGCTTTTAGTATAACCTGTATGTTACCTTATAGCTGGTTAGACTAGCGCAGACATTGTGTCCCCATTCTGCCGGATACTGTGGTGGTATTTTCTATCGTCCTGGGATTCTCATCTGCTCTTGTAACAACATTTAGTGATCTGCTTTACAGCAGTGTCCTGATCATGGGCAATAATAGTCTGGAGCTGACTTGCTGAGGTCTATGGAGAGTTTTCTAGACATGGTTTGTGGTGTTACTTATAGATGTGCTATTCTCTATTAATATACCGGTAGTAATAGTTTGTAAGTGTTTTGCATTTCCATGTTCCGTCTTTGTGTTACTGACCTGTAGGGTACACGAGCAAGATCTTAAAGGGGTTTTCCAGTGCCATACAAGATGGGGGCTAACTTGATGATTGGTGGGGGTTTCAGTCATGGGACCCCCATGGATCATGAGAACGGGAGTCCTTTGTACCCCAAGATGAAGAGAGCAGCTGGTTGCACATGTGCCGGCTACTCCGTTCATCTCTATGGCGCTGATGGAGATTGCCGATGTTGCTTGGCTATCTCTGTCTGCACCATCCATAGAGATGAATGGAGCAGCCGGCACAGACATGATTGGCTGCTCTCTTCATCTCGACGGGGGTACTCATGATCTGTGGGGGTTTCATCACTAAGACCCCCTCGGTCAGCAAGTCAGCCCACTCTGGAAGAAAGCTACACTCCCCTCACGGATCTTAGGCCGATCCCTTTGCGATGTACCCCAGTACTTGGTGCTTCACACTTGTCATGGCTTCAGCCAGTCACTGACCATAGTGGGTCACCTGCTATACTGGCCCAGAAAGTGCAGCAGGGGACCAGCGAGTATTGGGAAAGGAGCAGCTGGAGACCTGTGTAAGAATTTTCTGTCATGGTTTATAATTTATGACTAGGATGGACAATAAACACGACAGGTTAGGTGTCTGTATACTAGGCCCAGTATTAGTCGTGTAGCTGGAGTAGGACAGGCTATGCATGGGCGGTATCCCTCCATTTACATGAATGGTGAATAAGGCACACTGCCAGGGGAGAGTATTTTGCCCAGATTAGTGCACTTCTGCTATTCCTCTGTAGGTTATTAGCTGACAATATGACTTTCTTGCCAGAAAGATATTTTTAGTTTGGAAACCTCAGAGTGTTTAGGAGTGTTACATGGATTTACCACCCGCTCTTATCCGTAATTAACGCTGTACTGAGACATATCTACTTTGGCGCCCTCTGAAATCCACATTCTGTTTGAAGATGAAATCCACATTCTGTTTGAAGATTTTTTTTTTCAAAAACACTCTTTCCTTTACAAACATAAGTTAGATACATGCAGTACAATAATTACATATTTATACAGAAACTTGTACATCTAAATATGTTTTATCGAATATAGATGTAGAAGTTAAGAGCTTGTGCTTCAACAAAAACAAAAAGCAGAAGTTTATTTTTTTTTTATCTTTCCTTGTTACTTAATGTTCTAATTGTTATACAATCGAGCTATGTGGCTTTTTCAGTTATAAAGTTTCTGTTGCCGTCTGGTTAACTAAACGCTCCATGCCAAACACTGTGATAATAACCTGATGGGTCTGCATTCACTAAGCACTTTTCCATTCTATGTGCCCAGAACAAATCACAAAATGCATTCTTGTTTTTTGTCATATTTAAAAAGTGTGGGTAAAGTGGGTCTGTAACAATAGTTACATGATTTATTAATTCCAATGAGCCAACGTTACATCTACCACTATAGTAGATGATCGATATTGGTGTCTATGGCCATGAGGCTGCTGTAAAGCAGATCACTAGATGCTGTTACTGGAGCAGAGACCTAGTTGAGACCTGTATGTATTGGATCCTTGAGATATTACTTTGTGAAGGGGAACCCCTGTAGGGCCATGGCCAGAACCTTTTAAATTGCATACAGGCAGTCCCCGGGTTACGTACAAGATAGGTTCTTAAGTTGAATTTGTATGCAAGTCGGAACTGTATATTTTATAATTGTAACCCCAGACAGAATTTTTTTGGTCTCTGTGACAATTGGATTTTAAAAATGGTGGATTGTCATACGAACCAGGATTAATAATAAATCTTAATTGCAGACACCTTTGATAATTATTATAGCTATTTATTCTAGCCTCAGAATAAAGTACAGTAATTTAGCAATATCCAGAGGTCTGTTTGTAACTAGGGGTCGTCTGTAAGTTGGGTGTTCTTAAGTAGGGGACTGCCTGTATATATATTTTAATGTGTTTGTTGTGTGGCTATGAAGTACTTTAAAAGTGACTTAAGGGTTCATTCACACGCGGTATGCCCGCCATATACCGCCATGTGCTGGAGGTGAGGAGGCACGGCCGCACACTCGCAGAAAGATAAAGCGTGCTCTATCTTTTTGCGGTGTGCGGCGCGGATCGGTGCCAAAAATGTGTGGCACCGTAGCACCGCCGGGCCGCTGTTGCCGTCTATGGGGACGTATATGCGGCCGCAAATTTGCGGCCTCATTAATGTCCCCATGAACGTCCGTGTGAATGAGCCCAAAGTTTGGGTGTGCTGAGTGCTATTGTGTCCTTGTTGTTCATGTTGTGCATATATTGTAAGACTAATTTGCATCCCTGCTGTTGTGCTCACTTTCTAAGGTTTATGTACAAACTGAGTGATTTTGTTGGTATATGGGTTATCTGTTTGTCAGGTTAAACCAAAAAAAAAGGGAATGTTTACAGGGTTTTTTTTGGTGTTGATTTTGAGACTTTTTGGATCTTTATCACATGTTCATCTTCTCTCTGTTGCTGCGTAAAGAGAAAGTAAACATTGTGACATTGATGAAAGATCACAGAAAATATGGTCATGCCAAACACTTATGTGTATCAATATACGTGTGTATAGCTGCATTTAAAGGAAATCTACCATCAAAATCAAGCTGGACAAACTAAGGACACTTACTCATAGATCCAGACACCATGACTGTTGTAATCTTCCTATATTTGTTATCTATGGCCTCCTCTCTTCTAAAATCAACTTTTACAAATATTCTAATGAGCCAGAAGGATTGTGGGGGTGTTACCAGAGCCCCTTCATGCTGTAGCTTCACAGGCTGCTCCACCGTGCAAGGAGCACAGTGGGGCAGATTTACTTACCCGGTCCTCTCGCGATCCCGCGGTGCGTTGTCCAACGAGGATTTGGGTCTGCCTGGATTCACTAAGGTCGTGCGCCCGAGTTCCTGCATCCGTCACTTCCGTGCCGAGGTCCGCCGGAGTTCACCTTCTTCTTCCCGGTGCTTGCAAGTTCGTGTCTTGCGTCACAATTCTAAATGTTAAATCTTGCGCGTTGTCCGAATCCGTCGGGTTGTCTGGCGGCCAGCCCCCCCCCCCCCATTTCTGTCCCGGGGCAATTCGGCGCAAAATGGAAATCGTCGGGAAACCTGACGAAAATGCGCTCTGTGGTCCCTTAGTAAATGAGCCCCATTGTGTGAGATTACAGCAGGCAGAGAGAGTAGGGAAGTGCTTAGGGAGAAAAGTCTTTGAAGCTGCGGCACAGGGGGCTCTGGTAACACCCCCTCATTCCACTTCAAGAGCCCTTCTGGCTCATTAGAATAAGTTGATGGATAACAAAGATAAGAAGATTACTAAAGTCACTGTTTCTGGATCTATGAGTAAGTGCCCTTGGATTATTACAGGCGGTCCCCTACTTAAGAACACTCAACTTACAGACTACCCCTAGTTACAAACGGACCTCTGGATATTGGTAATTTCTTGTACTTTAGTCTTAGGCTACAATAAACAGCTGTAACAGCTATCACAGGTGTCTGTAATGAAGCTTTAGTGTTACTCCTGATTCTTATGACAACCCAACATTTTTAAAATCCAATTGTCACAGAGACCAAAAAAATTCCTGCTGGGGTTACAATGATAAAATATACAGTTTCGACTTACATACAAATTCAACTTAAGAACAAACCTACAGACCCTATCTTGTATGTAACCCGGGGACTGCCTGTATACCTAATTTTGGATAACTGAAGTCTTATGTTTATGGTCATCCATACTTGAGGTACTGGTATAACCTGTGTAGCTTGTAGAACCTGTGTAGCAGATTGCCCTCCCCACTAAATCCCCAATACATGTGTTTTGGAATAGGAAGAGGAGGGGAAGCTGATGCCAGGTATCTCTGATCTTTGCTCATCCCCCCCAGGACAAATATCTTATTGTATTCTCCCCTATGTGTTAGACGGTCACTAGTCCCTGATGCATCTGATGTATATAGACCACTGTATACTACTCAGGTACCTTTACTATACATTGAGACATCCTGCTGATCTCTGAAGATCTGGATTGATTTACATTACAAAGCTTATTCTAGTCCTACAAAGGGCAAAATGGTGTTAGTGACACCCTTATAAATATACTGCATGAATAAACAACTATCCAAGAACGTTACCTGTACTGTACAACACAATGGGGCAGATTTATCAAGTGTCTGAAAGTCAGAATATTTCTAGTTGCCCTTGGCAACCAATCATAGCTCCCCTTTAAAATATTCATGAGCACTGGTAAAATGAATGCTGAGCTGTGATTGGTTGCCATGGGCAACTGGAAATATTCTGACTTTCAGACACTTGATAAATCTGTCCCAATGACTCATTGACCACAGCTCTCTGGGGACTGTCTGTAAAGTGATTTTACAGCAAAGGACATTTCTACCTTACCCTCTATATGCTTAATATATTGCTGGACACTAGACGTTCCTGAGAATAAGAGATTTTTCCGAATACTCCTTTTAGTTCAGATTTTGATTAGTTTTATCACTTCCACACTTCCATCAGATATGGAAGGCTGCAATGACACTCTGGGAGATTTATTAAAAGGCTTGTACCAACTTTGCAAGTTATACACAGGATAGGTGATTGGTGAGGGTACGACCCATAGAAATCCCAGGGAATGGGGGTCCCATTCTCACTAATGGGTTGAGGGGCAGGTCACGTGTGTACTGCCATTCAATATAATGCTAGTGTTGTAAATTGACACATCTCCAGCCCCACTATGCACTGTGTAAATGCCAAAGGTTGGAGAGCATTGGCCAGGGTGTTCCAACAATAGCACCTTCACCAATCATTCATCTTCTGCATCTTGGTGCTGTTTTCTATACAGACCGACAAGTACATGGTATTTTCTATCCACCTTCTTTAAACCTACATTTGTTTTTATGCATTGTGAACCAAACATACTTTTAGAATGCTGTAGCTACACTGATGCAGGATCATATCTTGTTTAATCCCTGTGGCTGCCCAGGTGCTCTCCTCACTTGTCCTGCCCAGCATAAACCGAGAATACGTCATCACTGTTTTGTCCCTGACAGGCAGATGTAATCAATTGCTGCACCATCCCCCAGCTGCTGTGTATGAGTCATTAAGGTTGATGAGTCTTGTCTGGAAATGTGTAATCAGAAAATGACCTATTGATAACTATTAACTTGAAAACGTATATATGTTTCTGCTTATAGACTTTTTTGTTTTTTTGCAGGCCTACGGATCTGGCTGTGACATTGTTGTACTCGCACATGACTTTGAGTGTGTACAGATCATTCCTGGTGCTAAACATGGGAATATCCAAGTCAGCTGTGTGGAGTGCTCACAACAACAAGGCCGGGTAATATCCTGTATCCATAAATACTGCTAGATCATAGTACTATGGCTGGCATAAGAGAGCCTACAATGTCTCTTAGGATGCTCATGATGTCAGAGCTCTTTGCTGATCTCTAGATTTAGGTTCGCATTAGACAGGACTAAATTGTCCGGACCTGGCAAACACCTGACATTTTAGTAAATACTTGAATAACTCGTGAAAACACAGCCCCCAGACCACTCTGACCACATTCAAAATGGTCTAAGCAAGGTTTTTCTGTGAGCTCTTTCAGGCTGGGACATGCCTTAATCTGCCAGTTTTGTTTCTGAACTTTAGGAAAAGATCTGGCATAATCCAGACTGTTCAATATGAGAGGAAAATGTTAGCCCATCGATGTGGATAAAAGTTGCAACCTTATAGTCCCTCTTATTGTATTGCCTTCATAGTCAACTGAGACCAGCGGCACACGTTGCTTTTTGAACCTGTTTTTGGGCCGTTCTGTTAAAAACGTTTTTAAAAAAACAGATGTATTTTCAAAAACACATGTGTTTTTTAACAAACTCATTCGTTTTTGTCCGTTTTTCCCCCAATTATGATATTTGGGGAAAAATGGACAAAACCGTAAAAAACGGATGTGTTTTCAAAAAATGAATACGTTTTCAAAAACGTATGCGTTTTTTAACTGGAGTGCTTAAATACAACCCAAAACCGCGTTCAAAAAGCCACGTGTGCCGCCGTCCTAAGGCTAGATTCATTGTTTTCTGTGATCAATTTGTGATCACGAATGTGACAAGTGCTGTGCCACGGACCGATCACTCAGCTGGGGACTGAACTCTGTGCCTAAGGGCTCATTCACACGAACGTTATGAAGTCCCCATTGATGTCTGTGGCCCCTGGTCACCCTGTGGTGAGCACACGTTGTCTCACCGTTCCGTGACCGTGCACGGAGAAACATAGGACATAGCCGATAGCTTCTCGATGGAAAAGGGGTCACCCCTTCTCTCCTGCATGCGGCTGTATGTTTGCCTGGGCACAGAGTTCTTGTTTCCCCCAAATGTATCAGAACCAACAGCACAGTTTTGGCTTTGCTACATATTGGGGAAATACAAACTCTGCATCATAAATCAATGTTCTGCACGGACTTCAGTCCCCAGCAGAGTCGTCAGTCCATGGCATGGCACTTGTCACTTCCACGATCAAGGACTGATCATGGAAAAATGTGCATCCTGCCTAATTCAAACACATCATCCTTTTCAATGGACCAAGAGAGATAAGAGGAACCAGAGGTCTTGGCTCTACATCATACAGGACCCCTCAGTCTTGTTCTACCATTGGCTGAGTTTAAGTTGACGGCATATAGTCAGCAGTGGAAAGCATCCACATGTATAGCATTCAGGAATATGTGCACTTCTTACTTATGGCTGCTCTGTCTCTCTCTTCCAGATTGCTGCTTCTTATGGAAACACTGTTTGTATTTTTGAACCACTTGCTACAACTAACTCTTACAAAAGAAACAGTGTAAGTAAGACTATATTTTGGTGATGTTGATTTATTTTGTTGTTCACCTAGCAATACTAGTGAATGAATTTGTGGAAAAACACATTTTCCGGCTTATCATGGGAGCCAGAAACTTGCTGGAACGTAATAATATTTAGCATCCAAGTCCATTTCATTTATTTTTCTAGACAAGCATTACATATACCAATAGATATGTAGAGAGAAAAACATTCCCAGTCATGTTCTTCTCAAAGGATTATTTTCATTCTAAGCCTTTCTACACCATGAGCCATAAATGAGTAATTCACATGTATCTTGAGAACTGGTGTCCCCGGACTCTTATCTTATTGCTCCAACGGAACTGTGGTGTGGGTGAGCAGTTCTCTTCAATGATGTGTGTGAAAGTTAAAGGGGTTTTCCCATTAAACAGAATAGGCCCTAACATGCTGTTCACGACGCTGTGCTCAGCAATCTTCGTCAGCTCCGTAGAGATGAACAGGGCAGCCCAGCCATGCGCGACTGGCTGCTTCATTCACCTCGGTGAGTGACGTGGGGTCCAACAGGTGTACATCCAACCCCC
Organism: Engystomops pustulosus; assembly: GCF_040894005.1. Lineage (NCBI taxonomy): Eukaryota > Metazoa > Chordata > Amphibia > Anura > Leptodactylidae > Engystomops > Engystomops pustulosus. The sequence continues at coordinate 156,292,612 of NC_092414.1, read as the reverse complement.
CCTGTTTTCGTGAACTGTCGGGGTCACATCAACTTGTTTAGTAGGAAAACCCCTTTAAGAAGTTAGCCATGAATGTAGCCTCAGCTGCTATAACTCTAATAGGCATAAATTGAGAGAGCCACTCCTGTGCCCCCAAATCTGTATTCTCAGCGGTGATGAGAGAGGAGTCGGGTAATCCTGCTCTAGAGAGAGGATGTACCAAACATTACTTTACAAATCAAACTCCTATTTTCATTGTGGAGGAAAAACAAACTTCATTCCAATTCCACTGATGTCTTATCTTATGTTGAAATCCAGGATGTCTGGACCTTATCTTTCCTAACATCTGCTGTTGGGGCAGGAGGGTTTTATTTAGGATTTAGTAATGTATGAAGAATTTGGTAACACATCTGAAACCTGCTGGGACAGGACCCCCTCTCCCAGTGTCCAGCATCCTCTTTTATTCTCATATCCCCTCAACTAAATATATGGGAAGTAAGTATATGTCAGAGTTTATAACAGTCGTATATTAGGATACGACTGTTGTTTTTCCTAGATAAATTTGGCACTTCTATGTAACTGAAGTTGTACATTGCAAGCTTCAGATACTTCAATAATTGTGGATTGTATTGTATTCATATACTTCTTATACTTTTATTTATTATGCTTAAATACTGTTTATTCTTAGGACCCATACCAGGACATATATAGCCTTCAATAGCTGCTTCCGGCCATATGCATCAATGATTCATGTAGTATTGGGATTAATGATTCATGTACAGACACCAGGTTTTCCCTGACTCAAAGTATTTGATGACAGCTTATGAATCCTACATTGAAGTTTTGTCATTTTGTCTATTTATACTGGTAAATAACATTATACTTTATAAATGAATTTTAATGTGAAATATCATTTACTTCTAGCAACTCAAATATCAATGGATTAGGATGGGACAGTTTTTCCTCAGTTCTGTGACCTACAATTTGGCTTGGGACCCTCAAGGTAGGTAGATCACCAGGTCTGCTGAGTTTCTGATGATTGGCGTTGGTTGTATTGGTCGGCTTTGACTGTGTGAATAGCACCTTATGAATTCCTAATTTCACCTTTATCTCCTCCCATTTTTTTTATACTGGTAGTTAACCGCTATCCTATTCTATAGTGGATAGACCTTAATTTTCTGACATTTCAATTATTGCTGTGCCTTGAAATAGCAGTCCTCTCAATGGCTTGTCCTGTATTCTTCTTTATGGAGTAGTCACTGTATACTCCTTACAGCGATTAGCTCTGCTCATATCGTGTCTTCTGCCTGTATGGACCTCCTGTTTTATACCTTTTGCTGCAGCCACCCCCTCTTTCCTGTGGCCCATCCTTATAATACCCCCTTTTAATGCCCCTTTAATGATCCCCCACCCTCCCTTACCTTCTTTTCTGCTGTATCTGTGAGTGTGGCTCTGACGCCAGCTGGCACAATGTGATGACATCCTGTCGGCTTCAGAGCAGCACACACAGACGTGGGAGAGAAGAGGACTGCTGCAGGGGAAAGGTAAGTGTAAGAGGTTTTTTTTTTTTTTTTACATGATTACATCACCAGTCCCGACAAGTGTTCAGTCCTGTTCCGGTCATGGGTCATGGGTTCCGGTCATGTGTATATGTATATATGTGTGTATATATGTGTATATATATACATACATACATACACTCACCGGCCACTTTATTAGTTACACCTGTCCAACTGCTCGTTAACACTTCATTTCTAATCAGCCAATCACATGGCGGCAACTCAGTGCATTTATGCATGTAGACATGGTCAAGGCAATCTCCTGCAGTTCACACCGAGCATCAGTATGGGGAAGAAAGGTGATTTGAGTGCCTTTGAACGTGGCATGGTTGTTGGTGCCAGAAGGGCTGGTCTGAGTATTTCAGAAACTGTTGATCTACTGGGATTTTCACGCACAACCATCTCTAGGGTTTACAGAGAATGGTCCGAAAAAGAAAAAACAACCAGTGAGCGGCAGTTCTGTGGGCGGAAATGCCTTGTTGATGCCAGAGGTCAGAGGAGAATGGGCATAGAAAGGCAACAGTGACGCAAATCGCCACCCGTTACAACCAAGGTAGGCAGAAGAGCATCTCTGAACGCACAGTACGTCGAACTTTGAGGCAGATGGGCTACAGCAGCAGGAGACCACACCGGTGCCACTCCTTTCAGCTAAGAACAGGAAACTGAGGCTATAATTTGCACAAGCTCATCAAAACTGGACAGTAGAAGATTGGAAAAACGTTGCCTGGTCTGATGAGTCTCGATTTCTGCTGCAACATTCGGATGGTAGGGTCAGAATTTGGCGTCAACAACATGAAAGCATGGATCCATCCTGCCTTGTATCAACGGTTCAGGCTGGTGGTGGTGGTGTCATGGTGTGGGGAATATTTTCTTGGCACTCTTTGAGCCCCTTGGTACCAATTGAGCATTGTTGCAACGCCACAGCCTACCTGAGTATTGTTGCTGACCATGTCCATCCCTTTATGACCACAATGTACCCAACATCTGATGGCTACTTTCAGCAGGATAATGCACCATGTCATAAAGCTGGAATCATCTCAGACTGGTTTCTTGAACATGACAATGAGTTCACTGTACTCAAATGGCCTCCACAGTCACCAGATCTCAATCCAAAAGAGCATCTTTGGGATGTGGTGGAACGGGAGATTCGCATCATGGATGTGCAGCCGACAAATCTGCGGCAACTGTGTGATGCCATCATGTCAATATGGACCAAAATCTCCGAGGAATGCTTCCAGCACCTTGCTGAATCTATGCCACGAAGAATTGAGGCAGTTCTGAAGGCAAAAGGGGGTCCAACCCGTTACTAGCATGGTGTACCTAATAAAGTGTATATGTATCATGTGTATATGTATCATATATATATATATAATATATACCGTATATATATGTATATGTATGTATGTATCATACACACTGTATATTGTCAAGTTCATTGCTTTGTGTTTCCTCCCCCACTGTTTTTGACAAAGGGATACTTGGTAATGTAGGCTGTATTGGGAGAGTCAATAGGGAAAAAATGAATAATTATGGCAGAGCACCTATAAATAAACATTATTCTTCAATCTTTTGTTTAGAAAATGGAGCCTTGAATTGTTGACTAGTACATATATGGGTTTTTGCAATTGATATATGGGTTTTTGCAATTGATATTGTCGGTCAGCACACTGCCTGTTGTATTTGAGCTGTAAAGGTAAAGCTAGGGGTAGTTTGGTAGATGCTATGTTAAAGAAGGTTACCTGAAGACATTTTGGGATTACCAAGTAGAAATAAATGCATTTCCTTGTCCTATGTTTGTACATACGATGTTTATGTATCCACAACACAAATATATCCAATGCCATTATTTCTCAATTTGCCATTTTACAAAGTTATACAGCTATTTTCATCATCTGTCATTGTGAATAACCTGCAGGTAACAGACTACTGACAGCCACCGATTACTTAAAATTATGGGCACCACCTTCCAGTGATATTCTAGAAGAGGACGAGGATGATCTTGACAGGGACGTCACAGAGGATAAAGTTCAACCTGCCCTGAACGACTGGAACTGTATCTGGCAATGCAAGTAAGTTGAGAAGAGACTTTGGTCATGCTGCATCAGTTCTGAACATCTTCTAACATTACAAATGTCATTTGGGGTGTGACATTATGTTGATATTCTAATGTAGGGATGAGGTGATTATCAATATATAAATATTTTATGGAATGTATTAAAAACAAAATAAACATAAGATACATGAGCTCCAGAGGATCCAGAACTCAGGAGATGGTGCATTGTGTATCTAGTTTCCATGTCTTACCAAACAATAGGAGGTATATGTTCTCACCGGAAATGCAGGTTTTATCTAGTCAGTAAATTGTATAATGTGAACAAACTACCAAAGTAGCACATTATGGAAATGCCAGTTTACATCATCGTGGATAAAACATTTACCGCATTATTACTGCATATTTTCCCTAGCTGGGCATGTAATGTAGTGTGATGACTGTGATTTCACTGCGTTGTGTCATGAAGTGATCTCCTATGTATGTCACCCACCCTGCAAGGGTTTCACTAACATGTCACAATGTTGGAGGGATTTACTATGCCTTGTCTGCAAGATTTCTGACAGATTTTTAGACTTCTAAAAATCTGCATTTCCGCAGATAATTTTGTGTGTGTTTTCTCGCCACCAAGAGCGGAGCAGGGAGTGGGGCAGTCAAGGGCATAAACCCTACAGGCCGCCGAATATACTAAACTCTGCAGAGACTTCTCCTGAACTTTAGACCAGATTTGACTTGCAATGCAATGTGTGTTTAGACAACCCGTCTTACTAAATTCCCCCCCCCCCTGTGATTTCTGCATCACATCTCCTCATAGTTCTGCATTTTGATGTTTAGCCTGCTAGAAATATCTTAATTAAACTGACAGCTTGATACCTTGTCACCATGGCTCTTTGGTTACCTGTCTGAGCAGTTACACAAATAATTCATCCAGTTTTAAAATGAGTAACAGGGGAATAGCACAGAATATACTTACTAAAACCACTTTGTCAGTAGTAGTGGTGACATTTTCTGGTACATTGATTTGTAAAGTGCTATGGAATATGATGGCGCAATATAAATATGTATTATCATTATTACATTTGTTTAATAGAATCCTAGATGAAATGTGAGTCTGTACTGCATGTGCTTAAAGTGGACTGAGCACAAATAAGGAAGTTTATATAAGGGTAATTACAATATCCGATTAGTGTCGCCCATATTGTACTTAGCCTGGTAAACCATCGCCTTCTGCCAGAGTCACTCGACCAGCCCACAGCTGATTTCGGAGCTCCCTGTGACTTCCTGTGTCTTGGGGACTTTCGGAAGGTCAGAGGGCAATGTTCTTATTACTGAATGCATGCCCCTCCGTGAACACTTCTCTGCTTGGAGGATGACTAGATATCCTTGGCACTTCACAGAGACCTGGAAGTGGTGTTCGTCGAGTGGTATACATTCCGTAAGGAGCGCACTGACCCACTGTAAATAATAATAATCTTTATATAGCTCCTTTACAAATCCTTTACAAATCATAGGAGACAAATACAAAAAGAACAATACATTAGAGTACAAACAGTCATACAGAACAATAGAGAAGAGGGGGTAAATCCTTAGGACCTCACAATAAGTCGTGAAACAGTAGGTCACGTGATGCCCGGTTCAAACACGCATAAGGGGAAAGTTTACCAGGTGAATACAATATGAGTGACCCTGATAAATCCCTTTGCATCAAGCACCGCTGCACTGAAGACTTGTAATCCGCAGTATATTGAGCTGTCCTTGTAATTACATGGAGGGTTTATTATTAGCCAGATTAGCAGATTTACCTCTAAGCATGAGGATGGGTGATCCCTGACTATTCACCTCACCAGGCCATGCATAGGTCTTGAATCTTTCTGGAGTATGCTGGTATTACATGTTATATAGTACAGTGGAGAGAGCGGAGAAAACCTTTAGCATATAGAATAAATCTTGTGCGATGGCGATGTTTGTTTTTATTGCTAGTGTTGTTTTTACCGTGGTGAATAACAACTAGCAGTTTTTCTTGACTCGATATTTGACCTGCTGCACCGCGCTAAAAATCATTTGCCATCTATCATTTAGCTTGTAGCTTAAATGATTTATAACTCGCCATAACAAGCAAGTTCTCTTTATTTATTGATCTCATTTACATATGTTGCAAATCGGCAGACTATGGCCATGAATATTTAATGTCTCTTTGCTCACAGAACTGCAGTGCCCGTGCTGCTGATGAAATGGTCCCCAGATGGCGAATACTTTGCGACTGCAGGGAAGGTAAGACGCCTGTGTTGCATATTAAAGGTCACTGTTTAGAAAATAGGTGATTAACCCTATAATATGTGATGACATAACATCCATTTATCTGGACTCCATTGCTTTATAGAACTGTACAGCTCCAGTCCTTTACCCCTGTATATTTGTGTATATTTGCTCAGTGACATAGAAATTGACCCTGTATTACTTAAATAAAAATGGATGATGGAATATAAAAGATGATAACGACTCTGCTCACTAATACCAGATTTGGTTGTTTTCCTCTATCCTCTAAAGTCAGGCTGCAGCATCCATGATTATCCAGGCATATGATGCTGTGACAGATGGCATGGTTAGAAGGCGTTTACTGCCTCCGCTTCAGATGCCAGTTTGTTTCCTTTTCCATCATGGGTGTGATTCATCTGTGCTTGCCTTCATGCCTTAAACGTCCTGACCTGGGGGATCACCCCTGTGCTATACATCTCCAGATACATCATCTGCAAAGGATAGTAAAACTTGTTTTTGGAAAAAAAATTAAAAACCATGAATTTACTTGTTTTTACTGAAAAGGGAACTTTTCACATTGAAAATCTATTGTAATCTGCAGACAGCATGTTATAAAGTATGAGGAGATGCACAGATTGAAGGGCTAGTTTACACATTTTTTTCTTGAATCTTGAGCATCAGTTATTTTGAGCTGGGTTGCGGAGACTACACAGATATAAGGAAAAAATAAAAGATTTGTGTGTCTGCCCATGCCTGAGATGTGAACTTGCCTTAAAGCGGTTGTATTTCTGTTATAAAATTTTTTTAGCTGTGCTGGAGAGTGCTTTTTAAAAAAAAAAAAAGAAACTAAAGCTGAATTCGCCAGCTCCGACGATCCTGGTGTTTTGCGCCGTGGTCTGTCGGAGTTGTGCCCCTGTTTGTGCCTGGCACGCCCGCCCTTCCTGCATCTGAGACACTAAGATCATTTTATTTTATTTATTTATTTTAAAATCTTTCCCCAGCACGGCTAATACATTTTTATAAGTCAGAAACCCCTTTAACTTGTCATTTTTTAATTCATTTTAATCTTTGCTTCTTTCTGTATCCTAAAAATGAATATCTGTCAGCTGTTATTTGTCATTGATAGTTTTTGCTTTATGCAAGGTCATACATGGCAGGATGTCATTGGCATACATGTCCATTAATGAGAGAATCGCACACATGACTCCTCTAAGACCATGGTCAGACCATGAAAAATGCTTATGCTGGGGCCGAGCATCATAGTGATATATCATGCTAGGAGTCCATTCTTTGCCATGTAGTCATGATTACAATACGGCGCTGCTGGTTGGTGAGGAAGAAGGGAATCATGCATCAAATATCATTATCCTATGCACGGCCATGGCCTAATGTTTTTGAGCATAAAATAAGCAGAATGTAAATTGATATAACACTGGTTACAGGCAGTATCCAGGCTACATACAAGGTAGCTTCTTTAGGTTTGTACTTAAGTTGAATTTGTATGTCAGAACATATATATTTTTTAATTGTAACTCCAGACAAATATTTTTTTTTTGTCCCGGAGATGATTGGATTTTCAAACTTTTGTGCTATCAGGGGAACGAGGATTATCAATAAAACTTTATTACAGGACTTTACAGCTGATCATTCCTCGGGACTATAGTAAAGCGTCCAGAGTGCTTCACCAGATGTCACAGTGGCCAGAGAGGTCTGTCTGTAACTAACGGTCGGGTGCCCTTAAGTCGGGGACCACCTGTACACCGATCCTTTTTCTATTAAAACTACATATATTAATCTGCTCAGTCTCTTCTAGTCTATAACATACTGGCAGATAGGACACAATGTCTCCTCCTGTTTTATAACCAGTTCATATCATCTTTTCCTGCTATATTACAAGCTATCTGCAGAATGGCCAACATTTTCCCAATGATTTATTTGTCATGTAGGTGTAGGTAATAACTTTTTTTTGTTTGTTTAAATACCTACCTTTAAGGTTCTTTTACAGTGGGAGATATTGGCCTTGTTGTAAATGCTCCTTTCCCATGTAATTGTGTCTGGATGATACAAAAAAAATTACTTTAGTACAGTATATTGTTGTCAGTGTGGGTTACCTGTGTTAAAGGACCCATCTGACCCCACAGAACCGCACAGAATAAATGATATGCCGCGTCTACGAGGTGCACGTTACTGTGAATATGAACATGTCTGTGCACAAAATTCAGCTTCTTATTATGCTGTGGATCTGCAGTGATTGGGGAGAAATTCTCTGTAGAATCTGATGCAGAATCTGCAAGAAAATCTCTGGTGAATTTGCATGTATTTTTGGCCCTCACTTCCTCAGAGACACATCATAGACTGGAGCGATATGCACAATTGGAAGCAATGCTGTGGGTTTTTTTGGTGCTTTCATCACACTACTATATGTAATAAGGCAAACACCCCACATTAAGCTCTTGTTGTGGTCACACTGGGGGAGTCTAATGCCTTCCCTCAGGTAGTCCTAGCACTTGCATAAGAAGCTCGTAGAGTTGAGTGTTACACAGGTTCTGTGACTATCTGCAGAAACTGTAAGCAGGTAGAAGAGTGTCACACTGACAATGATACTGCTGTAAATTGGGTTTTCTCCACTTTACCAGCTGTGCCGTCTGTAACTGATAACTCTACATTAGAAAATTAGAAACAAGCTTTATTTCAGAACGTGGGGGATTCAGATATTTGTACTGTGGATCTACACTACTATTGCTGCATATAAATAAGAGAAGTTATATTGTTTCATAAAGCAAGTATGAGGTGGTTATGAGTAACAGAGAATAAGGTCTATAGTATGTCTAAATGGATAGTGAGGAGAATAAAATTATGAAGAATTATATGCTAGATATATACAAAAGGACATATACAGTAAGGTAACACATTATAGTGATCTACAAGGCAGTTGTCCATACTACATGTATTCCCTCACAGAATCGGGGAGAGGGCTGAGATGAGAGCTCTGTCTGATGAATGAACACCAGGGACACACAAGGTGATCAGCTCTTCCCTATGATGGTTTCAGCGAATGTTAATGTATTTTCTATCTTCATCCTCACTAATATGAATAGTAATTAGACACCATGATACCACATATCTCTCAACAGGATGACTGTCTTCTGAAGGTCTGGTACCCCTTAACTGGATGGAAAACTTCATTTTTACCTCATGAAGTACAAGAGAAAAAAGGGAGCCCATCTGACACCAGTTTTTCATTCGTGTACCTCGCCCACCCTCGGGCAGTGGTTGGTTTCTCATGGAGAAACACAAGCAGGTTTATGCCAAGGTAACAATTTTTGGAAAGGAGGGTGTTGGTTAAATGTTACATAGTCAATATGGTTGAACAATGACATCTGTCTATCAAGGTCAACCAAGGAAGGGAAGGTATTGGGTAAGGAATGATGTAAGGGAAACCATTCTATATTATACATAACTGTCAATGTTGTTATGATGTAAAAAGGCATTTAGCCCCTTCTTCAAGCTCTCTGCTGCCCCTACTATGACCCGCACCTGAGGTAGGCTATTCCAGATTCACAGTTCTTAGGCTATATTCACACTGCCGTTGCACGCCCGTACCGTACCGTAGCGGGCAACGGCAGTGCACGGGGAGAGGAAGAGGAGGTGAGCGCAGCTCACCCCCGCCCCTCTCCATAGGAAGTTATGGCACACGGCGCCGTACTACGGACAAAGATAGGACATGTCCTATCTTTTTCCGGGGTACTGTGCCGCACGTAGGGCGCCGTGCGCCCATTGCCGTCTATGGGGGACGTATATCGGCCGTATATATGTTGGCCGTATATACGTCCCCCATACATCAGTGTGGATATAGCCTTACACTAACAAAGCCTTGTTGCCGCTGGAGATTAAACCTTGTTTTCTCCAGGTGGAGACAGTGCCATCTCATCTTTTGATTAGATTTAACAACTTTACCCCATACTTTTTGTATGGAACCTTCATATGTTTATATAAATCAATCATGGCCCCCTCAAATGTAATTGACTGCTTTATGTTAGTGCTAGAAGTACAGTTAGAAACCTTATATGCTTTCTGTGTATTGGAAGATAATCCTTTGTTTGGAGAGATTTCATTACATTGATAATTTACCTTCGTCGCCACAGCATCTTTTATTTTATACTATACCAAAGCAACTTTGAAAGGTGAAATTAGAGAATAATTAACAATGCACTAGATGAGGTATTCTAATATATCTGGTTTAGGTTCAGTTCACAACTGAAGGTAAAGTTCCATACGTGAAAGAAAGTGGAACGGATGGTAATTGGAAGAGTTTCCGTTTACCATTCGTCTTGGGTGTCCATTAACTTCTTACCTCTCCATAGAAAATAGAGCCCCACTGCTGTTCTTGCGGCCAAAGATAGATCATGCTTTTTTGCAACCATTGCATGGCATGGTGAGCACACGGTGTGTTCACCATTTTGAGCCGGGCACATATTTGCGGCCATATATACGTCCCTCATACATTTGTGTGAATGCAGCCTTAGCCTTCATCAACTGACAAGTCTTCTCTTCCCCAATCCTTCACCACATGGTCAACACAGTGGTTACACAACAGTGCTGCCGATATGGGAATAAAAGTATCCGGTAAAACAGATCTCTCACCAGAGATGGCTGCTACTTCATGATTTACAATAATGTTTCCTAAATAAGTGATTCAGATATGTCAGCCTAATTATATCTGTGCGCCTTCCAACTTTTCCTTTCTTTTCTTATTCTTTTCTTTTGTTTCCTTTTCTCTTCTTTCTTGTGTGTGAATCCTTAAGCCCAGATCAGTGGGGAGTCTACTTTTAGCACCCTGCTGATAAACTGATTGAAGAAACTGCTTCACCTTTCTTGTTTGCACGGCAAAATTTTTCCATTTTTTCTCACAGCTGTACTTGGTTTTGTGGCTGTGTCCTATCCTCTTTATCATCCCGGGGCTTGGAATTCTCTTTATAGTTTTGTCTGCTCCGTATTGCTCCACAGGAAATTGTAAAGCAAATAATCTGGTTCTCCTTGTGTCTTTACAGCAGTTCAATTCTCTTTCCTCTGACCTCTGCTACTTTTTCTACACTTCCTTAATTGAGCGTTTAATTCTATTTCAGGGGATCTGTGTGCAATGTGCTACTTACATCTTGTCAAGATGGTATCTGTCGCCTCTGGGCTGAGACGCTTTTGCCAGAGGATAGCCTTCTCGGAGGCCAAATAGTAGATTATGGAAGCTCCAGCAGCAGTTTGTCAAGTGTAGGGAAGCAGAAGGACAAGATTGAACATGCTCTAGAGGTAGGTCCATCAAATATTGACATAAATATTTGTTCTCTACTTTTATATCTGGAAAAGGAATATACAGTATATTTTAAGTATACATATAGCTTCAACTTTTGGTTATCATTGGCTATATAGTTATAATCTTATAAGCTGTTTTACACTGTACTTTGTAGTCATAAGCAAGTTGACCCATCTCATATTGTTATCCTAAACCTGTATTTAAATAATGTCTCAGAAAATGTACACAGGAATAAAAATCCAATACTTCTCCCCTTTATCCAAGAAAATTGAGAAATACATTAAGACATCTCCTTAGTGTGTCCCAATAGCTCAATCGTGCTCTTCCCTCTTCCCATGTGCCCTCTGTGTTGCTGTAAGACAACTGGCTGGAGCAGGAGTCTCTGTGTGTACCTTGTCCTCTCTTGGCATTATCCAGACTAAGATCAGGAGGAGATCTGCAGGATTTCTACGAGTTGTTGATTTCAGGATCCCTAGAAAAAATTGTCAATTAGGAAACACTTTTTTTTTTTTTTTAATTTCTTACTCTAGTTTTTCTTTAAAAGCTGTCTCTATCCAGCATTTGCCGTGGTGAATCTGATGGAAGGGTTTCCCGGCTTTAACATTGTTCTTTAATAGTTTTTCTTTATGAAATGTTAGAAAGTTTATTTTTTTTCGTCTTCAGACAATTCACCATTTGAAACACTTGAGAAGGGGCAGAAGACGATCTTCCGTCCTGGCTGCTCACACAGAATTGCTACCAAGTCAGCCGAGCCAGCAGGAACCCCACAGGCACATCTCACATCACGCTAATTCTTTGTGTCATTTCCACATAGCAGCCAGCATAAACCCAAACACTGGTAATGTGAAAGCTTCCATAATTATTTTACTGTTTCATACTTTTTTTGTTCCTTAGCCTCTTTGTGTAGAAATGTATTAATTTATAAATTCCTTGTAAAGGACCTGTTGCCGTTTCTGACACATCTTTTAGCCCTCAAAGCAGATAGTCCTGTTATACCTATGGTGTTAGTGGATATATCCAAATAAGGCCCAGCCCATGTGTGCGTCTAGAGTTTTTGTATAGCTTTTCCATATTGTGTCTGTTATATGACCAGAGGAAAAAAAATTACTCTTTGTTCCATTTTATCCGCTTAAAATAACCAAAGGGTATGAAATAAGCTGCCAAATGCATGTGTGAACTTATCCTAAGGGGTGATTCACTCTACATAATACCGGGTGATAATATATCTCAATGACATTCCAATTAGTACCTTATCTTCTAGTCCCCTATTTCTTAATGTATTATTTTTACAGATATTCCTTCTGTTTTGGCTGGAGCCGCCTTTAATCTGGAGGAAGGTTTTGGAGGTTTTGTGGTCCATTGGCTCAACAACAAGGAATTGCACTTTACATCTTCCATTGAAATATTTATTCAGCATCTAAAAACAATTGTGGAACAGCAGTCAGACACCCCTGAAGAAGAAGAGGATGAAGACGGGTTATTAATGAAGCTAGATAATGGTTGGTATAGCTGGGTCTCTGATTTATGTTCAATATTTGATCTGGGGTTCATGTGCACGACTGTGTATTTTGCGGGTCACAAGCAGATGATCATGATCTTGTTTGCGGCCTGTCATCAGCAGGCGAGAACTACTCACACTAGCATTGTCTATAGAAAATTACTTCCCAGGTCGCAAAGATGGTTATGAATGCTCTATAATTTGCGTTGCAGGCAGTCGGCTCGGTCACAGCATGGTGAATGCAATGCGCCATGACCAAGCCAAAATAGATCCCAATGGGGACGTGATTGGACCACAAAAAAAGATGTTTGTGGGCATTAGGCCTTATAATTATGTTCTGAAATACCCTATATACTCGAGTATAGGCCGAGTTTTCAGCACAATTTTTGAAGATCGAGGAGGATCTGCCCGGGCCGTCGGAATGGTGAGTACTGTGTTTATTTTTTTTAAGGGCAGGCTATATATTACAGGGTGCTGGCAGCTATCTACTACAGGGGGCTGGCTGGCTGGCTGTATACTTCAGGGGGCTGGCTGGCTATATATTGGGAGGCTGTGACCAATGCATTTCCCACCCTCGGCTTATACTCGAGTCAATAGGTTTTCCCAGTTTTTTTTGTGTTAAAATTAGGGGTCTTGGCTTATACTCCGCTCAGTTTATACTCGAGTATATGTACGGTAATGATCCAAAGATAAGTTTAATAAAGTGACTTTTAGTTTTTATAAAGGACAGTTTGTATACTACTCTATATCAAAAGACTTAATCTTTTGTTGTAGGTGAGCTGGAGGGTGAAAGGTCTTTGACCGGATCTCCTGAGCATGAAGAATCGGAAAAAGATCTGAGTACAAAAGCATCTTCACCTGGCGCTACCCTTCCCCTGCCTACTGTGTTATTGGAGCGCAAAATTGAATCCCTCCTCACCGAGTGGAATAAAAATGCAGACATGCTCTTCACTATTCACCCTGTGGACGGTACCTTTTTACTCTGGCACGTTAACTACTTGGATGAATACAACCCTGGTATCTTCAGGCAGGTTCAGGTAAGATTTCCTGATTACTTATTATTTAGAGGGATTCTCCAGTGACCAAATGTTAGACCCTATCCACAAAATGGGATCAGCAAGTTAGCTCCTATAATGGGGATAGGGACTAACTTGTTTTCACTGGTGATCCTGTTTATCCATCTTTTACATTTATTGTATTTTCGCAGTTCACATACATTTCTAATAGATGAATTCTCCACTTTCCCCACTGTTGGGGAATATGGGCAGATTGTATAGAGGGAGTCCTGGAACTGGCCTTGTCCGAGCTCAAGTCCTTTATGGACCTTTTATACATGGATAGAGTTATTGGAGCATGAAATACTGGACATCACCATACAGATGTGACCCTAAGGGTTCATACACATGCCCGGAGCCATGGCACATGGCTAGAGGGTCAGGGAGGGGGTGAGCAGTCCTCTGGCAAAGTATAAGACATGCTCAGTAACGGTGCAGTGAGACGCAATGTGCTCACTGCATTGTGACAAGGTGCCATAGACCTCTATTGTGGTCGTGATCTGGCCACAATTACATTTGTGTGCATGGGGCCAATGTAACATATTTCATACTCCATCTGAGATCCAGCTATTTATTACTCATTAGTGCAAATAATAGGGCTTATTGTGAAATTGCTCCAATAAATGAATTGGGATAAGTTTGAAAAGTTTTAAAAACTGTTAAAGTTAAAGAAGTTTAAGTGGTTGTCCCAAGATTCATTTTTTTGTACCCCCCTATTCACATGAGTAAGGAGCCTTCCATTTGGACCCCTGCTGATCAAGAGTATTAGAGTTTCATTCCTCCATATAAATGGTATAAAGCATTCTCCCTATGGTTTCATTCGCTGTCTATAAGACTCCAGCCTCTAAAAGAATGAATGGACCTTTCTGCAAGTTAACATTTACATGTGACCATCTTAGCCCTTAGCCATTGTTCTAGGGGAATTACTCCAGACTGTCCTACAATGGAAGCATAAGCCGAGATTAACAAAGACTTTTAGTGAGGAATACAGGCAGTCCCCGGGTTACATACAAGATAGGGTCTGGAGGTTTGTTCTTAAGTTGAATTTGTATGTAAGTCGAAACTGTATATTTTATAATTGAAGTTCTAGACAAATTTTTTTCTTTTGCCCCAGTGACAATTGGAGTTTCAAAATTTTTGCTGTAATTGGACCAAGAATTATCAATAAAGCTGCATTACAGACACCTTACAGCTGATCATTGCAGTCTGGGACTATGGTAAAGCATTTTGAGAGCTTCACCAGAGATCACAGTGGGCAGAGAGGTCCGTCTGTAACTATGGGTTGTCTGTAAGTCGGGTGTCCTTAAGTAGGGGACCGCCTGTATAATGACATTGCAGCAGAAGGGCACCTGGGGAACAACCTTATTTAGTATACCACGCGCAGCATGCCAGGCAGCCATCCACTTCGGACCAACTATCCTTAAGCTGGTCTAGATACGGCATCCTGCTGCTTCCTAACATCTCTGCCGCAGAGTACCTTTTACGGACCTGACGAAGGGGATGGACCACCTCGAAACACGTAGTCCATTAACCATACAAATAAAATTCTCAACCTAAGCATTTGTGTCGGACCAACCCTTATTTGGGCAGCGCGTCTTAGACCAACCCGGTATTTTCATTTCCACACCTATGTGAACCTTTTTTTTTAGTGGCAGCTCAGAAGTTATGATACACAAGCGTACAGCAGGTTTTCCTAGTTTATCTGCCCTGCAACTTCAGAACAGAATTATATTTACTCCATGTGCAGAAACATGCTAAGTTTCTGTAGAAGGCTAGTTATGGGGTTAAATGTAAAAGTCCCCCTGAATATGTTTCCTGTAAACGTGCATGACCATGAATTGTGTGCTTTTCTGTGCAGCCACTAGTTGACACATCTGGTCACATATATGAAACTTTCAAGTTTCCTCAAGCTGTGATGCGGCATGCATGTGGTATACTTGTAGCTGAGAAGTGATTGGTCCCATACCACTTTATTACCCTTTTTATTGGGTGTAGGTTTTTTTTGTTGTTCTTTAACCCTTTTATGACCAACTGTCATTGGCACCTGAATGTCAAAGTCCAAATTTTTGCATTTATTTTATGCTCTCCATTTCATAACAATTTTTACTTGTTTTTTTCATGTTAATCCAGTTTTTTTTTTAAATTAATTTGTAAGTTTTTAATAAGTAGTAAAATTTAATAAACTTTTTACAAAATATGTTAAAAATATGTACATCGTCAATCAGTCGTCCTTTGCCAGGTTCAACTACAGAGGCAGAGGATGCATGTACTTCTGTAAACTGTCTCTTTGCAGCAGCATCTACATTCAGTTGTCAGACTGGAGGGGGGGGGGGGGCTCGCTTCAAATATTAAAGAGGAGAATCTCTCCTTTATATACCAACAGGTTGTGTTTCTACTTGCCATAAAACCAAAGAGATCAACTTCGGGAAAGGAGGGCTTTATATAAAAATTGCATTTTTTACTGGGTCTGTGACACTGAGAAACACAATCCTGTGATATTAAATTAGAGATTCATCTGCACATATCTGGCCGCAGATTCAGACAGTTTGAGCTAAGTTACATTTCTACTAAATTCAATTTTTACTGCAAAAACTCTTTGGCAAAGTATAGACTATTCTCTGTGGGTTCCATTTAATTGATGTGTGTTGACTAGGTCTGTTTATTTTGGACTCCTGGTAAGTATCACCACCCATTATTGAAAGTTCCTGTTACTGTTACTCTCCCATTAACAAGTGAGCCTATTGTTTGCTCGTAGCTGTGTTATTCCTCTATCCTGAGGCTTTCCTGCTGGTATATAATGTGCCTCTTTCTACTTCCATTTCATATTAGTTTGCCTATTCCAGAAATTAGAACAATACACTGCCCCCAGGTCCAAAGGAGAATGCAGTCATGTTTCAATGGTGAAATAATGTGTTCCATGATCCAATTCCCAAGTACAAGCCCCATGGCACTTAAAAGTCATTATCCTTCAGCATGTGACCCTTTAACTTTACTAATTTACTAATTTTGCTGTTAAGTGTTAACATAAATTCTGAAAAGCATGCTATCCACATATGCTTATAATGCATGTATTTACCTGCAGGTCTCCTTCTCTTCTCGCATACCGGTTGCTTTTCCATCAGGAGATGCTAGCTCACTTAGCAAAAACATAATGATGTATGCTTGCACTACCTCTGCCAAGGAAGCTGCTTCTGCTCTCCTGCAGAAAACCATGATGGCAAGTGATATGACTGCACAGAATCTGAATGCTCTTCCAAATGTGACCACTATGGCGCCGACCGTCATGATGGTCTCGAAGCATATTGATGGCTCCTTGAACCAATGGGCTGTGACTTTTGCAAATAAGTCTGCCTTTTCATCAGTGCTCACAGTGTCGCACAAATTTCGATATTGTGGCCATAGATTCCACTTGAATGATTTGGCATGTCATTCCGTACTTCCTTTGCTATTGACTTCATCTCACCACAATGTCCTGGTGACTCCAGATTCTGATATCAATCCGTGGGAGATAGAACGTGGTAGTAAAGAAACGGATCCTGCAAAGAATCTAAAAGGTTTTCCCAGGCAACATTTTAGAAATGCAGCTACTCAAACGTTCCATGACCCAAATGCAATCTACAGTGAACTTATACTATGGCGAGTTGATCCAATTGGACCCTTATCGTACAGTGGTGGCGTTTCAGAACTAGCTCGCATTAACTCCCTTCGCACTGCCGCCTTCTGTAACGTGGCGTGGCTTCCAACGCTCATACCAAGTTATTGTTTAGGTGAGTGAATGAAAATACCTATTGATTTTTCTATTGTGTTTCAGTCCTTAGAATACATTGGCTCTGCTTGGCTGTCATCTTCAAATATTCTTTAGGATGTCGATTAGCCCATATTAAACAACTATTTCAGGAGTAAATTGAAAGGTTAAAGATGTTGTCCAGTCACTCCATGTTGGGATTTGTCTTTTTGCAATATAAAAAATATTGACAAAATCTATGATAGAGGCTCCTAACATTATCTGCAATGTAGACGTGTACATAGCCCCCAGAGCAGTGAGGGCAAACCTTTTTGGAGACAGAACTTTATGGGAAAGTGCCAACATGGTAATTTAAGCAGTAACTTATTGCTCCATGCTCTGCCATTTCTTTACACAGTACCAGCATCATTGTAACGTTCTTTCAGGGTCCAGAGCGGAGGCTCCAATAACTCTAATGATAATCCGGCCCTGCTCACTCCCAGGGCTAAGGCACATTTTTTCCCCTCCCTGCACAAAAGTATATTTAGGCCCATGTATTACTATGGATTCATGCACACTGTTGCAGTTTCTATGGCCCTGTGTGTGAACCCACTGTCTGCAAATTTAGTAAAAGGTCCAATTCTTGCCTGTGTTTGCGTCAGCCTTTTTCTATGGACGTTGGCAGGCGAGTGGACATGCTGATATTGCATATCATCTGAAATACCTTACACCACATTAATAAAGACAATTCTTAGCCCCTTTCAGACTAGTATGACAAAAGGGGCCTAACCCACCAAAAAGAGGCAAAGCTTTACAGAAAAAGCGATGTGCTCAATAAGTTAATCAAATGTGTCCACACTAGTGGCAGAAAAGAGCAGACAGTCCTGATAGGTTTATGATTCAGCCTTAGACACTGATAAATATTGGGTAGTTTAATGCTGCCGATCTTACTCTTCTCTGCCCCATTGTCCCCATTGGGACTTTAAGTGACATGCCTTCTTTTTTATTCTATAGGTACATACTGTAATTCGGCCAGTGCCTGCTTTGTAGCCTCCGATGGGACGAACCTGAGGCTGTATCAGGCAGTGGTGGATGCACGAAAGTTACTCGATGAACTCTCCGATCCTGAATCCTCAGTAAGTTGTCCGACCCGTGTCTACAACCATAAAGACCCTTTTGTAAAAAGGGAATACCTTTTTTTTTTTTTTTTTTTTTTTAGGTTTTTTCATGTGATTTCTATTTAATAAAAGACAAGACAGACAGGATTACAGTAGAATATAACATCTCTATAGAAAACACCATCATTGCCTCTACTGACAATAGATCGAGTGTGTTATTTGTAGCTGGTCGCACACCTAGAATAATATCTTTGTGTCAGAAAACGAGCTGAAATGATAATTCCCATCCGTGGTCCAGGCTTCATGAAACTCCTAACAGTTTCCCTATACGTGACAGCTAGGGAAATGCTGTGTTTTATGTTATACTTTAATTACCTGAATGATTAAAAACTCCTCATTTTATATCTGCGTCTTACAGAAACTAATTGGTGAAGTGTTTAACATTGTCAGCCAGCAGTCTACAGCGCGCCCCGGCTGCATCATTGAGCTTGATGCGATCACTAGTAAGGTAAGTAGTCTGGGAAATTACTAATTCGCTGTAAAATATTTGCATGTGTTTCGTAACCAGATAGGGGTTTTTTGTTTTTTTTTTTTAACCCTCATCAATAACCAGGAAAAACTTATACACCAAATGTGCAGCTAAATACATGTGTTGGGTACAAAATCTTTAGGGGATTTTGTTCTGTGCATTGCAAAAGGCAAAATCAGCTGCATGAATTTATAAGCTGTAGGTTTCAAACTCTGTATCGTATATAAGTAATATCCCTGGCATATGATATCGATCGATACAAGGAGTGTAACCATGGCTTATATACAGTGTGTGCGCATAGTTTTCGCACATACACGATATTAACAAAATTTAAATACCTGCTTCAAGATTCTTCCAGTTGCACTGTTGGATTTCTTGGCTGTGGCAAATGTTTTCCTTTAAAAAAAAATTTGCCATCAAAATCCATCATAATAAACCAGTGTCCCAGTTACTCTGAAGATCCAGGTACCATGGCTGTGGGAATCTTCTTATATTTGTAATCCATGGCCTCCTCCCTTCTAAACCCAACTTTAATAATGATGCTCTGGTGTTTGTTACCAGTGCCCCTCTGTGCTGCACCCTCACAGGCTGTTACACTGCCCCCCCCCCCCCATCCCCTTGGCTTTCTCTAGTTATTGTAATGTCACATGGTGGGAGGGAGAGAAGTTCTCTTGCACAGTTTAACAGGAGCTCCAGACCCTTTATGGCTCATTAGCATACCGTATATTCTCGAGTAAAAAAAAAGTGCTGAAAAACCATAACTCGGCTTATACTTGAGTCAATGAAATAAAAACTCTGTACTCACCTTTCCGATGCCCCCCGCAGGTCCTCTCCTATCTTAAGCTTAGGCTCCGTCTTTGGGTCCCTTTTGGCTGCGTCTCACACACCATGACATGAACCGGTGGCTGAGATCATAGTGTGTACACTGCCATCAGCACACACAGCAAGCTGGGATGTCATGGTGTATGCGACGGGACCATGCAGGGAGCCGAAGAGGACCTGCGGGGTCTGAAAGGTTTTCTATTTTAGCATGGGCAGGGGGCTGCTGGATGTTTGCGGGGAGCAGGCGCTGGCTATATATACAGGGGGGCAGGCACTAGCTGGATATATACTGGGGACAGCGGGCTGCTGGCTATATACTGGGGGAAGAGGGCTGATGGCTATATGCAAGAGGGCAGGCACTGGCTATGTATTAGGGAGCTGGCTATATACTAGGCAGCAGGGAGCTGGCTATATACTAGTGGGCTGCTGGCTACATACTGGGGGGCAAAGTCTGCTGGCTATATACTGGGGCAGGGGGCTACTGGTTTTATAGTAGGGGGCTGCTGGCTATATAGTTGGGGGGGGGGGGCATGTGACCAATTTTTTTTCTCACCCTTGGCTTATACTCGAATCAATAGGTTCTCCCACTTTTTTGTGTTAAAATTGGGTGCCTCGACTTGTATGGTAATTATAAAAGTGGATTTTAGATGGAAGGAGGCATTGGATAGCAAATATAAAAAGATTATTACAGTCACAGTGCCTGGATCTATGAGGAAGTGTCCCTGATTTATCATGATAGATTTTGATAAAATGAATGACCACCATGTCCATTAATATTTAGTGTGGCTCCCGGACTCAGCTGCTTCACGTTTTCCAAGAAGACTTTATATTGGGGTACAAGCCACACAAAGATGAAGTAAAAGCCAAGGAACCCGAGGTTTTCTTTCAGCCGTCGCAAGGTATGAGCCTGAAATCAGGTACACATTTTTTGTTTATTCAATTATTATTTTATTAATATGAAGAAATAACAATTTTCTTGTTTGCCATCAAATAGCTTTGAATCATTAAAATCATACTTTCTGGAAGATATAATTGACACTTGTTGTAGGTCATTACTTTTTTTTCTTGCTATTTGGTAGCTTTATGTAATGTATTTAAAGGGAATCTGTCACAAAATTTTATCTCATTAAAAGAAATCCAGAATGATAAACCAGGGACACTGACTCATAGATCCAGGCAGTGTGATTGTGGAAATATTCTTATGCTTGATATCCACAGCCTCCTTCCTTCTAAAATCAACTTTTACAATCATGCTAATGAGGGTCCTGGGGTTGTTACCTGAGCCTCACTGTACTGCAGCTTCACAGGGTGTTACACTGTCTTACTCCCCCTTTTCTCTCTCAGCACTCCCCCCCCCTCCCTCTGCCTGATGTAATCTCAGTGCAGCAGAGGAAGTATGAGCATACCGTGGGAGGGGTTTGAACTACTCCTGCACAGTGTAGAAGCCTGTGAATCTGTAGCATGGTAACAACATAACTTGGCATCATTTTAAAAGTAATAGATAGGATGCTTGTATCTATGAGGAAGTGTCCATGGTATCATGTTTTGCTCAGACACCACTATGTTAGGTTTTATAGTACTTGGAAACATGGACAGTTAATATATAGGCAGGTTTTGTATTTTTTATCTGCAACTATTTTTACCACTAATGTATTTAACTGCCTGTATTTCCGGTTCTGTAACTCACAGAACCACAAGTCTGATACAGTCCAAAAGTCGTGATTCTTAATATGCAAATAAAAGGGTACTATGTAGACCAAGATAGCGGCATATGAACAGTCCCTCCACCTGTAGCCTCTCAACTTTTCTTACCGTATATACTTGTGTATAAGCCGAGTTTTTCAGCACAAAAAATGTGCTGAAAAACGTCCCCTCGGCTTATACACGAGTCAATATAAAAATTAAAAATACTTAAAAAATAATAAACTTATATACTCACTCTCCGGTGGCCCGACGTGCCGCGCTGCTCCCCCGATGTTCACGCGGCTGGTCTTCAGGCTTCCTCGCCGTCTTCTTGCTTCTGCTGGGCGCCGCCATGTTTTGCCCCGGGGCGGCGCCTAGTGTGACGTTAGCAGCGGCGCGTCACACTAGGCGCCTGCCAGGGAAGATCAATGGCGGTGCCCTGAAGACTAGCTGCGCGGACATCGGGGGAGCAGCGCTGCACGTCGGGGCCACCGAAGGGTGAGTATATAAGTTTTTTTTTTTTTTTATGCTGGGCTGGGCTGTATTCTACATGGGGTAGGCTGTATTCTACATGGGGGCAAGCTGTATACTACATGGGGGCAGGCTGTATTCTACTGGGGGCAGGCTGTATACTACATGGGGTAGGCTGTATTCTACATGGGGGCAAGCTGTATACTACATGGGGGCAAGCTGTATACTACATGGGGGCAAGCTGTATACTACATGGGGGCAAGCTGTATACTACATGGGGGCAAGCTGTATACTACATGGAGGCAAGCTGTATACTACATGGGGGCAAGCTGTATACTACATGGGGGCAAGCTGTATACTACATGGGGCAGGCTGTATTCTACTGGGGGCAGGCTGTATACTACTGGGGGCAGGCTGTATACTACTGGGGGCAGGCTGTATACTACTGGGGGCAGGCTGTATACTACTGGGGGCAAGCTGCATACTACTGGGGACTGGCTGTATACTACTGGGGACTGGCTGTATACTACTGGGGGCAGGCTGTATACTACTGGGGGCAGGCTGGCTGTATACTGCTGGGGGCAAGCTGGGCTGGCTGTATACTATAGGGGGCTGGTTGGCTATATACTGGGGGGTCTGTGACCAATGCATTTCCCACCCTTGGCTTAAACTCGAATCAATAGGTTTTCCCAGTTTTTGGTGGTAAAATTAGGGGTCTCGGCTTATACTCGAGTATATACGGTATCTCAGACAAATATGACTCTTCTCTGCTCATTTGCATAAGACCTTTTATGGAGATTTTTTTTAACAGGTAAATGGTTGAGCTTTTACATAAGTGGAAATTGTAGAAAGGATATTTTATACCTTACCTGAGGGGGCTGGCAGGTTTCACTTTCAATTAGATAAGAGTAATATTAATGGGGATGGACATGATAAAGACCCATTCCCTTCCTTGTAACTTTTCTTTGAGTTATGAGACAAGAATAGCTGTCCTTATCAATATCTACAGGCCAATGGATACCGCTAAATCGACCCTGGAGCCCCCACAGTACACAGCTGATGTCCCAGCCAGGAGTCAGACATTATCACGTATACAGTTGAGGGGTCATTAATGTCCATTTTGAAAAAAAAAAAAAAAGTTCCCTGATGATATTTTTTTGATATATCTGTTGAGAAAAGCTCTGTTTCTGGTTATATTGTACATGTATAAGGTGACTTCTCTCTCCAACTGGTACATTTAGAATCATAGAAAACTTTTATTGTGTTATTTAAAGGACATCGACTACAAGAATGAAGGATTGTAAATCAAGCACACTGACATACCGGTGTGTGCTCCCTCTGGCAGGATATATCTTTCTTTCTTATGCAAAAGAGCCAGAGGTGCTCCAGGCTCCATATGTGTTAATGGAGCCTGGAGCCCCTCAGGTTCATATGCATAGTTTTTAAAGCCTACCTTTCTTAAAAACAAGGGCACAGAAAGCTTAAAGAGGACCTGTCACCTGTAAAATGGGACTAGGAGCTGCTTACTAAAATAAGCAGCTCCTAGTGCTACAACAGACTTAGCAGTGTTACAAAGATGGTGTTTTCGGAAACCTCTGATAACGCTAACAAACACTGCTGTGCTGTACACTAGAAACGCCGGACCGCGCTGGAAGGGGGCGGGATGAAGGCCGGTGACTGCTGCATGAAGCTCGGCAGTCACCGCCGGTCTATGGAGTGGGTGGGGAGGTCCGGGGAAGAGGCAGGTCCTCGGACCACCCCCTGATGAATACTAGTATACATTGTGTTTCTAGTGTACAGCACAGCAGTGTTTGTTAGCGTTATCAGAGGTTTCCGATAATGCTAGCTGTGTAACACTGCTGCGTTTGTTGTAGCACCAGGAGCTGCTCACTTTAGTAAGCAGCTCCTAGTCCCGTTTTTGCAGGTGACAGGTCCTCTTTAAGCTTCCTGTGCCCTTGTTTTTAAGAAAGGAAGGCTTTAAAAATTATGCATATGAACCTGAGGGGCTCCATTAACACCTATGGAGCCTGGAGCCCCTGGAGGCCCTTTTGCATAATTTTAAAAGTCTTTTTTTATGTAAAAACCAGGGAATAAGAAGCTAAAAGAAGAGTGTTTCCTGCCAGAGGAGGCACACACCAGTATGTAAATGTGCTTGGTTTACAATCCTTCATCCATCCGTACTTTAATCCTATTTGCATGGCGGAAAAAAAAGATATTTTTCAAATTTGTACAGTATATTTGGTTTCGGTGTATTACACAAGTATATTCATTGTTCACAGGTTACAGACCACCTCCCTTCTCAGAAAAGTTTTTTCTAGTTGTTATAGAAAAAGATGGTAAAAACCGCTCAATTCTTAATATGTGGCATCTTCACTTGAAGTCTGTGCAGGCTTGTGTTGGTAAGTAGCATTGTATGTGCATCATTGATCTGTTTGATATCACAGGAAACATTGTATATCATTATATGCATTGATCTGTGTATTATCTGCATATAATCTCCACTTAGATGGAACCATGTTTGCTTAAGGGACATCTATCACCAGATCAAGTATTGTAAACCAAGCACACTGACATACTGGTGTGCACCCGCTCTGGCAGGATCTGCTCTTCTTTTAACCTCTTATGCCCCTTTTTTGTTAAAAAAAAGGTATTTTAAAATTATGCAAATGAGACTGATGTCAGGTTCATTTGCATAACTTTTATATCCCTGTTTTTTCTTAAAAACAAGGGCAAAATAAGCTAAAAGAACAGCAGATCCTGCCAGTGGGGGCACATACCAGTATGTGTAAATGTTCGGTTTACAATCCTTGATCTGTTGATAGATGTCCTTTTAAAGGGGCTGTCAAGGATTTATTTTAGCAAAAATGTGATAAAAGCTGTAAAAAAATTCATTCAACTCCATGTTGTTACTTACAAAGGTCGCATCCCCATAACCAGTGCTTTGGATCACTGGCCACAGGGAGACTATTGTTCAAGGGAGACTATTTGTGGACTATATGTGTTAATAGGGTTTTGTATAATTAAATTTTTTTTTTTCTTTTAAAGCAAAGCCTGCAGACCCTGCGCCGTCAGAAAACTTTCTTACAATTCCCGGGCAGGTCACTGTGGAATCTTCTCCAGAAACCTCTCCAGGCACAAGCCCCATGACCCGCTCTGCATCAATTGCTAATCTGCAGACAGCCAGTAAATTGATTCTGAGCTCGCAGCTAGTATATAGCCATCCGCTGGATATCCCCGAAGGTGTAGAAGTAATAAGAGCAACGCCTTCAGCAGGTAAGTCCATGGGGATCATTGTGTTACAACCTGTTACCCCGAAATTGTTCTGTTATACAGAAAGGGTGTTGATTAGTGATGAGCGAGTATACTCGTCCGAGCTTGATGCTCGGTCGAGTATTAGCATACTCGGACCGGCTCGTTGCTCGGACGAGTATTTGCCCTGCTCGATAACGAGCATTTAATTTAAAAAAAAAACAGTGAAGAATAGTAAAAAGATACAATTAAAACATTTAATTTAATTGTTTAATTGAAGAAAACAGTGAAAGAACACAGTGCAGAACAGATTGCAGATGTTCGGGAACATCTGCGATCTGTTCCGGAGACACGCGTGCAGAACGGTGTTCTCCGCAATAGTATTTGAAGAACAATATGTGTGAAGAACACATTACAGATGTTTGGCAACATCTGCAAGTTGTTCTCTACACATATTGTTCTTCAAATACTATTGCGGAGAACACCGTTCTGCACGGGTGTCTCCGGAGCAGATCGCAGATGTCCCGGAGACACGCGTGCAGAACGGTGTTCTCCGCAATAGTATTTGAAGAACAATATGTGTGAAGAACAACTTGCAGATGTTTGCAAACATCTGCAAGTTGTTCTTCACACATATTGTTCTTCAAATACTATTGCGGAGAACACCGTTCTGCACGCGTGTCTCCGGAACAGATTGCAGATGTTCCCGAACATCTGCAATCTGTTCTGCACTGTGTTCTTTCACTGTGCTCGTTAAGTTTATAATTTTACTGAAAAATGCTCGGGTCTCCCATTGATTTCAATGGGGCTCGTTACTCGAAACGAGCACTCGAGCATCTGGAAATGTTCGGCTCGAGTAACGAGCACCCGAGCATTTTAGTGCTCGCTCATCTCTAGTGTTGATCACTCCTTGCAATTTGTTTGTACGGTTATGATTTTGTGAAAAACAACTAAAAGCCTGTTGGAAAATAAAAGCTTGTTGCCCATGTGTTTGGCCTGACACACTCACTCCATGCATTTGTGGGATTTACTTGTCTGGACCTAGACTCAGCGTGTCCTTTCATTTCGGTGATATTTTCATATTTTCTGTCCAGTACATCACATAAGTGCACAGAGAGATTTTTGGATCAAATTTGCTTGTGGGGAACCATCTTGATTTTCTTTTTTAATGCTAATATGTCTATAAAGCTATTATAACTTATTTCTATCTAATTTTATCCTATAAATTGGAATTCTGTACTAAATGTCTTGTTTTTTTTCCCTAACAGGCCATCTTAGTTCTTCATCCATTTACCCAGTGTGCCTTGCACCATACCTAGTGGTTACTACATGCTCCGACAACAAAGTGCGATTCTGGAGATGCAGCGTGCAAGAGCTTGATGGAAACGAGGAGCAGTTTAGCTATAACTGGAAGGAATGGTCTTTAATGAATGAAGGACTTGATGAGAGCAGCAGTACAGTGAGTGTAGCAGGAAAGCCGGTTGCAGTAAGTTGTTCTTACACCGGAAGACTCGCTGTGGCGTATAAGCAGCCCATTCAGCATAATGGCTTTGTCTCCAAAGAATTTTCTATGCACGTATGTCTCTTTGAATGTGAATCCACAGGCGGATCCGAATGGGTCTTAGAACAAACGATACATCTCGATGACTTGATAAGAGTTGGCACCATACTTGATGCTCATGTGAGCGTAGATAGTAATTTATTTGTATACTCGAAATCTGATGTGTTTCTTAACAGAGACAAGCATCTCATGCCAAACATTAAGCATCTGGTACACTTGGACTGGGTTTCTAAAGAAGATGGCTCGCATATACTAACTGTAGGAGTTGGATCCAATATTTTCATGTACGGGCGATTGTCGGGCATTGTTACTGATCAGACCAATAGCAAGGATGGGATTGCTGTCATCACTTTACCACTTGGTGGTAGTATAAAACAGGGCATAAAATCAAAATGGGTCCTGCTTAGATCAATCGATCTGGTGTCATCCGTGGATGGAACACCATCATTACCAGTGTCTTTGTCGTGGGTTAGAGATGGCATTTTAGTAGTCGGGATGGATTGTGAGATGCATGTCTATGCTCAATGGAAACATAATGTGAAGTTAGGGGACGCTGATGGCTCAGTCTTTGATGGCAAAGCAGGACAGTCCGAACAGATCAATACAATTTCTAAGAAAACCAGTGTCATTGATGGAGCCGCAATTGTCGATGATGTCTTTGGCAGCCCAACTGTTATACAAGATGGCGGACTATTTGAAGCTGCCCACGTACTTTCTCCGACTCTTCCGCAGTATCACCCAACTCAACTACTTGAACTAATGGACTTGGGAAAAGTTAGACGAGCAAAAGCCATCCTTTCACATTTAGTAAAGTGCATTGCTGGGGAGGTTGCGATTGTAAAAGATTTAGATGCTGGGGATGAAGCCGCTCCAAAACGCCACCTCTCACGGACTATCAGTGTTAGTGGCAGCACAGCCAAGGACATGATTATTACTGGAAAAGATGGCACTCGCGAGTACACAGAGATTGACTCCATTCCTCCACTACCACTCTATGCTCTGATGTCTGCTGATCAAGACGCACCTTACACAGCTCCTGAAGAACCAACCAAAAGCTCACAAACCTCCAAATTAAGTTTTGATAAAAAAACAGATGACCAATATTCCGATCTATTCCAGGTACAGAATGTGACCACTGATGATTTTATAGGTTTTGAAACTGAAAAAAGAGAAAGCAGATCAAAAGTTATTAACCTGTCTCAGTATGGGCCGACATACTTTGGCCGGGAACATGCCAGCGTACTCTCAAGTCATCTCATGCATTCCAGTTTACCCGGCCTGACCCGCTTAGAACAGATGTTTCTAGTGGCTCTAGCGGACACGGTGGCAACAACCAGCACAGAGCTTGGGGAAAGCAGAGATAACAGCTACACAGGTAATAATCATCAATCATATCATAAATTAGTGGAATGTTGTTGTAGATCTTTTTACATGTTTCCCAAAATTAAGACAAAACATTTGTGTTAGGGTTGGCATCCTGGAAAAACCCCTTGGCACCTGGTCAGGGGGCAAGAAAAAAAGTGTACCTACTTTAGCTCCCTGTTCCTGTGACATTAGGGTCTTCTAATCTGCGGCACCTTGGCCTGAGGTGCTGGTGGTCACAGGACCTGCTTCAGCCAATTGCTAATGTAGAGGGAGATCCTGGATGCTCCTTTCCTAGATCGGTGTTTCATCTTCTTTATAGATAATATAGATAGTAGTGACTTGTTGGGCACCTCATTCTAACCCCCTGGTTTGAAACATACAATTATTTCATTCCTATATGAATCGCAGCTCATACGATTCTGTGTACTTACACTTTATAACTGTTATATTTCTAGGAGGAGACAACCTTGATGAATGTGGCTTGAGATATTTGTTGGCTATGAGGTTGCACACTTGTCTCTTAACATCACTTCCTCCATTGTATCGACTTCAGTTGCTTCACCAAGGTATTGTTTGTTTGTCTTTGTCTTATTTTACAACAGATCAACATCCAGTCTTAAAGGGGTTATCCGGGTTTAAAAAATTTCTTATGGCCGGGCTGGGGAGGGCTATTTAAACACAATAAACATGTACTTGCCGCCTCCGGTGCTGCCGATGTCCCGCGCTGCGGCCGGTCTTCTCTCTGCGCCGGTTTCATTACAAGTGCACACATAGAGCTTCCGGCCGGCCGGATGCTCCCATGCGACGCCATCTCCCAGCGCTTACAACGCTGAGAGATAGGGACGGATGGGAGGAGCCGGCCACATCGCGGACCGGAAGCTCCCTGTGTGCAGCTTCTGTGCCCCTGTAAACAAACAGGGGCACGGATCGAAGGGACCGCAGCGCGGGACATCAGCGGCGCCGGACGAGGTAAGTACATGTTTATTATGTTTAACTAGCCCTCCCCAGCCCGGCCCTAGGTCATTTTTAAAACCCGGATAACCCCTTTAAATGCTTTTGGGTTAATCCACATTGGTGTGTGGAACACACCCTATTAAAGGAAATTCGTCAGCAGCTTAGACCATACAAAACTGCAGACAGCTGTTAGCAGCTGCACTGTTAAAGTGACATTATTATCCTGGTCTGTAGCTCCTGCAAGTGCACTGTACAGCCTTTCGGCCTATAGAGCTCTCTCCTTCCCTCTTCTATGAGTAATAGTTATAGTTGGATTCTGTTTCGATACTACAGCAGTTTATTACAGAGAGCAGTAAGTCCCTCGGGCTGAAATATCCACCCACAGACCTTGCAGGAGCTGCAAAGCTGAATTAAAGGTATAGGTCGCCTGTATAGGAAAGGCTTATATGTGGGTTAGCATCAGCATGCAGTGTGCCAAAGCACAACCAGCGGGGAAGATCTACCTGCTATTTATTGGCTTCAGCTAGAGGGGACCTAGGATCGGAAGAAGCTGTGGTCAGTGTAAACTTTTCTATCGCCATTCGTTATTTCTTAAAATAATCCATCACTCTTATTCTGTAGGATTATCAACATGTCATTTTGCATGGGCCTATCACTCAGAGGCTGCAGAAGAATTAATCAACATGATCCCAGCTATTCAGAGGGGTGATCCACAGTGGTCTGAACTCAGAGCAATGGGAATTGGTTGGTGGGTGAGGAATATAAATACCCTACGCAGATGCATAGAAAAGGTAATCACCCAGTAATTAAATAAAATGTGCTTTAATATTCCTTATAATAATTTGTTAGTTATTTGAAGTACAATAAATCTTGCCCCATAAATAGAGCAGGAGGAGCTTGGTATATTCTGCATAGTGTCCTATCTGCATGCAGCGTATTATAGAACAGTAGGAGATGAGCAGATTGTATGCAGTGTGCTTTTTGCAGGCAGCATGTTATAGAGCAGAAGGAGTTGAGCATTGAATGTACATAGTGTCCTATCTGCAAGTAGCATGTTATACAGCCAGGGGAACTGAATGTACAGTGTCCTCTCATCAAGCAGCATTTTATAGAGCAGCAGGAGCCTAGCTGAATGTTTATACTGTTTATAATGTATATATCTGCAGACAGTATGATATAGAGCACTAAACCTCTGTTTACTGCCTCCATACAAAAAGCATCCACAATAGGTTCGATTCACGAAGAGCAGAGCACAGTCTTCATGAATCTGCGCCCAGAGTGCTCGGACTTAACAGGAGTACACCACAGTTATGTCAGACTTCCAACATAAATGTGGTGCATGGTGTGAATACGCCCCAGAACGCCCCTCTATGTGCACAGTATCGTGTCACAATGTCAGTTTAGCTGCAATTAACACTTCATAAATACATATGCAAGCTGAATACTGGTGCAGACTGTTTAGTAAATGTGGCCCAATGCATTTCATATGTTGACTGCATCCTTGGTTATTGATCCTTGC
This sequence comes from Engystomops pustulosus, assembly GCF_040894005.1. Classification (NCBI taxonomy): domain Eukaryota; kingdom Metazoa; phylum Chordata; class Amphibia; order Anura; family Leptodactylidae; genus Engystomops; species Engystomops pustulosus. Next base: position 156,261,912 of record NC_092414.1, on the reverse strand, counting down.
TATACATCCTGAATAGAATCAGAACTCCTCCAGGGTAGTGATCTGTTAATATAAGAGTCATTTGTCCTGAGTAATGATAGTTCTTTATAATTGGGATGAGTTTACATCTGAAACGCATTGGGGTAACGCCCTACCGCTTTTATAAGTGAATTTTGTTCTTTTTATATTGCAATAAAGTTTGAAATTAATTTTATTAAAAGTAAGGTCAGTTTTTTGCATTGCTAACAATCTCTTCCGGGCAGTTGGGTGTAGATTTTGTTCACCGTTATCAGCCTACAGGAACTGTCTGCTACTCGCTACTTTATCTCCAACACCTACTCAGGTTTAGTGCTGTCTGCTTTGCTTCGATGCTTTTTCTCTCTTGATCTTTGTGATTGTTGTGATATTTCCATGTATTTGATTGGAATGTTCCTATTATAACAGGTTGCCAAAGCATCTTTCCAGAGAAACAATGATCCCCTGGATGCTGCCATTTTCTACCTAGCAATGAAGAAGAAAGCTGTTCTCTGGGGTTTATTCCGGTAAGTGTTCTAATAAATAATTATACATTATAAAATATCTTGGCATTTATGAAAACTATTTTATTGTAAGAGAAAATTAAAAAGTAATGTAATTCTAATCTAAAGTGGTGTTTCACTTTCAGCTAATAATTGTTTTTGCTTTTCTTTGTGTAGTGAAAAGTTATACAATTTTCTGAAATACTTTATTTATCAACTCTGCTTCATGTCATTCTACAGGAAGCATCATTGTTTACTTCCTGTGGATAGAAATCGATCCCTGGTCACGTAATATCACACAGGTGCACAAACTGTTATACCATATGCTTTTGATAACTCATTACCTAATATTGCACCTTTGTGCCCATCACGTGATCATGGACAGTTTTTTTTATCCAAAGGAAGAAAACAGTTAAGTTTCTTAAAGAATGACAGCAAGCAGAGATCTAAAAAAAACTGTAAAGAATTGATACAGAAAGTACGGTATATTGGAAATTTGTATAAGTTTCCATTACTCAAACAATATCAATAATTTGCTGAAAGTGGACAACCCCTTTAAGTGGAAGGAAGAATGGAGTTTCCTTTGTAAAGTGTGAGGCTCTAACATATCATTAATTTATTATCATTAGTTTACAGATTGCTCAAAACTGGCTGTATAAATAAAATTAGATCAATTCTGAACTTTTCTTTTAGGTCCCAGCACGATGAGAAAATGACGCAGTTCTTTAGCCATAATTTTAAGGAGGATCGCTGGAGAAAAGCAGCCTTAAAGAATGCATTTTCATTGCTTGGCAAGCAGCGCTTTGAGCAGTCTGCAGCTTTCTTTTTACTTGCTGGTTCATTGAAGGATGCTATCGAGGTACCACCGTTTTATGGTTGTTATCGGGGGTTAATTTATTCCTTTTTTAATCCATTAGATGCATTTGTGGAGTTGTGTCCAATGCAATGTCATTTTTATTTATTATTTTTAATTTCAGGTCTGTCTAGAAAAAATGGAGGACACTCAGCTGGCATTGGTCATTGCCCGGTTGTATGAATCAGAATTTGACACATCTTCTACATACGAGGCTCTCCTCTATGAAAGAGTATTGGGGTGTCAGAAAGACGGATCAGGGTTCTGCTGTTCAAAGCTGCATACTGACCCTTTCCTACGGAGCATTGCTTACTGGATAATGAAAGACTACACTAAGGCATTGGATACTTTATTAGAACAAACCCCAAAGGAAGATGAGGAAAGCACTGGTTAGTTCATTTCCATTTAACACGCATGCATTTCAAAGGCAATCCTCCATGAAAATCAAGCATGGATAAATCCAGGCACCGTGAATGTGGTAATCTTCTTATGTTTGTTATCCATGGCCTCCTTCCCTCTAAAATTTACTTCCACCAAAATAGTGCGACGTTTCGCCAATTCAATCAAGGCATTATCAAGCTTGATTGAATTGGCAAAACGTCGCACTGTTTTGGTGGAATAAATCTTTGTTCTTCAGTGGATTTTCCGGAGTGCTGCTTCTCAATTGTCTACTATTGCATGTTGGGGTTGGTGTCGGACCTCTTAAGAAGACCTGCACCCGAATCATCTTATACACGGTGCCGCTCTACACACTCTGTTTTAGAAGATAACCACAGTCACAGTGCCTAGAATAAGTGTCCATAGGTTATCATGATGGATTTTTATTGTACATTTCCTCTTACTTTATGTTATTTTTATCTTTTTTTTAACGTTTCTTATTCCCTTTTTTTTTTTAGTTCTTGTCAAGTCATGCAATCCTGTGGTGTTTAGCTTCTACAACTACCTTCGTACTCACCCTCTTCTTCTCCGTCGACGTTTTGCTATTCCAGAAGCCACTGTTGGCTTAAAAACAGATAAAAACTATGTAGATGAAATTAACCTTATAGAAAGGAAATTATTTTTTACCACGGCAAATGCCCACTTCAAAGTAGGATGTCCAGTTCTTGCTTTAGAAGTTCTGTCTAAGATTCCAAAACTTAGTAACTCAATGGTTCAAAATGAAGATCTCTTAAGTGTGGGCTCTGTTGGACTAGACAGTCTGCAATTTATAGGAAAAAGTAACCTAGAAGAGGGGGCTGAGGCAGGATGGTTCACCGCAGCAACCGCAAAGCAGTCTACAATCGCTGACTCTGTCAATGACTTTGACTGGGGCTCTCCACTCATTAAGATTGAGGATGAGCCACTTCAGTTGGATTGGGAAGAGGATAAGGAGAGTGACAAAGAGGAAGATGGGGGGATGATGTTAAAAAGTTTAAATTTGGAGCAAAAAGATCTAAGCCTAAAGGATGCCAGTTCTGAAACCCCAACCATCGATAACTCCACACCAACCGCAAATGAAGTTGATGTCATTGCAGAACAGCTGAAATTTAGAGCCTGCTTGAAGATTCTTATGACGGAGCTGAGGACGTTGGCTACAGGACATGAAGTAGATGGTGGGAAACTCCGGTTCCAGCTGTATAACTGGCTAGAGAAGGAGATTGCCGCGATGCACAAAATATTCAACCACGAGGCTGATAGCAAAGACTTCACAATTGAGACTCCTCCACACGTGGAAATATTAGACGGTCAGGAATTTCATGATAAATCCGATATTGGATCCTATGAACGACATCAAATTGAACGCCGCAGGTTACAGGCTAAGCGAGAGCATGCTGAAAAACGGAAGTGGTGGTTGCAGAAGAACCAGGCTCTTCTTCGAGTCTTCCTGAGCTATTGCAGTTTACATGGTGCTCAGGGTGGTGGCTTGGCCTCTGTAAGAATGGAGCTGAAGTTTTTGTTACAAGAATCCCAGCAGGTAATAACATGACACTTCTTTGTGTGTGTGGAGGATTTCAGAACTAACTGCACTGTTGCAAGATATTTTGTGCATGTACATTTTTGGCTGGTGACAGGTTCTAATTGCCTATGCTATGCTGATTTTAAAAATGCCTTTGTCAGCATTCTGAATTATTATTTTAGCAGTTTTTAATAGTTTATTTCATATATTTATTTCATATTACCTTGCTCCCTGCCAGATATATCGGACGCTGAGCGCAGTGACATAACGTTCAGCGTTCGATATATCGGACGCGAGCGCTACTTGCATTTTGGACGTCACCCTGTCGTGAGACAGGATGACACCTCGGTGGGAGGTGTCGGCATCGCCAGCCGTCGCCCATCTGATGACATCACAGGACCAATCTGATTGATGATTTTGGGGCAGATCTTACTAGCCCAACGCTCTCCAACATCGCTATTTTGTGATTGATGATGTTGGAGAGAGTTGTGCTAGTGATCTGTCCCTTTACTGTACCCCAAAACACGATTACGCCCCATTGTCCATTTTCCCTATATCCCACACCCGCACTTTTAAGTGCGATCTGTTAGGAGTAGTAGTAGAGTGGAGCAGTAGTGGTAGCGTGGAGCAGTACTAGCTTTGGGGAGTAGGCGTTTTGTGGAGGAGCAGGCGTTGTGTGTAGGCATTGTTCTGTGTTGTACCAGTACAGAAGCCCCCAAGCCGGACTGTATTTTGGATTATAATAGGTACATGGGAGGGGTGGATTTGTCGGACCAGGTGCTTCAGCCATATAACGCCATGCGGAAGAAGCTGGCTGTGCACATCATGCAGATGGCACTGTATAATGCTTATGTGGTCTATCGATGTGCCGGCCAGACGTGAACTTTCTTGGAATTTCAAGAGGTGGGAGTCAAGCAGTTGATTTTTAGAGACCAAGAAAGGGGGAGTGCTAGTACGTCTGGAAGTGAGGCAACATCACGCATTTTACCAGGGCAGCACTTTCCATGAGAAGTTCCCCAAACTGCCAGCAAGGGAAGGACACAGAAGAGGCGCGGGGTGTGCTCCAAAAGTAACATAAAAAAAACATATACCAATGTGATATGTGTCCCGAGAAACCAGGGTTATGCATGAAAGATTGTGTATGGTATTGCCGTTCCCGGGAGGACCCGCATCATGTTTTTTGGGGTCTTTTGTCTCCTGTGGCAGTAGCTTGTCACAAGATGACATAATGGATATTTTGTACTATGCAATATCCATTATGCATCATCATTTGGGTCCTGCTGCGATTTATTTATAGAGGGACGTAGTTTTCAAACAGGGTCCGTTCTCAGATTTCTACTTTACTGTTCCCTAATAGCATCTACAAATGTTTTATGGTGCCAAAATTTTTTTTAAATGTCTGTGCTCCAAATGCCATTCTCTTCCAAGCTCTGCCGTGTCTCTATCTTGTAGATCTTTGCCACGTACCCAGGAGACCCTGCATGATGATTTTTGGGGTGTTGAATTGGGCAAAATACTTTTGACACAACAATGACAAATTTTGAGAAATTGCAAAGCAATTTTTACTTGACACCTTTCAATTTGTGTTACATTTGAGCCAGGATCTTATGGGTTAAAATGCTCATACAACCCTAAATAGGAAAGGGTCGTTTTTTCCTAAAATCAGGCCACTACTCAGGGATTTCTATTGTACTGGTACCTGAGGGGCACCTAAACACCAGTCTAGTGAAAAGGGTGCTCCAAAACCTAAATTTTGCTTGTCCCTTCCCAGGCCTGCTGTGTCCCCAGCATGGAGACTATTGTTACACATGGGGTATTGCCATACCTGCAATAAACCCCCAAATGATTTTTGGGGTGTTTATCCACAGTGGCATGAGTTGGGCTGAATACATTTTTTCCTACTATGACAAATTTGAGAAAACAATGCAATTTTTACACTACCCCCATTCACTTTGTATTACATCTGGGCCAGCATCTCAGGGGTTAAAATTTTCATACAACCCTAGATAAATTCGTTGAGAGGTGCCCTTTCCTATAATGGGGTCACTATTCGGGGGTTTCTATTGCACTTCTATAGGCACCCCAACACCAGTCGAGTGACAAGGGTGCTCAAAACGCAAAATTTTGCTACTTCTCTTCTCAGCCCTGCTGTGTACCATGCCTGTCAATTATTGACACATGTATGGTATTGTCGTATTTGGGACACCCTGCAGAATGATTTTTGGGGTGTTTGTCTAAAATGGCATGGGTTGGGAACAATATATTAGGCACCAAAATGACTTTTTTTTAGATAAAAACGCAATTTTTGCTATGCACCATTTACTTTGCATTAGATTTTGACCAGCATGTTGGGGGTTAAAATGCTCACTACAGCCCTAGATAAATTCTTTGAGGGGTCTAATTTTCTAAATGGTGATATCTTTGGGGGTTTTCTATTATACTGTTACTTCAGGGGCTGTACACTGTGGCACCACAAAACATTTATAGCCAAACAGGCCACCAAAAACCCAACAGCACGAACACTGTTCTGGACGAAAGAGCAGTTGACATCCACATGTCTGGTATTGCCGTACTCAGAAGAAGCAGGGCAAACATTTTTGGATGTATAGTTACCTCAAATTCCTTATGAATGTGTCCATTTTAGGGCTAAATGAGAATAATCTTATTCAAAAATTGAAATTTCAAAATTTTCAATCCAATTTTATTTGCTGATTTGAATAATTTGTGATGTAAGGTTGTTACTTGTGGGGGTATATAGTACAAATAAGCCTTTATAGGGCACTTCCAAATTGAATTAGTCACCAAAAATTTAGCATTTTTTTTAATCTCTTGAAAATCTGAGAAGTTGCTACTAAAAATTGAAACCTTCTCACATCTGTGACAAAAAAAAATGGAAACGTAAAACAAAATATGGAAATAAAAAGAAGACCAATTGGAAAAGGTTTCTACAAAAAAAAATTTGGCATGACCTTTTTGTCTAAAAAGTAGAACATTTGAAACTTTGAAAATTGTAAATTTTTTTCACATTTTTCCTAAATTATTGAATTTTTACCCTCCAAAAAAAAAGATCACCGAAATGATACTACTAACATAAACTACAATGTCTCATGAGAAAACTATCTTAAAATCACAGGGATATCTTAAAATCGCAGGGATATCTTAAAATCGCAGGGATATCTTAAAGTGTTGAAAAGTTATTATCACAGGAAGAGACACTGGTCAAATAAAAAAAAAAAGGACTGAGCCATAACTTACAAACGGGTTGCGTCCTTAAAGGGGTTTTCTCATTTCGGCAAATTAATGTAATTGTTTGCATGATGAAAAATTATACATTTTTTTAATATACTTTCTGTATCAATTCCTCATGGTTTTCTAGATCTCTGCTTACTGTTCTTCTATAGAAACTTCTATGTTTACTTCCAGTGGACAGAAATCTGACCATGGTCACACAGGTGCACAACTCGTTATATCACAGAGAGTAATCAGAGCTGTGTGTTATAACGAGCCGCGCACCTGTGTGACTATGGTCAGATTTCTGTCCACTATAAATAAACAATGAAGCTTTCAATAGATTAACAGCAAGCAGAGATCTAGAACACCATGAGGAGTTGATACAGGAAGTATATTGGAAAACTGTATAACTTTTCATTATTTAAACAATAATATGTATTTGCTGAAATGGGAATATGCCTTCAAGGAGTTAAGAGGATAAGGAGAAAATATATTAGGCAAAATTATTTGAATAATTTATTTTGGATTTTTACTTTAGGCTAAGGTTACACACACAATATATGAAACATTTGTTGTGAAACTTAACTAAAATCTATATCAAACTTTATAAAGAAGAATGTAGTGTCTTAGTAGTAAAAAGTCATACAACAAGAGCACTATGTCTTGGCTTCCATGTTACACAGAAGGGCTTCATATATCCGCATGAGGCATTGTGATTGCATCCCTGTGTTTTCCTGATATTAGCCTATGAAACATGGAGTTTTGTCTATTCCTAAAATAAACACTCCCATTAGCCATTGATTGACAGCTTCATCTCTATACATTATAATGGGGGAAAAGTGTGGCCACCTGGGGACTCCCATAGTTCCCAGTGTCACTGTACAACTGTGCAATGGCTGATACATGGGGCAGTACAAGTGTCCTTTTTACAGGGATTTTCCTGTGTCCTCACTGTGCAGGTAGTCAGAAAGCTCTATGCTCTCTGTGGTGGCTGTGAGGAACTCCTGCACCTCAGCTATCAATTGGTTGGATGGAAGTTGAGTAAGACGTTTCTCCCAAATATTTCAGATTAAGCCATATATTCCAGCTTTTCAGATCTCCCATTTCATGTCCCTTTCTAGCAGGGGTACAGAGGACAGATCTAGTTCCTGTATTTACCTCAGATTTTCTCCTCATATGCCCTAGAACAGTGATGGCTAACCTATGGCACTGGTGCCAGAGGTGGCACTCAGAGCCCTTTCTGTGGGCACTCAGGCCATCACCAGAGATGACTCCAGTTAACTTCCTGCAGTCCCAGACTTGCTGAGCACAGAGCCATTTTAAAGTGACAGCTCTCTCTACCTGGGACTATTTTCTGCTTTATTGGTGTCCTCAGGTGCTGGTATCAATTAAACTGTGACAGAGAAGGAAGTATAAATCACAAATTAAATTATTGTGTTGGCACTTCGCGATAAATACGTGGGTCTTTGTTGTAGTTTGGGCACTCGGCCTCGAAAAGGTTCGCCATCACTGCCCTAGAACATTGTGCTACCTCGCCCACCCGCCATCTATCTACCACAGCAGTTAATCCATGTCCTTTAGATTCCCTCTTTAGGAGCAAAAAGTGGGTTAATCAAATGCATAACATATTCTTAAATTTACATTTTGAAGATTTTGGGGTTTTTTTGTGCGTGAAAGAAAAATTTTGCAGGAGTTATAGCTACTCATACAAAGAAAACAAGTAACACACATTCGTAGGATTTGTCACCTCATATCTCAGCTAGAGCTGACCTAAATACATTACACCATAGGAGAGAAAAGCCAAGCTCAGCCACACACATAACATGACTGCCAGTGTATCTAGAAATAAGGCTCATGATGTCCCATCATGGGGTGAATAGGTCAGATATGTGACCTCCTACCTCTATCCCAGAATTGTAGAACACAATATTGAAGAAGTAGAGAAAAAATAAAGGGACTAGATGTTGCACTACAAATGGCCTAAATATTTTTGGGGTACAAAAAGTACTTCAGTGATTTCCTATGGAAACTTGCACTCATACAAGTAATTTGGGTTACGAGCATGAAACCTGCTTTTAATCCAATCCGATCATTGTTTCTACAATCGTCTGGGTGTCAACCATTTCCTACGGGAAAATTTGTTTTGATATACAAGCAATTTGGATAACAAGCATGAATGAATTATGCTTGTAATCCAATGCTCCACTGTACTTTGCTTTGGTATGCGGGAAGAGGTGAGTGTTTCTTTAACCAATGTTTTTTTTGTAAATACGCCTTTGCAGCATTAGTGTGGACTTATGATAAACCGGGAACACAGACTGCACAAGTGCTGAGGTAGTATGGGAGGAGGGTGAGACAGTGTAACAGTCTGTAAAGCCAGATCACTGATGGACTTGGGTAGCCCCTCAGGCTCATTAGCATAATTTTACAAGTTGATTTTAGAAGGAAGGAGTCCATAGATAACAAATACTCATAGATCCTGACACTGTGACTGATAATCTTTTTATAAGTGTCACTGCTTTATCATGATTGGTTTTGATGGTATAGTCAGACTATTAATAATTATAGGACATGTCAGAGAATTACATTTTCAATGTTGTTCATAAAAAAAAACAATGTTAAAAATGTATTTATTTTTTTAAATCTTTGAAAACTATTTAATGTATAACTTTTAACAAATTTGTTGCTTTCCTATTACGCATGTATAACGTGTTTTCTCTATTTTACCCTCAGGAAACAACAGTGAAGCAGCTTCAGTCTCCGCTCCCTCTACCTACAACACTTCCATTGCTGTCGGCAAGCATCGCTGTGACAAAGACTGTGATTGCTAATCCAGTGCTTTACCTTAATAATCATATTCATGACATTCTTTATACCATTGTTCAGATGAAGAATCCTCCACATCCTGAAAGTCAGGATCCAAAGGTAAGGGAAAGATCTTACAGATGTATCACAGCTACAGGGGTTTTTTTTTTTGCCCTTCAGGCAACATTTCGGGCATTCTGTAGATAGCTTTGTGACAGAAGGCAGAACAATCTACCCATGTCTTATATTGAAGAAAAGCTATATATTCCTCACCATTTAGGAGACTGATATTTAAAGCGTAACTATAAAGTTATAATGATTTATCAAATTATTATAAGTGACTCTCCCTTTAAAAAAAAAACAAACAGAATGCTGGCTACTTTGTGCTGCTCGCCCTGTTCTTTCCAAGTTATCGCATTTTCTGTTCTGAAAGTGTTTGGCTGAAATCTCTGACCAGAGGTGAGGTGGGCGGAGACTAATTTCTGCCCATCTATGCCCTCAAGCTGAGGCCAGTTAGCTTGCCCACAGATCCCATGATGCCTTGTGTTCTAATTTAGCATTAAATTCATTTAGTTTTCCACAAGTAAATCCACTGCACGGTGCACATGTAGGATGTATATGGTGACCAGCCTGACAGCTTCCATCACATGGAGGAACAGGGAACATGTAATAAGTGGAAGAAATCATAAGTAAACCAGTTACATGCAGTCTATAGCCAGTGCTGTGTGGGCACTAAGGGTTTATAGCTTATCTGCACAGTGTACAAAGTGCCGGATACAAGGTGGGGGAGCAACATGAGGTGCAGAGAGACAGAGAAAGTTCTGTGGTATCACAGACTGGGATGGAGGAACTGACAGGGAACTGGGGAGATCTTGTACCTCACTATTCTGTGCAGGATATATCTGTGTATGAAGCAGAGCTGGATGTGTTCAAGACACTGGATACAGAGAGCACTGTCACATGACCTCCTCTGTGAGCAGGGAACAGGAGCCCTTCCTCCTCCCAAGAGTAGTAGAGTTTGCTTATACTACGGACTCCAGGGCTTGTCAGCACAGGAAGATGTAGCAGCCATTGCAGCACTGAGGTAATTTGAGGGGTATAGCAAAAAAACTGCTGGATTTAGGTAGCAAATGTAATAGGTAAAGTTGTTTTACATCCCAAGAGCTATTGATTTGTAGAAAAAGAACCTCTTAATTTTATTTGCACAAACCAGCAAAAAGAAAGTTGAGTTGTGTTGATGTGGACCGGGCTGTATGGAGCTTATGCCTCTCGAGATTATATTGTGCATTTTGCATGTTTTTGTGTGTAAGATTGTTAATTACCTCTGTGTTGCTGTCAATGAGTTCATACTGCTTATAAAGAGCCTACCTTGTAATAGATCCGATTTTGGTGTGGATCTAGAAGTGGGATTTATTCCCTTTGGCCGTATGTCCTTTTACCAAGAAATCAGTGACTTTCCATCATGTATTGTGGTCTATATGTAGTGTATAGTAATATAATTATCCATCATGTATAGTGGTCTATACATAGTATATAGTAATATAGTTTTCTCAGTATCTTCATTTCTTCCCAATAGGTATACACGCTTCATCTATTGGCAGCTTCACTTTCTGCATCGATATACCAAGCACTTTGTGACAGCCACAGCTACAGGTAAATGAAGATCACCCATGTGTCTTACTACTCAGGATTGTAGACCAAACCATCTATAACACCATCTTACAATAGTATTAAAAGACAGACTATGTCCATAGACAATATGAGAGTGTGGTGCTAGAATCCAATAGAAGGATGTTATGGTTATATCTGAAAAAAATATTGTATGTGACTATGCAGTATGATAAATAATCAGGTATCAAAATATCTTATTCCAAAATGGAAGTTAATGGGTCGGCAAGTCTCCTGGAATCCACCTAGACCTCTGCTCCTTAGGCAGAATACAAGGGTAAAAAAAGAGGGTCTTAAACATCATTTTCTAAGCACAACATATCTATATGGCCCTTAAAGGGGTATTCCCATCTGGGCATTTACACTTAATTAAATTTATTTGCCATATGTAAACATTTCTTCAATTGGATGTTAATAAAAAAAATGTTCCTGTGTGGAGATAATTTCCCATAAATGTAGTCATTTTGTCCCTTAGAAACCAGATGGCTTCCTCGGATACGACCACGTCACACTCTGGCAGCGGTGGCCAGACATGCGCTATTGAGTCTTGTCTGACCTCCTGGATTCAGCGATCATTACCACAGGACGGCTGTGCAACATGTAGTAACTCCCGGACATTTCATATACAAAAACAATTTGTATCTTTGTGCAATCCCTCCAGCCGTATCCGAGGAAGCTATCTCGTTTCTAAGGGACCATATGACTACATTTATGAGAAATTATCTTCACACAGGAACATATTTTTTAATAACATCTAATTGAAGAAATGTTTATGTATGGCAGATTAATGAAACTGAATGTGCGTGCCCAGACGAGAATACCCCTTTAATTATTGAAAATCAAAGCTGACGCACATAGACCAACGCACAGAGATCTAAACTAATGTATAGGATTACAATATTATAGCATTCCTTTGTTTATATTGGGTCTATGCATAGGAAAAGCTTTCCCTATATTTGTAGGACATGTGTTGTAACCATAGGTAAGGAATAGTCCATTACAGTGATGACTTTGGTTTCTGTGTAGAGAAATCATCTTGTCAGATCCAGCTGGATCTACATGTAAATATCCTACAAACCTGCACTGTGTGGGAGTCTTATCTCAAGCTCCTGTGGTGCCATCACATATTAGCATAAAATCCTTGCAGGCAGCATATAATGTATTCTTTATCTGTACAGACTGCAGCTGAGCTGGACAAGAAGCCAACATCTGAGAGTCTGTTTTGTTACTGTCCTGCAACCACCTTTCTTTGCCCATCTTCTCTCTGGCATCCTTTACAAAGATTGCAGAAAGCAAATGTATTTCAAAGTAACTTAAGGATGATTTGTTTCTTAGCAAATCCATTAGATGGAAATACAAAGCACAGATTGCAGACTTGAAAGGAAAACTTCTTTCAGGTCTGTGAAGGACTGACCTTGATTAAAGGATTTGCTATCTAGGATGCCCGGGCTTTCATCTTTTCTTTGCGCTTTTACATCGCAGTTAAATTAATTGAAATGTTATCTAAGCAGCATATTTTGTGAGGTAAAATATAACCTTAGAGTACATTTTATATTTTATTTTACTGTGGCATATATTTTACTTAAAATTTACCAATAAAATCAAGCATGTATAAAGACAGGGCCACCTACTCCTAGATCCTGCCACAGTGACTGTGGTAATCTTCTTATATTTATTATCCAATGGCCTCCATCCTTCCAAAATAAACCTTTAAAATTATGCCAATGAGTGTAAAGGGCTCTAGAGGGTGTTGGCAGTGCCCCTCCATGCTGCAAATTCACAGGCTGGTACAGTGTGAAGGACCCCCCCCCCCTCCCACTGTGCTATAACTTCCTCTACTGGAGTGATATTATATCAGACAAAGGGAGGGGGGAAGTGCTGAGAGAGACTATGTAACAGCCTGTGGACCTGCAGAACAGTGAGGCTTTGGAAATGCCCACAGGAGCCCTTCTGGCTAATTAGCATAATTGTAAAATTTGGTTTTAGAAGGATGGAGGCCATGGATAACAAATTTAAGAGGATTACAACAGTCATGGTGCCTGGGTCTATGATCCAGTGTCCCTGGTTTATTGTTATGGTAGATTTCCTTTAAATGGAACCTTTCAGGGCAATTTGGGAGACTAAACCACCAACAGGTCCTTATGGAGCGGTGGTTTGGTGTCCCAAATTGCCCTTTATGATTTTTTAAAGCATTTCGGGTAAAATAAACCTTATACTAGCCCCGATTCCTCCCTTCTATATTTCCCAGTATCCTGGTACACATTTATACTCTGCTTCTGAATAGAAATATAGGTGTACACCCCTGTCCAGAAACCTCTGCTGGCAGCATATCTAACTATAGACTTAGTGATGGGACATGTTAGAAATCCAACATTGAACATGTCCCATCACTAAGTCTATAGTTAGATATGCTGCCAGCAGAGGTTTCTGGACAGGGGTGTACACCTATATTTCTATTCAGAAGCAGAGTATAAATGTGTCTTTCCTTTTATTTCCCACGACATCTACTGTATGGGAAACACCACAATATTGTTTGTACCTCTGAAATAATCAAGGTTGGCTAACAATGCTGATTATAAAAATGCCTTTGTCATGCTACAATGCAAGCTGATATCTTTGGCATTGGTTTTATTACCTATTACTAAATATTTGTACTTTCTATAGCTTTGTAAGTGACACTTTATGCAGTACAAAAAGCTTTGAATGATAAAAATACCTTTTGTCAACTTTCTGAATCATTTCAGTAGTTTATATATACTGGAACCTGACACAAACTAAAAATTACATTGCTGGTGACAGGTTCAAATGTCAAAATGACATTTGCTAGCACATAGAGCTATTTTGGAAATGATGAGCAACTTTGATTCTTTGGTCAACCAGTTACTATGCATATAAGAAGAATATAGTTTTATAAATAGTGCACAGTGACGCTGCTCTGAACAAAAAGCTGCAAAATCTTTGATTTGACCTGAGAACAAATTGCACACACTGACTTGAAGTTTATGGGCCCCATTGCACATTGTCTGTGCCGGGCCCCGGTGTGGTTTATACTACTAGTCTTCTCATATGGGAAGTTGACACCTTATGGGGCCCCTAAGCCTCATGGGCCCTGTTAAAGTTACAACCAATGCTGACTGCACTGTATACACAGCGTCTGTTGAATATAATTTCTTATCTGCAGCAGTCAAACAGATGCGAATCAGTTCACAGGAATGGTTTACCAAGGTCTGCTCCTAAGTGAACGTAGGAGACTTCGAACAGAAAGCATTGAGGAACATGCTACACCAAATTCACCTCCTGCCTCGTGGCCAGGTAAGGATGTTAGTTAGAACAATTCCTGAAATGACCATCCCTTTCCTTTGATGGCCACGTCAAAGATTCTATTTAGTATGCTGACGAAAAAGTCCTTAACCGGTTAAGGACCGGGCCCTTTCCTGTTTTTTTCATGTCCATTTTTCACTCCCCACCATCAAAAATCTATAACTTTTTTATTTTCACACGTAAAGAACTGTGTGATGGCTTGTTTTCTGCGTAACAAATTGCACTTCATAGTGATGGTATTAAATATTCCATGCCATGTACTCGGAAGCGGGAAAAAAATTCCAAATGCTGTGAAAATGGTGAAAAACCGCATTTGCGCCATTTTCTTGTAGGCTTGGATATTACATCTTTCACTGAGCGCCCCAAATGACATGTCTACTTTATTCTTTGGGTCGGTACGATTAAGGGGATACCAAATTTGTATAGGTTTTATAATGTTATCATACATTTACAAAAATTAAAACCTCCTGTACAAAAATAATTTTTTTGATTTTGCCAACTTCTGGCGCTAATAACTTTGGTGTACTGTGCTGTGGGTGGTGTAATTTTTTGCAAAATTTGATAATATTTTCAATGATATCATTTTTAGGACTGTACGACCTTTTGATCACTTTTTATAGATTTTTTTTATATTTTTCAAAATGGCAAAAAAGTGCCATTTTCCATTACGGGGTTAAACGCATTGAAAAACCGTTATCATATTTTGATCGGGCATTTCCGGACGCGTCGATACCTAATGTGTTTATGATTTTTACTGTTTATTTATATTTATGTCAGTTCTAGGGAAAGGGGGGGGTGATTTGAAATTTTAGTTTTTTTAATTATAATTTCTTTTTTTTAAACTTTTTTTTTAAATTTTTCTTTTTACTATTTTTCAGAATCTCTAGGGTACTTTAACCCTAGGTTGTTTGATCGATCCTATCATATACTGCCATACTACAGTATGGCAGTATATGGGGATTTTCCTCCTCATTCATTACAATGTGGTATCAGCACATTGTAATGAAGGGGTTAAAACGAAATAGCCTCGGGTCTTTGGAAGACCCGAGGCTACCATGGAGACGGATCGCCGCTCCCCGATGACGTCACAGGGAGGGGCGATCCCAGGTAAGATGGCGGCGCCCATGCACCGCTATCTTTTTGAGGCTGCCGGCAGCTTTGCCGGCAGCCATCGCTGTGATAACACCCGCGATCGGTGCTAGCACCGATCGCGGGTGTTACCGGTAAGCCTTTGCTGCAATATGCAGCAAAGACTTACCGGCCATGGAGAGGGCTCAGCCCGTGAGCCCTCTCCATGCAGCGCGACCCGACCGCCGCCGTGAATACACGGCGGGCGGTCGCGAACTGGGTAAAGGACATCTACTACCCGGATGAAGGATAATAAACCAAGTACACTGACATACTGGTGTGTGCCCACTCTGGCAGGAACTGCTCTTCTTTTAGCTTCTTATGCCTTATAAATAATTTTTGTAAAGCCCTACAGACCCCTTTTTAGTCATTGTGAACTTTTGGGCATTGGGTATTAGTTATACCTTCTGCTAGGCACTTCACATATTTGATTGTTATGCAGTTTAATTCCGTGGTTGGTGCGATGATATTTCTAGTGTAACTTATACACCTCCAATTTGCTGGCCATGTTTACAACTACATGATGTGCTAAAGTTTTTTTTTTTTTTACATACTTTGAAACATTTTTTGCCACATCCCTTTCTTGCAAATGAAAGCCCAGTTGTTCAATGCTGAAGAAATGTCTAATACAATAACTGTATGCCCATTTTGTATTAGTAAGACTCACCAAACCACATATGGTTGTCGCTATCACATATGGATTAACTTCTTAGAAGAGATTTCCTGGGATGACAATATTATTCTTAGGATAGGTTACTGAGTGGGGTGAAGATGCCGCACCCTAAACACCTGGGACTAAGCAATGAGGTGGCCCCAGCCTCTTTAGATCACCCATCATCAGAAGCTGAGGGTCAGACCTCACTATGATGAGGTCTTCAGTGTTGTTATTAGTGGTTGCTGATATCAAGATTTGCCCTTATCTGTTATATGTTGGTTACTTTTTTGTTTTAATATTTTATTTCTTTTCCAGGTGTGAGCTCTTTAATAAATCTACTAAATACGGCCCAGGATGAGGACCAGCCGAAGCTGAATGTGTTGCTGTGTGAAGCGGTTGTGGCTGTGTATGTGAGCCTGCTGATCCATGCCCTCGCTACGGACTCCAGCACTGAACTCTTTCGCCTCTCTGCTCACCCTCTGAATAATCGCATGTGGGCAGCAGTATTTGGAGGTGGTGTTAAGCTTGTAGTGAAACCAAGAAAACCACCAGAGAGTATTCCAGGTAGTTTCCTCTTTGCTGATATTTACTGATGTGCTTTAGTTTTACTTATTATTGTTACACGTAAACCAGATATTGCCAGGGACTTTAGCATAAAAGTTGATGTGTCCACAACTGGTGTATCTCATCCAGGTAGAACTGAGAACTTTGATGTACAAAAACCACAATGTGCTCTACTATTCCCAAATGAGGAGCAACCTACTGCAGAATGTGCTTTATCTAACACTAAAGACAATGAACCTGTCATTGAGAAAGGGCAGGAATCTCAAGTGTGTGGTGAGAACCAGTGTGACCATTGCTGTGCTTGGAGTTCCTTTCCTTCCACCTCGTTACTTACTGCATGGGACAAGATGAGACCAGATTAAAGTTGATGTTACAGTTTCACTGCTATAGTCTCTGTTTTATACATCACTATTGCGAGCCTTGAGTCGGTGGCCCAATTCTGCATGCTGGGCAGTTAGAAATAAATTAATGCTGGATGTTAGCAGAGATTTAATATGTGCTTTTCTTCCAGCAATCCCTGCCCTGTCTGAAGAAATAGACAAGCACCGCCGCCGCTTCAATATGAGGATGCTAGTGCCAGGGAGACCTGTGAAGGATGTCGCCACACCACCTCCTGTGCCTGCCGAGAGACCAACCTACAAAGAGAAGTTTATTCCCCCAGAACTCAGCATGTGGGACTATTTTGTAGCCAAAGTAAGTTCATTGGCTACTGTAGTTTTGTTTTAACTTTTTTTCCCTATGAATAGAAGTCCAGAACAAAGATAAAGGAAATCTACCATCAAAATGCACCATGAGAAACCAGGGACACTTACTTATCGATCCCGGCATTGTGACTGTGGTAATCTTTTTTTTATTTGTAACCCATGGCCTTCTTCCTTCTAGAATCAACTTTTAAAATTATGCTAAAGAGCCACTGGGGTGGTTCACAGAGTCCCTCCATGCTGCAGATTCACAGACTGTTACAGTGTGCAAGGAGCACTTCCCCTCCCACTGTCTGCCTGAACTTCGTGTGCTATAGTGAGATTACATCAGACCGAGGGAGGGGAGTGCCAATCAAGAGCAGAGGGAGAGACTGTGTAATAGCCCCTGAAGCTGCAGCACCTTCCCCCGCTCCTTCAGCACTTCCATCTCCCTATGCCTGCTGTCATCTCACACAGGAGGGGGGAAGTGCTCTAGCACAGTGTAATACCATGTGAAGCTGCAGTACAGTGGGTTCTGTTAATGCTCTCCAGGGCCCGGACTTATATAATTTTAGAAGGAAGGAGGCAATGTATAACAAATATAAGAAGATTACCACATAGTAAGAATGGGTAAAGAAAGGACATGTGCAGCCACCTTACCTCTAGATATGTACTAAAAACTGAAGATGAACATACTCCTTTAAGTTTGTTAACCAGCGAGGTTAAGTCATCCCAGAAGTGTTTTCAGGTTAAACATTTAGAAGAACCAATCTATTCTTAGGATTGCTCCTCACTATCACATCAGTTGTTTGAAGAGACCACAAATTTCAGACCGCTGTTGCAGTCTCTTTGTTGCTTACCAATCCTAGCATTGCACATGTTATTATGGTTTTGCTTGGTACGTAAGTGGAACTGTGCTACAACCAGGTCACGATGAAGCAGTCGTTCTAGCAGTTGATAGTTGGGGGTTACAAGATTTTTGGACCCTGTTGTTCTAAAGATGCATCAGTAACGTTTTCATCTTGGAATCCCTTTTAGGCTGCATTCACATGAAAAAGATTGGACATCTCTCCCCACATGCATGGCCTTGTTCACATTTTGTTTGGCATCGTGGCCGCAAAGTTTGATTTTAGTTTCATCTGACCAGAGCACCTTCTTTCACATGTTTGGTGTCTCCCAGGTGGCTTGTGGCAATTTTTATGCAAGACGAAATGGCTTTCTTCTTGCCACTCTTCAATAAGGGCAGGTTTGTGCAGTGTACGACCGATTTTCATCCTATGGACAGACTCTCGGGTAGATCTCTGCGTTCATCCAGAGTGATCATGGGCCTCTTGGCTGCATCTCTGATCAGTCTTCTCCTTGTTTAAGATCAAAGTTTAGAGGGATGCCCGGGTTTTGATAGATTTGCAGTGGTCTGATACTCCTTCCATTTCAATATGACGCTTGCACAGGGCTCCTTAGGATGTTTAAAGTTTGTGAAATCTTTTTGTTTCCAAATCCGGCTTTAAATTTCTCCACAACAGTATCACGGACCTTCCTTGGTCTTCATGATACTCTCTGGGCTTTAAACAGAGCCCTGAGACTATCACAGATCAGGTGGATTTATACAGAGACTTGGTTACACACAGGTAGATTATATTTATCATCATCAGTCATTTAGGACAACATTGGATCATTCAGAAATCCTCACTTCTGCAGCGAGTTTGCTGCACTGAAAGTAAAGGGGCTGAATAATATTTCACCCCACTTTTCACTTCATTTTTTTTTTTTTACAAAAGTTTTACATTAAAAATGTTCATAATTGTATGTACTTATAACTTTAAATTTAAGTTATAAGTACATACAATTATGAACATTTTTAATGTTGAAAGATGTCAGCATTGGGGACTTTATTCTGATTATTATACAGCTGTAGAGTTGTGACTGTGTGTGAGCTAAATGTGACGTTTGTCAGCTGGATTTGGAAGCACATCTGCAGGTACGAGGCTTGGAGGCTTTGTTACCTCTGCATTGATACTATTGTTAGGGTTTTTTAATAAAGTAATAAAGAGAACTGACCGCTCATTACTCCTAGTCATGGAGCTGCATCGTACGTCATCCTCTTCTCCATCCAGCAGACAAAATATATTTGAAGGTTATGAATCATCTTTGTTCCCTTTGCCTCGGTTTTTATCCACCAGACACAATATTGAAGTCTTTTTACATTGCAGTTTGTTTTTTTTTCTTTTCTTGATGAGTGCAGGAAGCAGATGTAGAATTAAAAAAAAGCTTACTTTTAGGTTTTATATCTGTAACTTTACAGTAAAAATTACAATAATTTCCATAAGAGGAAAACTGCCTCTGCCATATATAAGTTGGTGCTTTATAAATCAGGTTAGACAGCTTTAGAGAGTATAACTGCAAATTTCCATCTCTGGGATATGAAATAGTCTACAAAAATCCATAGTCTGCTATTGAAATATTTTTGTTCCTTCATTAATTAACCACTTCATGACCTTAAAGGAACATTTTCTAAATTGTCTCTTCTTTCCATGCAGCCATTCCTTCCCCTGTCCGACAGTGGTGTCATTTATGACTCGGATGAAAGCATTCCAAGCGATGATGATGAGGATGATGATGATGCATTCCTATCTGACACACAGATACAAGAACATATCAATTCTAGCTCTTACAGGTAAAGAAAATGAGCATTTAAATAACAAAGATGCCTCAGTGCTTATAGGTTTTTTTCAGTTTTGGTAAAGCACTATATAATGTAGTAAGACATGCAGGAACAATAGCGCCTGCTGATTTCAATTGACCCCCCAATGACATTAGATGCCCAAAGACCTAAAACACCTAACTTGATGTAGAGAAATTAACTTGACTATGAGAAGAATAAGATTTGAATCTCCAGTTCAATGACAGAAAACCAGCAATAATGTATATAGTGAGGAAGTTAAAAAAAAGAACATTACTACATACTATTCATCATACAGATATAAAACTTAGCATCATACTGGACAAAACCAATCATCTTAAGCAGTATTTATTAATTCCATGCATTACACAATAATCAGGCGTTTGATCTACTGTATATACTATCTGATCTGAATATAAGTTGAGGTACCTAATCTTACCACAAATGCATTGGTCACAGCCTCCCAACACTAATGAAATGCCCAGCAACCTCTCCTCACTAAAAGAAATGCCCAGTGGCCTCCCCTCACTAATGAAATGCTCAGCAGCCTCCTCACTAATGAAATGCCCAGCAGCCTCCCCACACTAATAAAATTCCAAGCAGCCTCCCCACACTAATAAAATTCCAAGCAGCCTCCCCTCACTTATGAAATGTCCAGCAGTCTCCCCGCATTAATGAAATGTCCAGCAGTCTCCCCGCATTAATGAAATGCCCAGTAGCCTCCCCTCACCAATGAAATGCCCAGCAGTCCCCCCCTCACTAATGAATTCCCAGCTGTGTCCCCTCACTAGTAAAATGCCCAGTAGCCTCCGCTCACTAATGAAATGCCCAGCAGCCTCCCCCTCACTAATGAAATGCCCAGTAGTCTCCCCTCACTAATAAAATGCCCAGTAGCCTCCGCCCACTAATGAAATGCCCAGCAGCATCCCCTTGTTAATGAAAGAAATAACTGGGGAACAGTGTACAATTATACAGTATGCATACATGGGCTGCTATAATAGATTGATGGTCTCCATGGTAAAAAAAGAAAATAACATGAAGAAACATTAAGCATGTTTATAGTCATACATGTGCAAAGTGCGCCATACAACAGTGGGTACAAATAAAGTGTAGCACATGGCCTTGTAACGAGAGACAAATTTGAAACGCAAATGGCACAAAGCATTCAACCACACACCTGCAGCACATTCCCACTCCGGGACCGCTACTAATGGTGTGCCCAGATAGGGGCAAGAGATCTACATATATGAAGATGTACTTTTAAAGTTGCCTTTAACTCCTTCCCTCACTTCACTGAGGGACCTTGTAAAGAGAAATTTGAACACCGTCCCAAACGAGCGTGTACACTAGGCCCCTGTTCAAATTCTAGTTTCTTAGGGATTTTTAATTGTTTGTTACTGCATTTCTTGATCCGTTCACAAAACGTCATTTGTTTGTCTTTTTTTTTTTTTTTTTTTAACTAGCTGGACACTTATACGTTTGGCAATGGTGAAGCTTGCAATCCAGAATCTAAAGAATTTCTTCCCAATTGCAGGTCTAGAACTTGCAGGTTTGTTACAGTTTGCATTGTTTGATCCATTTAAAATAAACCAACATATAAATATTTTTATATCTTTTTATATTGCCTATTAACCTACCCTATGGCTATTTATATAATTTATTTTGGAGAAATTGTAAGCTATTGTTTTCACTTGCAGCTATTGTTCACAAAATAACATTATTGATGGGTTTTTTTTTCTTTAATTATTTTGTTTTATTATTTTAACTAGATCTTCCGGTGACCTCTCCTCTTGGCATTGGTGTTGTCAAAAACCTTGAAAACTGGGAGCAAATTCTTCATGAAACAATGGACCAGTTTGGTGGGCCACCACCCAATTATATTAACACCATTCCTAGTGAACTGACTGTAGGGACCGGACCTGCCATTCTCCGTCACAAAGCTATGCTGGATCCTGAAAATACACCATTCAAGTAGGAGACTGTGCTGACACAGACATATTTTCTATAGGAATTAAACATTTAATGATTTAGATAACAATAACGAAAAATCTCTTCCTAGTTGTTTTGTACTTTTAATTCCATAGTTTTACTATGCATCTGGATAGAATTGTTATTGTATTGCAGATCCAAAGACTACTCGGCACTTCCGGTTAAGCGCCTCTGGCATTACCTAGTCAAGCAAGAACTTCTCCAGGAAACTTTCATTAGATACATCTTTACCAAGAAAAGGAAGCAGAGTGAGGTATTATTGCAGTTACTGTGCTCCGTTTTTTTCCTCATGGCTCATGTTCCTGGTATTGTTTTGGTGTCCACCATCTTTTAACTTATTTATCACATTGCTCAAATTGAGGAGTTTATCATACAGCAAATACACAGACCTAAAAAGCACATATAACTAGTAAACCCCAGGCACTGCCAACCATGTCCACTTTTACCATGCAAATCATGTAAATGGTAAATACCAGGAGCTGAACATGGGGTTTGGAAATGTCCATGTAAGTATGAGATTTCCATCCTATTGTTTCTCCAGCTATTTACCGTTTTAACCTTCTTTTTTTGTGTGCAGTTTCTAAATATTTTTTCAAATGTATTATGTTTGATTTCTTTTTCTGGTTCCATGTGATGTCTGATCATCGTGTGGTTGTTATAGACTTGTAATTACTGTGCATGACAAAGCATCGCACTAGTATTTGTCATGCTAATATGATTGTTTCCTAAACGTGAACTGGATGTCTCATGCATTTTCTTTTTTTATGTTTGTTTCTTTGTGCATGTGTTTTTCGTGTTTTTTGTGACTGTGTGATGTCATGTAGTCTGTAGAAGCCAGTGCGGAGCGTTTCAGAGTAGACTCCATAGCAGATCTTCAGAAAAACCAGGTAGTATGTCCTACATAGGCTCCTACTCCTCTCGCACTTACTAACACATTCACTAGTACCAGCATTTTATGCTTTGTCTTTTTCTTGGCTTTTACTGATTTGTTTTTTCACCAATCTTCCCTTTACTTGCTGATGGTATGCAGTGCTTGAACCAACATGTACTTGGAGAACTGAACAAAAATGTATTTTATGGTGTATACATTCAGATAATCAACCATTTGCTTCTCTGGACTGAGTACTGTATGTGCTAGTGGTGAATGACAGCAATGAGCCTACCCTCAGCAAATATGTAAAGCACCTTCTCTCATCACCGTTTTAACTTTGTTTTATACCAATAACTTTTAAGATATGTATTTCAAACAGTTTGGGGATCATTTCTGTATCAAGCTTAAAAGCGTCTAAGAAACTTTAATATTTTGTTTAAAATGCTGGGACACGTGAACAGGCCGCACTAACTTGATCTGGTTATAAAATGTAATCGGAATAAATGATTCCCCGTAGTGATTGATAGATTTTATTTGTAGGTTGAAGCTGATCTTGGTTATCCAGGTGGAAAAGCAAAAGTCATTCACAAGGAGTCTGATATAATAATGGCCTTTGCGATCAATAAGGTAAGGACATTAAACTTTGAATGCAAAATAATTCTATGTATTGTTTCTTGATTGTTCAGCAAAAGCCATGAGTTTTTCTTTTGTATTTTATGCCATTCTGACCCTTGTCTTTAAGGAACTAGTCACAACATTCAAGGGTAGCTATGATGCAAGGAGTCACTGGCTGCTGACCAAACAGCAGCGCCAACACTTTAACAACTGTCAAGCAGACAGGGACTCCTTGCATCATATAATTATATTATTCAAGGACTTCTGTCCACTGCACTGTGTTCGGTCGGATCAGCACATGGGTCCATTTCCACAGACCAAGCATGTTCATGTGCAGCCAGCCTAGGGCTACATGCACACGAATGTGCTTTTTGGATGTGTGCTAGGACACATCCTAGGACACATCCCCATGCTTTTCTATGGTCTCGTACACATGGGCGTAGTTTCTCTTACTGCCCCGGCCTCAAATTATAGAGCAGGTCCTATTCCTGCCCTGTTTGTGGCTCTGGTAGCCTCAGTCTGGTGTCATCGGTACGAGCGTGGCTCATCCACTAATGACACACAGGCCTAGGGACCGTTTGTTTGCAGTCATGAAAAGCACACATCCATATCAGTGTGCACAAAGGCTAAGGCTCCAGATGCAGAAGTCACTGCCCATTATTACACTGCTACAGTAGAGAGTGGACCATTTCTAGGTTTTTGTCTTTTGTTTTGCATGTCAAAGGCCAATAATAATGAAATTGTCCTGGCCTCTACGCATGATGTGCAAGAACTGGATGTGTCAAGTCTTTTAGCTGCCCAGCCGTATATATGGATTGGAGAGGAATATGACAGAGAATCTAAAAGGTCAGCCTTGTCTCCGTGTCAATCTATGTTTAAGTGATTTAAAGTGGCAAAAGAAATCTAATTATTCATTTTTTTTCCACAGTTCTGATGACCTTGACTTCCGAGGGTCTACTACAGCCATTCATCAGTCAGGGGTCTCTCCCTTTCACCTGGCACAGATGCAGTCATCCTCATCCATGCCTTGGCTGGGAAGTGGCCAGACCAGCACTGGAGCCAACATTGTATGAAGTTTTCAGTTCACTAATCATGTGGAGGCTTACTGATATATACACATTTTTATTATATTTCTATTTTTAAAAACTGAACACAGTTAAAAAAAATTGGGGGGGAAATGTACTTTATGGATTGCAATGTCAAAGGGAGTCAATGTCCATGGAGCATGTATACAAAATCTCATCCCTATCATTTAACCTGATAACTGCCGCAGTCAGAGCTTCCTTAATTGGGTCATTGATGCCCAGTATAAGCGCAGAGCACAAAAGTTTTATTGTCTGTCAAGAGCATCTGCTTCTTAAAAGGGAACCTCTCATCAGGTTTTCATTGTTAAACCTAATGACAGGTTCCAACAGCACTATACTACTATGTGCCCACAACGTTTCGAGCTTAAAAAAAATCCATAGTTCCTATCGGCAGAAAATCAACTTTGCAAGATTGCCTGCACCTGTTTGACTCAGCCCATGTCTTCAACAGCTCGCTCATCCTCCCCTTTCAGATGACATCATCCACTACTGCAGTTGAATTCCTGCACCTGTGCACCGCTGCCCTGCATAACTCTTGCACAGTTAGCTGTGGAGTTGTATCCCCTGCATGCTTTGCTTCTTTCTTCTTGTTGCTAAGCAATGAATTATGCAGGACTGTAAGTTCGCAGCTGTAGGAATTTAACTGAAGTAGTGCATGACTTTGGCTGAAGGCGGGGGGGGGGGGGATGAGGAAGCGGACGGAGACCTGGGCGGAGTCAAACAGTGACCTGCATGAATAAAAGAAACTCCTCATAATTCGATGAGCCTTCTGGAAGGGTGCCAGGTATTCTTACAAAGTTCATTTTCTGCTAAAAGGAACTATAGAGTTTTTGTGGCTAAAAGCAACATAGGCACATCTAAGTATAGTGCTGTGGGGTTTCTTAGAGAAAACCTAATGACAGATTCCCATTACCCTAGACAAGGTACAATAAAATATGATAATGATAAGCATAAAATATCTGTCATTTCTATTAAAATAGTCATTTACATTATGTAATGTTATGTTTATAATATATTGACCTCTAACATGTCTTCCCCCCGCCCCCCCCCCGCTTCTGAAAGCTGATAAAAAGGAATTTAAATAATGTAAAAAGAATGGCATCACACCCAGTCCACCAGTACTGTAAGTACCGTGATTTGAAAATCATCTGTGTATGTATCATAAATATGTCTATATGATTAGAACATAGTTTTTATTTGATCTAATTCTGCTAGATCTCACTGGAGCTCAAGATGGCAGTGTCCGCATGTTTGAGTGGAGCCGCCCCCAACAGCTTATGTGTTTCCGCCAAGCTGGAAATGCGCGGGTAACAAGATTGTACTTTAATTCCCAAGGCAATAAGGTTTGTCATTGTTTTGGGCCAATTAATAATGCACTGGAATTGTTGGGGACGAATGATCATTAGATCAGCCCCAATTTTGTCATGTAATATGCTGTCATTTTACAATTTGCAGTGTGGGGTTGCTGATGGAGAAGGGTTTTTGAGCATCTGGCAAGTGAACCAGACTGTCTCCAATCCAAAGCCTTACTTGGTAAGTTTCGGATCGAATAGAAAATGACTTGTGTAACATTATATAATCTGGAAGAGATCTGTCATGGTGCTCGATACCAACTCTAAAGTTGGGATTATCCAAATACCTACTGGGCCCAAGTACAAGGTTGTGCAAACAATATTGGAGGAGATGGATGACTAGTTACTCGCCTAATAAAGGTCTAATCTGCACACCTACAGCATGCATATACATTTCATATTGAACTCCAGATGTTCATATAATAAAGTAAGCAATAGTCAATAATGGAGATGTATTTCTACAATTACAATCTATAAAAAGGTCGGGTTTATATGAACCTCAGGCCAAAGTTCTGTTTCTGGGGCTTGATGTAAATGTCACATTTTTACCAACAGATGTTGGTAACTATGTATGTGATTAATATTCTGTGGTTTTTAAGGGGTTTAGATGACATTCACATTAATTCTAATCTCTAAATTAGATGTATTGCTGTTTATCATCTTTTCCCTTGCTTACCCCTTCAGTGTAACCCCTGCTTGATGAATTCGGCTGCTATTACTTTATTACTATTCATCAGTTGTTATGCGTTATTGTACTACGCTGGGACTTGCTCTTTTAGTTATTTTTATTAAAGGTTATATTTAATTGGTTTGACATTTTCTGTTATTGTGTGGTTATTTGGTACATCTTCTTGTGTTCAGTAAAAAGTCATTTTTGTTTGGCCAGTGGGAATTTAGCAATGTGTTTGAAGTGCATGTGGGGAAAATAACATTATTAAAGTTAATGCAAGTTTTATATTTAGGGTTTTTTTTTTTAATTTCTGAGTTACTGAACTCCAAATCACCACTGATTCCCAGACAGAAAGGGAAATTTGGATTTGGGCTCTGGTCTCAGAAATGTAGATGTGCAGTTAGGCCACATGGTTCAGGGACAATACAGAAACCAAACTTATATTCTACAGATCTGTACAGTGTTCCCTGGTGTGTCCCCTACCTGAATTAGTAATATTGAAAGTTAGGTGTTATCGATTCATTGTAAAACAGGAGAATTGAGATGAACATTTAAGAAGCAGACCTGCCAATTCCCCTCACGTGATTTAATTATTAACATTTTTGTAATAAAGTAACAATCTTGGATTGTCTTCCCTAATAGATCTGTGTTGTGTTCTCCTTCTGTTTTTATCAAATTGACAACTTTTGAGCTGTGTCACTGTGTCTGATCAATGTTGGTTAAACTACAGAAAAATCCATCATGATAAACACTTATTCATAGATCCAAGCATCGTGACTGGATCTCTGTGCTGTAGCTTAACAGGCTTTTACTCTGTACAGAAGCACTTTCCCCTCCCGTATGTGAGATTACAGCAGGCTGAGGAAATGGTGTGGAGTGGAGATTGTGTAACAGTCTGTGAAGCTACAGCATGGAGGGGCTCTGTTAAGACCCCCCAGAACCCTTCTGGCTCATTAGCCGAATTTTAAAAGTTGATTTTTGGAGAGAGGCCATGGATAACAAACATAAGAAAATTGCCACATTGACCGTGGCCAGATCTATGAGTAGGTGTCCCTGGTTTATCATGATGGATTTTGATTTATTCATAAATATTCAGGCCATTGATTACAAAAATATATGTTTCTTATTAGCACTTGTTTACCTGGATGTTGGATCTTTGTTCAACAATTAAGAAAAGGAAGCAAAGTTCCATAAATTCCAAGCAGAATCTGTACAGACGTTGTTTGGAATAAGTTTAATGTATTACACCGTTCATTACTGTAGGGCTAACATCCCTATTATTTGTGTGTATTTGGGGTATAAAGCAGTTATACATAAAGTTTTGTGTGTATTTAGTGTAGTTGGAGGTGTAACCTTTGACATGGTAATAAACCTGTGTAGCTTACAGATACATGACAAGCAGGTCATACTTACATTTTAGCATATTCATTTCAATCCATTTTATCGGTCTGTCTGTCATCAGGACAATGTCAAGGTTACACTTGACGATGATAATGCAGCGTGCCAAGACTGCTGACCTCAGCCGAGATTTAGATTAATATCGGGGATGCACATCTTTCTTGTATTCATGGCTTTAGCCCCAATGTGAGCTGAGGAAAACTGTCATATCATCCAGAATCTAATGTTATTTACATCCGAGGTCCCGTATCTAACATTTTCTACGGTGTAGTCAGGAAAGGAAGTGTAATTTTTCTGTTTACAGCTGCAGGCGGAATGATAACCGGATTACATTTTTTCATTATAATTTGTCCGAATATGTATTCCTAGTGAAGATGTGGAATTCAATTATAATCATCTGCTTCCAGCTAACCTTAAAATTACTCTGGTGCTATTTTGGTGACTCCATTTGTATATTCTGCAGAATTAAGTTATACTTTTCCATAAAACTCAGAGTAATCAGCCATGTCTGAAGCTTTCTGATTGCCGAGTGGCACATCTTGTTAGCATACTCATTTAACCCTGTGTGGAAAGACATGAATTATCATTGAGCTTTTCAACATGTACAATAAAACAACATACATGTAATTTTCTTTCTTATCCAGGAGAAATACCAAAAAAAAAGTTTTTTTCAATGAGTAGAAATAATTTATAATAACAGGGCCCATACGTTACTAAAACTGCCACTGCACCACTATTTAGATTGATGCTACAAGCACCTCCTGTATATGCCTTTTGTTTGGAGCATTGATCATTGATCAGTCTCATACATAGTTTACCGGACCAGCAAGGAAAAGGGACTAGAGAGGAATTTTCCATTTATTTTTTTTTACTTACTGTAAAACTAGAAGCAGACTAATAATATTCTAGTTGGATCAAAAGGATAACAAAATGAATTGTATGAGTCATGAGCACTGCAAAGGAAAAATAGGATTATTAGGTACCATAATAGTTGTGCATTTACAGTATCCTAACCAAAAATGGTGGCAGAAGGGAATGGAGGATAATAAAAGTAAACTTTGCAATATACTAAATGAATAAAAATGTTTCATTGTCTTGTTTCTCCTTTCTTCCGGTCTGCTTGTATAATATTCGCTTTACCTCCTGTACTCGCACTGACAGCTGAGATATAAGTCATCAGAAACTTTATCAGATGCTCCTTAACTCCTTACAGTCAGTCATTTGTTAGAATTATCTCTTTACAGAAGAGAAGTATCAAGTGAAAAATTCTCCTAAGTTTACATATATTCTCGCTGCAGAGCTTCCTCAAAAGTATGGGCCATAGAAGCTTTTTTTCCTTTATAAAGTATATTACAAAGCTTTAGAGCTATTATCACTTGCTCTATTCTCTTCTGAAACAAAAAAAAAAGTATCGACGTTTTAGTAACAATTTAAGCAAACCTCATGTACAGAAAATGTATTAGCATTCCAGAATAACTGAAGTGTGAAATACGCAGTACTGTGGTTTTGGGTCTTTTTATACTGGCCAAACAAATAAGCATTTCTATTAACATAATGACAGAACACCATGACCAAGGAAACAACTTTCCCTGTGGCAGATGATCAGATGATTAGTTTTGTCTGTAATATAAATTTCTGGGCTTCTCCACTATTCACTAACCTATAGAATTAGAATCGCTAAAATTTTGGTGTAACACGCAATGTGATATACTATAGATTTATGATTTACTTTAGTTACTAGCTAAAACTTAGATCACTTCATCTTCTTACATGTAGATGTGTTATGAAAGGTAAGTGAAAGTGATTGTTATGACAAAGCAATTTTGTAAACTTGACCCAGATGGCAGTAATCCCTATTAAAACATAAACAGATACGTAGAAGTGCCAACCCATTGATCCAATCCACAGAAATAGGTTTATAGGTCACATGACATTATTGAAAGTGTCAAATTTAGTCTTCCAATGACAAAAAAAATTTTACTCCCAAAAAACATCACGTTATATCTTTCTTCTTTATTGCATTTTTCAGAGTTGGCAGTGTCATTCTAAAACCACAAGTGACTTTGCATTTATTACCTCATCCAGTTTGGTTGCTACATCAGGACAATCCAATGATAACAGGTATGATGTGTGTTATATGTATTTCATCGATAGAAATGTGTGAATTTTTTTTCCCTTCACCTAGTATTTGAACAGGCTACAAAATGGGACTATAAGATCTTAAAATTGTTATATACTTACCGTATATCTATATTTATATAATTTTCATTATATTCCACAGTACATGGCAATGTTCTCCCTATTGTACACCTTCCAATCCCTATGTTTCCAGGGAGACAATCTACTTCCCTGCTGTATTCTGTTCTTTACACTGTATAAAAGTGAGATTGCTTCATTACGAGCTTTCTATTGAGTTCATGAGTAAATGTAAAGGGCTCTGACCTTCAGAATTCTTCTCTTGGTAACTTAGCACTTTTGGATGGCATTGATAGAATAGAGTTGTTCAAGTTTCCTCTAGCTTGAGTGTTTGGAAGTACTTCTGCGACTATATCATTTCGAGATACATTACAGCATTTGGTGAGAATGTCAAATAACATTAGATAAAGGGGTCTTCTCATGTCATATAGGAAATTGTCACTCTTTCTCACGACCACATGGTTGGGAGTTATAGAACCACTTTGGGGGGGGGGGCAGAGATGGGGTTGTTACCTTATCAGCTTGTGGGTTGACCTCTAATCTCTTGTCTCTGCCCTATAGTAATAGTAAATAAATAAGTAACGGCACCGTGCTGGACTGAACATTGAGGTTAGGATATCTTTGCTATCATTTTTACACCACCTAGTGCCAGTGAAAAAAAGAGTTTTGATCCTGGACACCTCCTTTAAATATTTGTCTCTATAATCTGTTATAAAGGACAGTGCTTGTTCTTACATCCATATAAGGGCTTATTAAGACACGCTTATCCGCAAAAACTGCAGATGTTTGATGTCAGTGTTGATGGGTGGTTTTCTAATGTATTTTGAGAAAAAAAATGGACAGCATACGCATGTCATCTGTACGCTGTCAGTTTTTTTTTGTGGATCCATTGACTTTTGTGGAGATCCGAGGTCTGCATGTGATAAAAAAAAAACTTGGACATGCTGCTATTTTTTTTCTCACTATTTGCCCATCCTTGAAAAAAACGATGTGTGAACAGACCCATTGGAATTAATGGGTCAGTATGTCATCCGCAAAAAAAAACATGTCGGCAAAAACGCCAGTCTGAGCCCTTAGTCATAGATCTATCGTAGAGGTAGTCTTCAGGATCCCTAACTACTAGCCAGGATGAAGGGTTCTCTCTGATGAAACGGCCTATTTGAGGTGTAGAATCTGGGTTGATAACTAAGTTACCTTGTCACCCTACACCTTAGACAAGCTTCGCACAACTCCGCTTGCTTCATGAAAACCCTAGAACAAGCACAGTTGAGGGAATCGTTACAATTCAGCTATTTTGCCAGCAGACAAGTTGAATCCTTGCATCATATTATTCAGCCTCATGCTGTGATGTTTCTCAAGAATTAGCAACATTATACGGTTAAAAAAATAATGTATCTCTATTTCATAGATGCTATTTCTGCCTTGTGCATTGTGTTAAGATTGTTATGTGCCACTTATATCATGGCAAAGATTTAACTGTTGATTTTACTTTTCTTTTTTCAGAAATGTTTGTCTGTGGGACACTTTAATATCACCAAGTAACAGTCTTGTTCATGGTAAGTAAACTGTGTGACATCACATGACCAGGGACTAAATTTTATCCACCGGAAGCTTTATAAGGAGCTTCATGTAAAATCACAGAAAGCAGAGATCTTGACAACCATTAGGAGCTGATACAGAAACTATATTGGAACATTGGAGAACTTTTCATTACACAAACCATATCAGTTATTTGCTAAAAGTGGACAAGCACTTTAAGTGTTCAGACAAGCTGGTGTGAGTGTTTACTCTATTTTATTGTGGGTTACAAATAGTGTACAATACAAGGCATTACACAAGTGAAGTTACAGTAATGAAGCATGTTATACAAGTAAATGATACACAGTGCAATCTTGTCATGTAAAGAAGTGTAATAAACACAAGGGGAAAAAACATCAAGGGAAACTATAACAATCCACTCCTGTAAGAGTCAGATATGATGGATTGGCATACAGTCAGAGCTATGCTCACTAGTGGCATACATCTATCACTACAGAAGTGTCAGTGTGTGCGAGGGAGAGCAGTGGGGAAGAACGAGATGGATATTAGCAAGGAAAATGATAAATCAGGATAAATCCCGAATAGAAGCTGATGGGTCTTGTGGTCTATATGCCGTAAGGGGTGAATCACACCACTTGTCCCATATCTTATTCAACTCATTGACATTTGCTATTGTTATACACCACTCTCTCATGAGGGCTAATAGTATTAACTTGTTTCTTCCACATGTTTGGTTTGGGAAGGTTTGGGGCCCATCCATTTAAAGGGCACCTACCACCACAAATCTACCTATAAAGGTAGATCAGGTGGTAGGTGGATCAATGGGACGTGAGGATAGCCCTTTTAAGGACTAATCCTCACGTCCCCACACTTTTTTGATAACTTTTATTACACATATATTCAAATTTACTTATGCGGCTGCTGGGGCGTGGAGTAGCCGCTTCTGAGGTTACACGAGGCGGCTACTCCACGCCCCGGTAGCCACTTTACCCCTCCTACTCACCCATCTTCGGCGCGCAGCTCTTCTGCGCATGCACAGACGGCAGGATCGCCGGACTAGGGCGCGCAGCTACGCAGAGCTGCGCGCCGAAGATGGGTGAGTAGGAGGGGTAAAGTGGCTACCGGGGCGTGGAGTAGCCGCCTTGTGTAACCTCAGAAGCGGCTACTCCACGCCCCAGTAGCCGCATAAGTAAATTTGAATATATGTGTAATAAAAGTTATCAAAAAAGTGTGGGGACGTGAGGATTAGCCCTTAAAAGGGCTATCCTCACGTCCCATTGATCCACCTACCACCCGATCTACCTTTATAGGTAGATTTGTGGTGGTAGGTTTCCTTTAAGTACAATTGCTTTTCTGGTCATAAAAAAGGGTCTCCCTAATAAATATTCAGTTTAATATACCGGTGTGTGTGTATATATATATATAATTTATAGTAATGTGGCCAATCCTTCTCATCGCTCCTCATGTTGCAGTTTAAATAAAAGTATTTCAGGAGAGGGAGGTACTAATCTCTCCAATACAGAGGATAAAAGAGAGAATTTCGGACCAAAAAACTTGGAGCACTGCACATTTTCAAAACACGTGCTGCAAGGCAGTAGGAGCAGGATAATAGCGGTGACAATGCAAGGAGGGGGAACAATGTATTGTATATAAACAAACAGGTGTCAAGTAGCTTTGATGAATGATGTGTAACTGAATCATTGTAATGTTCATGACAAGGGACACTAATAAATGGTCTTGGTTCCGAGATGACATCGTCATCACAGTATTTCGCTTCGCAACCGCTGGCAAGGGAGTAGATGAAGCCCTAGCACAGATGAGGTGTCAATAGATCAGGGAGATTAGACCTCCCGGGCCCTGGCAATGAATAGCACCTATCAATAGGTAAGACTGAGGTTAGAGAACTGAACAAATCGAGCATGGCGGGGTTGTAAATATTCATAAAACTGTCTATGGGGCTCTGTGCTCTGTGTGCAGCCAGTGGCATCATGCCACCATACGGCACGTTTCGTGTGAAACAGCCCATACACTGTACAATAGAAAATTTATTTTATACAAAAAATACTGACTTTCTAGTCTTACTAGACTAGACTTTCCTATTTGTTGGGTAGGTTTTACACCAATAAATGTGCATATTTTTGGAAGATAGTTTCGCAAGTAATGCAACAACCAATTTCCATGAAGCCATTTCAAATAGCCAAAGCCCTTTATTTGTCAAAAAGTGACTAGAAATTGTCTAAATTGCTTAGAAAATCTGTTTCAAAGCAAGTTTTTATTAAAACTTTCTTTTCATCTTTACCTTCCAGCTTTCAATTGCCATGATAACGGTGCCACTGTCCTTCAATATGCACCAAAGCAACAGCTCCTGATAACTGGGGGCAGGAAAGGATACATCTGTATCTTTGACATTAGACAAAGGCAAATGCTTCATACGTTCCAGGCTCACGACTCTGCAGTAAAAGCTCTTGCCCTGGATATTTCTGAAGAATGTTTTGTCACAGGATCGGCAGAGGGAAATATGAAGGCAAGTCATGAATTTGTCCTGATATGTTTGGTCAAGTCAAGCTGCATTAAAATATTAATGTCCCACCAAACTTTGGATGGAAGTGAGACGCAGACAGCCCTCTCTGTATCGTAGTGGCATCTGCTGCTCATTGCAAATGCTAATTCTTGTTATTTCATGTTCAACATGATGGTTCTCTATAAAAAAACCTACAGAAAAAAAAACAAACGCATTCAATGTACATTTTTAGTAACATCTGGTTGCAACCTGTTTGACCTAAGAAAGTCATTAAAACACAATCGACAAAGGTAGCAGAAAAATTCTGCAGGATTCTGTGAAACCCTTTTGGGCTGAATGCTGTTTTTGTCCTTTTTTTTGCTTTTTGAAAAAAAACATTTTTATTGCATGTTTCAAAGAAAGGTTTTTGTCTTTTTTGATGCAGGTTTGGAAGTTGACTGGTCATGGCCTGCTTCATTCCTTTAAGAACGAGCATGCAAAGCAGTCCATATTTCGGAATATCGGTGCAGGGGTCATGCAGATTGAAGTCGGAGACAAAAGGCGAATTTTTTCCTGTGGAGCAGATGGCACTCTGAAAATGAGGATGTTGCCTACTGCCTTGAGGACCCAGTCAGGCATTTTCGATATTCTCTAGATATTATAACTTTTAGGCTTGTCTCCACCTCCAGATGCCGATCCACTGATGCAAAACGTGTAGGAAGATTTAGAATCTGAGGAGTTCTAGAAGCTGCTTAGCGAAGAGACCTCAAAGGTTATTTATATTAGAGGCAGGGTTTGTGCTGCTGAACACCATGGAAATGCATGTCTGCCATATAGATCTGTACGCGAGGGTCTTCCTGGTGAGCCTTGGGCACGCGCCAGTATTGCTGAACCTTGTAGCCTCATTCACACTTCTTTTTGAGATGCTAGCATTTATGTTTGAGGTAGATCAGAACACCATAAACTACTGTAATCTTTGTAGGTTGTAGATTGATTTATAAGATGAATGGACCAAGGACCTGAAGGGATATGTTTTTTTGGAGTTTACATGGTTTTAATTCTTTATGCCTGCAAGCATGTAGCCACTCTACACTGCAGGAGCTCTACAGGAGCCAAGTACATACACGAGCGTGGGACGCTCACCTTGTCCCTCTGGTCACTTTAGAAAGTAAAATTTCTTTCCTTTTTTAACTTTTTAAACTGTTTACACCTATTCTAGACATTTGCTTCCAGATACATGTACTTTTCAGAGAGCATGTCTATGTTTTTCTCCAGTTTCCGTTCCACATGAAGGTAATGTATGTGTTTACAGTCACTTTCAGATACAACAACCAAGACAACTGGTAATGACATTTAGCGTAGACTCATTCATAGTTGTCTAGAGCCAGAAGACCTTCAATCTGTTACTGAGCGGGTGATCATTATTATCCTTGGTTGGTATCTTTTTATTATTTTGTATTGTTTAATTTATTATTTTGTTACGAAACATTGTAATTTGCACATGATTTTATCTGCCGTGTTTACCATATAACTTTACTTTGCACATTACCAGTCGTCCGTACAAAACGTTGGCTTTAAGTCGTCTTCATTCATTAGAAGGCTATGTGTTAGTTGTAGTGAACGTTCCCATTGTTCTCTGCATTCATGCTTAGTCCTTTTATTCATTAGGTTTTTTTTATTGCTTTTTCGGGTTTGTGCACATAAGCGATTATACACTACTGGATGCCCATCTATCTGGCAGTAAGCAGGACCCATTAGGATCTTGTGAGCTCTGCTCCGATAGATTTTACTGCAACACATTACAATGAATGTCAGGCTTCCTGTGGCGAGGTAGTGAATAGTGGAGAGCGATATAAACTAAATTATTACACAGCATATGTATAACTATGCAGAGTTGAATATTGTCGGCTTGTAATATACTAAGCGGTGTTGTCTTCTTTTGCTGTACTTTCTCTGTTGTAAACACATTGTTAATAAGCTACCCCAGGACTACTTACTGTCTGTGTATTTACTTGTCATCCTCCAAGTTGTCCTATTCTTTTCAATGCAGAGTTTTTTTGTGTGTTGTACTGTAAAATATAATGGCATTTCATGCACCTTTCTCTTATGACTTTGCCTTCCTCGAAGATAATGTAAAGGCATAAAGTATGTATAGAAAGGGAAGAGTCATTGTTAGAGTCTACCTTTGTAAGTTAAATAAACCCCTTTTATTTCATGGAAACGTGTTCTGCAGTTCATTTTTCTTAGTAATAATGAGAATTATCATGTTTACCTAATTTACTCGAATTAGCTATCTGTAGATGTTTAGCTGCAAGAATAAGTTTTACCATGTTCCCCCAGGTTAATTTCCATTTTCCAAGCTTTCTGATTACCACGGGAAACCGTATAGGATAAGAGGAGGCTTGTAAGGAGGGGCTGTAGTAGCAGAGTGCAACAAGCATGTGACTCATAGCATACTTCAGGTCTTCCAATTTAAAAAAAAATGTCCCGATTCATGTGAATGCCCTCAGTTTTCTGGCCTCGGTGCCCTTAGCTGATGCCACAACCAAGAAGTGCCATCCACTTCAGGTAAAGCTGAAAATTAATTTATAAGAAGGGATGATAGATATACCAGCCTGTATCTAAGGCTAGGAAGAGGCCAGCAGCATGATACAGGTATCGTATGATTTGTTGTCAAAGGCTCTCTCCAGCTGTGCTAAAACAATTTTGTTGTCAATAACTTAACAGTTATGCTTTAACCCCTTAACGTTCTGCGCTGTAGCTCTACGGCGCAGAGGTGCAGGGAATGTATGAAGAGGGCTCACGGGCTAAGTCCTCTTCATACAAGGGTGGGGGTTGTTGCATATTGCAGCAAACACCCCCACCACTAATAACCTTTGTTGGTGCTTGCACCGATCACGTCTATTAACCCTTCGGTTGCCGCCGGCAAAGTCGCCGCCGCCATTTAAAAGACGGGACGGCGATCGGTTGCCATGGTAGCCTCGGGTCTTCATTTGACCCAAGGCTAAATGGCTTCTGCAGATTCGTTACAATGAGCCAGTGGCTCATTGTATTAAAACACAATGAAACCTATATAACTTTGGTATCACCATGATCGTACCGAACCAAAGAATAAAGTAGAGGTGTTATTTGGAGCGCAGAGTGAAAGTCGTAAAACTGAGCCCACAAGAACTTGACGTGTTTTTTTCAATTTTTCACATTTGGAAGTTTTTTCCAGCTTCGCAGTACACGGCATGTTAAATAAATAACATTACGGGAAAGTAAAATTTGTTACGCACAAAATAAGCCCTCACACAGGTCTGTACACGTAAAAATGAAAAAGTTATGGATTTTTGAAGGTGGAGAGTGAGAAATCATCTATTTAAATAAACAAACAGAAATCAAAAACCACTTTAAATTATTAACCATTTAGAAGATGCCATGGTAGAGATGAGTTGTAATCTTATCTGTACCCAGCTGTGCAGTCTCTGGTCAGTCTCAGCCTGTAGAAATGGAGGTTTTGTTCAAAGAAATGGATTCATGTCACATGCTAGGCTTAAATATAAGTAATAAAGTTTATACAGTTCTCTTTATGGTAGCAAGGGAAACATAATCTGGCCCTTCAAAAAATGACATCTTAAACAGCTCCATGGACTAAACTATAAAAACGTTATGGGCGTATGGTGATGTAAATACCAGACTCAACAAAACTATATAAAATTGTTATCCCATAGATCATACTAACCTATAGAATAAGCTGTATGTGTTATGTGGACTGCATAATGGAAGCCGTAAATGCAAAGCCTGATAGAATATGGCGCAACTGCATTTTTTGTCAATTCCACCACTTTTTTGGAATTTTTTCCCAGTGGATTCCACAGACTATTAAATGATGCCACTTGTAAGTACAATTTTCCCCACAAATAACAAGCCCTCAAAACAATAAAAGTTATGGCTTTTGGAAAGCAGGAGTGAAAAATGTAAAACAAAGGTAGGGCCTAACTTGCTGATCGGTGGGGGTCACAGACTCACCCCCCCCCCCCCCCCTTAGATCACTAGTCCAATATACCCCATTTGGACCCCCCATCGCTCCACAAGAGTGGAGCTGCATGAAGTGAGTATGGCACTCGGCAATCTCTGTCAGATCCATAGAGATGAATGGGGCAGCCCAGCCATGTGTGCTCATCTATGAAAATGATAAGGGGCCAGACTGCGGCACTGAGACTTATTCTGTGGATAGGGTCTAACTTGTGTCATGGGAAAACCCCTTTAAGGGGCTAAACCATAAAGTTTTTTTCCTGCTTGTTGAGCTGACTCTACCATTCAGGTAAATAATTTCTTATTTGATGTCATATTCTATGGTTAGTAATAGGATGTTTAACATATACTTAATTTTTGTAGTAACTAGTATAAATAGTGTTAAAGCATAACATCATTTGAGATAATATTTTATGGTGTGTGGTATGTGTTTTTTCTAATATATTTCATTCAACAAATTCTGATTTATATTAAAATGTAAATCAAGCTACTTCCTCCCATAGAGATGTGTATTCCAGCCTGTACAGCGTGTGTCTATGGAGGCTGCATGAGCTCACAGCTAATCTCACTGTGAGGTGAGATGGGAGCATACTACAGCCAACATACTGTAGCCAGGGAGAGAGCAGGAAGGGTTAACACTTACAGCTGTGTAACTACAGGAGAAAGAGAGAAATGTCTTTAGTCCTGTCTCTGATTAGACTCGCAGTATCTGCCTTCTATCTCTGGCAATGCCTTCAAAAATGAGAATGGTTTAAAGAATCCTAACATCTCTCCTGGGTATTTCCCAGTGCCACTTTTACATAGACTGATGGTCAGGGATCAAACCTTTATAGTAACATTGTTTTTGTTCACTGCCACATATCCACTTGCTCATTCACAAGGCAGCTTATAATAAATGAGGTGATCACAGTAGCAGTCCTTCCTCCCCCACGTACTTTGTGTTGTCTTGTGTAAGATACTTCTGCAAACAAGTAGCTATGGAGGCGTGCTACAGAAGGTTGTGTTTTAAGAATTTGGGGTGTTGTTTATGTGCCTTTTCTACTTGTATGCATGCTATGTTTAATGACCTTTTTTCTAGACTACCGTATATACTCGAGTATAAGCCGACCCGAGTATAAGCCGAGACCCCTAATTTTACCACAAAATACTGGGAAAATCTATTGACTCGAGTATAAGCCGAGGGTGGGAAATGCATTGGTCACAGCCTCCCCAGTATATAGCCAGCCAGGCTCTGCCCCAGTGTATATAGCCAGCCAGACCCTGCCCCAGTGTATATAGCCTGCCAGACCCTGCCCCAGTGTATATAGCCTGCCAGACCCTGCCCCAGTGTATATAGCCTGCCACACCCTGCCCCAGTGTATATAGCCTGCCAGACCCTGCCCCAGTGTATATAGCCTGCCAGACCCTGCCCCAGTGTATATAGCCTGCCAGATCCTGCCCCAGTGTATATAGCCTGCCGCCGCTGCCGGACAGATCGCACAGAAGATATACAGGGGTTACCGGAAAGGTGAGTTTAGATATATTTATTTTTTTGACTCGAGTATAAGCCGAGTTTGGGTTTTTCAGCACATTTTTTGTGCTGAAAAACTAGGCTTATACTCGAGTATATAAGGTATATACTCTGAGATTACTTTTGATGATTTTTGGTTTACCCATTTGTTCATAAAAACGTTATATAAGAAGCATCACACATAGAGGTTTGTGGACTATACCAGAAGGACACTGTGACAGAGACTCGTAAATTGGTACCCAACCAGTGTCCTAAGTCCCTGCATAAATTAGAGGGAACCTGTCATATCCTAATCCACCTAAAGCCCACCAACAGTACCTTGTGAAGTATAATCCATGGTCCCTGGAGGTCTTTTTTGCCAAATTCCATGTGCCAGCATTTCAGATAAATCAGCTTTTATTCACATATAAAAAATGCAGTCAAGGAGGCAGCAACCATCGTTGTAGCCAGCCCTACCTCCAAACGCCCACCCGTCCTCTCATTCACTCTGGAGATCTTGCGCATGTGCAGTTTGCCTAGTGATGGGCATTCCAACTCTTCTTAGTCAGCTCTGGCTCCTAACCGGCTCCCTATGAAATATATACAAGAGTGCTGCTGGCTAGTCAGTTGCCCCACGCCGCTCCACTTTTAACCCGATGGTATTGGCTTAAAGGGGGTGTGGTAAGCTGCTTAGTGGCGGGGTTAAGTGAGCCAACTCCTGTCGTTTCCAAACGACACGGCACTACTGTTTTCCCAGAGACAAAACATACATGTAGTGCCGGCTCTGGGATCACAGGCGCACAATGAGGAATTCCTCCACCTTGTACCGATATTCCTATGCGATGCTGCAGCACCTTCTCCCTCTTCTCTTGCTTG
This sequence comes from Engystomops pustulosus, assembly GCF_040894005.1. NCBI lineage: Eukaryota > Metazoa > Chordata > Amphibia > Anura > Leptodactylidae > Engystomops > Engystomops pustulosus. The sequence goes on along the minus strand of NC_092414.1, from coordinate 156,221,297 downwards.
CTGGACGGCCTTCTCGGCTTATTCAATGGAGGAACGCGTGATCTTCCTCCCGTCCTGCTTCCATGTTGAAGCCCATCCTCTACTAAGTGTTCATAGCTGTGTCTCAGGAACACCCGGAACCTAAAGAAAAGAATGCATGAGTGGTTTATCATTTGCAACTAAGACTGGTCCCCACCATAGTAATAACTATATTATAATTTTAAGGTGCATATTCATAAAAATGTAATGTGAAGGTGGCCAACCCCCTTAAATATTTGTAGGGACTAACGACACCTTGTCCATAAATGTAATAACAAAGCTTGACCTGACTAATCCCACCATCTTATTTCTTGTTCATAGTTCTTTTTAGACTGTATCTACCCTACGTGAAAAAAGGTCCCAAAGCCCGGAATGAAGTATTGGGACATATCCAAAGAATAGAAAATAAGGCAACCCTCCACTTCTCAGAATATATCATGGATAAACATAACCTAGTAAAACTATTCATGTACGTCAGCCATGAATTATTTCATTCTGGGGGATAAAGAAGAACTTGTTGGATTACTAAACTGCTACTTGGGCGTAAAACATTTTTCAGATAACATTTTTCAAGTGACAAACAAGAACAATTATTGTCCTTGTCTTGTATAAAGTTCCAAAAAATTCTTTGCATAAAGAGGCTGGAATATAACGTCTCTGGCATCTCCTGACAGTGTTTGATTTGTAGAGAATTCCCACACATCAAGTTTCTGGCTCAAACCTAATGTTATTAAAACACGGTTGTTCTCCATCATTAACCCCTAGTTTGCTGCCAGCAAAGGGACAATTGAAAGGAAGTCTTGTCCGGCTAAATGATAATTAGAATAATGTATTTCGGACGGACTAGTAAATTCAGTAGACTATAACACCAACATTATTGTGCTCTGCCGCAGACATTTTTATGTTTGTGTTGAGGGCAATGCTGGCCTGGGAAAAGAGTGACATTTTGCACTTTGAATATTTAGAGGGAGCAGTCGAGAAAACAGTTTTCTTTCTTCAGAGTCTGAATGCTTCCATTTCTGATTAGATGGAGGTGGAATATCATCTACTGCAGAGTGTGACACATTTACCTTTGTCACAAACACTAGAAAGTAGTTAACTCTTCATTCTACGCTCCCACGTATGTTGGCCCCTTGCACTCTTATGACCTACATCTGGATTTGCAACTGAAATTGTATGTTTCTATCCTATGGAATATAAATACAGAATATTCTATGTGTCACAATAAAGCCAAGCTTTACTTATCCCACCCTAGAAAATGTATTTGCATTTTTCCTTCCCACAATCCCCTGCAGAGCATGCATGGCCTTTAAGATTTAGGACCCTTTCACACTAACTTATTAAAATGTGTGCTACACATGATGATCCATTCTCATACAGGTAGAACACGGCCACATTCGTTTAAATGGCCATATTGCCCACCTTTATAGTACTATGAGCGTAAACATAAAAAAAATATAGAGCGCTTCCTATTTTCTCCTGTATTTCTGCTCTGTACACTCCATAGAAGCCTATGGGAACATTTAAAATATGTGTTACATAGAGTTGTGCACTGTATGCTGTGGTACATATGTGTAGTATCCAGATATTTTGGGGTTAACAAGCTAGTAACAGATACAGAACAGATAAACTGCACATACAGTTTTAAAAAAGTCATAGCGCTGAAATATATGACTGAAAAAGCATCTGTTCATGTGAAAAGGGCCTTAGTATGCCTGTACAGAAGGCCTGAAAAGACAAAATCTTAATATGGAGTTTAGTTTCTTCCCTAACCTGTGTTGACTGCCTCTCACTTACCCTAACCAGTTGCCTTCACTGTGCTGATGAGATGCAAATGCAGTGTAACAGCTCTTTCCTCAGTTTGGAATCTGATATATTGGTTAGGCTACAATCCCACATCATGTATGTAAGCATCTACAGGCAGTCCCCGGGTTACATACAAGATAGGGTCTGTAGGTTTGTTCTTAAGTTGAATTTGTATGTAAGTCGGAACTGTATACTTTATCAATGTAACCCCCAGCCAAATTTTTTTTTTTCTCTGTGGCAACTGGATTTTAAAAATGTTGGATTGTCATTAGAACCAGGATTAACAATAAAGCTTCATTGTAGACACCAGTATTAACTGTTAAAGCTGTTTATTGTAGTCTAGGACTAAAGTACAGTAAATTAGCAACATCCAGAGTCCGTTTGTAACTAGGGGACGTATGTAAGTCAGGTGTTCTTAAGTAGGGGACCGCCTGTATTGATGTGTAGGGAGTTTTTTGGTTAGCAATGATGCAAAGTTTTCCCATTCAAACCTGGATTCCTTCCGAGAATCCTCAGTAGAGCAGCAATAGTCTTTAAAGCTATGGCTTTATGCCTGCAAAGGTGACTTGAAAAGGCAAACTCTCCATAAGCGATTCAGTTTCTTCCCTGACCAATGAAGAGCTCAGTAATTTTGTGATCTGTAAGGCTAAGGACTAGGCTTCAGGTTTTTCAAAGCAATTTTAAGGCAAAAATAATATATGAATTATAAATGAAGAGAAATTTAAAAAGGACTTATAAAACTTCTAATTTTTGAATTCACATTTCACTATTCTGCAAAACAGGAGATATAGACAATTAGATGCATAGTCGGGAGGATCCTATTCCAGAATTTATCTGGATAAAATTGTTTGAAGCATACTAATCCAATGCATTGTAATGCAATGCTTGCTCTATGAGCAGACATCTAATCTCCCCGTGTTTGTTTACACAGCTCTGAGCAAGGAGAATTAACCCTTTCACTCTGGTGTTTGAAATAATGTTCATAGCATACTACAGCGAGAAAGAAAGATGAAAGTGTTAACACTCACTGCTCAGTGATGTGTAAACAGGAAAAAAGAGGAGATAGTCTTGTCTTCAGATTGATAGATGGATAGGCCTTGACAATGGAGAAGTAAAGCTGTTACTAAAGTTATCCACTTTGCAGCCTGAAAAAGAGATTTCCACTTTCTAATGATGAGTTTCATAGTACTTTTTATGTTGGGCTAAATTATGTGGTGGTGTTTTACTGTATTGTAAAAATCTATTATTTTACTTTAAGCATAAATTTCCAAATGATGTTAACAAATAATGACGATTAGGTGTTCAATGTACATTTTTATTCATATTAATAAAGGTATATTTATGATAAATAATCTCTCCAGTGGCTATTCTTCCAGTCCTCAGTACTTGGACTAGCCTTGCGTTCCTTACTACGTACTTCCATCACTAGTCATTGCTGTAAATGCTCAGTCATGTCTTCCCTGAATCCGCTGATAGATTTCCAATTGTCATCACCATGACAGGGGAAAATACACCTCTCTGAGAATGACACTGCCGGTTATTGTTTCACAATTCAGGCATTTTGACATTTTTACTGTCTACCCCTACACCATCCTCTACAGCAGAAAGACGCCTTAAAGAGTGATTCAGAGAACAATCCTGCATTATTTCTCATGGAGAATAGCAAAGCTCCATCCCAGATGGTAGAGGAATAATACACTACAGTGACACATCTGTGAACACATCTGTGAACACATCTGTCTGGTCTCGTAACAATATTATACTCTACAATTTGTAAAATATGACTTGTTCAATAGCTCTAGAAATCAAGGGTAACCTTAACATCTTGATATGTGTTGTGTAAGTCATGTCATAGTATAGCACAGTGTTATTTCATTATAATATTATTCACTTCAATTGTTAGTGATTTCAATGTGATGACAGTGATGTCACAGCAGAGACATAATAAATACGATGAGGGATAATACACACAGTGATATTGCAGTACATGGAAACTAGTGATGTAACAGTACAGGGATATCGCACAATGATGTTACAGTACAGGGATCAGGGCCACATCTGCCATGAGGCAGGATGAAGTTTCCGCATCAGGAGGAAGATTGCAGACCCTTGTAGTAGAGGGGGGGGGGGGGGGGGTAGATCACCGCCGGTACTACAGACTTTCCAAATGCTGGCAAGTCCACACTACCTGGAAAATCAATGGCATTGATGCCAATGTATTTGAACGACAGAGCGGCACAGCACAGCATGGGGGCAGTGTATACTGTGGGTTACTGGAGGCACTGTTGGAGACTGAGTGTACTGTGGGGCACTGGGGTAGGCTGTGTATGCAGTAGGGCACTGGGGGAGGCTGTGGGGGCTGGAGCTGGAAGCCCGAAGGTAAGTAATAGATTTGTTTGTTTTTTTTAGGTGTCATGGCTGTGTTTACTGTGGGTCACTGGAGGAGGCTGTGTGTACTGTGGGTCACTGGAGGAGGCTGTGTGTACTCTGGGTCACTGGAGGAGGCTGTGTGTACTCTGGGTCACTGGAGGAGGCTGTGTGTACTGTGGGTCACTGCAGGAGACTGTGTGTACTCTGGGTCACTGGAGGAGGCTGTGTGTATAGTGGGTCACTGGAGGAGGCTGTGTGTACTGTGGGTCACTGGAGGAGGCTGTGTGTACTGTGGGTCACTGGAGGAGGCTGTGTGTACTGTGGGTCACTGGAGGAGGCTGTGGGTCACTGGAGGAGGCTGTGTGTACTCTGGGTCACTGGAGGAGGCTGTGTGTACTGTGGGTCATTGCAGGAGGCTGTGTGTACTCTGGGTCACTGGAGGAGGCTGTTTGTACTGTGGGTCACTGGAGGAGGCTGTGTGTACTGAGGGGCACTGCGGCAGGCTGTGTATACTGTCGGGCACTAAGGGAGGCTGTCCACACTGTGGGACACTGGGGGAAGCTGTGTATACTGTGGGGCACTGGGGGAGGCTTTGTATACTGTGGGGCACTGCGGGAGGCTTTGTATACTGTTGGGCACTAGGGAGGCTATCTATACTGTGGGGCACTGTGGGAGGCTTTGTATACTGTTGGGCACTAGGGAGGCTATCTATACTGTGGGGCACTGTGGGAGGCTTTGTATACTGTTGGGCACTAGGGAGGCTATCTATACTGTGGGGCACTGTGGGAGGCTTTGTATACTGTTGGGCACTAGGGAGGCTATCTATACTGTGGGGCACTGGGGGAGCCTGTGTATACTGTGGTGCATTTTCAATTCTCGCCTCAGGCAGCAAAAAGGTTATAATCGGCCCTGACAGAGATAATACACAATAATTTCGCAGTACAGGGATAACATACACAGTGATGTCACAGGAGAGATAATACACACATTGATGTCACAGTACATGTACCACACAGTGGTGTCCCAGTTTAGAGATAATAACACACTGTGATATCCCAGTACAGAGTTAATACACACAGTGATGTCACGATACAGGAATAATACACAATACAATATTGCACACAGTGATACTACAGTCAAAAATGTATCAAAAGTCTGCAGTGAAGAGTCAATATAGTAATACATATAGCTCTATTGTAAAACTTATCCACACTATATAACATATTGAATGTCCCCATTATCAGTAACCGTTCCCTGTGGCGTGTATAATGCATTAGAGTTTTATTGTAAAACTCTTTAATATTAATTCGGTTTATAATAAATCCTTTAATACAGATATTATTATTATTATTGTCTCTAATGTGTCTCAGGAGTCCCAACTCATGCACATGTATAACTATTATCCAAAACACTATTTGGAAAAGCCTCCTATGGAAAACAGTACAAGTTCGAGAATTTTTTTTGGAATACTTTTGAAGAGCCTTTACTTTCCATCTCCTCTGCTGTTTGAGGTTTATATAGAACCATCCAGCTGACTTTATGATAACTTTGCCCATGTTTCCTCTGACACCAGAGAAGCTACAGGATACAATAGATCTTGTTGCTAGGTGAAAGATGACCTGGATTTTGGTTGGCCGGGGATACAAGAATTATACAGAGAACATGGAGATGGACTGAGCTGAACGTGTCGCCTGCTGTTGCTCACTAATAAAGGCCGTTTGCTTTCTTGAATTTAGTAGCTAAGTACATGGACAGGATTCAATAGCCAGGTCAACCAGATGGTGCCAGATGTCATCATTTCATGCAGAGTATGTGGACAGTTGTCTTTCCTTGGGGTAAATCTTGTATTCTTACTGACTAAATCCATATTCTTATATGTCATTTCATTCATATTTTGTATGCATTATTATAATGCATTGGTTTAGTGGTCACCTTGATACAATGATACTGAAATGGAACTCTCCTGCACCCCATCCAATATTCTCTCATCCGATCTGAGGTACAACTGTCATATACTTCCATTTTTATATAGTATTTGGCTTAGACTCAAATGAAGGCTACATGTACACATCCTATGCAGTTATAAGTTTATATAATGGGGGAGATTTATCAGTAGTGTGTGAGGTAAAAACTGTTCTACTTCCCCATGGAAACCAATCAATGATCAGCTTTCATTTTATAAACAGCTGTGGGAAAATGAAAGCTGACCTCTGATTGGTTGTCAAGGGCAACTAGAACAGTTCTGTTCTCGGACACTTCTGATAAATCTTCTCCATTATGTGCTAATAGCTGAAGGCTAATAGCTCAGTATCTTATGTCTGGGATTCTCATCGTTATTTTTTTCACAGTTTTATTGTAGAAAACCAAATATTTTACTATGATTACCACAAAATACAAGCAAAGCGAGTGTTCTCTTGAAAATACCCTCTTAGCTTTTCCTTGCTTCCCATGTGCGTAGTTAAGGGGTAATTCATACTAAATGGGGATGGAGCCTTATAGAGATAAAAGCAAAACTCCTTGAAGTGCAGGACACAATCTGAAGTGACTGCAGGTGCATTTACAAGTTCATCTTTGTGCCTGCAGCTTTTGGCGCTGAATGAAGGTGTGGATCATAGAGAGAGCCATAAATTTTAAATGTAATTCATCCACTTTTCAGTCCACTCCTGGTTTTAGCCTACAAAAACTGGAGAAAAAAAACCCCTAAAGGTGTAAATTGACACTAAAGTTTATTTTTTAATCATTTGAAATCACATAATGTGACACTAAACTCTTAGGGTATCGGTCTTCAGTTCACTTCTATTCATGTGAGTTGGTTTGTCTCTATAGAAAATCTTTTTGAGAAGCCTTAACAATATCCTATAGAGAGAAAATCATGTTCTTTCCTATCTTCTGCAGGTTCAAGTGTCTGCAGCGCGTCCGCTTTTTTGGTTTGTTTGTGCCACTCTGTTTTCCACTAGAGCACAGCGTGTTCCCTTGGCTGACTGAATCACATGTGTCACAGACAAAGGAAGCCAGCAAATTCTGTATAATGAAATATCGGGCAAGACGTTATTGACATAGATCAGGCCGCGCTGCCCCTGTAGAGGAAGCATTACTAATTTTTTTATCAATCTTAATATTGGAAAGAGCAGAGAATGTAACGGATCATACTGTAATGGTTTGCTATTAAAAGACATGTCCTAACAAGGAAAGATATTGACAGAAGGCTGTGTATTAAGATTTCCCAATACAGAACAAGCACGATAATCCAAACCATCTCTAGTTAATTCCATTTATTTAATACTCTGGATAAACAGACATAATAATACAAACGATTGAAGTGGAAAATACATAAATATATCAAAAGTAATTGAATACAATATTTTTATTTACACAATAGCATAACAATAATGATTATATTACATCTAGTATTATGTTCTACATTTTTACATTTATTCTTTAAATTAACTTTAAACCCCCCCCCCCTCCTTTCCTCCCCCCTCCTGCTTTCTCTCTTTTTTTGATTGATATGTATCATACCAAACTCTGTGAATTCCCCCTGCGAGGGGTATGTGTTTTGCTGTGACCTATTGTAAAGCACCATTCTGTTTTCCTTCAATACAATTTTGTTGAAACTAAATTAACTTTAATAAAAACACATATTGTAGAAATGACTTTTTAAAAAAGTCAAGTTACAAAGATTTTTTAATATATTAGATAAAGATATAGTTTCCTAAAGAATTCTGGAAATTCATTTCTTTTGAAACATTTGGGGAGGATAATTGGTTCTATTTCTTTTATATTTGCCTACCCAACCTCCGGGTAGTATTATTATTATTTGAAAGGTAAGGGTTGTAGTTTATTTGTCTTGTCATAAAGTTCATTCTACTAGTACATGTGGTGGGCTCTGTTTGTGCTATAGGTTTACACCGCAAATTTGAATGGCGCAGGTGAACTTTATTCATTATTGCGGGAAAATAACTTTTATGCATTTTGTAGCATAACACAATTACAAATGCACTAAAAATAGAAAAGTAGGGCACTTTTTATTATCCACCTGCTTTCTGGTATTGCCACGTATTGTAGAAAACTGCTTGTAGCTATAACAAAAAGAATGGAGCATTATTATCTTTGACAGTATATAAAAACTCACGGTTTGTACATAATAGGCTTTTTGGTTTGTACTTAAGTTGTATATGATGTATGTTGGAATTGCTATATTTTATAATTGTAGCTCCAGACACATTTTTGTATTTGTCCCTGTGACAATTGGATTTTCAAAATATTGTGCTGTTATGGGAACAAGGATTATCAATAAAACTTCATTACAGGCACCTTACAGCTGATCATTGCAGCCTGGGACTATAGTAAAGCATCCAGAGAGCTTCACCAGAGGTCACAGTGGGCAGAGGGGTCTGTCTGTAAGTAGAGGTCATCCGTAAGTAGGGTGTCCTAAGTTGTACACTTAAGGGGAAACTGCCAGTAAATGTAATCCCCCTAAATAATCATTTTTTTAAGAACTGCAATTAGAAAGCAGTGCCACCACCCCTAAATTGTTCCTCCTCGTGCCTTTAAACTTTTACATTCTGTTCCCAAAGTTATCTTATCATGTGTGCAAGTCATCCTATGTGAGTCCAGGCTGTGGCATTTCTCAGTGCTGAGTCCAGCATATTTTTAAGTTTCCACCAGAGCTGCACCTGCAGCATGAGGGTGGGGGGCTGATTTCTCTTCAACAAGTTGCACACGCCCAATGTCTTTTTCAACTCACTCATTCCCCCTCCCTCAATAATTCTCTTCAGTGAGTCATACACAGCCAACATCTCTCCAAGTGTATTTTTTGGCAAATAATTGGAAAGCACAGGGGGAAAATTTCCACTCAAAATGTAGTCTATGACATCCCCCAAGTCACAGGAAGCAGATGTACAAAATTTTGTGATTGTAAATATGACTGTGCGGATCCCTTTACACACATACACTCCGCTTTCCATGTTATATCTGACGAGTGCTAAGGTCCAGTGGTGCTCAAGTTGCATAAAATGTGAGTCATTCAAAATGTCCAGTAGAAACGACTGTCGCTCCTGTAACACCCCCTGCTCCTGTCTGCCTCCACTGCTTCAGTTTTTTAATGTATGTTATATAAAAGGGAGAACATTTGACTGGTAAGTGCAGCTTTTTTCCATCTACTACAAGACATAATATCACAATTGACTATATGGGTCAAATAATAATATACATTTTTGCTTCAACATGTCGATTATTAATTGTAATGGCGAAGTTCTAGTGGAATATTAATGATGACCATAAATTGTAATACAAGTTGTACATCACATCGGTTTTTATGACTTGGTCTATGTGAAGATAATCCATAGAGTTACATAAAGAATGGGAATATTTACGTCTTGCTGTTGCTGTCCCAGTCTTGGGTTTTTGTGTTACATATCTATTAAATGAAGCAATGTAAGAGGGTTGTTAACATAGGGCGGCTTTCTGCTCTCAGTATGTGCTTTATAAACACATGGCCTGTTCATTTACAATAGAAAACTGGGTCAGCTGTATGGATAGTGCGATCCCCGAGGCAGAGTGGGCTTTAGCGGTAATCCAATAATTGTTCACTCCCCGTAGACATCTGTCAAGTACAATCTATTAAGGTGTCTATTTTTTAAACACTTATTGGCCATGTCATATAGATATGAACTCCACATAGGGAAATGTAACAACATATAACGATAGGGCTGAAATATACGGTGATTATTACATTTATTGATTCTTTAGCTGTAGCATCTCACACAATGATATGCAGAAGAACATACATATTAAACAGCTGGAACAGATTTCGAATAGTTACTAAAATGTTGCTAATAGAGACCCCTAGTTTCTGGGTACAACTTTTGTTAGCATTAATATTGCTTAGATTAAATGTTATACAGATTTAATATTAATGGACCCTGAAAATAGGACATTCAACTAGACAACCCCTTTATAGTATCTATAGTTATTCTATCAGTGTCCTATTTTGTATCCCCTCCTCCCTGCAGTGCAGTACAGTTAAGTATTTTGGGGTAAAGCTGAGGGGATATTAAAGGGGTATTTTCGTCTGGGCATTCACATTCAATTTCATTAATCTGCCATATATATGCATTTCTTCAATTAGATGTTATAAAAAATTTTTTTACCTGTGTGAAGATAATTTCTCATAAATGTAGTCACATGGTCCCTTAGAAACAAAACTGTGTCCTTGGATAACTAAACTAAACGTTTTTGTATATGAAAGTCCGTAAGTTACTGCATGTCCTACAGTCATCCTGTGATAATAATTGCTGAAGCCAGATGGTCCGGCAGGACTCTATAGTGTATGTCTGGCCACCGCTGCCATAATGTGAGGTGGTCGTATCCAAGGAATCGCGTTTCTAAGGGTCAAAATGGCTACATTTATGAGAAATTATCCTCACACAGGAACCTTTTTTTTAATAACATCCAATTGAAGAAATGTTAACATATGGCAAATGAATTAAATTAAATGTGAATGCCCAGATGGGAATATCGCTTTAATTGTTAAAACCTTCCCCTTCTGCTTTATCTTCAGTAAAATGAAACCCAGCCTGGACAAGCCCCATTTTTTTTTAAGATATACACAAGTTTCTATAAAACAGCTACAGAGATTTCCAAGCTATGAAGACTGACAGATGAGTTTATTAATGTGTTACTTGTACCAGCAGGGTGTACTTTTATCTTTTATTGCTAATGATGTAATACTATCTGACAACTCTATGGAAAGACTGTAGGCTGATACCTCACCCCACCCATCAGAGATGGGTAATGGGGAGTCAGGTAAAGGATCAATAATAAGTAATAAATTAGTTAAGGGCAGTAAAGCAGTAAACAGCCTGTGCTGAAAGCTATAAGAATACTTCCTCTTCCGCTGTTACTGCTTTGGAGATTAAATATAACATTACTAGTTATATATAGTTCAGTTCATATGATTGATACATATGCTATATTATGGCTGCCTCAAAAAGAACATCTGTTATACTGCCATATGTTAAAGGAACCTGTCACCAGGAGACCCATTTTTAACATTCCCCCAGTCCCCACAGAGCATAATTCTCAAGCATAACAGCAGGGGAATGATGATGGGTAGAAGGAATTTTAGATTTCTACTGCCCTCTATGAAGCTCCATACATATACTTGTTGCTTGATAATGCCTTGATCGAATTGGCGAAACGTTGCACTATTTTGGTGGAATAAAACTTTTTTCTTCAGTGGAAATACCGGAGTGCTGCTTCTCAATTGTCTACTGCTCCATACATATATATACAGTATATATACAGTGTATATTTCTTTACTGGACACCCACTTAGAGGACATCTACCACCAGGGTGAATGATTGTATGCAAATGAGCCTGAGGGGCTCCAGCTATGGAGCCTGCAGCCCCTCAGTCTCATTTGTATACAATCCTTCCAGTGGTAAATGCCCTTTAACCCCTTAGCGCTCTGCGCCGTAGCTGTACTGCGCTGAGTCCCGCGAATAGCGCTCAGCGCAGTACATCTACTGCGCAGAGACGATGCCGGTTCAGCGCTGTATAGCAGCCGAACCGGCATCGTTAGCCGCGGGATTTCAACGGTAATCTACCGTTGACATCCCCGGCTAACACCCGCGGTCGGAGTGGGCTCCGATCGCGGGTGTTTAACCCATTAAATGCCGCGGTCAACGCGACCGCGGCATTTAACATGCCTTCTGGGGGTCTTTACCCCACGATCGCCCCCCCCCCCCCGCACCGTTTTCGGGGGGCCGATTGCTGTTTTGGCACCTCTGGGGTCCGATCGGGACCCCAGAGAAGCCTGGAGGGTTTACTTTTAAGATGGCGTCTGTGACGTCATCTTAAAGGCAAAGTGTCAGCCTATGCATCTGCATAGGCTGGCACTGATAATACCCTGCAATACATTAGTATTGCAGAGTATTATCAAGAACAAGCAATCAGATGATTGCTTGTTCATATCCCATGGTGGATCATGTAAAAAAATGTAAAAAAAAATGTTTTTCAATAAAAAATTACTTTACAAATCACTAAAAATGCCCATAAGCCCCAAAACATATAAAGAGACATATAACACTCAAAAAAGTCTAAATCATAACACAAACCCCAAATATATAGTATCACCGCGTCCGTAACAATCCATAGAATAAAACTAAATAACTATTGAACCCATATGATGAACGCCGTAAAAAAAAAACGTTAAAAACCCGCCAAAAATTATGATTTTTACCTATTATATCCCACTAAAAATGCAATAAAAAGTGATCAACAAAACATATGTACTCCAGAACGATATTGTTGCAAAGCACAACATGTCCCGCAAAAAACAAGCCATCAACCAGCTCTGTAGCCAAAAACGTAACAATGTTATGCCACTTGGAAGACAGCGATGCAAAAATGATAGATTTTTCCCCATATTAGGGTTTTATTTGGCAAATTTAGTAAAACATAAGAAAAAATATTCATGTCTGGTATCCCCGTAATCGTATCGACCCATAGAATAAAGATAACAGGATTATTAGGCTATACGGTGAACACAAAAAAAAAAAAAAGGAAAAAATCCAGTACAGAATTGATGCTTTTCTACTCATGACCTCAAAAAAAGTTCCAAAATTTTCAACAATAGGTGATACCAACCCCAAAATGGTAACACTGGAAAAAGCATCTCGTCCCGCAAAAAAAATGCCGTCACATGGCCCAAATAACGGAAAAGCGAAAATGTTATAGCCTTCAAAAGGGGGCAACCAGAAAACTAAAATCCTGGCAGCTGCAGGTCCCTCCTTCCCTTCTGCGCCTCGCTGTGCCCCCATAACACAAGTAATGTCCACATGTGGGGGGGTCGCTGCACTCAGGAGAAATTGTAGAACAAATTTTATGGTGAGTTTTCTCTTTTTATCTTTTGGAAATGTGTAAATTTTAGGGCTAAATGAACGTATAACCGACAAAATTTGACCATTCTAAATTTCACCGCCATTTTGATTCAATTACTATGAAGATCTCAAGGGGTTAACATTCTTTGTAAAAGCTGTTTCTGATAGTTTGAGGGGAGCAGATTTGAAAATGGGTTGGTTATATAGGGGGTTTTGTTGCTAAATATGTAAAATTTGATTTCAAACAGTATTTATCCCCAAAATAGTCAATTCCCAAAATACGGAAAATCGCTATTCGATTTGTAGGCCGCATGACGTCAAAATAAATTATCCAAACATTTCAAAAATTATGAAAATGTAAAGTAGACAAATGGGAAATGTTATTCTGCAAGTTATTTAGGTGGTAAATTTATCTGCCTGAAAACGCGGTGATTTTGAATTTCGAAAATGGCAAATTTTTCTAAAAATTCATCATTTTTTTCTTTTTTTTGTAAATAAACGCAAAACTTATCAGCCAAAATTTACCACTAAAATGAAGTACAACATGTGGGGAAAAAACAGTCTCAGAATCGCTTTGATAAGTAACAGTGTTCAAAAGTTATAACCATATAAAGAGACGCAGGTCAAATTTAAAAAAAAAGTTGCGAGCCTTAACCTGCAAACAGGCTGCGTCCTTAAGGGGTTAAACAATATGATTAAGCAAATGAATATCATTAAGTGGGATCTCCTAATCAAGCCACACTGGTAGGCAAGCATAGGTTCACAAAATTTGTTATTCATTAATATTCTTAATCATATTCCAGAATAAGTTGACCAAATGAAGAAGAAAATTTTAAGTTTTGTTTGCAGTTATACATTTTAGGTTACATCTAAGAATTTATGTAAAAATAACTCAACACAACAGGTGTTTAGCCTGTATAGTTTGCGTGTGGTTTAACGTTGACAGATTTTGTATTATTTGTTCTTAACAATGAGTTTTTCCAATTTCATGTCTATAAAAATAAAAATCTGATCTATACCCTAAGGCCGATGTTTGTGGCTAATATGCTTATTATCTTAGTTATTTTTATTCAACATCAATGTCAAGATATTGAGCATTTTCTTGTAAATAATGCTTCTTTCTACATGAACATCTGAGACTGTGACTGTTGTTTCCAAGACACCCTCCATTCCCTTATGGAGCCCCTCCTTGCTTTTCCCGGACACACGCCTCTGCCATCACTTCCACATCATTAATTTGGATCTGAAAGTATAATCTTTGTTAAACAGCCCACGGCAAGTCAAGGCATTTAAACAGACTCCAACCCATAAAAAGTGCTTTGTATCCAGAAGAAGACAGTGTACTTCTTGTGGAGACTATTGAGGAAAGGAAGCGGAGTTGAGTGTGCCTCATCAACAGCCTCAGCAATGGGGACAGAAAGGGTTGTGAGTCTGGTGGCTTGTTCTGAAAGAAAAAGATGTTGTGTAGTTCTCAGAGGTGTGATAGCTGTGCTGGCTGTTATCACACTGCTCAATGTAGGTGGAACCTTATTTATCCTACTGCAATGGAAAGACCTTGCCTCTAGAGTCAAGGAACTGGAATCGTATCAAAGGCCATCCCAGGAGGACTTATTGACATCTCACCTGAACCAGCTGGTATCAGAAATAAAGGAGAAGGATCTGGAAGAAACAAGGGCACAGGTCTCCAGAAACAAAAGGAGCCATCGTCACAAGCAAGAAGAATCCTATATTCGAGCTGAGAATGAAGACATGCTCATGATGATGACATACTCAATGGTCCCGGTAATCCGACCACTTTTATCCATATAGATATAACTATGCAATAATAACTATTTTTAAGATGTATTTTTTTAAGTTTTGATGTTTAGATAGATTCTATTTTTCTCAATCATATTTTTGACTAATTGTGACCTATGAAGTGAACTATCTATCTATGAATTTTTGACACATATTTACAATTTGTGGATTAAAGAAAACTCGCCATCAGGAATCTAGTTATTAAGCTAGATCTGATGGTAGGTTCCTTCTACCATCCTAAGCCCTAAAATATACCATATTTTTTGGACTATAAGTCTCTTTTTTACTATAGGACGCATCACAGATTTAGGCTTCCCAAAAAGGAAAAAAATATTTTATACCAATTAAAATATCCCTGTTGGTCACACTAAACCACAGCACACACAGAACTGCTCCATCCATACATTTACACACACAGCTCAGCTCAGCTCCATCCATACATTTACACACACAGCTCAGCTCCATCCATACATTTACACACAGTCTGTTTCATCCATACATTTACACACACAGCTCTGCTTCATCCATACATTTACATACACAGTTCTGCTTCATTCATGAAAGTCAATGGTATAGCGTGTGAAGAAAAAGTAGGATTGCTCCTACTCCTTTCCCAAACACAAAGCGCTGGATCATTCTTTCCGTACTACTACTGCTTCATTCATACACACACAGCTCTACTTCATCCATACATTTACACACACAGCTCTGCTTCATCCATACATTTACACACAGAGATCAGCTATACACATATAAGGAACACTCTGGAAACTAGTCTAAAAATGAATACATACACAGCTCTGCTATACACAAATAAGGAACATACTGGGAACTATTCTACACACAGACCTTTCCCCTCTTCTTTTTACACTGTCCCAGTGCAGCATGTCCCCATTCTCGACAGTATGCGTTGATGTAAGAAGCATGTGATCAGTCACATGATTTTGACATCACCGCAGGTCCTGTAGGACACTCGGTAGAGGGGAGAGCAGTGCCGAGGCTCCCCTCTCTGGGAGATCGGGTGCAGCTCTATATCAGGGCATCACCCGATCTCCATTACAGGGGTCAGGAGGGTCTGGCAGAGCTGGATCCTCCTGACCTTCAGTCTATAAGACGCAGGCACTTTTTAGCAAGATTTTTTCTTGCTAAAAAGTGAGTCTTATAGTCCAAAAAAATATGGTATTTTTTTATCTTTTAACCTGATCTAAGGTTCATATTACTAATATGCACATTTTTATCAGAGTAGCCTCTCCGAGCTATGGGAGAAAATGCTTCTCCATGTCCCAGTAGCTTCTGCTGTCCCACCTCCTTCCAAATACTCAGTGCGCTCCTTCATGCCGAAGCATTTTTTGAGCCCTGCCCATACGCAAAAGCTCTTGTTCAGGGGCTACTGGACATGTGCGGAGCTCGAAGAAGCCGTTGTTGTGAATACAGCTTGTGCACAAGCTGTACATAAAGAGGGAGGAGGTGAGGCAGGTCCAGGCCACTGTAGCTTTTGCTACTATTAGTTAAATAAAGTTTAGTTCAGGTTAGGAAGTATTAAAGGATTAGGGAATGATAAATTAGGGTTTAGTTTGTTAGGAGGAAAGTACCATCGGATCTACCTTGAAGGTTGTAGGTTCCTTTAGGTATAATACTATACATTTCTATTACTGATCTTTCATTAGTAATTGCATTTTCATCTGCCATTATTAAAGTTGTTATCCCAGATTATAAAAACATGGCTGCTGTCTTCCAAAAACAGCGCCCCACCTGTCCTACGCAGGGCATGGCAGCTCTGCCCCATAAAAGTAATTAAAGTTGAATTTTTTTTTTTTTTGCTGTGTTTGACATACATGTCGTTGGAAAATTTATATTATAATGTTCATAAATATTCATTATAAAAGGTATACATGCACATACACCACACACTCTTATACTATAATACCAGTCCACAGATGTTTACAGATCCAACATTTATACTGAACATTCACTGCAATTGTGATGTCAAAAGAACCAAAATAGTTGGATAACTGATGACAAACTACTATAAGTTTTCATAATAGTCAAACACTCAAGCCATAAAACTGACTATAGCTAAACTGATATACAGACTTCTGTCCTTCAGAAATCTGCTCTCATAAGCACACTGCAGAGATTGTGGCCTTTCAGGGCTCAGCATATTGATGAAGGATCCTTAGGATAGATGAGTGGGGTACTGGGACCTGTTTGTACCTAATATCGATGACCTGAAGATCATCCAGGTCAATGCAATTTTTCAAACTGCAATCCCTTTAACACTCCTTCTATTGTTTGTATTATTGTTTTTATCCAGCTGTCTTTTGCCCTTGCTCCATCCCCTGACCTCCTAGCACTCCATGTATTTACATGCTATTGGTAACATGCACTTTCATTTTGCATAGGTCCGTGTCATGCTTGGTTTATGCAATAGTACAAAAGGAATCTGTCTAACAGGTAAGTCTACAATTTCCTTTATACAATGAACATGTGTGGGATGTCGGAGGCAAGTAAAAGTATTTACAAGTAAGTCCAGTTTGTAAAAAGATCAAGATCCAACCCTTAAACAAGCCTTGCAATTTGACTAGAATGTGGTTTGGCTTCCATTCTGGACATGTTACAAAGGATGTTACTGGGTAACACATTGGGACTTATTTACTAAGCGTCCGTGCCCGCACTGTGACAGGTATTCAACTGGGGATTGTGTCGCGGCTGCGCAGCTTTCATGCAACAGAAATGGGGGGGGGTGCCGTCGGACGATCTGACTGATTCGGATCCGACTGATTCGTAAAGCGCAGGATTTAACTTTTAAATTGTGTCACAAGACAATGCACTTTCATGTACCAGGAAGAAGGTGAACTCTGTCGGACCTGACCAAGTGAAACATGCAGGATATCGGGTGCACGATATTAGTGAATCGCGCCACAGTGCATTATACATGGACAATACACTTTCGGTGAACTCGGCGGACAGGTAAGTAAATGTGCCCCATTGAGTATTAAGACAAATACCTTCCAACGGGTACTTTTAGAGGTACAGTATTTTTTTTTTTTTTTTGAAAGAGGGCTTATTTGAGTATATGATATTAAACATAACATTTATGTTGAGAAGGTGGTTGGAGATTGTCATACATTTCTATAACAGGCATGAAATAGCGCAAGTATAAAAGATGACATTACCTGTTTATTATACCCTTGTTGCTCCAGTGGACCCTAGTCATAATGACATCACATATACATCCACATTCACTAGCCACAGTGGGTAATGGTCAAAAACATCACATGAATGATGTAAATATTGTTCCAAGAAATTAAATTAAGCAGAAGTGAGTCTGACTTTGGCCTCGAGAACATGAACACATGCTGTTTACAGGTCGGAAACAACAGACCGAGGTCCCTTGTTTGCGACTCATCTGTCATGTGAAGTTTGAAGAGCGTGTTCTAGCCACAAAGTGGGTTTTGGGCCTAAGGACTGGGATTTCTGGGATCGAAACATTCTGAAAGCCGTTCTGGAAGTTTAAATCTCAATGGAGGACAAACTCATCCCGAACTGTATAGATTTTTATTAAACAGCAAGTTGGGACCCACTGTGATCACATGTTTTTCCCCTCTCCTGTGGATAAATGTTCACCAGAAAAACACCTTTAACTGGTCCGAGACAACACGCCGTGTATTCACAGCAGCGGTCGGGTCGCGCTGCATGGAGAGGGCTCACGGGCTGAGCCCTCTCCATAGCCGGTAAGTCTTTGCTGCATATTGCAGCAAAGACTTACCGGTAACACCGGCGATCAGTGCTAGCACCGATCGTGGGTGTTATCACAGCGATGGCTGCCGGCAAAGCTGCCGGTAGCCTCAAAAAGATAACGGCGCATGGGTGCCGCCATCTTGCCTGGGATCGTTGCTCCCCGTCATCGGGCAGCAGCGATCCGTCTCCATGGTAGCCTCGGGTCTTCCGAAGGCTATTTTGTGTTATCCCCTTCATTACAATGTGCTGATAGCACATTGTAATGAATGAGGTGGAAAATCCCCATACACTCACTGGCCACTTTATTAGGTACACCTGTCCAACTGCTCGTTAACACTTAATTTCTAATCAGCCAATCACATGGCGGCAACACAGTGCATTTAGGCATGTAGACATGGTCAAGACAATCTCCTGCAGTTCAAACCGAGCATCAGTATGGGGAAGAAAGGTGATTTGAGTGCCTTTGAACGTGGCATGGTTGTTGGTGCCAGAAGGGCTGGTCTGAGTATTTCAGAAACTGCTGATATACTGGGATTTTCATGCACAACCATCTCTAGGGTTTACAGAGAATGGTCCGAAAAAGAAAAAACATCCAGTGAGCGGCAATTCTGTGGGCGGAAATGCCTTGTTGATGCCAGAGGTCAAAGGAGAATGGGCAGACTGGTTCAAGCTGATAGAAAGGCAACAGTGACTCAAATCGCCACCCGTTACAACCAAGGTAGGCAGAAGAGCATCTCTGAATGCACAGTATGTCGAACTTTGAGGCAGATGGGCTACAGCAGCAGAACACCACACCGGGTGCCCCTCCTTTCAGCTAAGAACAGGAAACTGAGGCTACAATTTGCACAGGCTCATCGAAATTGGACAGTAGAAGATTGGAAAAACGTTGCCTGGTCTGATGAGTCTCGATTTCTGCTGCGACATTCGGATGGTAGGGTCAGAATTTGGCATCAACAACATGAAAGCATGGATCCATCCTGCCTTGTATCAACGGTTCAGGCTGGTGGTGGTGGTGGTGTCATGGTGTGGGGAATATTTTCTTGGCACTCTTTGGACCCCTTGGTACCAATTGAGCATTGTTGCAACGCCACAGCCTACCTGAGTATTGTTGCTGACCATGTCCATCCCTTTATGACCACAATGTACCCAACATCTGATGGCTACTTTCAGCAGGATAATGCGCCATGTCATAAAGCTGGAATCATCTCAGACTGGTTTCTTGAACATGACAATGAATTTACTGTACTCAAATGGCCTCCACAGTCACCAGATCTCAATCCAATAGAGCATCTTTGGGATGTGGTGGAACGGGAGATTCGCATCATGGATGTGCAGCCGACAAATCTGCGGCAACTGTGTGATGCCATCATGTCAATATGGACCAAAATCTCTGAGGAATTCTTCCAGCACCTTGTTGAATCTATGCCACGAAGAATCGAGGCAGTTCTGAAGGCATGGTGTAACCAACCCGTTACTAGCATGGTGTACCTAATAAAGTGGCCGGTGCGTGTATACTGACATACTGTAGTATGGCAGTATATGATAGGATCGATCAGAAAACCTAGGGTTAAAGTACCCTAGGGAGTCTGAAAAATAGTAAAAATAAAAATAAAAAAAGTTTAAAAAAAAACCTAAAATTTCAAATCACCCCCCTTTCCCTAGTACTGACATAAATATAAATAAACAGTAAAAATCATAAACACATTAGGTATCGACGTGCCCGAAAATTCCCGATCTATCAAAATATATTAACGGTTTTTCAATGCGTTTAACCCTGTAGCAGAAAATAGCGCCCAAAGTCGAAAATGGCACTCTTTTGCCATTTTGAAAAATATTAAAAAATCTATAAAAAGTGATCAAAAGGTTGTACAGTCCTAAAAATGATATAATTGAAAATATTATCCAATTTCACAAAAAATGACACCACCCACAGCTTCGTACACTAAAATATAAAAAAGTTATTAGCGCCAGAAGTTGGCAAAATCAAAAAAATAAGTTTTGTACAGGATGTTTTAATTTTTGTAAATGTATGAAAACAATATTAAACCTATACAAATTTGGTACCCCCTTAATCGTACCAACCCAAAGAATAAAGTAGACAAGTCATTTGGGGAGCTCAGTGAAAGACGTAATATCCAAGCCCACAAGAAAATGGCGCAAATGCGTTTTTTCACCATTTTCACTGCATTTGGAATTTTTTTCCCGCTTCCAAGTACATGGCATGGAATATTTAATACCATCACTATGAAGTGCAATTTGTTACGCAGAAAACAAGCTGTCACACAGCTCTTTACATGTAAAAATAAAAAAGTTATAGATTTTTGAAGGTGGGGAGTGAAAATTGGACATGAAAAACAGGAAAGGGCCCGGTCCTTAACCGGTTAACCCCTTAACGACTTGGCCTTTTTTAGTTTTTTCACTTCCATTTTTCACTCACCATTTTCAAAAATCTATAACTTTTTTATTTTTCCACATAAAGAGCTGTGTTATGGCTTATTTTCTGCGTAACAGATTGCACTTCATAGTGACGGTATTTAATATTCTATGGCGTGTACTGGGAAGCGGGAAAAAAATTCCAAATGCAGTGAAAATGGTGAAAAACCACATTTGTGACGTTTCTTGTGGGCTTGGATTTTACAGCTTTCACTCTGCGTCCCAAATGACATGTCTACTTTATTCTTTGGGTCGGTATGATCACGTGGATACCAAATTTGTATAGGTTTTATAATGTTTTCATACATTTAAAAAAATTAAAACCTCCTGTACAAAATATTTTTTTTTTATTTTGCCATCTTCTGGGGCCAATAACTTTTTCATTCTTTGGTGTACGGAGCTGTTGATAGTGTCATTTTTTGCGAATTTTGATGCCGTTTTCATTACTATAATTTTTCGGACTGTGCGACCTTTTGATCACTTTTTATTAATTTTTTTATATTTTTCAAGATGGCAAAAAAATGCCATTTTCGACTTTGGACGCTATTTTCCGTTACGGGGTTAAACTTAGTGAAAAAACATTATCATATTTTGATAGATCGGGCATTTTCGGATGCGGCGATACCTGATGTGTTTATGATTTTTACTGTTTATTTATTTTTATATCAGTTCTAGGGAAAGGGGGGTGATTTGAATTTTTAGGTTTTTTTATTATAATTTTTTTTTTAAACTTTTTTTTATTTTTACTTTTACTATTTTTCAGACTCCCTACGGTACTCTAACCCTAGGTAGTCTGATCGATCCTATCATATACTGCCATACTACAGTATGGCAGTATATGTGGATTTTACTCCCCATGCTAATTGCACATTGTAATGCATGGGTTAAAACGAAGTAGCCTCGGGTGTTCGGAACACCCGAGGTTACAATGGCGACGGATCCCCGCTCCCCGTGACGTCATCCACAACAAGATGGCGGCGCCCATGCGGCGCCATCTCTTTGAAGCTGCCGGCAGCATTGCCGGTAGCTCCGATCGCAGGTGTTACCGGTAAGCCTTTGCTGCAATATGCAGCAAAGACTTACCGGCTATGGAGAGGGCTCGGCCCGCGAGCCCTCTCCATGCACCGGGACCCGGCGCGCGCCGTACTAGTACGGCGCGCGTCGGGAAGGGGTTAAAGCAGGGTCAGAAGGGCCTAAAGTTGTTTCAAATAAGTGATGTATCTGATTTTTTTTTATAAATTACAGAGATAAAAAGGCAACCAAAACTACTGTTACACAACAGTGGAAGAAATATTAAAACTTATTAAAATATTGAAACATGGCCTTTTCCATGGCCTAAATAATAAACATCAACCAATAAGTATATTCTAAAATATATATTTTTTTGCTGTTTCTATGGATATCATGTGTGAATGTAAGTGGTCCCACAGTGGCCCAAACTGACTATTGGTAAATCCCTTTTCTATAACTAGTTGTGGGTTTCATATTGTAATTTTACACCTTTAAATTAATTAGTTTTTTTTTTTTAAGTCAGGTATGACTACTAAGAACGTCTTACAAAAGGTGGTGCTAGAGGCACATTTTTCCATTTAGGAAATGTATTTCCACATTCCATTTCAAATATGATTAGTGGACTAAGGACCAAACATGGCCTATAAGAACCCCTCAAGGTGGTGTTTAATGTCCTTAAAGCGTAACTGTAAAGTTACTGACAAAAATAGTGTTAGCAGAGCTGAAGAGAGCCTGAGACAACAATTCCAACAATACCTGTATCATACTGCCAGCTTCTTCCTAGCATGTGATAGATCTGGTATATATAAAATTAGATTCAGATTCAGCTAATTCTGATGTGGGTGGGCACTTCCTGGTTGTGACATCAGTTCTCCCCACTGAAGCCAGAAGAGGAGAGCATGTTTGTAATTGTCCAATCTGAACCATGTGATGAGTCACATGCTTGTGACATCATTATAGGTCCTTTGCATCACACTAAGTACTTTCAAATGATGCAGGGCAGCTTGTTTGTAATTGGCCTGCCTGAACCATATGATGATCATCTCAACAAGCCTCCCGTTCTCTATAGCTGTACTATACGGTTCCCCATGGCAACCAGAAAGCATGGCAAATGGAGATTGGCCTGGGGGCAAGGTAAAACCTCTGCTAGCAGCTAAACACCTGCAGATAGCTAATTATAATAAATTAGAGAATTGCTTATTTTCGCTTAGTGCAGAGTTAGGCAAAAGTTTTTAGACTTTACAGTTGTACTTTAAGAACATTCCAATATTCCTTCCCTCAACCGTTCACGAAGACAATATTTTATAGAATGGACTGTGATGGTGCAGTAGTATCTTCCTAATGCCTGATGATTGCACATTGGATAGGATATCAGTAGAGTGTCATGCAAGTGTCCCAAACAAGGATAGTATGGGATTAATATATTAGAGCCAGGGGTGTTGCTATGGTGATAAAAGATCTGGGGCACGGGCCCCAATGCATATGTATCACACTTTCAGTAATACTCACTCCTGTACATAACCCCCTCAGATTTGGTTGGTGCAATAACAACTTTACTATATACAGCTCCAGACAACACAGGAGAATTCCCTACTTGTTACATCCAGAGACTATAAGTGACGTGTCCTCCATCTTCTCCCTTAGGCCCGGCATCACCTCATGTCTCCTCTTCAGCCATGTGTCACCCCTGTGGAGTTCACCACACAGACAACTTATGTTCTGCATTGTTCCTACATCTTAAAGGAAACCTACCATTTCAAATGGTAGGTGTAAGCTGTAAACACCGAGCACCAGCTCAGGGTGAGCTGGTGCCGGTACTTACTTTCGTTAGTGTTAAAACCGCGGTATCGCGGTTTGAACACTTTTTAAACTTTATAGCAGAAGCTGCTTTGCCGCTGCGCGCGCAACGGCTGCGGCATTTCCTATGTAGGCGCGCGCGCCGAAACAGTTTCTGCTATAAAGTTTAAAAAGTGTTAAAACCGCGATACCGCGGTTTTAACACTAACGAAACTAAGCACCGGCACCAGCTCACCCTGAGCTGGTGCTCGGTGTTTACAGCTTACACCTACCATTTGAAATGGTAGGTTTCCTTTAATCCACTGAAAGTATTATCCTGCTGCTGCCCCTAACACTCTCCCCAAACATAGTACAGTACTCTCCTGAACATACCAGTAACACAAAATTAGATTTAGTAAATCCCATGAAACGTATATATACACATTCTGGTTTACACACAGTACATGGTCCTCAAACTTTATATTGAACCTCACAAATACTGCACCCCCACCGTAATACCTACACTTATTAATGTCCCCCACAACCCCAAGTAAGAAATTTCCCCAGAGCCCCCAGTAATGTCTTCCACAGCAGCCTATAAGATGTATCCCCCACAGCCGCCAGTATTGTCCTCAAACAGCCCCAGGTTTTGCACTCACAGTCCTAGTCTTGTCTCCACAACCCCCAGTTATGTGCCCATAGCCCCCAATAATTTTCCCCAGCACTATCCCCACCGCCCCAAGTAATATCTTTCAAAGCCTCAGTTATGTCCCTCCAAACAGCCCAATGTTATGTCCCCACACAGCCCCCAGTAATATCCCTACATCCCCCAGTAAAGTCTCCCACAGCTACAAGTTGTGTTGCCCACAGCCCCAGTAATGTCTCCTACACAACCCCCAGTAATGCCCCCTACAGCCCCCAGTTATGTCCCCACACAGCCCCCAGTAATATCCCTACAGCCTCCAGTAAAGTCTCCCACAGCTACAAGTAGTGTTGCCCACAGCCCCAGTAATGTCTCCTACACAGCCCCCAGTAATGCCCCCTACAGCCCCCAGTAAAGTGCCCACAGCCCCCTGTTATGTCCCCTACACAGCCCCCAGCAATTTCCCCCACACAGCCCCCAGTAGTGTCTCTCACAGCCATCAGTGTCTCTATATAGAACTCCTCTCTATCTACGTCCTGAGGATGACGATAGTGATAAGAGTGGAGAGAGATGCAGTGGGACATGTGCCCTGCTGATCCAAGGGCGCAGGCCATAATTCTTTTAACCTAGCGTCGCCCCTGATTAGAGCCATAATAATATGTTTTATGAAACCTTTATACTTCTGCAGAAACTTTTTCATACTACTGATGAGGAGCCTTCATGTGTACTGTCTGCCTTGACATTTGATGTGTGTGAGATAAAATATGTTACTTTTAAAATGTAGGAATCTCATTTGAATAGTACAATCCATTATAGCAGAAAATAATGGCATATGATGATTTGGTAGACAATAATCCCATGTTGATTGTAATAAATAGGAATAAGTGTAACAAATATGCCCCAGGGGGTACAAGGGTAGGACCCACAGTGTCAGGGGCCCATCCACCCAACTTGCCACACTAACAATTGAAGGATGGGCACTATTATATATATATATATATATATATATATATATATATATATATATATACACATATACATCTTTGCTCATGAGGAGAGGCCCAAATACCAGCTGAGAGGTGCAGGAGTCTCATTGACACTCACAGAAATCGTGTGATTGCAAAGGTTGTGCAAGAAAATATTAAGTTAAGGAAACCATCATTTCTGTCCAGGCTTGTTTCATGAGTTTTATTTTTTTTAATTATTTATTTACTTAAATTCTTTTGAAACATGGTGTCTGCCTTTGATTTGTTCATTTTCATAGAAATTTCATTTCAAATTCAAGTTATTTCTGTGACCATTTTCGGTTTTTATTTCATTAAACAAGGGGTACAAAAATGTTATACACGTGTATATATACACACACATACATATCTGTGTACACAACCGAATTTTTACATGCAGATTTTGGCGCTTTTCATATTATTTACTTTCAAGAAGAAAATCCTTGATAATGCTGAGAATGTTTTGTTACTGGGATGCTTGTTACCTCCAGCTCCTGGGCATATTTTCAAGATATTATGTAAAGTGATATAAAACATAACATTTTAATAACTATAATTATCTCTTTTTCAGGTCCACCTGGGCCTCCAGGTAAGTAACAATGTTCTTCCTTCTTAATTATTCTTAATATGTCTTAAATCAAAGGATGTGTACCTGGAGTCTGGCCCATGTGCAGTTCATTTAATTGATATTGAGCTTGTTGAGTAATTAAGACATTTCCCTGTAGCTTTCTTCCTTTTGTATACAAATTTCAATGAAATTTAGAATATGATCCATAGATATAAGCAGTAAAAGGCTTTTTTGGCTCATTGACATATAGTTATCTGTCCTTAGATAACTTTAGAAACATATACACCTGTTGAAGATCTACCGGTAATTCCAACACCAACATTTCTGCATCGACACAAGGAGAGACGTAGGGACAGATTAATCTGTATATAACAGAAATCTGTCTTAAAGGACATCTACCACCAGGAAAAAGGGTTGTAAACCAAGCACACTGACATACTGGTGTGTACCCCCTGGTGTGTTCTTCTTTTAGCTTCTAATGTGCATTCTGGAGCCCCACAGATTTACTGCATGATTTTAAAGCCCTTTGTTTTTTAAAACAAGAGCATAGGAAGCTTAAAGTAGACAACCCCTTTAAAGATCTGAATCTACATTATGCATAACATGAGGATTTCACATGTTTCTTCTAGGACCCCCTGGACTGGATGGGATGGATGGGATGCCAGGATTTAATGGTTCTGATGGGGTTCCCGGTATTCCAGGACCAAAAGGGGAACAAGGTCCTCCTGGAAAAAGGGGAAAAATTGGTAAAATATTTATTTTATTATTATGGTCTAGTAGTGAAGATTATTGTAGTGAACTTTTCTCAATCAAAACAAAGTTACAAAAAGTATTTATATTTATGGCTCAGTTCACACCACCATTTGTGATATCTCTCATTAAACTTTGTTGTTAGTAATGGCAAGGATAACGTGGGTTGCAGCACTATTTTTGCTGTCTATGGAAATGGAAGGTAAACAGAAGGTCTTCCATTTACCATCTAGGTGTCTGTTATTCTATTCCATAACATCAAAGGCTACAACTTTATAACCTAGGCATGACTGCTGAAAAGTAATCTCTACAACACAAGAGGTGTCAAACTATAATATATAAATAATGATACAACCAATTATGTGAAAATATGTTTAAAAAGCATTTTTGGGTGAATGTTATAAAAAATTACAAATAAACTTAAAATTATTTTCCCAGTAATTCCCATTATAGTTATACTATAAAGGACCAGTATGTAAAAATCACCCTCTTTCTATGATGCTGCATTTAAAAATAAAAGGGGTAAAAGATATTTTTTTAACAGTTTTTTTTAACAAGGATTTTATGTTGAGTGTTTACGTTGAAAGTTTGATCTGTTGTAGTATATTAAGGACGCAATCCTGTTCAGTTCTAAAAGTTTTTGCCAAATATTATTGTTTGTTGTCCTCAGGCACATTTCCTTTTATAAAACAAAACTCCCTTCAGGAAATTAAGTAGTGTATATGGTTTTTAGGATACTTTACTTTAAGGCAACCCAAGTTTTATATGCTTTGTATACAAGATATTATACAAGCAACGTTTACAGGAAAGGGTAACATTCTTAGGCCTGCGGTAGCAGACCTATGGCACGGGTGCCAGAGGTGACACTCAGAGCCCTCTCTGTGGGCACACAGTCCATGGCCCCGGCACAGAGTTCGCCAGACAGGACTCCTCCTGCAGTCACAGGCACCCCGGTATGAGCTGGGCTCAGTGCTAGCCACATCCTGAGCTGCCTGGGACTGCAAGAAGAGTGAGAAGATGCAAACAAGGATGGATTATTATTGGAGATCCTTCTCTAGGTGCCATGTTTCTTATTGTTTGGGTGCCCTGGAGGGAAGCTTCAATGATGAATTTCCTCTCCACCAATGTGTCTTCAACAACAAACAATAAGTTATCAATCAAAGTTACTGCTTAATTTACCATGTGGCACTTATCAATAAATAAATGGGTTTTAGGCTGCAATTTGGGCACTCAGACTCTAAAAGGTCCTAAGGTCTGCCTCGGGATCTTTTTTGGGCTTCCAGACCCTTTTCTTGTAGACTAACTAAGAAGTGCTAAACTGTGGCCAATCAATTTTACCATGTACCAATATCCATAGAAGTATCCAAAGATTTCATAACAAGGCTTATCTACATTACATAGCCCATATGTCATTTGTTTTCATACTCAGCCACATAAACATGCAATGTGACATGCACCTAAGAAGAACATGGTGCCAAGGACACTGAGTGCTTCAATGACTACGGAGTCAGAAAACTTTTTTCATATTATGCAACAGGCAGCTACTCCTTTCTACATAACTGAGACAGTCTAAAAGCAATTACAGTCATGTAACAATTACACAGAGTGTTTCTTGTTTTCTCTATGTTTTAGGTGAAGCAGGAATGAAAGGTGAACAAGGTGAAAAAGGCGAGAAAGGAGATCTTGGTGAATTGGGTGCCCCTGGAAAGGAAGGCTTACCAGGAAAAAGGGGCGAAAAGGGAGAGAAGGGGGACATAGGAGGCACATCCAATGATGTCCTTGGTGATGGTAGATGCCATATTTTTTGCTGATATCTTTCTGTTTTTGAAAAGCTGAATTCCACATTTCTAAGGTTACATTCACATCATGTTTTATGTATATGTTCAGCACACACCAGGAAAGCTATCAGCATACGCTGAATGTATCCATATATAATAGTAAACTTTGTTATATACTACATTAAGAAAAGCTGAAAGATAAGCAGAATAATGTTTAACTCTTTCCTTACCTAGAGAACATTTCCATTTATGATTTATCTCTCTAAGGAGATTAGACTATTCACAGACTGTATATGTCAGTGTAGTCAGTGGCGGATTATGTGTCCCATGGGCCTGAGCTGTTCACACGACTAGGACCCCCCCAGCATCCAAACCAACATGTGCCCAGATGTTAGGACTTAATTACTACTTTACATACTACTGTTCATAAAAGTAATTTAATTATGAACTTCAATTGTACTCTTATGACTCATCTATTTAGGAAAGCCAATCACATTCCCTAAGTGCATGAAACAATCCAGCCTGACTGCCGTCCAGACTAGATCTCCCAGATAGTGTAGGAGATGTGGATTCAAATCACCCCCCTTTCCCTAGAACTGATATAAATATTAATAAACAGTAAAAATCATAAACACATTAGGTATCGCCGCATCTGAAAATGCCCAATCTATCAAAATATAATAACGGTTTTTTACTGCGTTTAACCCCGTAATGGAAAATAGCGCCCAAAGTCGAAAATGGCATTTTTTTGCCATTTTGAAAAATATAAAAAAATTAATAAAAAGTGATCAAAAGGTCTCACAGTCCTAAAAATTATAGCAATGAAAACGCCATCAAAACACCACCCACAGCTCCGTACACCAAAGTATGAAAAAGTTATTGGCGCCAGAAGATGGCAAAATCCCCCAAAAAATTTTTGTACAGGAGGTTTTAATTTTTTTAAAATGTATGAAGCCATTATAAAACCACGTAATCCTAGCGACCCAAATAATAAAGTAGACATGTTATTTGGTGCGCACAGTGAAAGCTGTAAAATCCAAGCCCACAAGAATTTTTTTCCTGCTTCCCAGTACATGGCATGGAATATTAAATAGCATCACTACGAAGTGCAATTTGTTACGCAGAAAATCAGCCATCACACAGCTCTTTATGTGGAAAAATAAAAAAGTTATAGATTTTTGAAGGTGGTGAGTAAAAAATGGAAGGGAAAAAACTAAAAAAGGCCAAGTCGTTAAGGGGTTAATGAAATGTCCACTGCTGATGCCCCGTTTTGAATAAATGATTTCCCCACCTTTGAATAAATGTTCACAGCAGATACCCTTTAATAAAATGTCCACAATGGATGTCCCCCTATAATAATATGTCCTCTGTAGATGCCCCCCTTTAACAAAATGTCCACAACAGATTCCCCCATTAATAGCAGTTGCCCACCTTTAATAAAAATGTCCACACCAGAGATCCCCCCTTCCATTAATGAAATGTCCACAGCAGGGCCCTCTTAAAAAAAAACCTCTTTAATCACCTCTGGCTTCTTCTCCCCGCGGCTCCATCTTCTCCTTGCGCCACTGTCTTCTCCTTGCGGCTCCATCTTCTCCTCTTCCTGCCCGTGCGGCGTCAAGCAGCCCTTTAACTGCCGTGTCGTAGTGTATGCATCCGGCAAGAAGAGGCGAAGTAGCCGGAAGGGAGTATAGATTTTTTTTTAAGACTGATGTCGGATCTTCTTATAGGGCCCGTGTATAACCCAAAGGCCCCTGGTGCCTGCCCATTCTATCTATATGAAGATCCACCATTGAGTGTAGTACAGGAGTAAAGCTGCTTTATACAAAGTTTTTTTTAAAAAAGGGAGAAAGGCAGGGGAAAAATAAGGACACAGGAACATAGTTCTTTAAATAAGAATATTGAAAATTTTTTACTATCATCTATTCTACTGATTTATAAATAATAAAAGTTTAGTGATGCTTTAAGTACAGTATTTTCATACAAATCATAGTATCACATTACTCATTCATTAGCAGCTATACAGTTCACATAATATTCCTAGAAATGCAATAATTAAACAAGCGTTAAATAACTTTTTGCCTAAAAAAAACTAATTATTATTCAATACTACATAAAATATCTGTCCTCACAATGCATACAAGAAATGTTTAACTTTGTTTGAATGAGGATTTACTGTTCTATCTTTATAATCCAATAAAGAAATAAAAAGGTAGCTAATTCTCAATTCTCACTTTTTTGATGATATACAGGGTTGAAAGGAGATATGGGACCTCCGGGACCTCCAGGACCCCCCGGTCCCCCAGGACCCATGGGTCCACCGGGCAGAAAAAAAGTCAAAGCTCATCTAGCTGCACAGGAATTCATCACCAAATGCGCAGGTAAGTAACTTTACAGCTGTTACTTTACATTCGTAGATGTTTTTCTTATTAACACCAACAGAGTGTGATTTACCAGTGTGAATACATGCCTAGTTAGAGTTCATTACCCCTGTGTCTACTTAGAGTTATCATTGCAAATTGTGCTCAGAAATGAGCTGACAGGTTCCCTTTAAGAGGCCAAAGGTTGGTGTGCATACAAAGATATCAATCACTAGAGAAAACCTGCGATTGGAGTCCTAATTCTAGAAAGATCAGAAATTTAAATTAATACATTATACTTCTTCCAAATACTTCTCCTAGATCAGACAACATTTTCATACATTAAGCTGTCATCAAAGTCTTAAAGGGGTTGTCCGAGAGTTATGAAAAAAAACTAAAGGTGGCCGGAGGGCAGGGCCGGCTCCAGGTTTCAGTGGGCCCCTGGGCGATAGAGCCTCAGTGGGCCCCTTAACAGTGAACTTATGTAGCGACATTAAAAAACAAAAACTTAAAATACCAAAACACATATACGCACAGATAGACAGAATATATACACACACATCCAGTATATACAATACATACGCACAGCTATACAACATATATACACACGCATCCAGTATATACAACACATACACATAGCTATACAACATATATACAAACGCATCCAGTATATACAACACATACCGCGTAGGAGAGGGCGGACAGGCATGTGATGCGTGCGGCCTGGGCCGTACATGAGGCGCGCAGGCCGGGCCGGACGTGAAGTGCTCGGCCGGGTGAGATGGAAGGCGCGCGGAAGGTGGCCGGAGGGCAGGGCCGGCTCCAGGTTTCAGTGGGCCCCTGGGCGATAGAGCCTCAGTGGGCCCCTTAACAGTGAACTTATGTAGCGACATTAAAAAACAAAAACTTAAAATACCAAAACACATATACGCACAGATAGACAGAATATATACACACACATCCAGTATATACAATACATACGCACAGCTATACAACATATATACAAACGCATCCAGTATATACAACACATACACACAGATATACAATATATATAGACACGCATCCAGTATATACAACACATACACACAGCTATACAGCATATATACACAGACATCCAGTATATACAACACATACACACAGATATACAGCATATATACACAGACATCCAGTATATACAACACATCTGCACAGCTATACAGCATATATATACACACACATCCAGTATATACAACACATACACACAGCTATACAACATATATACATACGCATCCAGTTTATACAACAAATACACACAGATATACAGCATATATACACATACATCCAGAATAAACAGCATACGCACAGCTATACAGCATATGTACACACATCCAGTATATACAACAAATACACACAGATATACAGCATATATACACATACATCCAGTATATACAACATTTACACAGATATACAACATATATACACATACATCCAGTATATACACAACACATACACACAGATATACAGCATATATACATATACATCCAGTATATGCAGCATACACACAGATATACAACATATATACACATACATCCAGTATATACACAACACATGCACACAGATATACAACATATATACACATACATCCAGTATATGCAGCATACACACAGATATACAACATATATACACATACATCCAGTATATACACAACACATACACACAGATATACAGCATATATACACTTACATCCAGTATATGCAGCATACACACAGCTATACAGCATATATACACAGACATCCAGTATATACAACACATACACACAGATATACAGCATATATACACAGACATCCAGTATATACAACACATCTGCACAGCTATACAGCATATATATACACACACATCCAGTATATACAACACATACACACAGCTATACAACATATATACATACGCATCCAGTTTATACAACAAATACACACAGATATACAGCATATATACACATACATCCAGAATAAACAGCATACGCACAGCTATACAGCATATGTACACACATCCAGTATATACAACAAATACACACAGATATACAGCATATATACACATACATCCAGTATATACAACATTTACACAGATATACAACATATATACACATACATCCAGTATATACACAACACATACACACAGATATACAGCATATATACATATACATCCAGTATATGCAGCATACACACAGATATACAACATATATACACATACATCCAGTATATACACAACACATGCACACAGATATACAACATATATACACATACATCCAGTATATGCAGCATACACACAGATATACAACATATATACACATACATCCAGTATATACACAACACATACACATAGATATACAGCATATATACACTTACATCCAGTATATGCAGCATACACACAGATATACAACATACATACACATACATCCAGTATACACACAACACATACACACAGATATACAGCATATATACACATACATCCAGCATATACAACATACACACACATATACAACATATATACACATCAACATGTATTTACAGATGTAGCAATTATACTTACCTCAGCTGGATGTCACTCGGTTGGGACGTGGAAGGGGACCGCGTAGGAGAGGGCGGACAGGCATGTGATGCGTGCGGCCTGGGCCGTACATGAGCCGCGCAGGCTGGGCCGGACGTGAAGTGCTCGGCCGGGTGAGATGGAAGGCGCGCGGGCCGGGCCGCAGGTGAAGCGGGTGGGCTGGGTAGGGCAGGCGGGCAGGGCGGAGCGGCCACCTCCTATGCGGCCTGCAATCAGCGGAGGCTGCCTTTTAAATAGGCGAACCCGAACATGGTCGTGGTGGGCCCCTTGGAAGCTCTGGGGCCCCGGCACTTGCCCGGGTCACCCGGGTGCTGACGCGGGGCCTGCCGGAGAGGGCTGCTTAAAAAAATAATGATCTACTTACCTTCCGGCGCCCTCCAGTGTCCCGCGCTGCTGTTGCTCCGGTCCGGGCGCCATGTAAACAAACGTGGCCGACGGAACAGTGCTGGATTTCGCTTCCGACCGGACCCGACAACCTTCCGGCCCCCATACGCAATGCTGTGAATAGGGACTGATAGGAGTGGCCGGCCACGGCCAGCTGGAAGCTGAGTCCAGCGCGTCTCCGGCAGCCATGGTTGTTTACATGGCGTCTGGACCGGAGCGATAGCAGCGCGGGACACCGGAGGGCGCTGGAAGGTAAGTAGATCTTTATTTTTTTAAGCAGCCCCCTCCCGGCCACCTTTAGTTTTTTTTTCATAACTCTCGGACAACCCCTTTCAACTAGATCTCTTATGTAATGTTATTCAGTAACATCTCTTTTCCTGCTAATTTCATTAATCATGCAATTTAGAATTTAATCAAAAAGAAAACAAAAATGTATATAGTCAGCTCACGTCAATACCAAAGTCATCGATCAAGCCACCTTCATATCCTTCCAAACCGCTGCACAGAGAGAGGAGAGGGGGGAGAGAAAACCACATCGGACAACAATGTAAATGTATATCAAAAGAGAAATATCCTCCAGCATTCGAAAAACAATTAAAAGCAGGTTGTTCCATCTATTTATTTATGGACAGCACGGTGGCTCATTGGTTAGCACTACAGCCTTGCAGTCCTGGGTTCAAGTCCCATTCAGATCAACATGCAAAGAGTTTGTATGTTCTCTCCGTGTTCGTGTGGATTTCCTCTGGGTCCTTCGAAAATATACTTGTAGGTTGATTTGGCAAACTCTGTGTAGCGCTGCGTAATCTGTGTGCGCTATATAAATAAAGGGATTATTATATTATTATTATTTATTCCATCCTGTTAAAAGCAACGTACATCTCTTTTGATATAAAATGTAAATATCTGCCTCATAATGAAGAACATGCATTGTTCCTGGATAGGAGCATACTGTGATAAAAAAAAAAAAAAACTTTGCACCTGCTTGTCTTTCTTTATATGTGCTTGTTGTGTAACTGTTCACAAATTTATATTTAGCTTTAGAAAAGATTCCTAGGACTCTCCCATTCCTGACAATAATGGTGACCCTATTACTATCAATTACAGAGAGTTAGCAGAAAGCATTGATATGCTCTAGTGCAGTGATGGCGAACCTTTTTGAGGCAGAGTACCCAAACAACCAAACCAACTTGTATAAATAGAAAGCGCCAACATGGCACTTTAAGCAGTAACATGTTACTACCTCTTTTGTAACAGTTTTTAATTGTATTGGCACCCTGAGGACACCAATACAGTTGAAATAAAGAGGAGAAAATCAGATTATCATTGTAGCTTACTTCCATGGTACCCTGAAGAGAAAGAATTGCCTTGCCCATAGCAGGAGCTCCAATAATAACGAAGCCTTGTCTGCACCTCCTTGCTCCTCCTGTAGTCCCAGGAAGCTAAGGATGTGTAGCTTTAAAATAGCACTGATCACAGCACATCCTGGGTGGCCGGGGACTGCAGGAGGAGGTTTTGAGTCCTGTCTGGAAACTCTGTGCAGGGGTGATGGCCTGGGTGCCCACAGACAATGCTCTGAGTGCCACCTCTGGCACCAGTGCCAAAGGTTCGCCACCACTGCTCTAGTGCTTATATAGGGTAATTTGCTCAGATTTCCAATAGTAACGAATCGTTGAGAAAACTCTACATGACCAGGTACACGCTGGGAAAAATCTTGAAGAAATTCTGTATCTAACATTCTACAGAAATTCCAATTTCGGTAGAAACCAGATATAAAGAGGTTTTATTTGTGTACCTGTCCACAGATGAGTCAAGTAGACAAACACTTGTGAATAGCCATAAATGATGGAGGTAGCGCCCGTAGGACCATTTCTCTCCTTGTCTATTGTATTTGTCACAGAAGCCTCACACATGAATGCAGATTATATTCCACTGCAGATGTGGTTTTCTCATAAACATTTCCAGAGATTTCAGAAATCCATCTGCTTTATTTGGCTAAGTGTTACATACACAAAGAGTTCACAGAACTACTACAAAGTGTGTGATTATTTTGCCTTATGCACCAAAACCCAAACACGCACTGCTGACTATAGAAGTGCTGCTGTCATCGTCCTTGACACTTTCTTGGGATGGATAATATCTTCAGAAAGCGATTTTTGATTATTTTAAATGTTATTGTGTACGTTAGTCACGGCCGGACTGAAATTCAGCCCTGGCCTTTGGAAGCACTTGCCTGCTTACTATATTGTTAATGGGAAATATGCTCTATGGTGGCACTATGGGCCTGGGCTGCATGGCAGGTCCACTGTGTATTTATATCCATTGGCAATTGCATGTACATCTTCAAATGAGCCAAATGCAATTGATTCAGAGCCTCTGTGCGGCACCCACTGCACAACGTGTCATGCAGGCAATGCGATTATCATATCATGTCACATGCATCTGGAGGCTGCACGGAAGGAAATGCAAAGGAGGACATAGGTGGGAGCAAGAGAGGTAAGTGATTTTATTTATTTTTCCATGTACATGGGGATACTGCATATAGTATATTTGGAGCACAGCATATGTAATATTTGGTGGCGTAGCATATATAAAATTTGGAGGCACTGCATGTATATATCATTTGAATGCACTGCATGTATAGTGTTGGGGGCACTGCAGGTATAATTAGGGGCACTGTTATGTATATATATTATTTGAAGTCACTACATGTATTTTTGGGGGCGCTGCATGTATTTAATTTGGGCACTGCGTGTATATATCATATGGAGGCACACCATGTATAGCGTTAGGGGCACTGAATGCACATTTAAAGGTAATGTTATGTATATATATATATTATTTAAAGAAACTGCATGTATTTTTAGGGGCAATGCTTGTATATAATTTAGAGGCACTGCATGTACATTTAGCAGCCCAGCATGTGTATATAATTTGTTAGTCTGCTATGTATAGTGTTAGGGGCACTGTTGTGTATATATATTATTTTGAGAAACTGCATGTATTTTTGGAGGCACCACAAGTATAACATTGGGGGCACTGCATGTGCATTTAGCAGCCTTGCATTTATATATCATTTGTAGATACTGCACGTATGTTTGGGGGTGCTGCATGTATTTTTAGGAGCACTGTATGCATACCATTTAGAGGTGCTGCATGTATATTTGGGAGAAATGCATGACTATCATGAAGAAGTGAAAGAAGTGCATGCATATCTGGGGGCACTGCATGGATATCATTTAGAGTAAGTGCATGCATATCTGGGGGCACTGCATGGATATCATTTGGAGTAAGTGCATGCATATCTGGGGGCACTGCATGGATATAATTTGGTGGAAGTGCATGCATATCGGAGGGCACTGCATGTATATCATTTGGAGGAAGTGCATGCATATCTGGGGGCACTGCATGTATATCATTTGGAGGAAGTGCATGCATATCTGAGGGCACTGCATGGATATAATTTGGTGGAAGTGCATGCATATCGGAGGGCACTGCATGTATATCATTTGGAGGAAGTGCATGCATATCTGGGGGCACTGCATGTATATCATTTGGAGGAAGTGCATGCATATCTGGGGGCACTGCATGGATATAATTTGGTGGAAGTGCATGCATATTGGAGGGCACTGCATGTATATCATTTGGAGGAAGTGCATGCATATCTGGGGGCACTGCATGTATATCATTGGGAGGAAGTGCATGCATATATGGGGGCATTGCATGTATATTTAGAGGTGCTGTATGTATATTACTTTTGGAGACACTACCTACAGTATATACCATTTAGTGGCACTGTATGTATATCATTTGGATGTATTGAGCTTTGTTCTGGTGCTTTATTTAGGTCCATTTTAGCCTTTGTGATAGAAACCTACACTGCTGTATGAGTACCAAGTAGTGATATCATTGTCAACCTTCCCTACTCATTTCTTCTGTGACTAGCAAACGACATATGCCACTGGCACATAGATAAATTGTAGTCCTGTGTAAAGTATGACACAGGAGTGTCATTTTCAGGAAAAGACCAGCAGCAGGTAAAAGTTTGCAACGAGGTAGGTAATTTCCACTACAACACAGTCACAGGAAGAGACATGGTCAATGGGCAAACTAAGGGCAGGACAGACAGAGTTAACTTTATTCTAAAAACAAATGCACATCAATGTCCAATGGACTAATATCCAGTCATAGTTCACAATGTGCACTTGAGTGCATTCTTATTCCTGAGGTCTAAATCTCTTAAAGGGGCTGTCCGGGATTTACAAAAAATTTATATCATTACCTGGATGGGCTATAAGAGCGATAAAAATCTTATACTTACCTCCTCTGTTGCTCCTATTGTCCTGCAGTGCCATCCCCCAGTGCTTGCCCCATTTGTTTACAATGGGCAGCGCTCCTGTACGTCCACTGTGGCGCGCTTCTACAGGATCACTTTCAATGTGTATCAGGTGTGCGCAAGAGTAGGATGGGAGCATCTGCCTCTACAAACAAACAGGGGTACGGTAATAACAGAGGGCTCTATGGGACAATGGGAGTGATGGAGGAGTGAGGGTAAGATTTCAATTGTCTTTATATGCCCCTCCCCCCAGGTGCTTATATTTTTGTAAAGCCTGTAAAAAATCCTCGAAATCAATAGGTTTGTAAATGCTATTAGTCAACCTTATCATGCAGGCTGTATTATTGTGTACTATTGACCCACATATGTTTTTTAATAACTATGATGAGTGTAAACCTTCCATAGGGAATTAATTCCTTGGAATTGGGCATTTGAGATTCAATACTTATTGTCCTACAAATTAAGTTAGAAATATATTACCTCATCAACCAAACTTCTTTCAGATACAACCTACTGTCCTAACAAGCTATGACTGGTCTTTTGTTTCCTAAGCAGAGCTAGATAAGAAAGCTTCATTTATAAGATCTTTGCACTAATTGACTTCATGTTAAATTGTAAGGCGAGACATGTGCGGTCCCTAATGATGACACCATGGATGGTAAATCTGGAGAGAAGAACAATGGCGTTCCTCCAAAGAAAGATGGTAAATATTCTCCATTCTGTTTTTTACTGGCATTTATGTTCTGCTCATATCTAAGTAAAGTGTTTCTCCACCAGACTGCACTATCACAGCCATAGGGAATCCAATTCATGTTGCAAAAGTAAAAGAGACATTTGGGGCTTGGATGATGGATTTTTCAAACCAAACAAATGATGAAAGAGTGTGGATTGTGGCCCATTTTTCAGGTACCGATAAAACTCTTAACTTCACAGAAATCATCTCAGTAACTAAACTATGTTATTATTCTTATTTTACCATTTAGTAACACATGTACTTTTGGCTAATGTTTTTGTTATTTTATTTTTGGCTATTTTTGGTTTATGAGACTGTATGCCTTTCCATATATATGTATATATATATATATATATATATATATATATATATATATATATATATATGTATATATATATATATATATATATATATATATATATATATATATATATATATATATATATATATCATAGACCACAGTTGGGGGCAAACCATAGATTGAAAAATTGAGAGTACTATCTCTGAAGGTTCTAGCACATTGTGGAAATTGTCTAACTACTGTATATCTATGTGGTCTTTTATTGTATCTTTATTATTGTATTTGGTTGTTTTTCCTGCAGGATTAATAGTAAAAGAATATGATAATATTACTGCTCTGATGAGAGACGACTACAAGCCCACAAAACTGCGCTGGTTCTACCATGGATGTGGACATCTAGTGTATGACAATTCACTGTATTACCATAAAGGAGGATCTAATAAAATAGTAAGGTAAGGGTACACTCACCCAGATTTATAATGTTATTCATATAATAGCCAGTCATCATCTTCAATTTCGGCTGGTAATATTCCATCTATTTAATCTTGATATAAACATCAAGTAAAAAATCTCCAACAGGTACCTTTATATGATGCATGGGGGACTTCTCTTTCCAAACCTCAATAGCTGCACCTATATTTTCTTAAAAATTATCATGTGGCTGAGAGTCCTGGAAGTTTCCCAATACATGCATTCAATGGTTGTTCCTGGCACTGCAGCTCAGTGAATAAGTGAATAAGTCTTAGCTTCAAAACTACTTAATGGGGGTCATTTACTAAGGGGCCGAATCGCGTTTTTCCGTCGGTTTATCCAAATATTACCATTTTGCGC
This sequence comes from Engystomops pustulosus, assembly GCF_040894005.1. Lineage (NCBI taxonomy): Eukaryota > Metazoa > Chordata > Amphibia > Anura > Leptodactylidae > Engystomops > Engystomops pustulosus. The sequence continues at coordinate 156,181,195 of NC_092414.1, read as the reverse complement.
TGATTTTCCCTAAATTGCCCCGAGTTTTTGGCACACGCGATCGGATTTAGGCGCATCGGCGCCGGCATGCATGCAACGGAAATCGGTGGGCTTGGCCGTCAGAAAAACCGTCGGATTCGGAAAAACCGCCGTATTAAAAAAAAAAAGTGTCGCTTGACATGTGCTTACCTGCACCCAGCAATGAATCGTGAATTCCAGTGAACTACGACGGACTGCAGCGCAGCAGCGACACCTGGTGGACATCAGGCGCACTACCTTAGTGAATTCCGGCCGGACCCGAATCCTCCACAGAGAACGCGCCGCTGGATTGCAACAGGACCGGGTAAGTAAATCTGCCCCAATGTGTGGCTTGGTGCCTACTACACAATAAATGGGCCACAGTGCTCACATGGTCTCTTGTAAAAAGCAGATTGGTAAATGGAGTCAGACCACCATCAATCTGATATCCTAAGGATACAGTATGTCTTTAAGGACTCGAGAAGGTCCTACTTAATAGGAATCAATGAACCTTTCAGTAATTATGTAGGACTTTAGGAGAAAACCGAAGAAAACAAACATGAACATACAAACTCCATAAACATATTGAAGTATTGACATATTCTTTTATCTACTAATTTTTCAGATATGAACTTGACTCTGAAACCTTTCAGACTCTCAGCATTGATAATGCAGCATATCACAATCGCAGTTATCTCTTCTCAAATTCCAAATCTTACTTCAAGCTGGCAGCTGATGAGAAGGACCTCTGGATAATTTACTCTTCTGACACTGAGAAAAGTATCATGGTTGCTCACCTGGAAGACAAAACCTTTTCCATCACCCAGCATATCAACACAACATACCCCAAATCCAAAGCAGGCAATGCCTTTATTGCATGTGGAATTCTCTACGTCACAGACACCAAAGATTTGAGGGTGACCTTTGCATTTGACCTTTTGAAACAGAAACAGGTTGATGCTAGCTTTGACCTTAGATCATCAACATCAGTTCTTTCTATGTTATCCTACAACCCTAAAGATCAGCAATTATATGCATGGGAGGATGGATTCCTGATGTTATACCCTGTGCGCTTTGTATCTAATACTTAGTAGGAGCCTACAAACAGCCATGGTCCTCCCTCAAAATTAACTAAATGTGTTCACATTTCGCATTTAAGTGGACATAAGCGATAAGTATTAAGTGTTGGTTTTCAATTCTGGAAGTCAAGTTCTGAGTTTACAAGAAATATTTTTAATAAAAAGATACAATTGATGTGAAATACTGTTTACCTGTTTCTGGTTGCTGCACGTGTTTGATTTGGCACACAAAGCCTTAGTAGACAGAATAAAGTATTCAGTCATTTTGCTGTCTGTATCAATCAGTGGTTACCAGCAAAGGGTTATGTTACCCAAAGCATGACCATGTAAACAGTTTTGTAAAGGTAGTTTAAAAGATTTCATCCAGTGCTCCTAAACTAAGTATGCTGTGCTGAAAAAAAATTAACCCGGCTTATACTCTGGTCAATAAAATAACAAACACCGGGAGCGTCGGAAATGTGAGTACAGTTTTTTTTTCTTGTAGGATAGGCATACCTCTTGCAGGGGGCTGGCAGGCTATATACTGGGGCCAGGGGGCTGCTGGCTAAATACTGGGGGCAGGGGGCTGCTGGCTAAATGCTGCGGGCAGGGGGCTGGCAGGCTGTATATTGGGGTCAGGGGACTGGCAGGCCATATACTGGGGACAAAGGGCTGCTGGCTATATACTGGGGACAGGGCCTGGCTGGCTATATACTGGGGCCAGGGGGCTGCTGGCTACATACTAGGGAGCAAGGACTGACAGGCTAAATACTGGGGGCAGGGGGCTGCTGGCTAAATACTGGGGGCAGGGGCTGGCTGGCTGTATATTGGGGTCAGGGGTCTGGTAGGCCATATACTGGGGACAGGGGGCTGCTGACTGTATACTGAAGGCAGGGGATAGCTAGCTATATACTGGGGACAGGGGCTGCTGGCTTTATACTGGTGACAGGGGGCTGCTGGCTATATACTGGTGACAGGGGGCTGCTGGCTACATACTAGGGAGCAAGGGCTGGCAGGCTAAATACTAGGGGGCAAGGGCTAGCTGGCTGTATACTGGGGGTAGGAGCTAGCTGGCTATATACTGGGGACAGGGGGTTGCTGGCTATATACTGGTGACAGGGGGCTACTGCCTACATACTAGATGGAAAGGACTGGCAGGCTAAATAATAGGGGGCAAGGGCTGACTGGCTGTATGCTGGGGGCAGGAGCTAGCTCGCTATATACTGGGGACATGGGCTAGCTGACGATATACTGAGGGACAGCGGGCTAGCTAACTATATACTGGGGCCAGGGAGCTGCTAGTTAGATATTGGAGCCAGGGAGCTGGCAGGCTGCATATTGGGGCCAGGGGACTGGCAGGTCATATACTGGGGACAGGAGGCTGTTGGCTATATACTGAGGACAGGGGGCTGCTGGCTATTTACTGTGAACAGGGGCTGGCTATATACTGGAGACAGGGGGCTGCTGGCTACATACTGGGGGCAGGGGGCTGGCAGGCTGTGTATTGGGGCCAGGGGACTGGCAGGCCATATACTGGGGACAGGAGGCTGTTGGCTATATTATGAGGACAGGGGGCTGCTGGCTATATACTGGGGGCAGGGTCTGGCTGGCTATATACTGGTAGCAGGGGGCTGCTGGCTACATACTAGGGAGGAAGGGCTGGCAGGCTAAATACTAGGGGGCTAGCTCGCTATATACTGGGGACATGGGCTAGCTGACTATATACTGAGGGACAGGGGGCTAGCTAGCTATATACTAGAGAGCATGGGCTGGATGACTAAATACTGGGAGGGCAGCTGGGTAATTATATACTGAGTGGAGGCTGTGACCAATGCATTTCCCACCCTAGGCTTATACCCGAGTCAATAAATTTTCCCAGTTTTCTGTGTTAACATTAAAGTGTATATATATATATATATATATATATATATATATATATATATATAGTAACTGGATCCTACAAGTGCCAAACCTTCTGCGTTATCTTCCATAGCAATGTAGTCCCTGAACCAAAGTTTGCTGAGACATGTATGCTTATTTGTACTACTATGTGCAGCACATTTACCTAACGCTGACTCACTACTTGTGTAATTGCAGGGTAGAATGCACCATATTCCACAACACAAAGGACACCTATTGCAATATGTGTCACAGCTCCTGATCAACTCCATTCTGTTCTCATTTCCTAAATTATTTTTATATTGGCGAGTTCCGCAGTTGTTTCTCTTTTCATATTGGACTTTAAAATGTTACCATTTAGCAATAAAGAAATAATAAGTGCTTAAAAACTATACTGATATTAGGCCAGATATATTTAAAGGAACTAACATATTCCTACAACTCCCATTGATTGTCTACTTCACCTCCACAAAAGAACTGGAAAAACCATTTAAAGAGGTTTCTACATCTAGGCTACTTATGACATATCTATAGAATATGTCAGAAATAGATAATAGATCCAGGTCCTATCTCTGGCACCCTCACCTATCTGGGTGATGGAGGTCCACTGAGACACGCTGAATGGAAAGTATGCTACACGTGTGCGGTCACTCGCCATTCTACTCTATGGGAGCATGGGCTGTATGGAGAATAACAGAGCATGAACAACTCAATCTCCATTCACCCCAGTGTGGGGAAGTGGGTAACAGTTAGGACCCACACCTATCATTTATGACATATGATGACTTCATAAATACATGTGCAAGAAGTTTGCATAAAAGAACAGGCAAAGTCTGAAAACTGGCCCAGGGGCTTTAGTAAATTTGGGCCACTCTATCTTGGCCCAGGGACTGAATTGTAAATGCACATTCATAATTAAAGCTGTCAATATTGGTTATAATACAAGGCTTATTTGTCCACATTTTAATTCAGTCATTTTAGCCAAAGCCCGATATGGATTCAAAAGGATACTTTCCGTTCAGCCCGGCTGTGTGAGTCAGTGGATCTCTGTCACTGAGATAGGTGAGGGTCCCAGAGATAGGACCAACATCTATACCGAAAAAGCAACTGAACTCCACCTTTCTTTAATATATTGAATGTCCTTAGAACATTTTTGGTGGAAAGTAAAAAGTCTCACAGCACATAACAATTTTAGAAAAAAATTCTAAAAGCTTCAACCAGACAAGTGTATGAATCTACCAACCAAAGTATGGATCTACCTCAGTGGTATGTGTATTCAGTATATAACTTATATAACCTCCAGAGATGACAGTATTGCTGATTATACCTTAATCTACACAATTAAAGGGAATCTGTCATCAGATTTTACCCCATTAAACTACAAGTCCCCTCGGGTAGGGTATGAAATGTCTTTTTTGATTTTTTTTTCTTTGAAGAAAATACTCTTTTATGTAAAATCTTTTATGTAAAATTACCTCCAAAGTCATGTGAAAATGAACAAAGATAAGTGGCTGCAGAGGAAGTCAATTCAGACAGCGTTCTATAGTACGCATAACCATGCGTTTGATGTCATATTACAAATAAGAATTTCATATTTCATAACACATCAGGTTTGTGGTTCTCTGCCCTACAGAAATTACAGGCAGGTAAAAGCTAGTTGGAAATGTGAGCTGTAGATAAAAATAAGAGTCTTAGCTTGTGTCTCTGATATAGATCACAGAACCCTAAGTTTTGTGTGAAAGAGGAGATTCTTATTTTTAATATGATACCAAACTTAAATGTTTCTATGCCCTATACAACTAAAGACCTGGCATCTGTATTGGCCCCCACCCTCTATTCAGCCACTTATGGTGGCTCTTCTGAGGCAAATATGATTCTTCTCTGCTTATGTGCATATATGAGGGAATCCTAGAAAGAAAGGGAATTCTAGACATTAGTAACCTTACCTGAGTGGGCTAGTAGTTTATTGGGGTACAATCAGATAAAAGTGTCCCATTAACACGCAATCGAGGAAATGTTCCAAAGCTGGTGCAAAGAAAAGGTGACGTAGGGCCATGGCTTTGATTGGTTGTTCTGAGAAATTACTTACATTTCTTTTGTACTGGTTTTAATACCACAACCCCCCCCCCCCCCAGACTACAAAGTTATGGAAATGCCATCATTTTATAGTTTTCTAGGTTATTAGCATTTTCATCTAATTTTATTAGCTATGGGAAGTAATTTTAGATAAATGCTACCTTAATTATACATAATTATATACAACTCCTGAAGCTCCTATTTTCTGCATAGTCTGTACAACCTCAGCGTGAAGCAAAGTATCTCAACGTGTCTTTGCTCGCGGCCAAAATGCTCTATTACCGGGTAAAGTACATGGGTACAATATCATTATATGGAGTATGTTCTAACATTTACAAGAGTAACAAGGCTTAAAGGCAACCAACCATGAGGAATCTACCATTAGAAGTAGATCTCTGCCCTAATATAAACCTAATGTAATATGTATATTACCTGCAGAAGTTACAGGTGTGGAGTAGAGTGGTTGGGGGAGCAGAGGCTACTCAACACCCCAGTATTCTCTTCAGGGACACCCGTTTGCGAGTGACAGCATGCTCTACATGGTGCATACATTGCATAGCTTGGGAATGATAGTGGAGAGCCCACACACCACACACAGAGGCAGTAATGGGTGGACGCTGCTATCAGTGTGATGCCCTCTGACCTGCTGCCTTGAACAGTGCCCATCCTGACTAGATGCAAGTTCCCCTATGTAGGCAGTGACTGCCCGGTATCAGCCTCTGGTGTCCGGGGTGTCACACATAGCGTCTGCAGCATAGTATGTAATTAGTACATGGCTCAGGAGTTGGAGCTATTGCGCAGTAGCTCCATAGACGCAGGCGATGTCTGCATTATGAAGAGGTGAGCGCTGGAATGGGCGTGGAGTAGCTTCTGAGGCCGGCGCCCGGGAAGGTTACTCCATGCTCTAGCAGCCTCTGCAAGTAAATTGCATATTACTTTTATAACATTATTAAAATTTGGGTTAAATTTCAAGATGAGTGAAATTAAGATTAGTGCAGAGGCAGGCAGGAGGAATCTATCACCACATCTACTTCTGAAGGTGGATTCCTCATGGTAGGTTTTCTTTAAATGAGACATTGTCCTAACCTGTCTTTTTTCCATGTAGTCATATGTTAATGTAGTATATGCATTGTGCTAGAAATCTGTGGATATGATAAATGATATCTATAATACATGATGAAAAAACATTACTGTATACTCAGTTTGTGAATGACTACACCTTGTACGGGGGTCACATATCCAAAATGTTTAGGGTCTTAGAATTTCAGAATTGCTATAATTGCCTATAATTATTAGTGGTGGCTTCAAACGAACATATGTATCCCCCAGTATTCTATAGAGTGATTCCTTTATAGAGGTACCACAACTCTTTGAGTCATTTCATAGGTGTTGCTCCACTGATATTGACTGATATTTGGAATTCTTCTCTAGTCCTCAATGTTCCCGAATAATCAGTACAGTTAGTATTACCACCCTACCCCCAGGGTGTCTGCTCCAGTACTGAGACCACACATCTGATATATTAGGATGCAGATACCAACGGACCACAGGGAGAACAAAAGAAAAATTCTGACTGTTCCTGTGACATCAAGCATGCAAAAAGGTTAAGTTAATGGATGAGATGAAAGGTTCTCTTTTGAGGCAATGGACTGAATATGCCTAAAACATGTATATCAGTCACCAGTCCACTGGTTTCCATAATCCATGTGACTTCACTGTCTGTAACTAAAGCCTTCAGAAATACTGTCATTGATCCAGAAGGTTAAGAATATTTCAATAATTTGAGTCTGAGATTACAGGTTGCATCAAAACAATACACTCTGAAGTAATTCTGATGCTTTGAGGCTACACTACTGCTCAAAAGTTTGGGGTCACTTAGAAATGTCCTTATTTTTGAAAGACAATCACATATTCTTTCAATGAAGCTAACATTAAATGAATCATAAATACGCTCTACACATTGTTAATGTGGTAAATGACATTTCTAGTTGCAAAAGTCTGTTTTGTAATGCAGTATCTACATAGATGTGCAACATCCCCCACCGGGGCCTAGCCTTTTCTCGGGGCCTGGAGTCAGCCGGGGCCCGCAGTACCTGAGTGGCTGGCGGTTGCGGCCTAGGCACGCTAGTGTCACGGTGCTTGGTATGGGGAACCGGAGGGCTGTCCTACAGCCTGGCAGGTCTCCAGTAGGGTGGTGTTGGCAAGAAATGATGAGGGAGAGGCTGCTATAGCGGTTCTCCCTGGGGCAACCCTTTGGTGTCTAGAGTATGAGTCTCTGTGTAGTGGACAGGGTGCCGGTGATGATGGCAGCCGTAGTAGCAGGGACCAGAGGGAGGCAGAGGTTGAACAAAAACAACTTACAGTTCTTTATTGGAACCGACCGGAACCGCAGCAACGTGCCTTTAACAGAGTAGTGGAGTGCTGAGATGCAGTTGGAGGGAGCCACAGGAGGTAGAGCGCCAGCCTGGATGCAGAGGGCAGGCTGGGAGGTAGCTGTGTCCTAATAGGATGCTTCAGCTTGTCCTGGAGTGCTTCAGGTATCACCCTTAAAGGTAGGCTGAAACCCCTTTCCTCACTAACTCTTAGCTATTAGTTCCACTCTTCAGGCAGGGGCTAGGCTCTTCCTGCTCTGGTCTGGTATGCTAGCTGTATAGAGTTTAGACTGGAGTTATTCCAGTTTGCTTCTGCAGACTCCTAGGTCTGACTGCTTTCTACAAGTGTCCTGCAGACCTTCTGGTCTGACTGAAACTGGCTCTAGAACATTCCTGGCCAGGGGTTTTGTTACTCTCCCTGGTCAGGTGGTGGCTACTCCTCCAATTACATCTCAGCTTACAGAAACAGTGTGTAACACATGTGATTGGATGACACATCTTACATCACACAAAACACTTAACTCCTGCCTTACCAGGCAGGATCTATCACTGCAATGTTCCCCTGTGTCCTATAAGGACTATGTAGTGTGATGTAGTGACATGCTGTGGGGCTGACTAGACCCTACACAGGCTGCAAGCTACATGGTGGGACGTATTCGCAACCACTCCTCCGCCTTGCATCAGCGAGGGTGTTGCATACCCCCGGGGCAATTGAAAGAGCCGCCCTCAGCTCGACTACGGATGGTAGATAAGGGCACTTCTGTGAAGTGCAGGCTACATGATATGTAGGGACAAACCGCCCATGGTCCTGGAGACAGGCACCTGGGTTGGTGTCGGACTAAGACAAAGACATGTAAATGCAAAGTATGACAGTTGGTCCCTAACGCCATTAAACCAAACTGTACAGTAGGAAAGGTGTGGTGTCATGTACTGTAATCCACTCCTTGCACCAAGGCCTGTATATTTGTTATATAAACACTTCTTCCCTGGCGACAAATATATAGTGTGTATATGCATTACATTGGCATATGAGACACAATTAAACATTATACAAATGTACCTGCCGACTGACATTCTTACCCTTGTATGAGTGGCATCCAGGTGCTATCTCTGTAACATCCCCGGTCCCCTAAAGACCCGCAGTTTACGGACTACCCCCACGTGCAAACCTCGGTTTGAGGCATAAGATAGCGGTCAGGGTTTTACATAGAGACGGTCCGACACAGCCACACTACAATCTGCAAAGCCTATAAAAAGGTTAGTGCAAACTACTGGCATAAATTGACAGTGTGAAAACATTTGGTAAACTCACACTGGCTTAGGAGCCCAATGGGTACACATCTTAAACGTTACAAACGTTACATAGGTAGGCTACTCAGGGTAGCAGAATAAAATGTCTCTTTACCTGAAAAGGAAAGGCTTAAAAGTGCAAGCATAATGTCCATACCTAAAAGGAAGGCATTACGTGCAATATAATAAGTAGCAACTTTTCCTTGGAGTTGGCAAAAGTCTCACAGAAGGTCTTTAATGGCAATGTCCATCCTCTGGGTACAGCCCTTGATGTGGGGAAAAGTGCAATAAAAGAAGCAAAGGGTCTCCTCTATGTGTAGAGGGACAGAGTCCTTTGAAGGAATCTCTGCGGTGGCAGAGGAAGGGGTGCTATCATAGCACATTACAGTGTGCAGTTCAAGGAAAATCTCTTGACTGAGATAAATAAGGGTGAGAGTCTCAGGAAAGTCTTTGGCTCTATAGGGTTAGCGGAAATAATATTTACAATAGGCACAGTACCTGGAGAGGGCTACAGCCCTTCAGGGGTTAGTCAGATGCATCGCTGGGTTCAGCAGGGACAGGATCCAGCTCCAGCAGGGAATCCAGTGTATCCTCAGCGGTGGTAGGAGCCGGCTGGGGACACCCTGTGGCAGTTGCAGGTACTGCAGGCTCAGCTGCATCCTCCTGACATTCAGGGGGAGGAGCGCTGTCGCCCGGGGTGTCTCAACAGAGCCAGGGACCAAGGAGGGGTCCAGAAATAGATAAATGGGATCCTGGGGCAGCGCCGCGATTCCCTCCAGCTCCAATTCTTCTGGGGCCGGGTCGTCACCCCACTGGTAACCGGCAGGTGGAGATGAGGATCTAGTTGGAGCCTCCGGATAAGGCTCACCAATCGGGATATCCTCTCCCACGGAAGAACTGCGGGATCTGGCAACGCTCCCTGCAGGGGAGACGGTGGGGGTGGCGCCCTGGATCATGCCCGGCCCATGGATAGCAATGGGGCCTGTATTCACGATCACCGTGGATGGGGCATTCACGTGGGTCACCGCCTGGGGACTCGCAGCCGAGGAAGAAAAGGTGTTCGGAGACTCCGGCCATTCGTCGTCTTCGTACAGCTCATCACATGATGGGTATCGGTCCTCATCAGAGTCCGGGATCCGGATCACGCCAGCTGCCCACGGCCCTCGAGGTCCTTCCTGCAGGGAAAATTCGATGTATTCCCCCGGCCTCAGATTATGGAGTCTCTCCGGCAAATCAGGCCTTTTGATGGACCGGCAGGGAATAAATACCTCCCGCCCGGTGTAGTCTTGAGTGGCAAAGCCATAGCCACGCTGCCGGTCAAAGTACCGGACCATTCCGGTGGTGCGGTTCTGCTTCACCCAGGCTCCTTCTTTAGATCGGCCGGCCATGTAGCGCTGGGCCTCCTTCTCTCGGCGTCGCTGTTCCGAGACAGCGTCTCGGAGTTGCCAGCGGAGGGCCTCACCTTGGCCTCGAGGCTGCGGAGGTGCCGGTGCTGGAGTAGGTCTCTCCGGTGCAGGTCCTGGTCTCGCAGGTGGTCGGGCAGGTGCCGGAACTGGAGCAGGAGCAGCCGGAGGGTCAGGAACCACAACAGCAGGGATGGCAGGCTGGTCGGCAGGAGCAGTGGGCCTCGGTGCAGGTGGCACAGCAGCAGTAGGCCCAGGCGCTGGCTCGACAGGAGTCGGGGCCTCCCCACGTGGCGCCTCCACGTGGGCCCGCGGTACCAGCATGGTAGCCGGGAGAGGCATTAGGAACCGCCCGGGTGGTACTTGGCGCTCCGTCACCGTCTGAAGGTACGTCCTCGTGACGAAGGCTCGGATCAGTCCTCAATGCAGCCGGTGCCCAGCAAAGGGCCTCCGGACCGGCTGAGCAGAGACCACAATCATGGTCTCCAGAACTTCCAGGAACTCCGGTTGTTCCACGGATGGGAATGGCCGAGGACCCCACATGGTGTTGACCTCACTGCACAAGATCCACACGAGTTCTGGCGTTTCGTTGAGGCGGAGCAGGAAGTCCGCTTCGTGCCAGAGGGAGGAGTCCAAGTCCTTCCCGCCAAGAGCTGTGGCGGGCTCTATTTTTTCCTACACCACAGGAGGCGGGGTTCGCGCCGTTCGCGCGTGGGTGGAGCTTGGTGTGTCATCTGGGTTTCCCGCCAGTGAAAGTTTTGGCGGGCTGGAATTACTTGCTGCGCCACAGTTTCGTGAGATAAAATGCTTCAGGCGCGGCAGCGCCGGATGTAGCAGAGCTGACAAAGTTCTTTACAGGGGTTAACCTCTTGAGTGCTGGAGCGGTGCTCGACAGCACGTGGCAGCAGTAATACAGTTCAATGCAGAAACACACAATCACTTGGGCCTATACCCGAATGGCAGAAGGGTTAGGCAACACAGTCTTTTCAATAAAGGATAGCCTTTGGTGCAAGAATAAGGCACAGAAGTATATATCCTGTTCGTGACGCCACTTGCAACATCCCCCACCGGGGCCTAGCCTTTTCTCGGGGCCTGGAGTCAGCCGGGGCCCGCAGTACCTGAGTGGCTGGCGGTTGCGGCCACGGTGCTTGGTATGGGGAACCGGAGGGCTGTCCTACAGCCTGGCAGGTCTCCAGTAGGGTGGTGTTGGCAAGAAATGATGAGGGAGAGGCTGCTATAGCAGTTCTCCCTGGGGCAACCCTTTGGTGTCTAGAGTATGAGTCTCTTTGTAGTGGACAGGGTGCCGGTGATGATGGCAGCCGTAGTAGCAGGGACCAGACAGAGGCAGAGGTTGAACAAAAACAACTTACAGTTCTTTATTGGAACCGACCGGAGTGCAATGTGCCTTTAACAGAGTAGTGGAGTGCTGAGATGCAGTTGGAGGGAGCCACAGGAGGTAGAGCGCCAGCCTGGATGCAGAGGGCAGGCTGGGAGGTAGCTGTGTCCTAATAGGATGCTTCAGCTTGTCCTGGAGTGCTTCAGGTATCACCCTTAAAGGTAGGCTGAAACCCCTTTCCTCACTAACTCTTAGCTATTAGTTCCACTCTTCAGGCAGGGACTAGGCTCTTCCTGCTCTGGTCTGGTATGCTAACTGTATTGAGTTTAGACTGGAGTTGTTCCAGTTTGCTTCTGCAGACTCTTAGGTCTGACTGCTTTCTACAAGTGTCCTGCAGACCTTCTGGTCTGACTGAAACTGGCTCTAGAACATTCCTGGCCAGGGGTTTTGTTACTCTCCCTGGTCAGGTGGTGGCTACTCCTCCAATTACATCTCAACTTACAGAAACAGTGTGTAACATATGTGATTGGATGACACATCTTACATCACACAAAACACTTAACTCCTGCCTTACCAGGCAGGATCTACCACTGCAATGTTCCCCTGTGTCCTATAAGGACTATGTAGTGTGATGTAGTGACATGCTGTAGGGCTGACTAGACCCTACACAGGCTGCAAGCTACATGGTGGGACATATTCGCAATCACTCCTCTGCCTTGCATCGGCGAGGGTGTTGCAGATGCATATAGGCACATTTCCAACAACCCCCACTCCAGTGCTTTGTGTTTGCTAACTGTGTAAGAAGGCTAATGGGTGTTTAGAACACAGAAGAGATGTGTTGTGAGACGCAGAACAACTGAAAAGATGCTGGAAGATGCCTGATGCCATCTGTCAAGCATGGAGGAGGTAGATGGTACATGGTACATGGTGGAGGTAATGTGATGGTCTGGGAAATGTGATGGTCTGGGTAATGTGATGGATTTGCTTTGGTGCTGGTAGTGGGGGAGATTTGTACAAGGTCAAAGGGATTTTAAATAAGGAAGGCTTCCGCTCCATCTTGCAGTGTCATGCGATACACTGTGGACAGCGCTTGATTGTAGCTAATTTCATCCTGCAACAGGACAATGACCCAATGCACCTCCAAATTATGCATGAACTATTCAGGGAAGAAGCAGCAGCTGGTATTGTATCTGTAATAGAGCGGTCGCCAAGTCACCAGATCTCAACCCCATTGAGCTGTTGTGGGAGCAGCTTGACCGTATCGTACGCAAAAAGTGCCCATAAACCGATCCAACTTGTGGGAGGGGTTCTGAAAGTTTGGGGTAAAACTTCTCCACATTACTTCAGCAAATTAACAGCAAAAATGCCACAAGTCTGTAATGCTGGAATTGCAGCAAAGGGAGAATTCTTTGATGAAAGTAAAGATTGAAGGAGAAAATTATTATTTCAAATGGAAAAAAAAATATAGATCTTAAACCTTGTCAATGTCTGAACCATATTTTCTATTCATTTTACAACTTAAAAATATGTATATGGGATCCACTGCTGTAACACCATGCTGCTGTAGGTATGAAATGCTATAGGCAGGTAGAATTTATTCTTCTTTATACTAATAAATCAACTTAAAGATGAAGCAATAATAAACGCAGAAATCACTCTATACTGACATATAACAATGCCGTTGGGTGACAATTCCCGCACATCAGGCAAAGTATGTAAATCTAATGTGAAAGATGAATCTGATCCTGTTCAACGCATTTGATATCACTGGAAGTAGAAATTCATTTTAAGGAATAGTAAAACGCCAACAAATTCAAAGGTTTAAAGCTTTTATTCTCAGTATTGTAGTGCTACTTTTTTTAAAACAGTAACAATATTATTTTGTATCAGTATGGATAGTAAAGGGCTCATATTTTAAGAAATGAGATATACTCATTTTGGGTGTCCATTTTCTTATTGACTAAATCAAATGCATCTCATTACAGTGGAACCTTGGATTACCAGCATAATTTGTTCCAGAAACAGGCTATTGGTTCCACAATGACCGAAAACCTTGGCTTACAAGAAGAATTTGTGCTCATAATCGAAATCACTCGTATATCAAAACAAGTTTTCCCATAGGAAATGTTGAAAAAAAGACTATTTGTTCCTCGCCCCAAAAATATTTAGTCATGTGCATGTGTAGTGCAACATCTAGCCCCGTAATTTCTTCTTCTTCTATATTGTGATATACAATTTTGTGAGAGAAGGAGGTACAGTACAATAGAGGGTTGGGAGGACTCCAGGGCCGCATCTGCCATGATGCGGGGTGAAGTCCCCCTCCTCAGGCCACAGATCACTGAAAAATCGATTACATCTGCAACTATAAGGCGCCGATGCAATTGACAGGCAGAAAAGTCATGTAAAAAAAAAATTGTTCATTTCTGTTACCATATCTAGCATACAATGAGCTTGGTTCTGGTACCCTATTTAAAGTAATTCCCGCATCTCTATAGTGCGCTTGGTTTTGGCACCACATTTATGCAGTTATCTTGTATTTGTATAGTAAGATTGGTACTATCCCTGTATCTATATAATTAGTTTTGTCCTGGAATTGTATCTACAGTATGTAGTGAGTGAGTTTGATTCTTTGTCTTAATCTTGGTTTTGTTTCTGTATCAATTTACTGAGTTTGGCTCTGTTATAACTTTTAAACATTTTAGGCTGTAAGGTTTGCACCTTTTCATTTAGCCCATTGAACATTTTTCTACCCTAATTAAAAATGTGGTAATTTACAGTATATTGAGATGATATCGAGAACTTAATTTACATCCCTAATTTAATGGAAACAGCTTTGGGTGTAGGGTCAAGTTACAAACTTCTCCTTTTTTGTTGTAATGACACTTATGAAATAAATCACCTGTATCTAAGCAACTGATCTCATAGCAACTTGAAGCACCTTTCCTACAAACTGGGCTGGTCATAATTTTTTTCCACAGCCAGTATATTAAAGAGGTAGAACTTCAGAGGCTCTTTAGAGAATCCAGACATCCCCACTACACACAGGTAGGGTTCAACCTCTGTATAGCTGCCTATTCTACTCCTTCCCATTGGAAATGGAAATGAAAGCATTATATTTATATTTTTTTTATTTTTAGTCCATTTTATACTGACTGTATGGAATTGTAATATAACATTTTCCATTTAAGGGTACATTATGTTATGGTCTGATATAGATATTTTGTTACTCAGATGATGATTAATTATGTCGCAATTTTTTAAGATTTTGCTTTCATAATGTCCTATCTAAAATTATCACTGCAGGAAATTTCTGGGCTAATGGATCTGGTTCTTTTCCAGATACTTAGGATTCCCAAGTTTATTATATAGATTTTGCAGCTGGGATGGATGGTTTTGGTGGGATACGAGCACATTTATGCGGTGTAATGACAGACAGGCATTGCATAGATGAGTACATTGTCTTCGTGCCAGGATAAAGAACATATAATAGGAATCGTGTGTGGTAATTGCAATGCAAAATTCAGTACAATGCCCAAGAGTCGAGCTGAGCCACTTGTTTATTATTGTACAGCTATCGATGTGTGGGTTGTTGCTGGCATAGACTGTAATGATGAATGCGTTTTATTGCAGAATACACAATATTATTGTAAAGTGGATAGATCCAATTTTAAATTTCTTATAGTTGCACAAACAAGATTATGCAAGAACATAAATCCATCCATTCGGATTCTTATATAACATATATACATAAAATTTACTACAAAGTGTTCCAATTCACCAATGTGGTTCCATCTTATGGTCAGAAAATTTCTACAGCAACATCTTGGTCCTATCAGGGCAGTTTTGCAAAGTTCATGAATATGATAGATGTTTACAGAAATGGCTTCATGCAGTTCATTATTTTCAATGGAACTTGGTCATCTTTTACATATTCCCATAATCCTTTTATTATGATTCTTTGCAGGGTCTGACTCTTACTGTTCTAGTATTTACATAACCATACATAACTGTCAATTTCTGTTTGGAAAGGATGGGATGGAAATTTACACAGCTTGGGGGCTCATTTTAGGGAAAAGCCACACATCTTACAGACCTTATATACTGGGTATACCTATAATAGTAATAATAATAATAATCTTTGTTTATATAGCGCCATCATATTCCGTAGCGCTTTACAAATCATAGGGGACATATACAAATATAATAAAACATGACAGAGCACAAACATTCATATGGAACAAGAGGAGTGAGGTCCCTGCTCGCAAGAGCTTACAGTTTATGAGGAGGAGTGGGGAGACACAAGAGGTAAAAGAATATATAATGGTCACACCATTCTTCTTAAGGGAATAGAACAAAATATAATAAATGGGATTGCTGTCGCTTGAACCAATCATCAGCCGTCATCTTATATACAAGGTCCAGGGTGAATGGGACTCCAGAGAAGTCTGGTGCCTGCTGGTTGCTGGATAACAGATGGGAGGAGGACACAGGACGGGATAGTAGAAGAGTTAAAACATCATGCAGTTAATGAGTGTTCTAGGCTTGCATAAAGAAATGGGTTTTAAGAGCACATTTGAAACTTTGGAGGTTAGGTATTAGTCTGATAGTCTGGGCAGAGCATTCCATAGAATGGGTGCAGCTCTAGAGAAGTCTTGGAGACTTGGAGTGGGAGGTCCGCACTAGGGTAGAGGTTAATCTAAGATCACTGGTGGATCTAAGAGCACGAGTTGGGCGATAGACTGAGATAAGAGAGGAGAGGTAAGGGGGTGCAGCATTATACAGAGCTTTGTGGATGAGGGTTATTATTTTAAACTGTATTCGAAAGGAGACTGGCAGCCAGTGCTGCGACTGGCATGAACTGGAGGCATCCGTGTAGCGTTTAGTCTGAAAGACAAGCCTGGCTGCTGCATTAAGAATCGATTGGAGAGGAGAGAGTTTGGTGAGTACCGGTTAGTAGAGAGTTACAGTAGTCTAGACGAGAGTGAATCAGAGCAACAGTTAGCATTTTACAGGTTACAAATGTGAGAAACGGTCGGACTCTGGAGATGTTTCTGAGATGCATCCGGCAAGAGTGAGCAAGAGATTGAATGTGTGGCTCAAAGGAGAGGTCGGAGTCCAGCACAACCCCAAGACAGCGGGCCTGCTGCTTTGGGGTTATGGTGACCCCACAGACTGATATGGAGAGGTTGGGATAGGCTCTGTTAGTGGATGGTGGAAAGACAAGAAGTTCAGTCTTCGAAAGATTAAGTTTCAGGAAGAGAGAAGACATGATGTTAGAGACAGCAGAGACATTCACTAGTGTTCTGGATTAAGGCAGGGGTGATATTACGTGCTGAGGTATATAGCTGGGTGTCATCAGCAGTATCGAACGCTGCCGATAGATCCAGGAGAATGAGGAGAGAATAGTCACCTTTGGATTTAGAAGTTAGGAGATCATTGGAGACTTTGGTAAGAGCAGTTTCAGTAGAATCCATAGAGCGGAAACCATATTGCAGGGGGTCAAGGAGCGACTTAGCGGAGAGAAAACGGGAAAGTCGAGAATAGACCAAGCGTTCCAGGAGTTTGGAGATGAAAAGAAGATTAGAGACTGGTCTGTAGTTAGCAGCACTGTGTATATGAATTACATACAAGCAGAACTCCTTGTATCTCCTTTACTACAATGACCTACAACCTACTACTCTCAGTTTCCTTGATGCTAGGGAGTATGATATAGGAGTGTTGAGTCTTATATGGAATTTCTATACAAGTACTTAAAGGAGTTGTTTTCAGAACTTTGGACACAACAGGCAATTCAGAATTCTGTCTCCAGGATACATAGAGGGAGATTTATTATGCCTTCTCCGGTGGCATGGGGCAGGCAGGGTTGTCACTTTTACTATAGTCACTGCTGGAAATCGGTGGAGACTATAGCTAAAATCTCTGTCCAGCCAAACATGGTTTAAACATTTCCGACCTAGGGGAAGGGAAAGGGTTTAAGACTGGTATTTAGAACACCAGTGTTAATAAATTCCCCTAACAGAATTTTTGGGTGTGACTTTGTCAGGGACAGTTAGGGCTTTACTGGGAAAATACCAAATATACAGCAGACATTTGAATCACGGAGCAACTAGAAGTGGCTTTGTCAGGGACAGCCAAGGCTTGGCAGGAAAATGCCATGTTTTGGCACGGTTCACTACACCAAACTTGTAAATTACAAAAGTTGGTATAAAGTCACCTGATGCACACTCCTTCAGTCCCACAAACTTCTTCATAGCCTTTGACAAAAATTCAATAAGAGGACAGTATGCAGTAAGTTCCCATTTGAGAAGGTTGTATTAAAATTTTAAATGCAAAATGAACATTATTCTCAAACACTTATGGCAGCACTTTAGAAGAAGAGCTTGGCAGTACCAGCGCTGAAGTGCCGAGGCTACTTCAAACAATAAAGTTGCTAAATTCTTTATATTTCTGATGATCACGCTTCTATCTAAGGTATTTGAGAGAGGGTCTGTTCCCATCTGCACCTTACAACGAAATTGTAGAAAATGCTTTGTATTAGAGTCTTAAGTGAAAAAAAAAACTGATGGATGGTGATTTGCTTTTATTTTGTATTTTTCATACAATTGAGGCTACGTTCACACTGCCGTTGCCCGCCGTACCGTAGGCGCACGTGAAGAAGAGGAGGAGGTGAACGCAGCTCAACCCCGCCCCTCTCCATAGGAACATATGGCGCACGGCGACGTACTACGAAGAAAGATAGGACATGTCCTATCTTTTTTCCGGGGTATGGAGCGGTACGGTGCCGCACATGTATGGCACCGAACCGCTCCCGTTGGGCGCCGTGTGGCCATTGCCGTCTATGGGGGACGTATATCGGCCGTATATACATCCCCCATACGGCAGTGTGAATGTAGCCTTCTTCCCGGTGCATTTGAGTGCTGATCTTGCGACACAATTTGCTTTTTAAATTCCGCGGTTTGTCTGAATCAGTCGGGTTGTCAGTTTTCTAAACTGAACATATTAATGACAAACTGTATCTAGTATGACACCGGTGATACAGTGGTCCTGTGCCCTGGATCTGCCCTGTAGATGATGGCTGCAGTTGTTTCTGCAGGCTTGGCCATTCCCTGTATTCTTTACTCTACGGGTCTATACCATGGACACAGCTGCTCTATAGTACCAAACTCCTATCACATATTTTTGATCCATTTTAGGTCAATATTTTGGCCCTCAGATTTTAAATTAAAATAATAGTTTACAATTTACTAAGTAGAATTGTCATTTTCTCTAAATTGGTGTGAACTTGTAAACCTCATGAGCAAAATTACGAATACCGCTGCATAAGAGTTGTCAAGGGCATCTCCCCTTCACAGATGGCACATGTATAATCAAAGAGAAATGTGTAGAACAAAGTTGATGAAGAACTTTTATCGTTCTGTTTTGACTAAACTTTCTTATTATCAAACTGCTTCCCAAAACATGAAAAGGGTAAATGCCAACACTTCAGGCCTCTGATGTGATGCCATCACTGCAGTCTGTTGTCACATGGGCTTTTTAAGAGTCCAAAGTGCTTGGAAGTTAATGCTCTCCACTCCTATAGTTAGAAGAGAAGAAGACCCTGGGCAGCCATGATCCCAAAAGTTCTAAACCCGATGCAGTACAACATCACCGAAGTTATGCCCAGCGTGGCCCCAGCAACAGCCGCTTCTGTGGTGGTTTTCATATTTCTGCTTATACTTATATGGAATTATGAGGAGACGTCATCAATACCAGGTAAGAGGAGACATTTTACTTTATTTTATTTTACCAACTTTCCTCATAAACTCTTAGGGGGAGATTTATCATTAGTCAGGATTTTGAGCAGTTGTCTATGTGTTAGACTGGCAGGTTTCCAACAGTCAGATTTATAGCCCGGTGTATGTGGAGTGTTATATGCCGTCTGATGTGAGTATCAGCTCTGTGTGCTCCATGCAAACAGACTGCACCAGTCGCACCTATGTTTAATATCTGCTCAAGTTTTGCTTTTTTACGATGTTTTGGCACAGGAAATTCTCAGATACCTCAAACATAAAACTGAGCAAAAACTTTGTGCAGTTTGAGCAAAATCTCCCCCCTGTAGTAGCAATGGACCCACATACACCCCCTCCTATGTGGTGTAGTTTTGTGATTAAATTTTAAAATTCTCAGTTGATAAATGTGATGTTGCACGGTGCTGCACACTCTGTGGTGTATTTTTTCCGCCATTGTGTGACTTTAGAGTTGCAGCTTTTTCTCGCTAAAAAACCTGCAAAAACATTTTTGCGCGGAAATTTGCGACAATTATACCCCAAGAAGCGGCATAGGACTAATGATAAATTTCCCCCTTAATCATTTATCTATGAATGGTTCATTGGTGTGTTAAAAGATATATATTGAAATGTTGAAAACTTAAAATGAATTTAAAAATAAAAATGCAGATCCTCATTTACCGTATATGCCGGCGTATAAGACGACTGGGCGTATAAGACGACCCCCAACTTCTGCCCTAAAAATATAGAATTTGGTATATACTCACTGTATAAGACTACCCCTGTCCCAAATGAAAAAAAGTCTGCTTAAAACTTTGCAAAACAAACAAGAGAGCAAGTGCCTGGTGATCATAACTGTAAGCTGCGATATTAATGAAGATCCGACATGCTTCTGTAAGTGCCGCCTGTGACCCCCAGCTCTGTGACGCCGACCGCTGTGACAGAGCGGCTGCATTAGCATAAAGCGCGCCGCCCCGTCAGCACGTACTAAGCCTCTTCTAATGACTGTGAGAGGCGGACTGCCGCGCATGCGCGGTGGTCCCAGGAAGCGGCTCTCTGCGCGCTGACGGGGAAAAAAAACACCTCACACAGTGCGGCCCCCGTATATCCGGCGTATAAGACGACCCCCCACTGTAGCCATTATTTTAAGGGGTTAAAAAGTAGTCTTATACGCCAGTATATACAGTAACTACCGATCTATGTACAGTATATATAAATTGATCTAGGTATCTACAGTATCTATCTATATGATTTCTCTGTCTAGTATGTGCAAGGCTGCAGATGCCTATAACTGCTGATAACATGTCTGAACATGATGAAAGGTAGCAGTGCTAATTTTGACAGGCGTAGCTGGCACAACATAATACTTTATATATGAAACATTAGAGTAGAGGGTGCCCTATACAATAAAGGAAAAGAGCTGCAGCTCTCAAATCCAGCCTATCCATGTATTATATAAGCAGCAGTATGATTTATAATGCAATAGCTGATACTAGGAGATGTCTACCTGTCATATGTGCAATTGTCTCTGTAATGTTCTCCCTCTATTCAAATTTCCAATATAACTTTATTTCACCTGTTCAGGTCCTTCCTATTACCTTGGACTTGGGCCACTGATTTCCTATGGAAGATTTCTGTTGACAGGAATTGGGACTGCATCAAACTACTACAATACCATGTACGGAGAATTTGTAAGGGTGTGGATTAATGGTGAAGAAACACTCATTATCAGCCGGTAAGGGGCATTTATTACAGTGTTGTATCCATTGCTAGATGCATCAAACACCTATCATTTGGGGGCTCTACTACTACACTCTACTACTAATTAACATATCACGAAAATGGTGGAGAACTTTTAATAGATGTATATTGGTAAATTACCTAATATACTGCCCCCCCCCCCCCCCCGCACACACTTAGGCCCCTTCCACACTAGCGTTTTTCATGCGCGAGTTTTTGACGCGCAGAACTTGCATTGCACTCTGTCCAATTGTTTCCAATGGGTCTTTCCTCATTTGACGCACGTCAAAATCGCAGCATGCTCTACTTTTGCGTTTCACGCCCTATTCAAGTCTATGGAGACGCATTTAAAAATGCATTGCACTCGCAAGCATTGCAATGCGAGTGCAATGCGTTTTAAATGGATGGGTTGCTAGGTGGCATGAATAATTCCCCTGCTCGAGATCGAGCATTTAATTAAAAAAACACAGTGAAGAATAGAATAAAAACAGTGAACACAGGATCATTTAAGTGAAAAACACAGTAAAGAACACAGTGAAGAATAGAATAAAAACAGTGAACACAGGATCATTTAAAGGAAACCTACCACTTAGTATGGCAGGGGTAAGCTGTAAGTACCGAGCACCAGCTCAGGGTGAGCTGGTGCCGGTACTTACTTTCGTTAGTGTTAAAACCGCGGTATCGCGGTTTTAACACTTTTTAAACTTTAGGGCAGAAGGGGATTCGGCGCTGCGCAGCGCCGAAGTGTCTTCTGCCCTAAAGTTTAAAAAGTGTTAAAACCGCGATACCGCGGTTTTAACACTAACGAAAGTAAGTACCGGCACCAGCTCACCCTGAGCTGGTGCTCGGTACTTACAGCTTACCCCTGCCATACTAAGTGGTAGGTTTCCTTTAAGTGAAAAACACAGTAAAGAACACATTTTACTGTGTTTTTCACTTAAATGATCCTGTGATCACTGTGTTCACTGTTTTTATTCTCTTCTTCACTGTTCTTCACATCTGCTAACTTGTCGGGAGATAATATACGCGCGGAACAGTGAAGAATAAATTGTAGATGTTTGCATACATCTGCTAACTTATCAGAAGACATTCTTTTTCAATTAAATAAAACATTTTATTTCCGAACCATGGTCCCTTTGAAAAAGTCCCATTGACTTAAAAAAACGTGCGTGAAAAACGCACCGTAAACGCAAAAAAATGAGAACAACACACGCGTGAAAAACGCAAAAACGCTAATGACTCCAAGGAAAAATGGAACAAAAACGCAGCCAAAAACGTCAGTTTTTCACGCATTGCACCCTGACGTGAAATGCAACGCTAGTGTGGAAGGGGCCTTACACACATTACAAAAAACATGAGGTATGGTGGCCAACCCCTTTAACTAAATTGAACAGAAAAAGGAGCTGTCAATGACTTATCCTATTGATATAAATAATCTGAAAACCCTCCTTTACAGGTATACATACACAACAAATTTTGGCAGAGATTTTCCCAACAAATTTTCTTTGCCAAAATCTGTTGTGTGAACAATAGGAGCAATCAATGGCAGGCCACTGAGACTTGTGGGATAAAACGCAACATGTCCTATGTCCAAATGGAATCCAGGCCAATGTTTCTCTATAGATAGGTTATGCCAGTAACATTATGCATCGCAAAACCAGACAATGAGATTTCAGTGTATGTTGCATATGTTTACATGCAAACCCATGTTAAATGCTGGCATGTGAATATACCCAA
The DNA here is from genome assembly GCF_040894005.1 of Engystomops pustulosus. Taxonomy (NCBI): domain Eukaryota; kingdom Metazoa; phylum Chordata; class Amphibia; order Anura; family Leptodactylidae; genus Engystomops; species Engystomops pustulosus. Next base: position 156,158,521 of record NC_092414.1, on the reverse strand, counting down.
ATATAAAGGCTGTCATGCCACAGAAAGCCTTGGTGTACCACTAATGTATAAAATATGAAAGTATTAAGCAAGAAGTGTTGAATTACTGAACCACTATTAAACAATTAACTTTTATAGGTCAAAGGGAATCTACCACCAAGCATAATAAACTAGAAAAACTTACTCATAGATTCAGACACTGTGACCATGGTAATGTTTGTTATTTGGCCTCCTTCCTTCTAAAATCAAGAATTATGCTAATGAGCCAGCCGGGAGCTAAGGGGCATTACAAGAGCCGCTCAATGCTGCAGCTTCAAAAGCTGCTACACTGTCCCACCTTCCCCTCTCCTCTCTTAGCTCTTCAGCCTTAACCTTACTTCAGCAGAGGAAGTTCTAGCACACAGTGGGAGGAGGAAGTGCTCCTTGCAAAGTGTAACAGCCTGTGAATCTGCAGCATAGAGGGGCTCTGGAAACACACCCCAAAGCCCTTCTGGTTTATTAGTATAATTTTAAAAGTTGATTTTAAAAGGAAGGAGTGCCATGGATAATAAATATAAGAAGATGACCAAAATCATTGTCCCTGGTTTAATATGATGGGTTTTCGATATCCTTTAATCATCCACATAAAAACATATTCAACTATCATATTAATATAGTGGCAAGAAATCTCAAAAAATGATTGTAATATTGAAAAGAATACACTGATAAACTGAGATATTCCTGAATAATCTTCTCCTCGGTGTAATATTTCTTTATGTAATAGCTGATAATTTATTCCCTTTGAATGGATCAGAAAGAATTACAAAAAAGCAAAGAATCAAAAGTGAGGATCATCACATCCTCCTAATGCCTGGCATTGACTGCCACCAATTATGTGTATTACAGCTAAAAGAACACAAAAGAGAAGTGAAAATTATACCAAGGTGTCCTTTATTTTAACACGCAATGATAAAGGAATATGTAGAACTTATAAAAGGAAACATTGGCTTTATCATATTTTTTTCTGATAACAGTTTACTTACATGTCAATCTATCAACTTTCTATTCATTTCTATCATCTGTACATTTTAATGACAATTATATATATATATATATATATATATATATATATATATATATATATATATATATATATATATAATGCCAGCATATTCTGTAGCACTTTACAAATCATAGAGGGCAAATATAATATTACATTGCAGAGTACAAACCGCCATATGGAACAATAGAAGTGAGGGTTCTGCTTTCAAAAGCATTTCCTACATGTCCTCATCTGTTCATGAAATTCTTTGTCCAAGCATTCAGGCCTCCTGGCTTAAAGGGGATGGCCACTTATAGCAAGTCCCAAGTCACGCAGCCCAGGGGTCACATGACCTGCAGCAAATAGCCAACATTTACATTTTAAGTATAACATGGGTGACCCTATTAGGGTCTTATACATACCCTGTTAAAAGTTTGCTATAGGTGACCAACCCCTTTAACATTGTGACTGGACCAAAGTCACACACTGTGATATATAGCACTAGTAGCGGTGCAGGTTAAAACCAGTCACTCTGCCAAATGTGACATTGACTCTAATATTATCACAATACAAAGCAAGATCTCATATTACTTACCCAATAATATCTATGGTGATGTCCCACTGATATTATATTATACAGGCAGTCCCCGGGTTACATACAAGATAGGGTCTGGAGGTTTGTTCTTAAGTTGAATTTGTATGTAAGTCGAAACTGTATATTTTATAATTGTAGATCCAGACAAAAAAAAATTTGGGCCCAGTGACAATTGGAGTTTAAACAATTTTTTGCTGTAATGGGACCAATGGTTATCAATAAAGCTTCATTAAAGACACCTTACAGCTGATTATTGCAATCTGGGACTATAGTAAAGCATCCATAGCATCCAGAAGGGTCTGTCTGTAACTATGGGTTGTCTGTAAGTCGGGTGTCCTTAAGTAGGGGATCGCCTGTATATAACAATATGATTTTATGTTCAATTTAATGTTTAATGTTATGGTTCATTTTATGATATGCAGAACAATTGTTAGTGATGTGCTATTTTATGCAATAAACACATGTTGAGTAAAAATAGTAAGTAGTACATGGTACACATTTTTATATGTACTGTGCGTTGCTGAAGGCTACCTCCATATGGCAGTGTCTTCTCCCCTAGAAGGAATACCGTATATACTCGAGTATAAGCCGACCCAAGTAAAGGCAGAGGCCCCTAATTTTACCACCAAAAACTGTGAAAAACTATTGACTCGAATATAAGCCGAGGGTGGAAAATGCATTGATCACAGCCCCCCCCCCCCAGTATATAGCCAGCAACCCCCAGTAATATAGCTAGCCAGCTCCCAGTAGTATATAGCCAGCCTGCCCCATGTAGTATACAGCCAGCCCTTGTAGTATACAGACAGACAGCCCCATGTAGTATACAGCCAGCCCCCAGTAGTATACAGCCAGCCAGCCCCATGTAGTATACAGCCTGCCAGCCCCCATGTAGTATACAGCCTGTCAACCCCCTGCAGTATACAGCCAGGCAGCCCCCAGTAGAATACAGCCAGCCCCTTGCAGTATACAGCCTGTCAGCCCTCAGTAGTATACAACCCCCCCCCCAGCACTTAAAAAAAAATAAACTGATATACTCACCCGATGCTCCACGCGGCTCCCCGATGTCCCGATGTCAGCGCGTCCAGTCTTCTTTCTTCCCTACGGCTCTTCTTCTTTCTTCTGTCATGGATGCGGCCATGTTTTCTTCCAGCAGGCGCATACTATGACGCGGCCGCTGCCGACATCATAGTATGCGCCGGCCAGGAAGTAAACATGGCGGCGTCCACAAGAGAAGAAAGAAGAAGAGCCGTGGGGAAGAAAGAAGACGGGACGCGCTGACATCGGGACATCGGGGAGCCGCGTTGAGCATCGGGCCGCCAGAGGGTGAGTATATCATTTATTTTTTTTTAAGTGGGTTATTTTTTTTTTTTTGTGGGTTTTGTAATAGATTCGTGTATAAGCCGAGGGGACGTTTTTCAGCACATTTTTTTGCTGAAAAACTCGGCTTATACACGAGTATATACGGTACCTTTATAAAATGGAAGATGACTTCTGTATAAAGCTACATTAAAACAGACTGTATGCTTGTATGCCACAGACTTATGGAACATTGCCCTTTAAATTTTTATATTAAAGTTTTAAATTTTAGAACTAGAATTCTAGAATTCAACTTTTAAAATTATGTTAATGAGTCTGAAAGGCTACTGGGGAAGTTCCCAGAGCCCCTGTGTGCTGCAAATTCACAGACTGTTAGACTGACACACCCTCCCCCTCTGTTCCCTAAGCACTTCCCCCTCTGCCTGATGTAATCTCACTGCAGCAGAGGAGGTTCCAGTAAACAGTGGGAGGGGGAAGTGATCCTGCACAGTATAACAGCCTGTGAATCTGCAGCACGGATTTGCTCTGATTTCTCATCTGGGCATTTAAATTTAATTTAATTAATTTGCCCTATGTAAACATTTCTTCAATTGGATGTTATTAAAAAAATTTTCCCATGTGAAGATAATTCCTCATAAATGTAGTAATGTTGTACTTTAGAAATAAAATGGTTTCCTCGGATACGACCACTTCACTTTTTGGCAGCGGTGTCCAGACATGCGCTATTGAGTCCTGCCTGACCACATGGATTCAGCTATCATTACCACAGGACGGCTGAGGGACATGCAGTAACTCCCGGACATTTCATATACAAAAACTTTTTGTTTGGGCAATCGCTCCAGCAGAGGTGGCCGTATCCAAGGACACAGTCTTGTTTCTAAGGGACCATATGACTACATTTATGAGAAATTGTCTTCACACAGGTAAAAAATGTTTAATGACATCTAATTGAAGAAATGTTTATATATGGCAGATTAATGAATCTGGATGTGAATGCCTAGACGAGAATACCCCTTTAAGGAATTTAAATGGATTTTAAATGGACTATGGTCTCTTTTGATCACATCAAATTTAGCCTCAATTTTGCTTGCTTATGATTGGGATTAGTTGCATATGAACAGAATTTTTGTAACCCCAAAGTAGAAGTGAAAGTGAAAAATGACAATTTTGGTATGCTATTTCCAAGGTTCAATTCCAATCAGTGTAAAATGCCTATTTTTCCCAATAGATCTTCAGCAATGTGCCATGTGATGAAGCATAATCATTATGTGTCAAGGTTTGGCAGTAAATTGGGATTACAGTGTATTGGCATGAACGAAAATGGGATTATTTTCAACAGTAACCCGACTCTATGGAAAATTATACGACCTTTCTTTAACAAAGGTAACTATTTTGAAGCAATTGTATGACACTAGTGATAATAATGATTACTGTTATTATTTTGGAGGGTGTAAGTCCAGCACTAAATTGATAACAATCGGAAACCTTTCTAGTGGCATAGAATATTGTGCTGGGATAATGAATCCATGTCCTTCCTGGTAGTGAAGAAGTAAGAGGGTATTACAGTGCCACCTGCTGGCAATGGTCATCACTGCCGCAACATTTAATTGCTATTTTAGTAATTATGAGCACATAATAGCTATAGATGTGTAGAGGGGGAAAGAAAGAGAGATATCCCTTTGAAAAAACCAAACTGGTTGATAGAAGGGCAGCAATTCTGCAGCAGACTATGACTATTTACTGCACATTTCTGCTGCAGAAGAAAAATGATAAAAGTAGATTGCAGAGGGTTTTGCATTTATGGACTCATTTGTGGGAAAGGTGACATGTGCACTCGTATAGCGGTATAAAGTGGATGAATTCTGACAGCATTAACCCTGGCAATCAGCCAGTTACCAGCACATCCTTACTAACCGACCCCTTACTCCTTACACACTGACCCTGTCATTGCATGGACTTTTTATGTAATAACACATCCATGTTAAGGTGATATTTTTAGGAGTGTTTATTCTTTTAGGCAGTTACAGATGGCCATGGATGGTCCATGATTCATGATTACTGCTTGCCACTGCTTTTTGCAGGAAAGAAGGGACTCTGTTCATCATTTTTCACTATGATGGACAAAGATTTTTTAAGGTCAGTCTGTAAAATCCGGCGACTGAGTGGTTCGTGATTCACAGACCAGACAAAGTCATCTGAAACTGCCCTTAAAGTCCTCCAGGCTCAGTGACATACATTTTAGTTGTGCATATGGGACTGAGGTGCAGTACCAGGCAAAGCCACAACTGGCGCTCTACTAGTAAACAATTAAAGAGGACCTGTCATCAGATTTTGACCATCCTCCCTGAGTAGCAATGCCTGCTGATAAAGGGTTACAAGTCCTCCCCATATCACCTAAAATTAGCTGCCAGTGGGGCACTGTACCTTAATTACAGACATTTTTCAGATATGCAAATTAGCTTTTGTGACTCATCTCGGGTATCTGTGACTTATCTCTCTCTCAGGCTGGCAGTGAATCACTCCCCATTATTGTGATTGACAGCTCTGTGTCTCTTGAAATTCCGGCTCTGCCTCCTTGTACTTAGGGACAGTCTGCTAATATTCAACTACAGACATATATAAAGCTCTATGTACAGATGGGAAATATTGGGGCACAAATAACTTACCCAGTCTGGAGGAGATCCCAAAAGTGCACTGTCCGACGATTCACTTACATTGTGCGCACGACTTGAATGTGTCGCTTCCCCGATCAGGTATGCCGGAGTTCACCATCTTCCTCCCATAGCATGTAAGTGGTTGGGCTTGCAACACAGTTTTTAAGTTAAATCCCGCGGTTTGTCTGAATCTGTCGGATTTTCCGACGGGCTGCCCCAAGATTTGTGTCACATGAAAGCCGGTGATTGCGGCAAAATCTGTTCACGTGCGACACAATACCGTTTTAGATGCAGCGCCAATACGAAATCTTTGTAATATCCGATGTTTTTGCGGTTCGCGGACCCCATTGTGTCAATTTTTTTACATGGTACCTTATGTTGCATTCATGACATGTGACCAGTGACATCATAGCAGGTCTTTTACCCTTCTAATAATAGAAAACTGTACACCATATATGTAATGACATTAAATGAGGAGGAGTAGAAGACCACAAGACCATAATACCTGAGATGATGTCACCCTGGTCACATGATATGAACTGTGACCAGTAAGGAGACAAATGGGAGGCATGGGGAGCATTATATTATTAGATGGGAGGGGCCAGCCGATGCTTTATGTGGTGATTTATGTGGATATAAGTGAAATAATTTTTAGCTAAATGAAGGGTGTCAGTTAGTTAATAGAGCTCTATAGAAACCTGTCACTGGCTGCATATGTGTAAATGTGGTGACAGGTTCCCTTTAAGAGAGCATTGCCCCTTTATTCAGCGGATTGGAATGTTTGGACTTCAGATAATAGAACAAAGTGTAATAGGGGAAAATCAAGGGAAAATATAAAGGTAACACACACAGAAAGGGTCTGCACTACGTAACAAAGAAGAAAGCGTGGCACAGATACAAAGCTTTTATTATCAATTTTACATCACAGTGAAAATGTGTGTTCATAAAGGCCACATAAATACGTTTAAGATCTCACTGAGACATTCTGTGGACTCCTCACTCCTCTAGACTACCCCATTGTCTGTGAAGGACTCAGCACAAATCACCAGAGAGAAAAGAGGCATAATGCAATCAGTGTAGCAGTTGTTGTATGGAGCCTCGGACCCGCACAAGCTGTGCTGTACTGGCTGCTTATTTGCATTAATAAAAAGTCTTTATAGAACATTCAGTGATGGCCGGCACACGCTGATTGCTTTATTATGTGGAAAGTGTAATAAATGTACTGGACAATGTGGCAGTTGTATTTATCCGTAGTAAAGGAAATCTACCATCCGTGTTTCATCCCGCGCGACACAGATGTATTGCTGGATTGACGGCCATGATTCTAATCTGGCAAATTGACACCCTTACCTAGTAGACATGTCTGTGAGTGGTCAGGGGAGACCAGCATTCAGTATACTGCACATCTGGGCTGCGCTCAGGCAGGTACAGACATCACCTACTCTTCAAATTAGCCGGCATCTGTTTCCTTCTATCCTCTTCTTTCTGTAGTCTCCTTATTGTTAGCAATCCTTCTCCATCAGAGAATGTAAAGGCAGCTTCTGGTGGCTGTGATTTATCACCGCATAATTTGCCACCCTGATGACTTTGGCCAGTGGATAACATTTCCACACTTAATCCCTAAAAAATTCACAGTCAATACAATGTCCCCTAGATAACAGCTGCAAGCTCCTAAAAATTACCACAATGTGCCCCCTGTATATAATTCACACATAATTGACTGTGACCCATCAATATACTCTAAAATATGCTACCCTTTCGTTTCCCCTTCATTAATTCTCATTTAACACCGGCACCTCCTCATTAATTTAGATAGCACAGCACAGTATATATGAAGCCCAGCACATGCTTCCAGTGTATAGGTAGTCCAGGCCAGCACATTCCCCCACTATATAGGTAGACCATGTCAGCACCTTTCCCCCAGTATAAAGGTAGCCCATGACCCCAGTATATAAGTAGCCAATGTTAGACAATGCTCCCAAGATAGCCAGTCCATGCCCCCAATATATACAGGTAGAGTATACCAGCATATGCCATCCGTATACAGGTAGCCCATACCAGCACATGCCCCCAGTATGTAAGTAGCCCAGCACATGCCCCCAGTATATAAGTAGCCCATGTCAGCACTTTTCCCCCAGTATATAAATAGCCCATGTCAGCACATTTCCCCAGTATATAGGTAGCCTATGCCCCAGTGTATAAGTAGCCGATGTCAGCCCCTGCCCCAATATATAGCCAGCAAATGCAAGATCATGTCCCCAGTATATAGTCAGCCCATTCCCCCAGTATATAGCCAGCCCATGCCAGCAGTATATAGCCAACTAATGCCAGCCCCTGCCCCCAGTATATAGCCAACCTATGCCCTCATTAGAAATGCAGTACAGCAAAAAAATGTAATACTCACCTATCTGTGCTTCCTGCAGCCACCTCTTACTTATCGTCCCCCGTTCCTGTCACCCTGCCAGCAGATACCAGCGTCCTCTCTATAACCCAGTCGCGATCTCACCCTAGCAATAATGTTGGCGCCACCTGGGTCACACAGAGGGCGCAGGCAGCGGAAACAATGCTGCCTGCGTCTAGTCCGCTTATTCATCCATATAATAAACTGGAAGGAATAACAAAATACACACATAAAGTTATTGAGATGACATAAGGTGCAGACAGACAGTTACTGAATAACTTTAGCACACCCCCATTCCGAGTTATCTTATAGCCCCAAATGTTCCTAACTACTCAATGTCATGATTTTAGATCTCTTCTGTCAAAAGAGCAGAAGATAGTGGAGTGCTTAGTAAGCGTATTGGGTACAGAAACCCTTAATCTACTGTATGCTAGTCACACTTTCTACTGACATAATGTTATATAGCAGGCAAGAGAGATCTGCATAGATTGGCCTGCACATATCATGTTGTAGAATAGGAGGAACTCTGCAGACATAGGGGGTCATTTACTAAGGGCCCGAATCGCTCTTTTTCGTCGGGTTTCCCGAAAATTACTGGTTTGCGCCGAATTGCCCCGGGTTTTTTGCACACGCGATCGGATTGTGGCGCATCGGCACCGGCATGCATGCGACGGAAATCAGTGGGCGTGGGCGTCAGAAAAAAGCGGTATTTTTTTATAAAAATGTGTCGCTTGACACGTGCTTACCTGCACCCAGGATAGGTTGGTGAACTCCAGCAAACTCCGGCGGACTTCAGCGCAGCAGCAACACCTGGTGGACATCGGGCGCACTACCTTAGTGAATCGCCGGAAGACCCGAATCCTCGACGGAGAACGCACCGCTGGATCGTGATAGGACCGGGTAAGTAAATGTGCCCCATAGTGTCCTACCTACAGGTGGCATGTTATAGAGCATTAGAAGCTTATCAGATTATACATAGTCTCCTATATGCAGGTAGCATGTTATAGAGCAGGAGCAGTAATGAGCTTGCACATGGCAATGTTGTAGATCAGGAGAAGGATAACAGAATTCATACCTGACCTTTCAGCTTTGTCTGGACCTGGACTACTGCAGACCACGGAGCACTGCGTTATGTCAACCAAACATTTCCTTGGAAAACTGAGTGATGTCACTGATGATCTTGGCAAAGTGAATGTTCTCAAGTTAATGAGACTGATTATGTTAGACACCTCCAACAACCTCTTCCTCAGAATTCCATTAGACGGTAAGTAAATCAGCAAACCTGTACATTATACGTCAATAGGGTTCTTTATGGGAACTGATGGATAATGAAAATATCTTTACAAGGTTAACCATTTATGTCACACTCCCTTTTTGAATGTCAGTTTATACTACAGTAAAATAACATCTCACAGATGCTGGGTAACTGTATATTTATTAGTTTTCTTACTGTGAGAGAGAAATAAATAATATGCTAAATTTTGGCAACATTTTGTGCATTTTATCTCATTTAAAGGATATGTCCCATGAAAGTACCTTATAACTTATTCATAGGACACTGAGGATCCAACCCCTTAAAACCCCATTGGCGCTTCCAGCCAATTCAGCTGCTGGATGGTGATCTTGGGTGTACACTGTGTGATCTGATCTTATACCCTTATATCCTTATATATACTTATATACTCTAAATAGAAAATATCAATAAACCAAATTTCTGTTTAGAATGTGGTACAAAGTGTACCAAAATTTGTCACATTTTTTAGTCAAAATGACAATTCAATTTTGAAGCTAATTTCCAGACTACCTTGACAGGGGACTTGGCTTAGACACAAAGAGACGTGACATTCTGCAATGGTATATAACATTGCTTAAAAGCCAATTTTAGACAGACATTCAACCACTTTCACAGCTCTGATCTTCTTGAGCCCCATGGGAAAAAGCATTAGGTTGATGGTTGATATCACTTGTTCTTTAAATAACTTCTTGAAATCACATGACTTCTGATCAAGTCATTTATATAAGTATTTTATACATTTCCCTTCTGACTTATTATGATTATGTACATCACTTGAACCAGAAATCATGTGAAGGTCTAAAATGTAATGGAAACACAAGAGAATAGGTAGAAAAAAGTTATCCAAACATGTCCTATGATTGAGGCTTCCTAAAGCTTCCTGGGGATCAATTACTTATTGTATCTGTCAGCAAATGGGAATAAAGTAGAGTGACCCTATTGCACAGTGACCCTATAGAGGACTCTGGAGGGGATTATGTGAGAACTGTGTCTGTCCCTAGGTAATGGCATTTACACATTCTTTGACAAATCGTTAGATTGGAAACATAGCTTGGATCTACACTATATTACTCTGTAATATAATACAATCCAGTTCATTCTGGCTATGTCAGTAAATAAATGATGTACTGTATGCAAATGACCCGTATTAATTGTATCCATTGATGAAAATTGCTGCCATTTTAATACATTAATCTGACAGGCTAAATAATTGCGTCTTCAGAGACCTGTACTTTGTCATCAAACAAATGGTTGACCTTCTGTAAGTGACATAAAGAACGAATGTCTTCCCTATAGAATGAATGCAGCATGTGAACAAGATTTGTAGAATCATGCCGAACCATTGTTACATTGTAAGGTGGATCTTTCCAAAATCCTGGCATGTAACCTTGTATTAGGATTGTATATGTAACTAGTTTGGTTTGATGTACATCTGATATTCCTACAGTCTTCTGACTAGATGTAGGAATAACTGTGAGGAAAGAAAACAGTGATAGGTACAGAAAGCAGTAATGTAATGTATAGTTAGGCTTACACAATGCAATAATAGAGGGACCTTGAAATCCAATCATTATGAACAGAAGATACTGGTGATGGACTCTTATCTATAGGTGATAGATGCTGATGTTTACAACTATAACACGCCCAAAAGTACATGTCACCATTACAGTGTTTTATTTTTTCAATCAACAATCAACTTCATTAAAGGGGTCACAGAGAGACAAGTTGTACTACAAATAAGGCACATCAAGGTTGGTCATTTTTAAAGTCCTGTTAGGATTCTTAAATAGGCTGAAAGAGGCACATTATACGCTGACTGTACTACAGATTTCAGATGTACAAGTCCTGATAAGTCTGGCCCAAAGAGTTGAAATAGGTCAAAAAGTCTATAGGGCGGGACATGAAAAGAGGCCTTTGACCAATTACATTCTCCGTTCACCGATCACCAGATATTGCCAGGTCACATGACTGAGTACTGATAGGAAGCTGCTTTATCCTGTCCTGTAAAAGGAGTGGGCAAGGGATAGAATTTGAAATAAAATCATTATCATAACATCTCCATCTGTTTTCTTCTCAGTTTTATTCAGCTCATGGAAACATGAATATGCTGTAGAGTATTAGGATTGTTTTATTAAGGTTTGAGTTTAAAGCAATGCTTTTTTTTCTCATTTTGCTTCCAGAGAATGACATAGTTGTAAAGATTCAGAAGTACTTTGATGCGTGGCAGGCGCTTCTGCTGAAACCAGACATATTCTTTAAGATTTCTTGGCTGTACAAGAAGTATGAGAAATCAGCGTGAGTTCCTTCTGTCTAAACAACGCTCTCCCCACTGTGAATGTAATTGTGAATCAATCCAAAACTGATTTTGCTGATTCCAAAAGTAACCATCCTCTCTTTGTGTACCGCAGCAATGATTTGAAAGAGGCTGTTGAAATTCTCATTCAGCAAAAGCGACAGGAGCTCTCCACTTCAGACAAGCTGGAAGAGAATATAGATTTTGCAACGGAGCTTATTTTTGCACAGGTGCTTAATAAGAAGCAGCTTAAATAAATACATGCATAAGTAGTGTGGAGAATAGCAGCCGGGACCTCGCTTACAAACCTAAAAATGGATCCAAAAATGGATTTACAAGAAAAACCAGTATCCATGTAATACATGTGTTCACGATATAAAAGGTTCTAACAATGTTCACAATTCTGCAAGCACAGTCACAAACAATGATGTGAAGATTGATAGGGCAATAAAAAATGTACGTAATTTACATAATTTAAAGTATGCTGCTATAGTCCAAAAATATAATTAAATATTTTTTTCTATTTCAAGAACCATGGAGACCTTACTGCTGAAAATGTGAACCAGAGTATATTGGAGATGCTGATAGCCGCCCCTGACACCATGTCGGTCTCCCTGTACTTCATGCTGATCCTGATCGCCCAGCATCCAAAAACTGAAGAGATGATAATGAATGAGATCAACACCGTGGTTGGTAAATATCACATGGGGAGGAACATTTCAGGGTCCTCTAAGCAGTGAGAACAAAGACATGTCACCCTTCACTTCTGTGCTATGATAAATGGTTATGAAGGGTTGTCTCAGTACATACATTGGCAACATATTGCTACTGTAGTATGTTGTAAGAGTCAGAATGCTTATTTTGGTACCAACTTTGTATCCTATTGGTGTCCTTATGGGGGGCCACTGACTAAAAGGGGCAAAGTGTCTGCAGAAAACTTTTTAGGAATTGCCACAGGAAAAAGTATGGAAACACTTATGTAATGGATAACAGTGGCATATCTAGCATATGTCTCATTTTACACAACGTAACGTTGTTTGATACCACACACCTTTCATACCACATAAAGCACATATACAAATATATATATATATATATATATACACACATATATACACACACACAGTCTGTGACTGTTCTGCATGTTAACTATAAATTGCCTAAAGATTGTCAGTATGTCACATTACATCCATCTATCTAATGTTTATACAGTAGACAGTGGATGATTTTAGCACCAAAGATATCCTATGTCAGAAAGCCGCCCTGATTCTTGGTGTGCAGCGCTTGTGGCAATGGGTTACATAAATTATTATTTTATAATATGAAGGCAATTTAAATGACATTGCAAAGCTCTAATGTTATACAGTATGAGTACAATAAAAGAGTAGTTATAATCAGAGATATTACTTGAAGATGTTTGGGTACAATGCAAATTATGTACCAGGCCCCTCAAAATATAATGTATTGTTTATAGTACTGTTTTCTTTGTATGGGGGAGTTATCTTTATAGGCCCCTAAGGTTGCTAGCACCCTTTACGAGATCTGAAGTTACACCCCTGGTTATCATATATTTTGAGATTTTGTTGTCACCATAACAAATAGAACTTTACAGCCTTTAAACGGTTGGCTTTGAAGGCTATGAAGGAGTATGTTTATTTACTGTAATAACTGGAATTACCAGGATTTGTACTTGTCACGATTGTAGCCTTGTCCAGCTTTATTGCATGTTTCTATAACTAAGTTGTTTGCATCAAGGCATGGTTCACATGTACCACTTTCTTGTCTGTAACCATGTTTCATATGTCTCTATGAGATGGTCAAAGCACCTGGAAAACACACATTCCAATTAAATTTCCTTTACACCTTTTGACAATTACCCTCAGAGATATTATAAATATAGAGCTTCACTTTCTTCATTCCCACTGTGCTGGTTACACAATGTGTAGAACACAAGACATGGACATTACGACTAGAAGATGGAACCTAGAGTAAACCCAGAGTAAACCTCTGCATGACCCCCCCCCCCCCTTCCTAATGCAATATATAAACATTTTTGAACATATACATGACTATACAATAACACACATCTATAAACTCATGTATACACATTTATAAACTTGTATACACCCTGTCGATACACCCCTGACAAGTGTGTATTTCTTACTAGTTCAGATGTTTGCCGATCCTTTTAAAGAGGTCGCCTTATGGTGAATTCCAATTAAGCCCCCCTTGCAGGCATGTGGAGACTTACAGCCATTAATGCCCCAGTGTGCGATTCTGGGAAATGAAATGTGAAAATATGTTTTTCAGGTTGGGATAAGTTAAACATTGCCTATTGTTGCTACCTTGTAAGGCAGCCCCTTTAACACCAAATATGACTTTCAGGAAGCCTAATGACATGATGCAGGATAAAAGCCAAACCAGTATATTTTTTCCAGAATGTACAGATTTTCAACTGTAGACAGCACTGTTTCAATGTGTTTGCATCTTGTCAATTGGGGAACTAGTTCAGCTAAGTTAGAGGCTTTTGACAAGAGTTGGAAAGTAAGAGCTGAAATTTTGCTAATTAAGGCCGCCTTATAACCATTGACGCTCCGGTGGGGATTCTGGGAAAATATGCAAATATGTTTTACAGGATGGGATAAGGAAAACATTGCCTCTTAGCTACCTTGTAGGATAGCCCCTTACAAGATAGCTAAGAGGCAATGTTTTCCTTACCCCACCCTGGAAAATATATTTGTATATTTCACAGTATCCTTTTAGAGTTCTTACATATAGAATATCAATGCAGGAACCCAAGTGATTACAAAGGATTCACTTATGTCCTTGAGCAACTGTAAAGTAAACTATTTACAAAAAAAAAAAATAATTAAAACTTACTATACTTACTATTTCTAAATCTTCTTTATACTTTTAGGTGATCGTGAAGTACAAAGTAGTGACTTACCAAACCTTAAGGTGCTTGAGAATTTTATCTGTGAGAGTATGAGGTACCAGCCTGTCGTGGACCTGGTTATGCGCAAAGCTCTGGAGGATGATATCATAGATGGCTATTATGTTAAGAAAGGAACCAACATCATCCTGAACCTAGGACGAATGCATAAAGTAGAGTTTTTTCCAAAGCCAAATGAATTTAGCCTGGACAATTTCGAGAAGACAGTATGTACACGTAATTGTTATCTATTGTAACTACACAAAGAAATTGCGTTCTTACATAAGGAAATGCAGTTAATGGTGGCCATCATGGCTCAACAGATTGGGAAATATCTACAAAGCTAAATGCTCAACAATTCAACATGTTGTTAATATATTTTAGACATGTTTTGCCTTCAGCCACAGTGAGAAACCTAGTGCATTTTTATAAAATTTATCTATGTTTACTTTGTCTAAATTCACAATATTAATGCATTTGCCCCAGTTCCCAGTGGTGAAGACTTACTAATTATAATGTGCCCATTATGTTGCAATTTGCCTTTAGTGTTTAGTCTAAACCTTCTTTTGACTTGATTGGCAAAAGGTTGTGAGTTATTGAAAAAACAAAGTGACTGGACAAAAAAGTGGTACAACTTAAAGTTCTCAAATTCTGCTGCAAAATTCCATTGATAAAGGTTTCCCGGTTCAAGCACAAAGTTACTTTGATATATATGATATGTCAATTGGGGTAAGTCACCATTACCTCCAATTACTTACCTCTTGTATCTATGCTGTACCGGGAATGGTAAAGTCACCACTCAAGTCACTAACTGCCTGCAATGGTGAGAAGCGCCAATAACATGTTGTAGAATAACAGGAGCTGTCAAAGAAGGCCATGGATGTAGATGTCAGGCAAGGTCATTTATGTTACTGTACCCAAAAGCTGCAGTAAATGAGTTTTGTTTTTGAAACAGACATCTGTGGATCTGTATCATGAAAGTGTCCTTCTGAGATGGAAATAGTCATTAGGGGTACACATATAATGGTGCATTACAACATCTCATCCACTCACAGTGATAATTGCATGTTGTTGTTAGGTTTGGTGAGTAATACAGAACGTGGGCACATCAATATGATAATGCAGAGAAAAATAGTTGAGTCCTGTTAAAAACATATTCTCTGTGTGTCAATAGTAAGACATTTTCGTATCTTATAGAAAATCTCCCGTTATAATTAAGTCTGCATCACATTAGATAAAAATTCTAAAGTTATCTTAGTACTAGATTGTCATGTTACTATCAATAAGGCTACATTCACACGACTGTTGGGGGACATATATACGGCCGCCATACATACCACGGAGTGGTATGGTGCAGTACACGTGCGGCACCATACCGTTCTGTAACCAGGAAAAGATAGGGTGTGTCCTATATTTCTCCGTATCAACGCCCAGTGCATCATGTATCTCTATGGAGAGAGGCGGGGATGAGCAGTGCTCACCCCCTCCTCCTCTCCCATGGTGAGTGTGTTCATGTTCATGTAGCAGGCCTGAGTGGGAGTGAATGGTTGTAGTGTGTCAAATATATTTTTCCTTTTTTTTGATGACTAAATCTAGTCTGTGTCTTATAGTAAATAGAGCATCTTATAGTATGAAAAAAGATGGTTTATACCTAGACACATATCCACATTTTTCTAACCGAATGAAAACTGAGTCATTGGTTATTTAGTAAATCAAATGGATGAAAGGGTATCCCCATCTTATAATTATATATCATGTTGAAAAGTCTTACTAGCCTTCATGATGGATATCCTAAAAACATAAACAAGCCACCTCAATGCACTAGATGGATCTCCATAGAGAAGTATGGAGTGCCTTGGTATGGCAAGACGTACCACATCGCACATTCAGTATCTGGTATTGTTTTAATACAGGTTTTAACACATACACAGGAGTGGATATGAAATTAAATCAAAGAAGATGTGCGACTCCTGCCCTTGGGGTTGGATAGAATGTGAATAAAACCTGCTGTATATCAAGTAGATTTCCTTTTACAACACAAAAAGAAAAAAATTGCTCACTCACGTTATTGCTGGCGTGTAGAATCACCCCTGTGGTGAATGGGTGCACGGAAGGAAAACCAGCTGCAACAATCAGAAATTCAAGAGAAAGGAACAAAATCCAGCACTCCAAAATCTTTTTAAGTTTTTTTCTTAAAAATTCATAACATTCATTTCATTCCATATTAAAAATATAGATATACAGTCCAATAACCCATAAAGATCTACACGTTTCAAACTATTGCATATAGTTCTTAGTCATGGTCATGGTTTATATTTTTAATATGGAATGAAATAAATGTTATGAATTTTTAAGAAAAAAACTTAAGAATCTTTTGGAGTGCTGGATTTTGTTCATTTCCCTTGAATTTTAGATTTCCTTTTATCTAATCACATCATGCCATCAATGTATCCACTATAGCAGTCGATGAAGTGATGGTCATGTATGTGCAGCACAGGGTGACCTTCTGTCCTTCTTTCTCTCAATTACTGGAACATAGAGGATAAGTTACATTTGTATTTACAGTCAGTGCAAATAGTCTCATGTAATTCCCTTCTCTGCAGGTACCACATCGCTACTTTCAGCCCTTTGGTTTTGGACCGCGGGCATGCGCAGGCAAATACATAGCTATGGTGATGATGAAAGTGATTCTGGTGACTCTGCTGAAGAGATACAAGGTGCAGAACCTGCGAGGACGGTCACTAGAGAGCATCCACAACAATAACAATCTGTCCATGCATCCTGATGAATCCCAGTCCTCATTAGAGATGATCTTCGTTCCACGACACACCGATCAGCAGACAAACTAGCACACAACATACTCATTATACCAAGTCTGAACTCTGATATGTGATTCATCTAGTCACTGTGTTGGTCTGTGTTATATCTTGAGCCTACTCTTGCCATTGTATGACATCTGTAATTGTCAGTGGTAGGATTCCAGTCTACAGAGTGATCTATTTTATGTATATTTAACAATAGTATTATTGTGAATAAAGTATCCTGTTTATTTTCACACATGAGAAACATTTATTTAACAGTGATGGGGGAGGGGGGTTGGTAAGTGTAGCCACTTCTCCTTTACAGTGTATGGAAAGGGCTATCTGTATGAAGCAACAAATGAGCGACATATGGACACATGACCCTGTGCAGTTGCCAATGGACAAAGCTGAACTTGTTGCTCATTTATTGTATAGCCTATGCCATGATGTATATATCATGATATACCCCTTTAAATTCTAGACTATCTGTTTGTTACATATAAATAAAATCTGGTGTTTTATGATTTTTTTTTCAATGTTATAAGTTGTATAAAGCTCTGTTAACACTGGTGTGTTTAGCTAATTAAATGCCACTGGCTGGGGGTTGGGCCAAACCCAGACCCGGACCCAAACTTCTAATGAAGTTTAAAGTCGGGTCTGGGAGTACCTGAACCTGCAAAGTTTGGTATGAACCCAAACTTTGTGGTTTGGGTCCGCTCAACCCTAGTTATGATCCATTCATGGGATGTGTTATAATAATATTTTGAGTTTCTTTATGCTGGTTTGCTGCTGAATTTACCTATTCATCCATCACATAATGATCATACAGAATAGTTGAAAAAAGCATGTTTTGTTTTCCATATGTTTTAATATGTAATATTAAAAAATAAAAATATCTTTAGGTGCCATCTCTCTAAGGCTGGTTGGCCACAAGTAAGTATGTATGACTGAGGGAGATTTATCATCTGCCAGCACTCCTGCCGTGAAGCCGGATACCTGAACAGGTTTAGGCCCCTTGATGTATCCAGCGGGCGGCACCTCCCTATGCCCCCTCCACACCCACATGGCGTGGACGTGACGTATTTGCTATTTTTCTTGCACTGTGCAATAATTCGCAATTATTTCATTGCTTCTAAATTCTTTGATGCAAGGTTTGGTCCTGAAAATCTCGCACAGAGCAAGTCTGTTGGAATAATGGGCAACCTGTTTTAATTGAATCAGTTTGAGATGCTTTATTTGTTCACTTTCTCCATGGTTTATAAGAACTCAAAGCTTACAATACAATAACCTTAACTAATAATACTAACAATGTGAACGGAAAGGCTTTATCCATGTGTTGTTGTTGTTATTTTCTGCATCATACCCTGCATTTGAAGAGCTTGTGTGTCCTTGGCTGTATTCACAGAGTACTAAGGGATAAATATCATTGGAACGTGCTGGGATGTAGATGCAGTAAACAATAAACAGCATATTTTACCATTTTAAAGATAAAGTGAATATCCACTTTTAACACCAACAAAATGAGGGGAATTTATTACCTGTTGTAGGATACAACTGTGTTTGTGACTAGCTGTCGGCCTTTACACTTGAAATACATAGATTAAAAAATAAAATCAGTACTTTTGGCACATAGTTCCTGATTGTCTGTGTTTACATCAGAATGGCGGCCATAAGCCATATAAAATTCCCTTCAATAAGCTGGAAAAAAAAAAACAGTTTGTTGACCTCTTTTTCCTGATACTGACCTTCACATGGTCTTAGAGTTATAAGGGCTGTCTACTTTGATCAATCCTTACTGGTTAGAATAGTAATCTGAATGCAGAGTATCCTTTGCTTCGATCTCCAGCTGTCAGCTATAACGTCTAGTGAAAGCAGGCAGCCAGTGTAAGAGCCAGTGTTAGTTTCGAAATGCATCAGATTACTATGTTGAGTACGCCACATACCTGTTTTAAAGGAGTAATAAAATAAAGAATTCAGCTTTTAACACAGTGCTGCATGTATCTTTGTGTATTACCATTTGGATAAATAACTGTTATCCAGGCAGTGAACATTTCTAATGTATGGAGTCATTCAGTCATGTCTGAATATAACACGTAAATCAAGACGAGGGGATATCGGCAAGCTGTAGCGGTTATCTTTTTGGAAAGTGTAACCTACCCTGCAGTGCAACCACAGGTTAGGCCCAAGACCAATCCATAAGAGTAGTGTCCCCAGTTCTTCCATACTGTGGTTTTGCTACTACATTCACAGTCTATGGAACAAGGGACATCAGTGATAGGATTAGTGATGTCTGTACAGCTGCCTAAGGGACAAGTAAGTAAGGGGCTTCACTGTCACCCTAAAGCCACCACCCAATGTCTGTTATGTTGTAACAAGTAGCTACATGAGCTAATGAAAGAGAGACCCAAGTGTCTATTAAAAATAGGGCCAATATACTCTGTGCCTGAATCTGATGCGCAGGAATGGTCATTCACAATCATCCCATTGGTGGTGAATGTCTATTGAGAGACCTCAACTATAGAAGGAGGAATGGATATTCTTGCCTCCTGATGGTCTGATCAATATCTAATTATCTACATGATTTTGTACTAGTTAAACCTAACAAGCCAACACAACACATAAAAAAAGTAAAATACTCATGTACTGTATTTTCTACCTAAACTGGGCCACAGTTTTTTAAAGGATATCTACCATCAGATATACTGATAGTAGACTGAACTCACTTACCTGCTCATTACGTTTTCTAGGGGATGGATATGTTTTTCTTTAAACCAGAAATGTTTGTATTCACATAAGGAACACTTTTTAAAAATATGCAAATCAGCTTGAGATGCTCTGGCTGATGTCAACGGATCCACCTGCTCATAAAGTATTAATATTTTGCATATTTTTACATACATTGCTGGTTTAAAGAACGAGCATGTAGGTGAGGACAGTCTACCATCAGTAAATCTGATGGTAGATGTCCTTTAAGATTGGTGTGACACATCATCTGTTATCCTTTCTCAGCTGTGCACTTGCTGTATAATAGTTAGACATAATGGTGCCATGGATTTCCCTTTTTAACCTTGCTGTCCATAGAAAATCTACCACCAGGAACAAGGATTGTAAACTAAGCACACTTACATGCTTGTGTGTGCCCCCTATGACAGGATACGCTCTACTTTTATCTTCTAATGCCCTAGTTTTTACAAAAAAAGACTTTTAAAATTAAGCAAATGAGCAAGAGCTCCATAGGTGTTAATGGAGACTGGAGCCCCTCAGGCATAATTGCATACTTTTTAAGCGTTTTTTTTTTCTTAAAAATAAGGCCATAAAAACCTAAAAGAGGAGCAGATCCTGTCAGAGGGTGCACACTCTAGCATGCAAGTGCGCTTGGTTTACAATCCTTCATCCTGGTGGTTGATGTCCTTTAAGCCGCCATAGAATGTATAGTCCTGTACATGGAATAAGGTCATGTAATTGAACAGATTATGCAGCAAAACAACAAAATATACTTGCTATTCAAGAGAACAGCCAACTACTTCTCACTCCACTGTAGACACACACAGACCGTCATCTTCTAATTATACAAACTTGTATCCCTGTAGTCATCTGCTCAGAAGCCATTATTCAGCCCACTCACAACACTCCTCAGATTTTATGGGTACTTATATCCACTAAAATCCTCTAATCAAATGGCAATTGAGATAACACGCTCTTCAAGCGCATAACTACAGTACGTGCTGATTGACCAGTACAGGGTTTATTATCTGAAAAAGGTGTTTTGACGAGTATTTTTTTTTAAATAGGAACATCATTTACATACTCATTAGAGAAGAGGCAGGTCAGCTATGGGGCTGATAATTCATGTTGACTGTAATATGGGACTGCCATCTGCTGATAAAAGAATATAGCCATGCTCGTTTCCGTTTATTATTGGGATAAGCATATTGCATATCTATGTGCTGTCCATGTGTTCATTGGACTGCGCATAGACAGCATATAGACACATTGGGGCACATTTACTAAGGGTCCGAACGCCGCACTTACGTCAGGTTTCCCGAATATTTCCGTTTTGCGCCGAATTGCCCCTGGATTTTGGCGCACACAATCGGATTTTGGCGCATCAGCGCCGGCTTTCACACGACAGAAATCGGGCGCGTGGCCGTTGGAAAACCCGACAGTCGGAAAAAAACGCAGCATTAAAAAAAAAAAAAATTGCATTCACATACACCAGAACGAAGGAGGCGGATTCCAGCGAACTCCGGCGGTCTTCAGCGCAGCAGTGACACCTAGTGGACATCGGGCGCACGATATTAAGTTAATATGTATGTAACAAAAAACATGGTATAGTTCAGTTTTCACAGATACACTGCTAAAACAATATGCACAGTCAAATCATGCCATATTACTAAGGGTGCAGTTACATGGGGTGTTCACTGTAAGGAGCCATGTAAGAAGTCATTTTTTGTGAAATTACATTTTCATTGCTACCATTTTGAGGACTGTCTGACCTACAGATCACTTTTTGTTGCGTTTTTTATGTGACGTAAAAGTGCTGTTTCAGACATTTGGACGCTATTTTCCATTATGGGGTTCTCAGCCTGTAATAACCATATTTATATTTTGATGGTTCGGGCATTTTGGGATGCGGCAATAGCTAACATGTTTGTGATTTTTACTGTTTATTTAGTTTTATTTCAGTTCTAGGAAAAGGGGGGATTTGATTTTTTTATTTTTAACTAACTATAACTATTTGTCTTAAGATCCTCTTGGGTACTTTAACTCTAAATAGTCTGATTGTTCCTACCATACACTGCAACTCTACTGTATTTCTTTATATGGCGTTTTTACAAAGGATTCATTGCAATAAATCTGCAGAAGCCATACAGCCTTACAAAGACCTGAGGTTGTCATGACAACTAATCGCTGCTCCCGATCGCAATAAAGATGGCGACGCCTATGCACCTACGCCTTTTAAATGGTGCTGGCGGCTCCACCGGGGGCATTCAAGCAGTTAATACCCGAAATGGGTACTAGCACTGATTGTGAGGTATTAACGGTGTGTGTTTGCTGCAAAATGCAGCAAATCCCACCTCTGTATTAGCAGCTCTGCACTATACGTACATGTAGAGCGTGGAACGCTAAATGGTTAACACACATGCAATTGCTAACAAGCACCTAGTGTTTTGTATTGTTTACATGCAAAACACTGGATTACCTAATGTATGAGTTTCAGTGGAGAGACATATGTGATCAAGTCAAACCACACCCCGAGCATTTGTATTGCGTTTATAAACATAATGTAAAAATACCCATGTGACTGCACACTAAGGCCCTGAAATGTGGAAGTAAAATAGGAAAAAAATGGAATACAAACAAATGCATCATGAACCTTTCCAGGTATGACATGTAGAAAATGTTAGCAGAAGCAAAACTGAGTCATTTGTCTGAAATAGTTAATGGGGCTGTCAGCAATCGTTCAGCAAACCGCACAACCACAACCAGGCATGGCGCTAGCTGTCAGACTAGGTAAGTGGTGGCAAACTCACCCTGCGACGTCCCTGTGGGCTAAGGCCCTGCCTAAGGCTACATTCACACGATGTATGGCGGGCATAAATCGGCGCTGCAGAGAGGAGCAGGGGATGAGCGCAGCTCACCCCCGCCCCTCTCCATAGGAAGATACAGCACACGGCGCCGCATCACGGGAAAAGATAGGACATGTCCTATCTTTTCCCGGGCTACGGAGCGGTACGGTGCCGCATGTGTGTACAGGGCTGTGAGCCCATAGAAGTGTATGGGGGACGTATATCGGCCGTATATACGTCCCCCATACATGTGTGTGAATGTAGCCTAAAGCAGATAAACCGCCCTGATAAGGTCGAACCCTCCATCAGGAACTTAATTGACGGTCCCTGAGTGACCCTACAAGATGACAGGGGACACTTACTTCGTCTGGCAGCTGCTGGATGGTGGAGCGGACAGGTAACCGGAATACAGCTATTGACCAGTGTTCACACTGGTGCAGAGAATACAGACACAGGACAGAACAGGAAACCGGAATACAGGAATAGACCAGTGTTCACACTGGTACACAGAATACAAACACAGGACTGAGACAGGGACAAAACAACAAATATATAGACAGGTCTTCAGGCAGATAATCACAGGTCAGATCCAGATACAGGTACAGTCAGGATATAGACAGGTCAGGTAAAGATCAAACGGGTTATATACAGGTCAGGTCAAGATCAAGGTCAAGTGGGTAATATACAGGTCAGGTACAGATACAGGCAGACAAACGGAGACAGGTAAAACTGAACTAGAAACACAGGGAAGACAAGACTCAAAATAACCAGCAAGGTAAGATGGGAATAGGCAGGTATATGAGGCCGATCGCGGCCACGCCCTCAATGCACTGGGGAACTGTCCATCAGGCTAGTAACCCTTGCTGGGCAGGACAGAAATGCAAGGAGCCGGGTGTGGCTCAGTTAATCCAAACACAAGAATAAGCCACAGTTCACACACAAATAAACACCATGTATTCTGCCAACTGCGGATAGAGAGACATTCAGGCACGGACGTTACAGGGGCTTCAGAAATATAATGTAAATGTGTTTTGGAGCTTTCTCCAAAAGGGAACCTGGGCTCTAAAGATTATTAAATCCTTAGCTCTATACGTGTCATTCCTGTTCATTTCTCAGTACATGTTGAATCGATATTCAATTATAGAGTAAACTATGCAAAATACAATGCCTTATGCAGGATTTTTGCATATACATAGTCCAAAATTACACTTTCTATTTTTAGTTTGAGGAGCTGGTGTCTTTTTTACTCTTGCAGCAAAATGAACTCAAACCCCTTACTGTATGTAGGCTTGAACCCTTGTGCTGTATGTAAAAATGAAGAGAGTAAAAAACAAATTTGGATTTATTTCTCCTTATTCTAATTAAACAGTTATAAAATTATCTTCAGTCAGAAGGAGGTCTTCAGTTATTGGTATTATCTTTCTAGGTATAAAACTGAACTCTTTTTACTAGATATTAGCCTTTTTTCATCTCTGGCTTCATACAGCACAGACATCTTGTTTTGACTTTCGCTTGAACTTTGGTTATTCTTTGGATATTGATTTTGTCTAGAAGTAGTTTTTGACTCGGCTAGATGACTTTGCTTTCTGTCTCCAATTCCTTTCCTTTAAGATAACCTACTAAAGGGAATGACACCAAGTTGGGGGCAGGAGTCATCATTTAAGGTGGTAGTCAAGTAGGCAGGGATATTTTAGGGTGTTTATTATTAGGTCTCGCAACCTCTTGCCCCTGCCCTGTCCTGACATAGAGATTATGCAGCAAGTTATATGGCAGTAAGGTCACTTTCCCATGAGCAAGTGCAGTCTAAGGCTACATTCACACTAACATGTGCCCGCCGTAGTACCGTAGGTATTAGGGTACATTCACACGCGGTATGCCCGCCGTGCGAGCATACCGCCGTGTGCTGGAGGTGAGGAGGAGGTGACCCCTCCTCCCTCCATAGGAAATAGTGGTGCACGGCTTGCTCTATCTTTTTGCGGTGTGCGGCCCGGATCGGTGCCACACATGTGTGGCACCGGATCCCCGCCGTGCCGCTATTGCCGTCTATGGGGACGTACATGTACGGCCCCGCAGACGGCAGTGTGAATGAGCCCTTACATGTAGAAAATTTTGTTATAACTAAGTGCAGTTATTTACTATGCCGGGATCTAGAGCTAATATATATATGTACAGGCAGTCCCCGGGTTACATACAAGATAGGGTCTGTAGGTTTGTTCTTAAGTTGAATTTGTATGTAAGTCGGAACTGTATATTTTATCATTGTAGTCCCAGCCAGAACTTTTTTGGTCTCTGTGACAATTGGATTTTAAAAATGTTGGGTTGTCATAAGAATCAGGATTAACAATAAATCTTCATTATAGACACTTGTTACAGCTGATCATTGTAGCCCAGGACTAAAGTACAATAAATTACCAATATCCAGAGGTCCGTTTGTAACTAGGGGTCGTATGTAAGTCGAGTGTTCTTAAGTAGGGGCCCACCTGTATATAAAATGTGCTGTTAGGGGGTGGGTCACTGCTGGCACAAATGATTCACCTCAGTGACAACCTCTGCATTTACAGCACATCAGTAATGAGGTCAGTCAATGATTTGCCATGGGACCCAATAGGCACAGATTACTGATTTTAATAGGTTCCCATGTGATGTCACATCAAGGGCATTGGTAAAGTTATTTTATATTTTAAATATGGCAGCTCAGACACAACAATGAGAAACTAAAAATTTTTGCCATTCTCAGCTGCACTTGATGTGTACAGATGGAGCAGTACTATGAGTTATACAATAAACATCAGCATTTTCCAAATAACAGGATACCCAGAGAAAAAGTGCTGATTCTGTGGTGTGTGGCATTGTTCAGCATAATGATGATTTATGAATGTGGATGTATGCATCTTGATTACTAGAAACCACCGCTACCAAGTGCAACATAGAAAATAGATAAAATACTTTGATTAGGACACTGGAAAGCTGTAATTTAGATACGTCTTTGATCACAGTATTTGAACTGAAATCTGTGGCTTGTACTGAAAATAGCTAAAAAAAACACACAATGCCCATAGAAAATGCTGGGACCTAAATACTCATTCTTATAAGTTTGTATAAGGCTATGGCAATGGCTTCACAAAGTAGTAAGAGTGATTCGATCAGGTTACACGTAGGAAAACATGAGCGCTATGTTTAAACTGTAACCTAAATATGAAACTTTCTCAATGTGCATTCAGTGCATGAACAATTTCTAATTATTGTATTATTTTTGGACTTACTTTGAGATTATATTCATATTAAGTTTTTGATAAAGAGCCAATGATGATTTTTATGCCTGTATCAGTAGAGGTGTCTTATTGTTTAATATAACAGTAACTGGAATAACCCGATATAATATAAGCTAATGTACCTTGGACAATGGTTAAAGGGCTTCATAGCGCAAGTTCTGAAGCAATGATAAAAACCAATTGATACTATGCATGTTGGTCGATTACTTTGTCTTCCCCTCATTTAATCGCTCCTAATACTTTAATCCACACCTCTTCTCGCATTTTCATTATGATCAGCAGCAGATCCCCTTTTTAAGGAATGCATAAAACATCTGATCAGATTTCTATAATGTTTTCACAAGGATCAATAGCCTGATCATCGATCTGAGTAACACTACAGTGAATAGGACCTGTTACCAAGTATAACAGATATAATTCTCTGTAATTGCTACTGTGTCTATGATTTTTTTCTTTAAATGGTAAAACCGTTCAAAAGATATTGACCCTTCAAGTTTCTATGTGAATTGGCTCATACTGGTCCAGTGGGAAGTAACTCACAGATACCAAATGTTATTGTCTCCTTGACTAGAATGAACTTATTCACTTATGAACTTCTATAGAGCTTTTTTATCAGTGGCAGTTAAAGAAAAGATACCACATTGATAAGGGGCTTAAAATCAGTATCCAGTACTTGGTGAAAGGTCCTGCCTAAGGGTTCTTTCATATGGGTGTTGATGTTCAGCTTCAATTGCAAGTCTGTTGCCTTTTGTATCTGCTGTGTCTCTGATTTTCTTCAGTTTTGTCTTTGTGATGAATCCGTTTTGTCTCTGTGTCCCCCCAAAAAACTGGTTTTACATTGCTTTGAAAATATTATACCTGGTTTTTCAGCCTCATCAGTGAAAAACCAGATGTTTCATAGACTTCTATTGCCTTCTGTGATCCGCATGTGTGAAAAAAAACGGATCAGTGAAAATACAAGCCAATGTGAAAACACCCATAGAAATCAATGGCTTTGTGGGGCATCCGCTGAAATCACTGAACCACGAATGTGAAAAACAATGCCAACGTGAAAGAGCCCCAAAGCTAATTTATGAAGATGCTTGGAGACATAGGAGGGGATCTAGAAAATCCTTGCCAATTTGCTGTCAGAAAATAACATATGAAAGGTCAATGTAATGTGTTTTATGAAATCTTTTGCCAATCTTCCAATATTAATTCCTGTGAAGAAAACTGCAGAAGGCACGTACTCTACTATTGGCTTTTAATACAGTAGCTCAATACAAAGAGGCTCTTGCAGAAAGATTACATATTATATGATCAATGATGACTGTGTCTGGAATCTTTCCTGACAATTACAGTTTTTAAAAATTACATAGATACCAAGTCTCATGATACCAAATGTGGAAAGCACATCAAGCAGGAAAGAGATGAAAGAGCCGATACAACCTCATCCCAAATGCACAGAAAAGAATATTTAAAAATTGAATTTTCTCTTAGAAGGGTTGTCCACACATTATTTATTTTTTATTATTTGTGGTCAGTAAACATGTCTTGGATTATATATGGATTCATTTTGTAGGGTGATAATTAGAATGCATAGTATAACACAAATTATTAGTTGACTTCTTGTATGCAAGTCAACTAGCTTTACTCTAATGATAAAGGTATTAATATTTTAGGGAGAACAAAACCTTAAAACAAATTAGCCTTAATTACTTAAAGTTGTGTGAAGTGTCTCCTGCCACCCTTTTTGAAGTGCACAGCTGTAATCTACAGATATGTATCGGCAAAGCCATGGAGTGAGACTGCAGGAGGCACACGCTCTACTATTGCCTTTAAGATGGTAGACTGCCCACTGAGGTAGGAAAGCATTACAAAGGGGTTCTTAAGTAGACATAAAAGATGATATCATAGATAGTGATCCTCAAAGGTTATTGACTATTTGCTTTTAAATATACATAACTGTTAATGAGACTCCTGTTATCCGCCCTCCTAAAGGGACAGCTTTCCCATTTCTTTCCAATACACAATGTGAACCTCAGGAAATATAGTTTTATGCATCTTAATGAAAGGCACTGGGAAACAAATTCAAATTCGGAGACTAATACTTGTTAGAATTTATGTCCCTTAATAATTTCCAGTTCAGTATCTACTTATTATTAAGGGCAAAATTCACATTGTCCCACATTTGTGAAAGCGTTTTTCTGTCGTATTGAAAAGAACATGAACATGTATTTATAAAGTGCCCAGTTTTGTGTCGCGGCTGCACTGTGTCAGACAGAAAAATGTGCACCTAAAGGGGTGTGTTAGTGCTTAGTCGTAGTTTGTGCCAGGTTTATTACTCACATGCGCCACAATTCTGTCTGTGCCACAATTCTGCAGCATTAACAAAGTGCACCAAAAAATGGTGCACACCTCCTGAGCACTGCAGGGGGTGCCATATTCATGAAGACCGTGCACCAGTTTGGATTAATATGGCGCACCCTGCACACTCCACAGAGACATGATAAATGTGGGCCATTGTATTCACACTACATATACAGTATGTTTCATACTATTGATAAGGCAAGGTGCAAACAAATCCAGCTGTAGTCTAGCAGCTATCCTGACTTAATGTAGGTGCTCTAATTTTAATTTGCATTAGGGCAGAACGGTAGCTACACTGCAGTCCGGTTTCTGTCCCATCCATAGTGTTACTCGGTGGGAGTAGCAGGGGTTGGCATCACAATCACCCTTTTTTGTCCTATCCTATACATAGATCACAAATAACATTTTTATAGAAACTGATTTAAGATAATAATTGAGCTAATTTGTTTTAAATACATTTATTGTAAAAATCTTTACCTACAATTTGTTTCCTTTACATATAATATAATAAAATGCCAAGGCCAAATGATATCAATTAGACGACATTGTAAATGTGTTTTACCTGAGGTGAACTGCTGCTGGAATGAGACTTATTATAGACGGGAATCAAATTTAGACTCAGGTTATATGAAAGCAACATTTGTCCATGAGACAAATCACAGACTTATAGATTGAATAGTCCCTGCCATATTCTCAGTTCCAATCACAAAGCTTCCTGGAGGGAACTTATTCCATGACATTGTTTTGATTAAATTAGCAATCAAACATGCAGGCACAACAAAATAATTTGATCCTGCCTGAAACACTGATGCTTATACCTCTTGACACATCTGTGCTGTGATTTTTTCTAGGTAAAGGTCATTCCTGCTCCATTTTGGACCAGTTTTGAAGTAGCACTTTTAGAAAAATTTCATTTATGGCCAGTAAGAAATACATGCTTCAAAGGGAACCTGTCATCAGCAATTGACCTAATAAACCACTGGCAGTATATTGACAAACAGCGTAGTACCTTCTAATTTTTGTTACTTTCATGGTCCAATGTTATGGTATCATGCAGGAAATCGACTTTGAAGTGAAATGTAAATTGGTTGTATAAAGTTAAGGAGGGGGAGCGTTTAACACTAAAGTTAAGGTGGGGAGTTCTGAACATCTCGTCCTCTGTGATTGACATTGTGCATAGGACTTCAGGAGATCTGGTAGTGATGTCTCTGGATGCAGGAGCATCAATTACAGTGAAGGGGCTTTTTGAGGAAGAGTGAGCATGACTTGCTTTCACCGCATGGTAATCAGCTGCCATAGACTTCTATGGAGGCCATGATCCAACTGCACATCACGGACCCCCATATGTTCGTGTGCATAAGGCATGTATGTGCACTACCGAAAACAACTGGAAAACTCAATGCAGATGTAATTTATAATAAATAAATATAATAATGGCATGAGCTTTGTTCAGTAGGTAAGAGGCTAATTTTGCTTCTGTGAACCTCCACCTACTAATCAGGAGGTGAGAAATATTGTATCATCTGCCTATGGAAACAAGGCTACATGAATCTACTTAACATGCAACTTTAGACTTTTTAATCTTAAAATTCCAGCATGCAGCATGTTAATTAAAGTTAATTATTCTTGGGGAAAATGATAGCTCCTTGTAAACAAGCTCTAAGTTTGACTATTCATGTTTCATTATGTTGAAAATAAGAACTGAAAATGATATCTCATTTACAAGGATGCAATTTCTTCAATACGAATGCCATTCTCCGTTTCTATTTTTCTTTTTAATCAGTATGTCAAATTAAGGTATGTATTATTTAAGAAATGAAGTTAAAGACGAGGATATTCTATATTAACATTTATCTAGTTACCATGGATTGAAAATTACTACAGAGTATGGTGTAAAAACATAAATGAAAGATAATAGACAATAATTTATACCCTATAAGTTCTCAATAATTGTAATATATTGTATATTAATGCATCTTTCAAGATCAAGTCAGGTATCTGCCCGGACATAAACAGAGTTAGGCTACATTCACACGGCCATGTGGGGGACGTATATATGCCCCACGTATATACGTCCCCCATAGACAGAAATGGGCACACGGCGCCGTACGGGAGCGGTACTGTACTACGGTACGGCTGGCACATCGTTGTGAGAATGCAGTCTTATACCGATGCTACTACTGTGTTAAGCTATTTGCTTAAAGGGTTTGTCCAGTTGCAGCAAATAAATGTTATTGTTTGCATAATGCATCTCTTTTTTTTTATTCCTTACAGTTTCCTAGAGCTCTGCTATCAGTTATTGTATCAGTAGATTCATTGTTTATTTCCTGTGAATAAACACCGGTCCCTGCTCATGTGATGTCACGCAGGTGCACGGTTCATTACATCACACAACTCTGATTACTCTCTGTGATACTAACAAGTTGTGCACCTGTGTGACATCACGTGACCATGGATTGGTTTTTATCCACTTTATCAACAGGAAGTAAACAATAAAGCTTTGTGGTGAAGAAAAGCAAGCAGAAATCTAGAAAACCATGAGGAATTGATACAGAAAGTATATTGAAAAATAGTTTAAGATTTCATTACACAAACAATATCATTTACTTTCTGAAAGTGGACAACCCCTTTATGGATTTTTTTGTTCACTGCTCCATTCAGCTTTCTCCAACCGGACTGGTCTTACTGTCCCAGCCACTGCAAAATACCTACAAAGATTAATGGGGCACATTTCCTCAAAACAGTGCAAACCACACGTCTGCAGTTTGCCTGTGTATAGTGCAGAGGGTGCTAGATTCATAAATTGTGGCGCACGTTCTTTATGAATCTGGTGCTTCCCTGCACTGCTCCGACAGAGTGCACCGACTTTTCTTGGTGCCCCTTTAACATGGGGCATGCGAAACACTTCCATCGAACTTTGCATGATAAGAGTCTGTCAAGAACGCCCATTTCAATCATTTGTGTTGCGTGAAAATAGTTGCGTGGACTGATTAAGACTGAGCACGGGATTTAACATTCAAATTGTGTCGCAATCTAATGCACTTACATATACCAGGAAGAAGAAGGTGAACTCCGGAGAACCTGAGCGGGGAGTGACACATGCAAGATATCGGGTGCAGGATCTTAGTGAATAAGGGCAGGGTGCATTATCATCCGACAATGCACTTTTGGTGACTTCCTCCAGACAAGTAAATGTGCCCCAATGTGTTACTGGGCAGATTGTGTTGGGTAGGTAATGAGCAGTGCCTTGTTTCATTCAAATAGAGATTAAATTAATTTTGGTGCTTTTTCCCCAAACTCCAAACCTTCGTTCCTTTCATTTTACTGAGGAAAAGCTTCTTTCTGATGACGATACCACAGGTCCTACATTGGTGGAGTGCTGCAGCAATGGATTACCTTTTGGAATGTTTTTTTTCCATCTGCACACAACATCACAACATCATTGGAGCTCAACCAGAGCAACCATTGTTTTCTTAGTCACCTATCTTACCTTGGCTTTTACCCCAATTAGTTAGCTTGGCGGCGCAGCAAGTTCCATAAACCGGCCTGGTTGTTTCGTGCCTTCCAAATCATGTCCCAATATCTGCATTTACCACGTATGGACAGGTGGGATGAAGGAGAAGAAGCTTCTCAAAGATTATGATTACTTTCATGTGACACAGTAAAGGTTCTTAATACTTATGCTCATGTGAAGTTATAGTTTTTGACTTTTAAACCCTTGCCGCAAACTGCCATAGTCTCACATGGTCAAAGTAAAGTGGACATTTAACCATTCATATGCTGTGGTGTAAAGCACCTTCTGGGAAGTGGGATATTGTAACCTGACGGCAATACTGCTCTAACCTCCTATTCTAACCACCAATCCTCCACAGGGATTATTCTGGTGCAGCAGAGGACTGTCTAGTTCTATTCTACACTGGTCTAAAGTCCGACACATTAATACATCTCCCAAATGTAGGAAATGTGCTTTTTGTATCCCATTCCACTCCACAAATAACTTTTTTTATTGAATGCAACATTAAATGGTGCAATTACAAAAAAACAAGCCCCGATATGGATATAAGTGAGGAAATACTAAAAAAAAACCTTATGTTTCTTGGCAGGTTAAATTTAGTCCTTCATATGCAACAAACGTATTCTTCCTTTTGAGGTCTTCAGTCTCCATTTCCTTTCTAAGATGCCTAAGTGTACTGCAGTCTCAATGGGGATCGATGATCAATTACTTTGGTGTAAATGTCTGTCTCTGCACAAAGATAGAACAGGGAAGAAATAGGATAAATTAACACTTGTGTGAACAAACCCTTTGCTAATTCTTCAGCAGCAGGCAAGGGCTATGGATACCAAAGGTGCAGTATGACACACTGTGGCTGATTAAAAAAAATATATTATAAGCAGGTAAAAGAAACATATTACAAACTTTTAAGCCATAAACCTAAAATAGTGACAATGCATAATTTACACCATTTCCTGATGTGATCCATTTTCCTCCATCTACACAAATGTAAACGCTTAATTGGATTATTTTAACAGTTTCATCAGACTTGTATGAATTTCACTCACATTGTGTATAATCCAACCTGTGGATGAACTGATTTATTCGCATTATTTACCTATGATAGCAATTCAAAAAAGGAAAGATATTGTACATACATACAGCCCCCCAGTAACAAGTACGTACAGCCCCCAGTAATAAATATATACAAAAATATACAGCTCCAGCAGCAAATATATACACCCCCCCGTAACAAGTACATACAGCCCCCAGTAATAAATATATACAGCCTCCCCATTAATAAATACATACAGCCCCCCAGTAACAAGTACATACAGCCTCCCCAGTAATAAATATATACAAAAATATACAGCTCCAGCAGTAAATATATACACCCCCCTGTAACAAGTACATACAGCCCCCAGTAATAAATATATACAGCCTCCCCATTAATAAATACATACAGCCCCCCAGTAACAAGTACATACAGCCTCCCCAGTAATAAATGTATACAGCCCCCAGTAACAAGTACATACAGCCCCCCAGTAACAAGTACATACAGCCTCCCCAGTAATAAATATACACAGCCTCCCCAGTAATAAATATATACAGCTCCCCAGTAAATACAGTTCCAGCAGCAAATATATACACCCCCCTGTAACAAGTACATACAGCCCCCCAGTAATAAATATATACAGCCTCCCCATTAATAAATACATACAGCCCCCCAGTAAGAAGTACATACAGCCCCCCAGTAACAAGTACATACAGCCTCCCCAGTAATAAATATATACAGCCCCAGTAACAAGTACATACAGCCCCCCAGTAACAAGTACATGCAGCCTCCCCAGTAATAAATATATACAGCCTCCCCAGTAATAAATATATACAGCCCCCAGTAACAATTACATACTGCCTCCCCAGTAATAAATATATACAGCTCCCTAGTAATAAATATATACAGCCCCCCAGTAATAAATATATACAGCCCCTTAGTGACAAGTACATACAGCCTACCCAGTAATAAATATATACAGACCCCCCAGTAACAAGTACATACTAAGATTAAATAAGGATACTGGTTGTGGTGGGTCTTATTGAAGTGTTCTTGGTGGAGGGCCAGGTGGTAGCAGGGTGGCGAGGGGGATTAATGGAGGGGTGAGGTCTTAGTGGAGAGGCCTATGAAAGACAGTAGTGGGTCAAATAGAGGGGTAGGGCATCTCCCAGCAATTATAGTTTTACTTGAAACCCACTTGACCCAGGATACAATCTGGAGAGTAAAACGGAAATGGAGCGGCTCTCAATTTCACTCGTGTTTCAGTAACCTCTCAAGGGGGGTGAGCGTACTGATCCATCATAAAATCGACCTTAAGGTACTAAAATCTAAAGTGGACGAGTATGGCCGATTTGTTTTTATTGATGGCATTTTAGAAGGTTTAAGGTGTGTACTGGCCTTTGTATATATCCCTCCACCATACTCATCAGATGTCATTAGACACCTATTTCTCTTTTTGGAAAACTGCCCAAATTGTCCTGTATTCTCTTGCGGGGATTACAACTGCATAATGGACCCGGACCTTGACAGAGTTTCAAGGGATCCCACTAGGAAAATAGAAGGAGGATCACCATTAAAAAAAATATGTGATGAAGTGGGCCTTATAGATATATGGAGGCAGAAATACCCCAAAAGAGCAGCATATTCTTGCTTTAGCAAATCACATAAAGGGATGTCTAGGATAGATCTTGCACTAGGGAATAGTACTTGCATGGAATATGTGGCAAAAATGGCTTATGAGCCAAATAGCATCTCGGATCATTACTTGGTAGTGCTTGACATTAGGAATAAGAAAGTGATAGGGGAGTATTCAATTCCATATAGAATTAATGCCCATTGGTTAGCAATATTGGATATAGATCTGGACTTAATGGAAGAGATAAAGAGGTTCTGGATTGAGAATAAGGAAGACACAGATATAAGGTTGGTCTGGGACTCATTGAAATCACATATCCGTGGGTTCTTATTTAGTAAAATACAATGGGCAAAAAAAGCAAAACGTAAGCAGGAGGAAAAGCTCAAAGAGAATATTCAGAAAAGTGAGGAGAGGTTTAGAATCACGCCTAACAGTGAGAACTACGATAAATTGCAAATAGCCCATAAAGAACTAGAGGACATGTTGATAGAAAAGGCAGAACACGCAGTTTTTTTCGCAGGATATAAGAAACATTTTGAAGGGGGCAAACCCGGCAAGATGCTGGCAAAGGTGGTACAAAGCCAAGAACACAACCCAGGGATAAATATAATTAGGACAAGCACCGGGAGCATAACAAGTGATAGAATGGAGATACGGAATAAATTTGTTAAATTCTTTTCGGATCTATACTCATCTAGTATATCAGAGGGAGCAGAGAATGTAAAGGAATATTTAGAGGGGATTGAATTACCACAGTTGTCAACACTGGATAAAAGAAAACTAGATGAACAGATTACGGAGAGGGAACTTAACGAAGCTCTTAGTGCAATAGCAGGCAACACCGCCCCGGGATCGGATGGGATACCATTTGAGATATACCGTAGGGGGGGGAGGGTACTTTTACCCATCCTCCTGGAGGTCTTAAATTTTTCATTAAAGGAGGGAGGCTTACCGGCCTCTATGAGGGAAGCCATAATCACACTAATCCCGAAGAAAAACAAAATAGAAACAGAGGTGGAGTCATATCGCCCTATATCCCTAATAAATACCGATGTCAAGCTTTTTGCTAAAGCTTTGGCAATTAGATTAAAATCGGTTGTGGGTGAGCTCATACACATAGACCAATCGGGATTTATTCCCGGTAGACATGCCTCCAATAACATTAGACGGATATTTGCGGGGATTCAGCTCGGCCGGGGGGGGACCCGCTCCATCCTGTCGATTGACGCAGCTAAGGCTTTCGACAGGGTGGAGTGGACCTTCCTCTGGGAGGTGCTGAGAGGATTCTGTTTCGGGGCACAGTTTGTGAAGTACATCCAGCTGCTGTATGTAGACCCAAAGGCCAGAATCAGAATTGGACAATGTCTGACTGAGGTATTTGACATCTCAAGAGGAACTCGACAGGGTTGCCCAGTTTCCCCTGTTCTATTTGTATTATTCCTAGAACCATTGGCAATCAGGTGCAGAAGCAATGCAGGGATCCTGGGCTGGGGGTGTAATGGAACACAGGATAAAATGCTATTGTATGCAGATGACATACTATTTACTGTTGAAAGAACAGAGGAATCTGTACCAAAAATAATGGAAACAATAGCAGAATATAGTAAGCTCTCCGGGTTAGAGGTGAACTGGAACAAGTCATGTCTTCTTCCAGTGGATGATTTTATAGTCAGGAAGGGTGGGGAGCTGATAGTCCTGGATAGAGGGGACACAATAGAATACCTAGGGATAAAAGTGTCTGGGACCCCTGGAACGTATATCGATCAGAACCTAATACCCTTAATCCAGAAGATAAGGAAGAAAATACATGTATGGGTAAAATTGCCATTATCCCAGGTAGATAGGCTTGCACTTATTAAAATGATCTTACTGCCGCAAATACTGTATATCATTATAGCCACTCCAATCTGGATTAGCAGTAAATATTTTAAAATCATTGAAAGACTTCTAAACGAGCTCATTTGGGGAAGAAAGAGAGTCAGACTTAAACTACAACATTGGTGTAAACCGAAAAGAAAGGGGGGCTGGGCCCTGCCCAATTTTTTTCTATACTTTGTTTCTGCTATCTTACAATATATATTAGGGGGTAATGACGATATAATTATTAATGCGATAGCCAAAAGGGTTAACTTAGATATTAAGAATGGCTTGACTTTTTTGGACTCTGGGGTTCTGGATTCTATAGAATTAGCTCAGGTACCAATTTGTAGGTGCTTTAGGAGAACTTGGGATTGGGTTAAAAGGCACTTTGAAATTAACAATAGCACTACACAGGCTCCACTATGGAATAATCTCCATTTAAAAGAGATGAGGCACTTTAAGGGGCGCAACTTTTGGGAGGGCAGGGGGATTGATCAGATTGCACATATTTTTTTGAATGGCAGATTGATATCCTTTGATATGATGAAAGACACACATAAATTAGAGGCGAAACACTATTTCCAATAGATATTTGTCAAGCAGTTTTTATGACGGCATGATACACAGTAGTAAAAAAAAATGGGAAGAGAATATTGGCACCCTATCAGAGACTCAATGGGCAAGTATACTTCAGAACGTGGGCAGTATGGCTAGTCCTGAATCCCACAGACTAATGCAGATTAAAATCATATATAGATTATACTACACCCCAAAACAGATAAACTATTTTAAGAAAGAGCAGAAAGAGAGATGCCTCAGATGCCAGGAGATAAGCGCAGACTTTCTACATATGGTCTGGAATTGTCGGAGGATTTTGCAATTTTGGGAAGATATTTACATAGAGGTGGTAAAATTCTCAGGACTGGATATCCCAAGGTCACCAGACGTCTTGGTGCTTGGCAATACAGCAGAAATAAAGGGGTCTAGATACCAAATACAATGGCTGTTGACTGTACTGCAGATTGCTAGAACTATGTTGATCTACGGATGGAAATCATCTAGCACCCCCGACATTAAAGAATGGCACAACAGAGTGAATAGAATAAAAAGATTGGAAAAAATAAAGTATGAAGCAGCAAGGAAAGAGAGGGCATGGGAAAAAAGATGGTTATGTGATAAGGAGGAGGACTTCCAAGGCCAATAAGAATAATAATTTTTTTTTTTTTTTTGCCGAGTAGGGGTGGGGGGGATTGGGGTGGGGGGCCTATAGGGTTATAGATGGTAAGATTTAACCAGTGGAGGGAACACGATGAAGAACATAAGTTGTGGAATATGGTCGACCATAAATGTAATATAAAAATGGTATGTGTAGCTTTATGACCACTGTACAGATAAAAGCTGTTTTCTCCACAATGTTTTGTATGATGGTTTGACAATGTAAAGAAAAAACCTTGAATAAAAAGAATTTAATTAAAAAAAAAAAACAAGTACATACAGCCTCCCCAGTAATAAATAAATATATACAAAAATATACAGCTCCAGCAGCAAATATATACAGCCCCCCTAACAAAACAAGGGACGAGCAGGCACTACCAGGGTAATTTTTGTGTGATAACATCCACGCATCCCAATAAACTATATGCGACCACAAAGAAAAAAGATGGATTAAACAGGATTAAACAATAATAACAATATTTATTAGTTTATTAGTTAATCAAAGAAATACATTACACACAGGACAACCAAGATTAAAAAACACTTAAAAATACATCCAACGGATGGATGTGGCTACCAAGGGCAAATTGTGCCTTGAGCTCCCTATCCTAAATTGGTAGTTCAAAGTGTCTGCATGCAGGTAACCTATAAATCCAATATAGATCCACATATAGCCAATACAGAGGTAGTAAAGTACACAAAGTGACCTGTGCAAAGGAAATAGCCTACCTATAACCTATAATCAACCTATTTCCTTTGCACAGGTCACTTTGTGTACTTTACTACCTCTGTATTGGCTATATGTGGATCTATATTGGATTTATAGGTTACCTGCATGCAGACACTTTGAACTATCAAGTTAGGATAGGGAGCTCAGGGCACAATTTGCCCTTGGTAGCCACATCCATCCGTTGGATGTATTTTTAAGTGTTTTTTAATCTTGGTTGTCCTGTGTGTAATACACAGTAAAACACAGTAATACATATTGTTATTATTGTTTAATCCTGTATACGCATCCATCTTTTTTCTTTGTGGTCGCATATACAGCCCCCCTGTAACAAGTATATACAGCCACTGAGTAACAAATATAAACAGCCTAACCAGTAATAAATATATACTGCCCCCCAGTAACAAGGACATACAGCCACCGAGTAACAAATATATACAGCACCTAGTAACAAATATATACAGCCCCCAGTAACAAGTACATATAGCCAACGAGTAACAAATATAAATAGCCTTCCCCCAGTAACAAGTAACCACTGAGGAACAAATATATACAATCCCCAGTAATAAATATATACAACCCCTCGCAACAAATATATAAAGCCCCCCAGTAGCAAATGCATACAGCCACTGAGTAACAAACAGTCTCCCCAGTAATAAATATATGCAGACCCCCAGTAACAAGTACATAGAGCCACGAGTAACAAATATATACAGCCCCCAGTAAATATGTGCAGTGTGACCTTCTTCTCTTTCAGCAGTCAAAAGTGTGGTGCAGTTTGGGACTGCGCTCCCAGGTCAATGGTAGAACTGGAAGCATATTGATAGACACATATGGAGAGGGGGTTCTTAGTCTGCCTCTGACCTGTTCTCTGACCCAGCTGCTCTTTGAACATCTGTCTCAAAAGAGCCAGAGAGCTGGACCGGATTCAATCACCGCACATTTATTGGGCTATTCGGATGGCCTTGCATCCACCCGAATTGCCTACACTGTAATCCACCATTGGTTAGTGGGGCCCCCTTTAGAAGCAAAGTGGTGGGGCCCCATAATCTGACCCTGAAGATCATTGTTTGGCTTCAGCAGAGACAGAGGTTGGAGAGCAGTTTGAAATCAGAGTTCATAAACACAGCCATATTAGGAGACTTCGGCGTGCTCCAAGTCCAGCTACAATCCTAGATACACTTTTTCCAGTTTTGCTGCCACTACCAACACACACATTGACGACCAGCTCCTGATATGGGAGGGAACTGTATTGGATGCAGAAAATTTTGTCAAATATCTTAATTCTAACTACATGAATTTAAAATTCACATTTAATTTACAGGCTAAAACTATCAACTTCTTGGATATCAGCTTAACTGGTACCAATACTGTAGTTCAAATTTCCCCATATGTCAAACCAACGGCATCTAATACCACCCTACTAGCTAGTTCATGCCACCCCAATCATGTTATAAAGAATATCCCTACAGGAGAACTTATCCGCACTAAAAGGAATTGTTCCACATCCTCCCTGTATAAAACAGAGGAGAAAAAGGTTTGGGACAAATTAAAGAAGAGAAAATATCCGGAGTGGATGTTAAAAAGGGCTTCTCATATAGTCCATAATATCCCCCGTTCAGATTTGACTAACATGAATAAAAATAAAAAATCCAAACACAAAAAACAACAACCAATAGTGTTTACTACAACCTACAGTGTTCAGTACAAAGAAATTGAAAAAATTATATATAAAAATCTACCCATCCTGCATACTGATCACATACTGTCCAAAATTATGCACAACAATATAAAATGTGTAGCTAAAAAGGCTCCGAATCTCAGTAATTTACTGTCACCAAGCCTATATCAATCAAGTCCAGGCCATACCACATGGCTCAGCACTAAAGGCTTCTTCAAATGTGGAGCAGACCGTTGTAAGTGCTGCAGGTATGCGATCCAAAGCAAATTTTTCTCCTCGTACTCTAACGATGCACAACAAGAAATAAAACAATTCATAAACTGTAATACATCATTTGTAATTTATCAGATACAATGCGTTTCATGTGAATTAGATTACATAGGCTGTACTACGAACAATCTTAAAACCCGCATTCGTCGACATTTCTCTGATGTCAGTTCAGAAAGTGCGGTTAACATTTCCGCAGTATCTAGACATGTTAGGGAACATCATGCCGGAGACTGCAGTGTCCTCAGATGCAGGG
Source organism: Engystomops pustulosus (assembly GCF_040894005.1). Lineage (NCBI taxonomy): Eukaryota > Metazoa > Chordata > Amphibia > Anura > Leptodactylidae > Engystomops > Engystomops pustulosus. Next base: position 156,117,854 of record NC_092414.1, on the reverse strand, counting down.
GTATCGAAAAAGTAATGAAACCTAAGCGAGGGGGAGATCTTAGGAGGATCCTTTTAAATCGGGAAACGTACTGGATTTTCTCTCTAAAAACTAGGGTCCCTTTTGGATTAAATAAGAAACAAGATTTGATTCATTTTTGCTAAAAATTGCTAACTTATAAAATATATAATAAATATAAAATATTGTTTCTAATATCCTATAATGCTCCCCACGTAATACAACCTCTCTTTTTTGCTTCTTTGATAGAAAAACAATGAAAAGTTACACTTTTTCTTGCAGGTACTAAGGTGATAATTACCATCTGTTTTTCCTTGTTTTTAAACATGTAAAGTTTTTTCTATGTATGTTTACACTTTATGTTTACATTTTATGTTTACACTTTACGCTTTACGCTTTATACAAAAAATCATGGAAAGGGTTAAGAAAACCTTACCCAGAGATCCATGGGATTGAAAGGGCAGGGTTAAATAGCCAGACTGCAGAAAGTTGTGCAGAAGCTATGAATAAGGTTAAGCGTAAGCTTTGATGCTAAGCTTTGATGCGTAAGCTTTGATGCTATTTTTTATTCCTTATGCTGTGTCATGTACCATTGTACTCCTTTTTAATGGATTTCAAATAAAATTTTGCTACTTTTTATCCTAAAAACTGACGTCTGATGTCCAGCTGGAAATAGTTCTTTTTCCTGTCTAATGCTGCCCAGTTGCTCATGGCAACCAATTAGGGCTCAGTTTTCATTTTCCCATTGCAGTTTCTAAAATGGATGCTGAGCTCCTATTACCGTAGTTGCCCTGACCAATTAGAAAAGCTTTTCACTGGAAAACTTTTAATAAACCTTTCCTAATGCCTTAAATTCCTTGCACCACGTTTATTAAGGGGTTATGACAGTTTTTAGTCTCTTGCACAATTGCTCAGAAACCTTTGATAAATCTGTCCTATTGTATCTGGGATGTTGATCCGGTTAATGCTCTGTCAGTAATCGCTATCAGAATCATCCCGAACCAGAGAGTAGGGGTGATAGGAATAGCGCCGTATTTATATAAAAGGCGTTTTGGATTTTGACACTAGCAACCAGATATCCCAAATCCTTAAACTCCAAACATGATTTTTTGTATTATTACAAAGCGTGCATATATACATGCACATCATTATCTTGTGCTTTGTGCTATTATTTGGCTGTTGTTGCCTTGTCTGCAGTCAGGTGACTTGTGGAGATGTGATTCTGGTGCAGGTAGATGTGTAGTGCTACTTGTCTTCCACCAAATTTACCATGTACACTGCTTACACATCTACCTTACTTATAATGTTTTACCTTTTTTCATGAAATTGATCAATTCATGCTCTTAAAAATAAAGAACATAAATGAAAACAAATATTTTTACATATTTTTACTTCTGAAACCTACTTTTGTATAAGTAATAGAGAATATGTCTGTGCTTCCCATGACAACCAATCACAGCTTTCATTTAAGAGAGAACTATCTGGAATAAAAGCTGTGCTGTGATTGGTTGTTATGGGTAACCAGGACAGTTATCGCATGTGTTGGGCCTTGTTACCCCAGGGATGTATGTACACCAGGTACCTGTGCAGTATGTTTTCTTCACATGGTAAGGGGCAACCACTGTGGCAGATGTATCCATAGGGGCAGTTATTGGACTATGTTCCCTTATGACGGTGTGATATGTGGTGTGTACAGACCCTGTATGGACCCTGATACAACAAAGAAACAAAGACACAATAAATACACAAAACACACTTCATTGGGAATTAAATGGCCAAATTTTTATTTATATCCCAACCCCATGGCAGACCCCCGACTCACGAAGAGTCACCCCTCAGCACTCAGGAGAGGAAAAACCCCCTGTGGGGGAAACCTCTAGGGAAGCCATGGCTGAAGGGTCGCCCTTCCTCTGGGCTTAGAGGGTTACTGCCAATAAATATCTCTTACCCAATTTAGAATAATTTGGCTGATCTGGTGGTGGATGTCCCCTTCCTCCCTCGCAGCTCCAGGTCTGAGGCAGACAACCCCTTGAAGAGGATGGCGGCGCTGTAGTGATGAGTCCTGGGCTGATGGGGCGTCCCTGCTAGAACCTCCAAATCGCATCAAGGTAGGTATATTGTAGGTAGTCAAGCTCAAGGTCCAATGGCACAAAATGGCAGCGGGCACAGCAGTGTGGAAGCTGTTATGGAACATTCAGTAATTATGACATCAGCACAACATCTGTGACCACTGAGGGCGTGTCTACACGTGTCATCCATTATGATGTCACACACAGGGAGGGATGTGAAGGCTTAACCCTATAATGGCTGGAAATATGTCTCACTACAGGGGGAAATAAAGCGTCCTTGTATCTTGAAACATACAGAGATTATACGTAGAGGAGCGGTGTTTGCACCACACTGCTATTTTAATCCATTTTATTAGAATATATAGTAAAGTTTTTTTTTGTAATAAAATATGATATATTTGAATATAAGATGAGACTGCTTATTTATGTGGGCACTTACCAGATCAATGGTAATTTCTTTCTAGCATTGATGAGGTTTATTTTTTACAGGATTTATTCTGAGTACTCATTGTGAGCCTTCCTAGGTGCTATAAGGATTTAGGATATGTGGTCCTGTGATTAATTATTGTGAAACTCCTAAGATTTCTTGGGTTGACTCCCATCACTGACAATCCTATGTTATATAGGTCCATACTACATTGATACAGTGGGGCACATTTACTTACCCCATCCTGCCAAGATCCAGCGGCGCGTCGTTCTCTGACGAAGATTCAGGTCTTCCGGCGATTCACTAAGGTCGTGCGCCCGATGTCCACTAGGTGTCACTGCTGCGCTGAAGTCCGCCAAGGTTCGCTGGAGTTCACCAACCTATTTCCGGTGCATGTGAGTGATTGATTTTGCGACACAATTCGTTTTTTAAATTCCGTGTTTTTTCCGAATCTTTCAGGTTTTCCGATGGCCACGCCCCCAACTTCTGTTGTGTGAACGCCGATGCGCCACAATCCGGTCGCGTGCGCCAAAATCCCAGGGCAATTCGGCGCAAATCAGAAAAATTTGGGAAACCCGACGGAAAAAAGTGATTCGGACCCTTAGTAAATGTGCCCCAGTGTGTTATATTCCTGCTGTTTATGTTGTTTCTTAAAGAGGTATTCCCGCGAAGACAAGTTTATTGTATGTCCTCAGGATAACAAAATAACACATTCTCTAATTCACTGTTATTAACAAAAATGCAGCATTTCACAAATATAAGTCCAACATGTCCATCAGTCCTTCTGTACACAATTTCCGTTGCCCCTAGACATGACCCAGTACATTCTCACTTAGGGCCGGGTGGCAGCCATCTTGGATGAGATTGTGCAGATGAAATTTCTGTCTGCCTCTGCTGTGTGGCTGTAGCCACTCCCCCTGCACAGAGCTCAGATACATAGACACTTCCTGCCAGGAGATAATGAGTAGAGGGAGAGGCTGCAAACTGCAAGCTACAAGGAGATAAGTGATCCAGGGGAAGGGGGAGGCAGGCACATATCTGTAGAATGTAGCAACAACGTAAAAGTGCAATGGTCTATCAGCCTCTGTGTAATCATCCCATGCATCTGATCATCTCTGATCGGTCTCATCTCTCTTTCTGGTGTGTAAGTACAATGTTAGAAGCCAGATGAAAATGTATCTACACCTGTACCTTGATAATCTAACCACAATGTCACCCCACAGAACTATATGGGTAATACAGTAATGTAACTGCTTAGTGGGGTCCTACCCACACCCTGGGATTTTACACTGAGCAGCCTAGAGAGTGATAGTAGCTAAAACAGCAATAAAACAGGGTAAAATTGTAAAGTGAGGGGTTAAAATGATCTTTATTATGTTAACATCACTAGGGGTTTGAAATGTGAGAATTTTATTTTGTGGGAAAACCCCTTTAATGTTCCATAGGAGCTGTGGGAACATTGAGAAATTGGTGGCATTAGTGTAGTATAGTACATGAGATTCTATCACATTTTATTTATATTTCTCCCCCAATCAATGCTTGTATGGCCAATTATTGCAATTTTATCACGCCACCGCCATGCCAAGTGCCTGCACAGTTGCTACAAATGAACATCTTCATCTGGAAGCCTATGACAAAAGACACGAAAAAAATGTAATAAATGCCCCTCTAGGTCTTTCTTTCTCTCATTGTTTGTACATCTACTAAGCTCCTCCTGCTCTATAACATGATGCTTGCAAAATATATAGGCAGGCATTTATCATTTTTGGTGCAGGGTGCTGCAGAAAGTGTGCTATAATTTCCAGTGAGATGTATGTTTGTGGCGCAAGGGATTAATGATTGGGCGCCCAATCAGTTAGGTTTAGAACCGTCTCCCCATTCATGAAAGTTGGGGAGAGTGTGTGCCAAATATTGCGCCACCAAACGAGTCAGAAAATTTGATGCTCTGGAAAAGTGTGGGATCCCCAAGCGACATCACAATTTTGTGTCCAAAAAAAGAACATGAGTGTCAGAAAAGCACTCAGGTTACCTTTACCATATATGTCAAAATAGATTAACTCTTCAAAATCCATGACCAAAATATAACCCCATTTTAATTGGATTTGCATTCTTTTTCAACTTATGGGTCCTTTTTGTATTTTTTACATAGAAGTTTGGAAATTTGAGACGTATTCTGTATTTCTTAGAAGATGACCAAGAAAAATGAATGTCTTGTTAGTTTAGTCATTACCTTACCAAGTGTAGCTGAGGGCAAATACAATAAAAATCATTCTCAATTGTTGCAAAGTGACCAATTTCTGTCAAAAAAGCAGCAGACATATAATGATTTATTCCTGCAGACATTTCACTAAATTGCCGTAATTAGTAGAAGTCTAAGAGGATTTGGCATAGGCTGCTTTATATATAGTTAACACTGAAGTGGGGAACACAATTCCGCTGCTCACCAATAGCACATTTAAAAATGAATCCCGTATACCCGAATCTGGATTTTTCTTTTGCAAGTATGTGCACTTTCTTAAGGGAAAATAAGATAAGTTAGATGAAAGCTTACCTTTCTCTATGCAGATCTGCTCCCCTTGTCCCATGGGAGTGGCCAGTGAAGCGGAGCCAGCCTCCCGGTCTCCGCACCCATTTGCACATGCACCTCACTATGCTTGGTGTTACTAGGCAGTGAGGCACCGTGAGGTATGCAAACTCCTTAGAGAGTTGTTTACCTGCCCCACTGCCTAGCAACACCAACTGGTCTGAAGGTGGCGGATCGGGGCAAATAATCGCAAGTGCTAGCAAGTGCTGGTGTGGCGCAGAGGTCCTGATGAATATGCCCCACTGTGTATGTTCCTGTACCAGAATCAATGAGGGTCTCAGGTGGTGGATTCCCGCCTATCGACAGTAAAAATAATAATACGAGCAACAACCCCTATGAATCCTTCAGGACAAGGCCCTTTTCAGTTTTTGCTTTTCCATTTTATACTTCCCACATTACAAAAACAATAATTTTATATTTAAACTTAAAAATATTTATGATGGTTTGCTATCTGTGGGACAAATAGCACTTACTGGTAGCACCAGGGGCAGGACAAGGCATTTTGGTGCCCTAGGCGGACATGATTTTATGCATAATTGCATAAACAACCAGACATATTGGGGGTCATTTACTAAGGGCCGATTCGCGTTTTCCCGACGTGTTACCTGAATATTTCCAATTTGTGTTGCGGAGCTTGCACTTATCTTCACTCAGCCCGGCTCGGTGTATTCCAGTGCGTTCAGATGCTCTTCAGCGCAGCAGCGCCACCTGGTGGACGTCAGAGGAACTGTCTTAATAAATCCTGGCCGGACCCGAATCCAGCGCACAGAACGTGCCGCTGGATCGCGAATGGACCGGGTAAGTAAATCTGCCCCAAATTGTGGGTCATTTCTTATTGATAGTGTTTTGTGGTTGCACAATTCAGAGAAACCTAGAGAAAAGAGAGGGTGCTAACAAAGCCATGCAAACATAAAGCAGACATTTGGGAAATGTTAGTTATGAAGTTATTTGGGCGCTATGTCTATATGCCTAAAAAAATTAAAAAATTTAGTAATTTGTATATTGTGAATTTTTCTAATTTTTTTGCCAAATTTCCTCTTTTTTCATAATTGAAAGTAAAATATATCATCCAAATTTGAAGTACAATATGTTAAAGCATTAGAAAGTTATAACCACTTTTAGTGACACGGGGCAGATTTTAAAAATCGGGCTTGGTCTAAAAGCCCTAAAGTGGCTTTTTGATATGATATGATTAATATCCAAAAAAATTTGGGTCGTTATAAACATATTCAGAACAGTGGGGGATATATTTTTTACATCAATCAAATATGCACATAAATTCATATACAGTAATATCATTTCTTAATGTATCCTATGTGCAGCACATAACATTGTAAGTGAACCTATAGATTACTGCCAAACTGTCTATATGCACAAATTCCAACATAGTCATATTCCGAGTGTGATGCAAGTAATAACGTCAGATCCTGACACTACTGTGTTATCATGGATACTTGGGCTTTTTTTCCATCGGCAGTTAATTATAGCTTTATATGGTGCTTTAATTAATTGCAAATGAAACTACACACATAACAGAACTCCCAGACCACAGATGTTTCCTAATATAGATTCATTCTCATACAGAGCCCAGAGTGTGAGGGAGAGAACAAGTCCCAGCAATTCATCCTGTATAGGGCTGGATGTAAAGATGTTAGAAAAGCAGTTTTTGTTTTACCAAGTCTTAAAATGGACATAATTAAGTGGTAATATTGTGCGGAACCACAAATAGACAAAATGCAATTACGATGGATTTAATTTAGCAAGAGAACAAGCACATAACATAATAGACTGTTCTGGAGCCTTCATTAATAGACATGTAATTTGCTCGTAGTGGATGTTTCAGTGTGTCAGCGTACACTGGTCATTTACATACAAAAAGGAACAGGCTATATATGTTCCCCAATGCAGCCATTAAACCTGAGTGAAGTTGCCCCGCCCCCCCACCTTGTTCAAATCAAACAAAATAGGTGTCAAACTACCAAAACAACAATACCAATACCATTACAAAACTACCAGCTACATTCGTGCTAGTTTGTGCAGCAGAAATTTTAATTTGTACCACTATTATTTTTACGATATTAAAAAAAAGTTTCCAGAGGTCATCAAAGGTCAACCAGCCCCCCTCCCCTCATTGCCCAAATCAAAGAAAACTGGTGGCAATCAATTGTGCTACATTTGTGCTGCTCAAATGTTTGTTTGTACTACTTATGTTTTGAATATATTAACAAAATTTTAAAGGTCAAAAGATCAACCAGCCCCCCACATTAACCGAATCAAACAAAACTGGTGTCAAACGTTAGTGCTACATTTGTGCAGCAGAAATTTCCATTTGTACCGCTATCATTTTTTAGATATTAATAAAAGTTTCCAGAGGTCATCAAAGGTCAACCAGCCCCCCCCCCCCACATTCACCAAATCAAACAAAACTGGTGTCAAACATTAGTGCTACATTTGTGCTGGTTTTACAGCAAATTTTTGTGTTTGTTCTACCATCATTTTTTATATATTCATAATTTTTTCCAGAGGTCAGCAAAGTTCATTACTTCCAAAGTACAATGGGGCAAATTTGCTTACCTGGTCCTGTCGCGATCCCCGATTCGGACGGTCCGACGAAGATGAAGTCCGGCGCAATTCAAGAAGCTGGTGCGCCGAGTTCCTGCATTCGTCACTTCCCCGGAGAGGTTTGCCAGAATTCACCTTCTTCTTCCTGGTGCTTGTAAGTGCATGTCTTGCGACACAACTCTTAATGTTAAATCCCGCACGTAGTCCGAATCCGTCGGGTTGGCCGATGGCCCGCTCCCCCGATTTGTGTCACATGCAAGCCGGCACCGATGCGCTAAAATCCGATTGCGTGCAACACAATCCCCGGCGCAAGGTTGCGCAAAACAAAAATCGCCAGGAAACCCGACAAAAATGCGCTCTGTGGACCCTTAGTAAATGAGCCCAACTGTGTTTGCTAGCTCCTTCTGGTGATCAAACCAGAGAAGTGTGACTAGGGTTGATCCTAAAGTGTGACCAGTTCATCCTAAACACTAAACCTATGTAAACCTAAACATATCTTAAAAATGATAGAAGCACAAATGAAATTTTTTGCTGCACAAACCAGCACAAACATAGCAATAACGTCTGACACCAGTTTTGATTTGGGCAATGTGGGGGGCTGGTTGACCTCTAATGCCCTTTGGACGAAGGCTCATTCTGAGCCAAAACGCGCGTCGGGGCTGCCGTCATCTCGGACAGTGGAGGTCTTCAACTATTTTACTGGTAAGGTCTCACAAGTACTTTATTAGTGGACCACATTTGGTCCAGTACAGGACAAAGCTGTTTGCTCTCCTATACCTGATGTACACTATGATATTTTACCACTTGCCAATTATCTCTCCTTGCCATTAGTGTTTATATATCTTTATTACCTGCATCTCCTCCAATCCTGTCCGGGGTGACGACCTTTTCCTCTGTCACCGTTACTGCACTGTATACCTTTAAAGCACCTTATCCAGGGTGCCTACAAATGTTTTTACCATCATGTTTTAACATATTTTGCAACAATAAAGTGTTATATTTTACTTTACTGGTATATAGCTCTATTCATTTCATAGTGTCTCCATTTCCCCTTTTGTTAAAGGGTACCATTGGTTATGTCTAAGATTATAATGGAAGCACTAATTGGTGTGACTACTATTTCAAAGATGCCTGGACACACATGAATATTTGTCATATCAACAACCAACAGCTATTCACATCTTTTTGGCAACTTTTCCCTCTTCCTTTTCCTGATTTTTATATGTTGGACTTTGACTTTACCACTATACTAGAATGTGCTCCAGAACTATACCAGCATGTACTCTACCACTATACTAGAATGTGCTCCACCACTATACAAGCATGCACTCTACCACTATACTAGAATGTGTTCCACCACTATACAAGCATGCACTCTACCACTATACTAGAATGTGCTCCACCACTATACAAGCATGCACTCTACCACTATACTAGAATGTGCTCCACCACTATACAAACATGCACTCCACCACTATACAAGCATGCACTCTACCACTATACTAGAATGTGCTCCAGCATTATACAAGCATGCACTCTACCACTATACTAGAATGTGCTCCACCACTATACAAGCATGCACTCTACCACTATACTAGAATGTGCTCCACCACTATACAAGCATGCACTCTACCACTATACTAGAATGTGTTCCACCACTATACAAGCATGCACTCTACCACTATACTAGAATGTGCTCCACCACTATACAAGCATGCACTCTACCACTATACTAGAATGTGCTCCACCACTATACAAGCATGCACTCTACCACTATACTAGAATGTGTTCCACCACTATACAAGCATGCACTCTACCACTATACTAGAATGTGCTCCACCACTATACAAGCATGCACTCTACCACTATACTAGAATGTGCTCCACCACTATACAAACATGCACTCCACCACTATACAAGCATGCACTCTACCACTATACTAGAATGTGCTCCACCACTATACAAGCATGCACTCTACCACTATACTAGAATGTGCTCCACCACTATACAAGCATGCACTCTACCACTATAATAGAAAGCGCTCCACCACTATACAAGCATGCACTCCACCACTATACAAGCATGCACTCTACCACTATACTAGAATGTGCTCCACCACTATACAAACATGCACTCTACCACTATACTAGAATGTGCTCCACCACTATACAAGCATGCACTCTACCACTATACAAGCATGCACTCTACCACTATACCAGCATGTACTCTACCACCATACTAGAATGTGCTCCACCACTATACAAGCATGCACTCTACCACTATACTAGAATGTGCTCCACCACTATACAAGCATGCACTCTACCACTATACTAGAATGTGCTCCAGCACTATACAAGCATGTACTCTACCACTATACTAGAATGTGCTTTACCACTATACAAGCATGCACTCTACCACAATACTAGAATGTGCTCCACCACTATACAAGCATGCACTCTACCACTATACAAGCATGCACTCTACCACAATACTAGAATGTGCTCCACCACTATACAAGCATGCACTCTACCACTATACTAGAATGTGCTCCACCACTATACAAGCATGCACTCTACCACTATACTAGAATGTGCTCCAGCACTATACAAGCATGCACTCTACCACTATAATAGAAAGCGCTCCACCACTATACAAGCATGCACTCCACCACTATACAAGCATGCACTCTACCACTATACAAGCATGCACTCTACCACTATACTAGAATGTGCTCCACCTCTATACAAGCATGCACTCTACCACTATACTAGAATGTGCTCCACCACTATACAAGCATGCACTCTACCACTATACTAGAATGTGCTCCACCACTATACAAACATGCACTCTACCACTATACTAGAATGTGCTCCAGCACTATACAAGCATGCACTCTACCACTATAATAGAAAGCGCTCCACCAATATACAAGCATGCACTCTACCACTATACAAGCATGCACTCTACCACTATACAAGCATGCACTCTACCACTATACTAGAATGTGCTCCACCTCTATACAAGCATGCACTCTACCACTATACTAGAATGTGCTCCACCACTATACAAGCATGCACTCTACCACTATACTAGCATGCGCTCCAGCACTATACAAGCATGCACTCTACCACTATACTAGCATGCGCTCCAGCACTATACAAGCATGCACTCTACCACTATACTAGAATATGCTCCAGCACTATACAAGCATGCACTCTACCACTATACTAGAATGTGCTCCACCACTATACAAGCATGCACTCTACCACTATACTAGAATGTGCTCCAGCATTATACAAGCATGCACTCTACCACTATACTAGAATGTGCTCCACCACTATACAAGCATGCACTTCACCACTATACTAGAATGTTCTCCACCACTATACAAGCATGCACTCTACCACTATACTAGAATGTGCTCCACCACTATACAAGCATGCACTCTACCACTATACTAGAATGTGCTCCACCACTATACAAGCATGCACTCTACCACTATACTAGAATGTGCTCCAGCACTATACAAGCATGCACTCTACCACTATAATAGAAAGCGCTCCACCACTATACAAGCATGCACTCCACCACTATACAAGCATGCACTCTACCACTATACTAGAATGTGCTCCACCTCTATACAAGCATGCACTCTACCACTATACTAGAATGTGCTCCACCACTATACAAGCATGCACTCTACCACTATACTAGCATGCGCTCCAGCACTATACAAGCATGTACTCTACCACTATACTAGAATATGCTCCAGCACTATACAAGCATTCACTCTACCACTATACTAGAATGTGCTCCACCACTATACAAGCATGCACTCTACCACTATACTAGAATGTGCTCCAGCATTATACAAGCATGCACTCTACCACTATACTAGAATGTGCTCCACCACTATACAAGCATGCACTCTACCACTATACTAGAATGTGCTCCACCACTATACAAGCATGCACTCTACCACTATACTAGAATGTGCTCCACCTCTATACAAGCATGCACTCTACCACTATACTAGAATATGCTCCAGCACTATACAAACATGCACTCTACCACTATACTAGAATGTGCTCCAGCATTATACAAGCATGCACTCTACCACTATACTAGAATGTGCTCCAGCATTATACAAGCATGCACTCCACCACTATACAAGCATGCACTCTACCACTATACTAGAATGTGCTCCAGCATTATACAAGCATGCACTCTACCACTATACAAACATGCACTCTACCACTATACAAGCATGCACTCTACCACTATACTAGAATGCGCTCCATCACTATACAAGCATGCACTCTATCACTATACTAGCATGCGCTCCACCACTATACAAGCATGCATTCCACAACTATATTAGCATGCACTCAGTCACCACACAAGCATGCATTCCACCACTATACTAGCATTTTCACCACCGATGGACTGCACATCTTGTGCACCAGTGGAGTCCTTGCATTATTCCTCTTGGAATATTAACGGTTACAGTGCCGGCACCGAAGTCCAGTCAGCAGACTGGAAGTTGTTGCATCATATTTTGGTATAATGCAAGGACTGCTACGTGTACACATTGGGGGTACAAATTTATTAACACATTTGCACCAGAATTCTGTCTAAAAATGCCTTGAGCCACACTTATCAAGGCTTTTAGACCTTTTTTGTCACTTTTCTAGCTTGTCTGACTAAGCGGGTGCGGCCTTTGTAAAATGGACTTGGGATCACTTAAAAGGGGCTTGGCCAATGGAGATTCCTCCGTGCAGAGCTTAGATCAACCAAAACTAGGTCTAAAGTAGGAGTTTTATATTGCACCAGAATTTATAATCACACCTTGTTCATTGTTTGCTAGTTATAAACAGGCAGAACCTTAGACACATTGTTAATTTACCCCTATTGTATTTCAATTGCATTTTGAAATGGCGCACCCTCCTGGCGCACCGTCCTAATTTTTTTGAGAGGACAGACTAATTTCCATACAGCCGCATACATTTTTTGGAGACCACGCCCGTTTCTCAAACCCCCTTTGTTGGAAAAGTTGGAAAAGGGCCAAAAATTGTCTAAAAACCTTGGTAAATGTGTCAGAAGATGTTTTAGGTGCAGTAGTTTGGTGCCTAGCTGTCATTTTTTTTTGCTGCAGAAGCAATAATGAATTCTCCTCTTGTGTTTTGCATGTAAACACCTTGTATTCATTATCGATCACATGCACTTCAGTGGAAACACATATGGAATCGGGCCCAGCCCCCCTCGTGTTTAATTTGTGTTTCAAACCAGCTGAAACTCAATGTGTGAGCGCAGCAAGTTACCTATTCATGATATTTGCTGTTTATGCTCCTGACTACTTATGTATGCAACACCCCTGCTAAAGCATAGGCAAGGTGGTAGTTGTGAATAGCATCCTCTCCATGTTAGGAGCTGTTAGGGAGACTAATCACCTATCTAGGAGGTCTCTAAGTACTAGAGAACATGGTAATTGCAGCTGTAGCCACTGCCTGGTAAGGCAAGAGTTAACTGTAAAGCAAGCAGGAAGCTGATTGGAGAGTGCTACCCCCTGACCAAGGGAGTATATAAACCACTTGTGGGTGAAAGCACATAGTCAGTCTGCAGTCTTAGGTCTTACTCTGCAGTTTCATTCAGAGCAGAGCAGAGTGCTTCCATGCAATCCCTGGACAAGGCTGCTTTCCCATGACGGGCTCCCCATTCATCACCCAGGGATTCATCCTACATACACCTCAGGGGTTGTCCCAGGGAGAACCAGTACTACAGCCTCTCCCTCCATTTTTCTTGCACACGCCACCTGCTGGAGACATGCCAGGCCTTAGGTCAGCCCTCTGGTCCCCATACTGATCACCGTGACCTCAACGTATTCTGGGCCCCGGCTGCCTCCAGGCCACAAGAAAAGGCTAGGCCCCGGTGGGGGATGTTGCATGTATAATTCTCTAAAGTTGGACCTTGAACCTATGTCACCTGTACTGATTCATGCTTGGAAACCTGAATTTAAACTTCAGTTGTGCCCCAATCTCTAGCTATGCCCCTGGCCAAGACAGCGTATGAGCTTTTTCCAAATAATGCCCAGATCTCTGAGAAAGTGGATAGCAATAAAACAGCCAATCAGGTCCTGTTATTTTAACAAATGCATATTTCTCTGAAGTTGAACTACAGTAATTTATAAAATATTACCAAGTAATATGGAAGAACAATCACTACATGACAGATGGATTTGCATTAATCAAATGCTTAGGCTTACAGAGGAATATTGAATTGTTAAACGTTGCCAATGTATTTTACATTCAGCAGAGAACACATAGTTCCAGACAGTGACTGACACTTCGGGATGGGTACATATGCCCTTTTCTATAATGTTGAAAAAATGACTTACAACCCGTATACAGGTATAAACTCTATCCAGAAACCCTAATTGTTGCTCTGGTTCACTCTTATCTCAACTGCTGTAACTCTACTAATCAGACTCATTTTTCACACCAGACCCTATGCAGATGCCACCAGTCATTGCCCTGGTTGCCCATCACAGTCTGAATACAAAGTAAACTAATCATCCACAAAGCTCTCCAAGGTGCTGTCCATTCCTACAGCATCTTCCCTGTCTCAGTCTACCACCCTGATCCTGGATTGCACTATCCCAAACTACCAAACTAATATGCAACTTTCAAAGTTTCCAACATACCCGTAAAACCCATCACTTCCGGCAGACCTATTACATTTTTCAGCAACTTCTTCCTTTCAATGGGCAGCACAGTGGCTGAGTGGGTACCACATCTGCCTTGTAGCCCTTGAGTCCTGGGTTTGAGTCCCACCCCGGTCAATATCTGCAAAGAGTTTGTATGTTCTTTCTGTGTTTGCGTGGGTTTCCTCCCACACTCCAAAACATACTGGTAGGTTGTTTAGATTGTGAGCCCTGTGCACAAGTCTTCCACCTGCTGGTCATTCATCCTTATAATCAGGTGCTCCTTATAGTCCAGTGTGCCTTATATATGAACCTAGACATTTTAGCAGGCATTTATTGATGGTGCGCCTTATAATATGGTGCGCCTTATAGTCTGAAAAATACTGTATACAAGCACATTTACCTCATGTATCCACCTTTCTCATCATAGATTGTAAGCTCTTGTGAGGTATTGCTACTTAAAGGGATTCTACAAGGTATGTGTGGATAGGGTTTACCTTTGACATGCTTGTTTTTTATATTTTGACATAGATTTTGGTAAACAAATAATGACACAATAATATATGTTTATTATTTTGTACTGATAGTTAACACCATAAAATATACTTTATTTTTCTTATGATACTACTGTACATTAAAATGCTACTAAAAAAACAATAGTAGTGTTGTAGACTGTCTACATACAGCAGGCACAGTCCACTTAAAGTAGGAAAAGGGAACTAAAGATTTGAAGACCTAAAATTCCTTATTCCAACGTAGGGCAGACCCCTCATGGATATTCTCATTAACGTTCTATTTTTTTTTTTTTTTGGACACAAACCCTTTTGTTATAATGAGAGTCCTTGGCATTTTAAAATGAAAAATGAATGATTGTTTATTTTATTTACTTTAGTTATGTCTACACAGGGCTACATAAGGTACTGTGTAGTGTCTATACAGAAAAGGAGAAGTGGTACTGCATATTGTCTATATACAGAAAAGGAGGAGTGGTACTGCACGGTGTCTGTATACAGAGAAAGGGCAGTGGTACTGCACAGTGTCTGTGTACCTAGAAGGAGGAGTGGTACTGCACGGTGTCTGTATGCAGAGAAGGAGGAGTGGTACTGCACAGTGTCTGTGTACTGTGGGGTATTGCTCAGGTATAAGCTAGGTAGCGGTCGCAGACAGAGGGAAAGAGACAGTTCTCAGTTCGGTTCAGTGTTTATTCACACCACAAAACAAATGGAACAAAAATCCAGCATTGTCTTCATGCTTGTTTAAAACATAAACATACAGACCAGGCTTGGCCTTCTCACCCAGTAGCAGGGTCTTCACAAATAGTCCAAATTGTTGGTGTATGTTCACACCTTGCAGAAGCTGCTGCATAGCACTTAGTCCATTTAAAGTCCAAAACAGCCAACCTGTCCTCCATAGACAGGACACGTGTTTGCTCTTGGAACAAGCTTCTCCCTCTGAGACTAGAGCTCACTCCACTCTCTTGTGCACACTTCCAGCTCAGCTTTGTTAGCTGGAACACCCTGAAAACCCGGTTTGGACCGGTGCTTGAAGTTTGGTCCGGTGCTTGATTTCAGCTTGCTGCATTACTCTGAGCAACACAAGCTGAGAGGATAATACCTCCCATCCAGCAACAAACCCCTGACTGTGTCACATACCCCCTCCCTTTGTTCAACCTTGAGGGGATGAACACTCGCCAGACAGTGCACCCGGGACAGGGCATCTGCATTCCCCTGTAGCCGGCCTGCTCTGTGTTCCACTGTGAATTTGAAGTTCTGTAGAGACAAGAACCATCTGGTGACCCGAGCATTCCTCTCCTTGGCCTGGCTCATCCACTTGAGAGGTGAATGGTCAGTCACCAGTCGGAACTTCCTCCCCAACAGATAATAGCGGAGAGACTCGAGTGCCCACTTGATGGCTAGGCACTCCCTCTCCACTATACTGTACCTGGTTTCGGCTGGGGTGAGCTTGCGACTCAGGAACCCAACAGGATGCTCTTCCCCATTAATTTCCTGAGATAGTACAGCACCGAGGCCCACTTCAGAGGCATCGGTCTGTACTACAAACTCCCTCTTGAAGTCGGGTGTCACCAGGACTGGTGACCCGCACAAGGCCGACTTCAAAGCGGAAAAAGCCTTCTCCGCTTGGTCATTCCAGCGAACCATCACTGTCTTACGTCCCTTCAGGAGCCCTGTCAATGGAGCCGCTACAGTAGCAAAATGGGGAATAAATCTCATATAATACCCCACCATCCCCAGGAATGACTTTATTTGCCTGGTGGTGACAGGCCGTGGCCAACTCCGTATTGCCTCTACCTTATTCATCTGGGGTTTGATGACTCCACGCCCAATGATATAGCCTAAGTACCGTGCCTCCTCTAGCCCTATGGCACATTTCTTTGGGTTAGCAGTTAGCCCGGCCCTACGGAGGGAGTCTACTACAGCCTGCACTTTTGCCAGATGACTCTCCCAGTCAGCACTGAAAATGACAATATCATCGAGGTACGCTGACGCGTAACGCCGATGTGGACGAAGCACAATGTCCATTAAACGCTGGAACGTGGCCGGGGCGCCATGCAGGCCAAAGGGTAACACTTTATACTGAAATAGTCCCTCAGGTGTGATAAAGGCAGTTTTCTCCTTGGCAGCCTCCGTCAAGGGCACTTGCCAGTACCCTTTAGTGAGGTCCAAGGTAGAAAAATACCTGGCCTGTCCTAAGCGCTCAATTAGCTCGTCCACCCGGGGCATGGGATAAGCATCAAATTTGGACACTTCGTTCAGTTTACGAAAATCGTTACAGAAACGTAGCGTCCCATCTGGTTTGGGTATCAAAACTATTGGGCTTGCCCACTCACTTCTTGACTCTTCAATTACGTCCAGCCGCAGCATCAACTGTACTTCCTCAGTGATGGCTTGTCGCCGAGCTTCGGGCACCCGGTACGGCTTTAGCCGGACTTTTGCCTGGGGCTCCGTGACAATGTCATGTTGGATTACGGAAGTACGTCCAGGGAGGTCAGAGAACACGTCCGTGTTCCGACTAATGAACTCCTTGGCCTCTTGAGCCTGTTTAGGGGAAAGGCTGTCAGCAATGCGCACTGTGGCAGCCGCTTCCCCGGGAACAGTTGGAGGTACTGGTTTCCCTTCCCCTAAACATACCGGCTGCGGGGTGCTCCCAACGCAGGTCTCCCTATCTCTCCAAGGCTTTAGCAAATTGACATGGTAGACCTGCTCTGGCTTCCGCCGCCCTGGCTGATGTACCTTGTAATTTACATTGCTTACTTTTTCCAGAATTTCGTAAGGGCCTTGCCACCTTGCGAGGAACTTACTGTCTACCGTTGGTACTAAAACCAAGACTCTGTCTCCTGGGTTAAAGCTCCGTACCTTAGCTACTCTATTGTAGACCTGACTCTGGGCTCGCTGAGCCGCCTCCATATGTTCCCTGACAAGGGGCAACACTGTCTCCATCCGCTCCTGCATCTTAGTGACATATTCAATGACACTCTTATGCGGAGTGGGCTGTTGCTCCCATGCCTCTTTGGCCACGTCCAGCAAACCTCGGGGATGTCTGCCATATAGTAATTCAAAGGGCGAGAACCCAGTAGAGGCCTGGGGCACCTCTCGCACTGCGAACATAAGATAGGGCAGAAGCAGATCCCAGTCCCTTCCATCCTTGGACACTGCTCTTTTCAGCATATTTTTCAAAGTTTGATTAAATCTCTCCACCAGGCCGTCTGTTTGGGGGTGGTAAACTGAAGTCCTTAACTGTTTAATCCCCAGCAACTTGCAGAGTTCCTTCATGACCTTCGACATGAAGGGAGTCCCCTGGTCTGTCAGAATCTCCTTAGGTATCCCAACCCTTGAAAACATCTCCATTAACTCCTTAGCTATAAGTTTGGCAGAGGTATGACGCAGTGGCACTGCTTCTGGATACCGGGTTGCGTAGTCAAGGACAACTAAAATATGTTGGTGACCCCTAGCAGATTTAGGTACTGGACCCACAAGGTCCATGGCAATTCTCTCAAAAGGTACCTCGATAATTGGGAGGGGTACTAGGGGACTGCGGAAGTGCTGCTGGGGGCTAGTTATTTGACAGGTCGGACAGGACTTACAAAACTCTTCCACCTCTTTGAACACACTGGGCCAGTAAAATCGCTGCAGTATACGGTCCTGGGTTTTCTGCGGCCCAAGGTGTCCACCTAAAACATGTTGGTGAGCAAGATCCAGTACCATCCTACGATATGCCTGAGGCACTATTAATTGTTCAACATTCTCACCCCGTAGTTGGGTGACCCGATACAGTAAATTATGGTGAACCACAAAACGAGGAAAAACTGCCTCAGCTCCTGGTTGTTGTGGCTCACCTTCAACCATTAACACATTCCCCCAGGCTCGGGACAGAGTCTGGTCCCGGAGTTGCGCCGTACCAAAATTGTCACCAGAGACGTTTAAGTCTGACAATTCAGGGCCTGGCGGCAAGTCCTCTACTTCCCCAACCATTACATTCATTGGTAGTGTCTCCCCATCATCCACCGAAGTGGCGGTCACCCCTACCGCTGGCCCTTCCGCCTCGGGTTCCCAAGGTTCTGGTTCTAGGTCTGGAACATGACCTTCAGCTATTGCTCTCCCTGACCCCTGGGGACTGACATGCAGTAACGATGGCCATAGTGCAGAGAATAATGGAAAGTCTCTTCCTATAATTAGGTCATAGGGCAGATTTGATGCTACTGCCACCTCGTGGACTTTCCTCCCAGCAGGTGTTTTTATGACCACCAGTGCGGTTGGATAATCTTTTAAGTCTCCATGAATACACAATACTCGAACCTTGCGACTAGTGAACTGAGAGGGTAGCGCCAGGGTATCCCGTACTATGGTCACTAGGCTCCCTGAGTCAAGTAGTGCATTAGCCCTGCACCCATCAACGGACACTGGGCACATGGGAGGTGCCCTATCTGCATCCAGGACGTCAGCGGTACATACAGGCCGTGCATAGAAGGAAGTACGGCGAGCGTACCCACAGTCCATAGGTTCGGAGGTCAAGGGGCAATTTGCAGCCACATGTCCCAGGACATGACAGCGCCAACAGCGGAGTGTGGGGACCTCACGAATCTTTGTGGAACGTTGTTTGGACATCGTTGGGGAGCTACTCCCAGCAGAAGGTCGGGGCTTTTCCTCAGTCACTGCAAGTGGGGGTGAGGGACGGGGTGGCTTACGTGTAGGGGTACAGTCCCGCACAAAGTCCTGGGTGGCTATGTAACGTTCCACCAGACCAACCAGCTGGTCTAAATTACCTGGGTCACCTTGACCTACCCAGCGCTGAATGGCAACCGGCAGAGTGCGCACAAAACGGTCTAGCACCACCCTCTCCACTATTTGGGCTGGGGTTAAAGTCTCAGGCTGAAGCCACCTTTTTACCAGGTGCAGTAGGTCATAAGCTTGAGACCTGGCAGCTCGGGATTCCACAAACCCCCACTGATATACACGTTGGGCCCGCACATAAACATTGACCCCCATGCGTGCCAGGATCTCACCTTTCAACTTCTTGTAGTCCAGGGCATCCTCCTGAGTGAGGTCAAAATATGCCTTTAACGCATCGCCAGTCAGGAACGGGGCCACCACTTCAGCCCACTGGTCAGGCTGCAGCCCCTCACGCTCTGCCGTTCTCTCGAACACCGCCAGGAAGGCCTCTACGTCATCCTCCGCTGTCAGCTTTCTCAGCGCAGTTCGGACTCTCTCTCTGGCCGCAGGCTGTAGCTGGGTCACCACTGTTGGAGTCTCACGCAGCGCCTTTATTTGTTGTAGCAGTAAGTCGTTAGTCTGTTGCTGGGCCTGCATAGCCTCAGAGTGTGCCATCTGCTGTTGAACATTAGCTTGCACAAGTTGTTTAATCAGCTCCTCCATCTTGTCCGGTGATGCTAGCTGAAACTTTGCAGGTTTAATCCACGACATGCAATGGTGCCCAGGAAAAAAAAAAAAAAAAAAAAAAAAAAAAAAAAGAACTCCGGTTTTGCACCACCCTCACTGCGTTTTGCCCGCTCCAAGCCACCAATTGTGGGGTATTGCTCAGGTATAAGCTAGGTAGCGGTCGCAGACAGAGGGAAAGAGACAGTTCTCAGTTCGGTTCAGTGTTTATTCACACCACAAAACAAATGGAACAAAAATCCAGCATTGTCTTCATGCTTGTTTAAAACATAAACATACAGACCAGGCTTGGCCTTCTCACCCAGTAGCAGGGTCTTCACAAATAGTCCAAATTGTTGGTGTATGTTCACACCTTGCAGAAGCTGCTGCATAGCACTTAGTCCATTTAAAGTCCAAAACAGCCAACCTGTCCTCCATAGACAGGACACGTGTTTGCTCTTGGAACAAGCTTCTCCCTCTGAGACTAGAGCTCACTCCACTCTCTTGTGCACACTTCCAGCTCAGCTTTGTTAGCTGGAACACCCTGAAAACCCGGTTTGGACCGGTGCTTGAAGTTTGGTCCGGTGCTTGATTTCAGCTTGCTGCATTACTCTGAGCAACACAAGCTGAGAGGATAATACCTCCCATCCAGCAACAAACCCCTGACTGTGTCACAGTACCTAGAAGGAGGAGTGGTGCTGCACAGTGTCTGTATACAGAGAAGGAGAAGTGGCACTGCACAGTGTCTGCATACATAGAAGGAGGAGTGGTACTGCACAGTGTCTGTTTACAGAGAAGGAGCAGTGGTACTGCACAGTGTCTGTGTACAGAAAAGGAGGAATTGAACTGCACAGTGTCTGTGTACTTAGAAGGAGGAGTGGTACTGCACAGTGTCTGTATACAGAGAAGGAGGAGTGGCACTGCATAGTGTCTGTATACAGAGAAGGAGGAGTGGTACTGCACAGTGTCTGTATACAGAGAAGGAGGAGTGGCACTGCATAGTGTCTGTATACAGAGAAGGAGAAGTGGTACTGCACAATGTCTGTGTACAGAGAAGGAGGAGTAGTACTGCACAATGTCTGTGTACAGAAAGGAGGAATTGAACTGCACAGTGTCTGTGTACTTAGAAGGAGGAGTGGTACTGCACAGTGTTTGTATACAGAGAAGGAGGAGTGGTACTGCACAGTGTCTGTGTACAGAAAAGGAGGAATTGAACTGCACAGTGTCTGTGTACTTAGAAGGAGGAGTGGTACTGCATAGTGTCTGTATACAGAGAAGGAGGAGTGGTACTGCACAATGACTGTGTACAGAGAAGGAGGAGTAGTACTGCACAGTGTCTGTATATAGAGAAGGAGGAGCAGTACTGCACAGTGTCTGTATACGGCGAAGAAGGAGTGGTACTGCACAGTGTCTGTGTACAGAGAAGGAGGAGTGGTACAGCACAGTGTCTGTGTACAAAGAAGGAGAGAAGTTGTACTGCACAGGGTCTGTATACCGAGATGGAGAAGTGGTAATCCACAGTGTCTTGATACAGGAAGGAGAAGTGGCACTGCACGGTGTCTGTATAAGAGAAGGGGGAGTGGTTTTGCACAGTGTCTTTATACAGGAAAGAGAAGTGGTACTGCACAGGGACTGTAAACCAAGAAGGAGAAGTGGTACTGCACAGTGTCTGTATATCGAGAAGGAGAAGTGGTACTACAGAGTGGGGCATCCCAGTGGGGGATGTTGCATGTATAATTCTCTCTAGTTGGACCTTGAACCTATGCCACCTGTCCTGACGCAGTAAGTACCTCACCGGGACTTACCAACAAGTCTGGTCGGGACCACTTCCTTGAGCTCAGCTAGGGTGAGGGTGGTTTTCCCGGTCATCGCCAAACAGTGCTGTAAAGAAGCCCCTCAGGGCATAGCTCGTCCTAGGCTTCCACAACACACTCATGGGCCTCTTCCATGGACAAGCAACTCGCCGGGACTTACCCCAAACGTGGGATATTCAGCCGATTACCGCTTAGCACCGCATTTGAAAGCAGATTCTGGTGCACGCGATACGGACTGAGCGCGGGATTTAACATTTTCATTTGTGTCGCAAGCCGTACAGTTACATGCATCAGGAAGAAGAATTTGAACTCCAGTGGACCTGAGCGGGGAAGTGACACATGCAAGATAGCGGGCGCACAATCTTAATGAATCGAGCTGGAGCCCATGATCGCCGGACAACGGACCCAGTGCCCCAGTGTCCGTATACCGAGAAGGAGGAGTGGTACTGCACAGTGTCTTTATACAGAGAAGGAGAAGTGGTACTGCATAGTGTATTTCTTACAGGAAGGAGAAGTGGTACTGCACAGTGTCTGTATACGGAGAAGGAGGAGTTGTACTGCACAGTGTCTGTATACGGAGAAGGAGGAGTTGTACTGCACAGTGTCTGTATACGGAGAAGTGGTACTGCACAGTGTCTGTATACGGAGAAGGAGGAGTTGTACTGCACAGTGTCTGTATACGGAGAAGGAAGAGTTGTACTGCACAGTGTCTGTATATGGAGAAGGAGAAGTGGTACTGCACTGTCTCTGTATACGAAGAAGGAGAAATAGTACTGCACAGTTTCTGTATACAGAGAAGGAGAAGTGGTACTCAGGTCTGTTTTTTCCACCAGGCCCACTTTCCCAATAAAATAATTAAAAAATAAACCACCTTACGCTGATCCCTGCGGCAAATATTCTTCTATCTTCAGCAGAAACACAACCAAGTGCACCCCGCGAAAGTCATAGGGGCACATTTACTAAGGGTCCGCAGCCGCGAATCCGTCGGGTTTTTCCCGAATATTTCCTCTTTGCGCTGTATTTCACGTAATTGTGGCGCACGCGATCGATTTTTGGCGCAATCGCGCCGACTTTCGCGCGGCAGAAATCGGGGGGCTTGGTCACCGGACAACCCGAAGGATTCGGAAAAACAGCAGAATTTAAAAAGCCATTTGTGTCGCAAGATCAAGCACTCACATACACCAGAAAAAAGCAGGTGAACTCCAGCGGACCTCGGCGCAGCAGCGACACCTGGTGAATATCGGCGCACGGACCTTAGTGAATCCCAGCAGAACCCGAATCAGCGCCGGAGAACCCACCGCTGGATCGCGACTGGACCGGGTAAGTAAATGTGCCCCATAGTGTGTGTGCTAGCAGAGCGCAAGGAGGTGAGATAGAAGAGGTGAGAATATCAGCTGCTGGAAGGTGAGTACTTAGTTTATTTTTTTATTTGCTGGGGCAGTGTGCTAGATACCTATATACTGGGTGAATTGTGGGGCTGCTGGGTGCTGGCTACCTATATACAGGGAGATAGGGAGGCTGCAGTATGTTGGATACCTATATACTAGGGGGCTGCAGTGTGCTGTCTACCCCTATATTGTAGGCAGTGTGCTGGATACCTATATACTAGGGCCAGCGTGTTGGCTACCATTATACCTGGGGGGCAATGTGCTGGCTACCTATGTACTGGGGGCAGTGCCCTGGATACCTATATACTTGTAGGGATTTTTATGATGTCTTTACACTGCTCTGTACATATGTAAAATCATTTTAGAAACTGTATATATGCAAATAGGGAATGGGAATTGGTGCTGAGTTTCTATATGAAGCTCTGTTCTAGCACTGTATTTATGTATTGAACTCCATGTTAGTGCTATATTTATATACTAAGCTTTCTCCTGGTGAAGGATATATGTAAATCACTATAGCAATAAATCATGACAGGCACAATATTTAAATTTGAAAGACACTGTACATTTTAATTAAACATGGGACACTGTATATGTTAAAATTCTTTTTGTTTCATAATTGCAAAAACTGTGTAACTGAATAAATATGCAATGTGTTTTTAATTATTGGTTAATTTTAGACTTAATATTCTGGCCATTGAGATATCATTCTGCCACATAGCTGTTCAAGATATATCTGTAACTCCAGATGATTTATTATATTTCCTGCTCCTGTTTACATCCCACTCTTCTCCGCAGTAAAAAATATCTATAAATGTATTTTCTATTCAGTAAAACAAGTAAATACAGTGCAAACACATCTCCACTGTTTGACCTATATTGTGAAGTATTTACCTAAGGCAATGCAGAATTGCTTTAGTGTCAATGTTCAATTTGACAATTGCTGTTATTCGTGATCACTCAAAGCCGTAGGTCGATAACACCAATAGTTGTCAGCTTATCTACCGAATTTCTGCTACTAATAGCTGATTTTTATGCCTAACCAAAGATTTAAGGTGCAAAATAGGGCACATGAAAAGCAGTGCGCTCTCTGGAGTCCTATTAATCCATGCCACTTGTAACCTCAGGCTGTATTACTACTAGATACCAATTCTACTTATGCCTAGTACAACTATAATAATTGTAAAACATGTAAAATATACAATAATT
This sequence comes from Engystomops pustulosus, assembly GCF_040894005.1. Taxonomy (NCBI): domain Eukaryota; kingdom Metazoa; phylum Chordata; class Amphibia; order Anura; family Leptodactylidae; genus Engystomops; species Engystomops pustulosus. The sequence continues at coordinate 156,093,213 of NC_092414.1, read as the reverse complement.
ACTGCATCTCACGGAGCCTCAAACACAAAGGTGGAGACAGCCTTACATTATCAAATCACCACATAGAATCTGTTTAACTGGGTATATACATTACATATATGTCTCCTGTCGCCCCTAATTGAGTCCCAATTATGTTGGGATTGGCTGATTGACTAATGATTAAAGATATGATGTTGGGGGAGTGAAGGTCTCACATATTATACTCCACATTACCCAATACATTCCTATTTGTATTAGGGGAGATATACCACTGTCTGTCTATATAAACATCCTGTTTAACCAAGTGTCCATGGGTGTAACTACAGGGGTAGCAGCCACCATGAGGCCCACAGTGCAGTATAAGACGGGTGACTCGTACTTTGCACCTCCTTTTAGTTGGTCTAGTTTGCTGCGCCACAATGTTGAATTTTCAATCTACACTATGCGACACAATTCTGTTACTGCACACTGCAGAGGTTGATCAAGTTTCCTGTACTATTTGGTTTCCTATGATATATATATATATATATATATATATATATATATATATATATATATACATACATACATATATACTAAAAGTACTTAAAGGTTGGGTGTTTCTTATTTTTAATAGAATATCTTTATTAGGCTTTATATGCCTGCATCACCGAATAGAAAGTCAACATTAAAAATATGCTAATTAGTGCCGCAATCTGCTGTGCACGTCACACACAGGCTGTCCGGCGCTCCTTCACGCCTCTAGGGCGCTATGGTTTCCACCCACTCCTTCCCACCCCCTGCTGCACATGCAAGCTGGTTTATGCTGCTGTTTGAATAAGGGCTGTGCATGTGCAAGATTTCCAGAGAGTCAGGTGATTCACAATATCAATCATAAGAATAGCAAGTATGCCAATGTTTTATTCCAGGCTAACACAGATAACAATCCAAAAGTTAACTACAAGGAACATACACTTTCCAAAAGGGGGTCACGAGGACATACAACATGACATTCACACAAGGAAAAGGATGAGAAGTTTGGAGGGGTGGGAAGAGGGGAAACACCCCAGGGGATTTGTTGATTCTCACATTCATTTAATGGATTGTAAACCATGTAATGAGTAAAAGTGCAAAGAGAGCAAAAATGTGATTTTCTGTGACTGCACTTTAAACCAGAGATGTTTTAATAAAAGTATCTCCATGAAAATGTATAAGACTGATTGACTGATCTCATTAGAAAGTCCCCACTGTGCAAGCTTTTGATCACTAGGAGAGAATCCGTAGCACCACAGAAATAGCACAGATGTCTGAGAGGTTTGGGGTTATGGGTGTATTAATTCTATTATTTATAGATTGCTTTTTATTCAAATATTCAGCATTGTTTAAGCCGTGAGTCTTGCAAGTCAAACAGAAAAATGCATGAATATAATTGGAGAACCATTAAACTTCACTTTCTACTTTCTCATGAATATATTTGGACAAAGCAATTTATAGTCCGAAGCTAGCTATATCAAATTGTCTTATACCCAATAAAATAAGATATAATTTTCTGGGTCCTTTAATATACATTCCTCCCAAATAACATCACTTGGGTGACACCCAAAGGACCATTAATATCATCAAGGTGGCAGTGAAAACACAACACGTGCAGAGTGTGTCGGTCATGTGTACATGTCAGTCAGTCTTTCTTGAGGTTATGTTCTGGTGGAGGTCATTGGGTTTCTTCATTTCCAGTTGCTCTTCCTATGTCTTTATCCACATGTCAATTTAGCTATACTTGTGTTCCTTAGTGTGTGTCCACATGTGTCACCATATGTGTGAATCATATATAATAAAAACAGAGGTCTGTCTCATAGTATTGAATGTCTTGTGTCTCTATATGTGGTTTTCTGCTACATTTCGGCTTTACAACAGGTTGTAACTGTGCATGTAGGTACTGTAAATTACCAATAAAGTCATATACAGGAATTGTAAGTAAAACTATTACAAGATTAGGATTCAACCACCAAAAGCAAAAGAACAAATAATACCTTACTGATATTAAAGAACTGGGAGTCCTCACTCCATTATCCAGGGAAATATTTGCAAAGGACACAACGTCTTTATCATATTCTCCATTGGAGAATAGACCTCCCAGTCCTCCTATATTAAGAACACAAGCTGGATGAGCTTTTAAATTGACATTTGTAATCAGTTCTTTACATGTTGTGAGGTCCATAGACACTTCTATAAGTTTATAACCAGATACAGATTCTAAAACTAATTGCTACTTTCTTCCTGAAGAAGTGGCTTTATTTGGTGCGAATCCCATTGTAACCTTCCAGTACAGCAAACTATCTGCTTTCCATATCACCACCTTGTTTCTCATGAATCAGTCTTATTGCAAATACTTATTAACTTCCCTTTAGCTGGATCTCACTGATCCATAGAATTACCAAATTTTGGATTTTTTTTTATACAAATTAGTTGACAAGCTGATACTTCTTTTTCAGGCTCCAAACCCAGATTTTCATATTGTCGACAAATTCAGCAGAAGCATGTGTTCAAGAAGCAGCTGCTAACTTCCTGGCTCCATATTATTTCATGACAAGTGGAAATTTACTGTGGGGAACATATGCTCAGACAAGTTTATTTGCAAAATGTAAAGAGTGTTATCGCATTTCCCTCTTCCATAAATATATCATACGTGAAGTTTGCTGGTACAATGAAGTAAGAAAATAAATTGTGATGTCTGTCACCTGGAGCTCCTAGAGGAAGCAATAATATGTGTTGTTGCAATATAATATTTGGTAAAAGTGTACTTCAGCCTCTCGATCCCACAATAGGGATCTGCTGACCATCTCACTACTTAGCCAATCAGTGACAGGTTATCTCTGTAGTCAATAGTGAGAGGTCATTTTTGGGTTTAGGAGGTAAACACAAGCAGGACCATGAAGGGAGATTTATCAGAATTGTTTGAGAGCAGAACTGTTCTAGTTGCCCAAACTCTGATTGGTTTCCATGCGCAACTAGAACCTTTCTGCTCTGAGACATTTCTGATAAATCTCATAAGCATCACTTCTTTAGTTTTAGAATTCCATTCTGATCGGTTAATAGCTGGCACCTGTATAAAAACCAAATATTCGGGTGACTGGACTCATAGGACTATTTGTACACACATTCCCATAACAAATATTATTAGATTACCACAGCCACAGTGCCTGGATCAATGAATAAGTGTCTCTGGTTTATTAGGCTTGTTTAAAAGTACAGCTGAAGATGCACTGATAAGGCCCCTTCCACACTTGCGAGTGTGATGCGATGAACTCGCATCACACTCGCAACGCAAGCTGCCGGGAACGCACGGCCCGAACGCTGCACCGCGGGAGTGAACTCAGCATGTCAGTTCACTCCCGCGGTGCAGGGTTCGGGCCGTGCGTTCCCGGCAGCTTGCGTTGCGAGTGTGATGCGAGTTCATCGCATCACACTCGCCAGTGTGGAAGGGGCCTAAGTGTCATTTTGTTCCATTCTTTCCTTGCACATCTGGATACTAGGGTATTCCTTCCCTAACAGACTTGATTGATTTCCACCAGACTCATCTATCTCTAGTGAACTCTGTTCATGGTTTACAAACAATTAATTCACTTTAATTCACTGTGACAGAATCTCTCCCCACTCTCATTTCTGCCCTGTATGATGTCAGAGAACTCATCAAATCATCCCTTGGACCGAGGTTCTGACGTCTTATAACAGGTTTCATGGAGTCTGTGCCTGCTAAACTCTTGTACTGAGCTGGCTAGTGTTGATACTGTCTTCTGTATTCTGGTATCTTTGATTTTTGCCAGTTTCTCGGACTATCAGTACTGTACTGCATTGTACTGTATTGTACTGCATTGTCCTATAGGATCTTAGCATTTGTCTATTTGTTCCCAGACCCTACATAACACAACCAAGGTGCGGATCAAATCCATTCAGAGAGTACTGACACATAATTTGACTCCATTTGTAACACACCAACGTGTTAGGTACTTTTCTAGACATTAAAAATGTCTTAGCTCTTCCTAAGTGTTCTATTTAAGAAAATGCTTAGACACGTGCTTAAGTTTCTAAGATTGACTTTGTTTTCTTTAATTGTAATTAAGAAATATTTTTCTTGAAAGTGTCTTATCTCTTTGCCTACCCTGGTGGTCATGAGCCAACCGTGTAGGAGTTTAGTTCTGTAACCTTCAGCATACTCAGTTATTTACTGACTCAGCAAACTTAGAAGATTTCTGCCACCTGTAGTATGTTTAGAAGTTTCCATTTACACCAGTCCTTGTCCCTAACACCAACAAAACCTTAATGAAATGCTTTCCTTAAAACATCATATCATGTTTACTGTAAAGTGTTGCCTTGCCTCACTTCCTGAGCAAGAAAAAGAAGTACCACAACTAAGTGAGACAGTATTATAGCTGCACATACAAATTAGATGTTTGTAAAGATTCCATATACTTTACCTAATTTCTATTTATGGGGAATATATACAACAAGCAAACAGTGGCATTCATCTGGGTTGTCCTGTCAAATGGAAGCACCATTTAGCCATCTAAATCTTAGCCTTTCTTAGTTTCTCTTGTAATGAGATCCTCAATCTTCAATCTAAATTAAATCAAACATACTTACCTATTGTCCTCTTCATCTTGATCCATGCTGGAGGTGGAGCTGACATCATGCAAGAGGTGTGAATCCATGCCTCCTGTGTGATACCTCCCTCTCCAACATGGCATCAAGCAGGAGCAATGACTAATGAGCAGACAGAAGCACCAGATATCTCGTTCCCACACTCCGTAGTCTATTTTTAAGATGATCCTTTTGTGTCAAGCTTGAAGAAGACCACTGCCGGTATCAGGATGAAGAGGATAATAAGTGAGTATGTTCGGTTTAATTTTGATTAAGTTAGTGGTAGATTTCCTTTAAGGGACCAAGATAGAGGGTATAATGAGAAACTGCTAAACTCCACAGGGAAAACATGTGGCTGGAAGAGAAGCCATTAAGCTGGGTTTAAGGATAAGGTAGAGAACAACTACAATCCGAGGACACGTCACCTGTAGCCACTGATGTAACAGGTTTGGTAACAGGGATTTCAGGATTTCATATTATTAGTACTGTTAGTGTTGGTTGATCAAGTGCATGTGGTGGTTGTGCATGTAGGTGGACACTACTGAGAATTTGGTAGCTGTACATTGCGGCCCTTGCCCCAGATCTTTTACATAGCTAACAACACCCCTGGTGTATATATTATAAATATATATATATAATATGCTGCCCTATGAGCATTCATTAAATTTTATCTGTGGAGGAGATACCAGTTTATCAGAATTGTAGGCTTCAGGTAAATTCACTTTGCCCTGGTCTTCTCTTTTATGCATCACATTAATTATACATAATAAATTCTGACTTAGATGATTAAAGATGTTGACATAATATGTTTGTATTAAATCATATTTACATAAAGCTTTGCAAATTCTCCCAGTGCGGAAACAATAGTCTATTGCCAGTGAATCTGATTTATCTTCTATGGCGAAGGTGGCATAGGTTAATTGATGATAACTACAAAGATATACGCTGTATTATGTCAGCATTAAATGATATAAATGAATATATCACTGCTTAGTCGCATCTGACCTCAAGACGCAGTAAACAAGCCTATTGATCAATGTCATGACTCTAAAATCGGGTAGTTAATCTTGGCAGGAGGATTGGCGTGTGCACAGAATCTCCCTGCTGTTGATGCCGCTGAAACTCTGAAAGATGGTTGCTCCTTTTCCCGAACTACTTGTCACAGGAGTAATTGCGTATTCTTCGGATGTACTCTCACAGACTGTAGTTAAGAAGGCCAAATGTTACAGGCTGTTCATTCACTGCCCTTAGTCTTCTATGAAACACTCATAAAGCAAACCCAGTAACAAAGATTACATGCAGAAGATTCAAATGGGTTATATAAATATGATTCCTTGTATAATAAAGTCAAAAACCTTCTAGTATCAATAATTCTTCCTTTCCTGAATTAAAAGATCTCACCTTTAATCAGCAACTAATGTTAAAAACCCAGTCCTACAGTGAAATACATAGCTGTAAACTGAGAATATTAAGTGATGTTCCAAAGCTTTTGGGACTTTTCCCTTCTATGATTAAAGATGTTGAGTCAAAATGCTTACTTTTTGCTTAATTGATGTCCTTATACAATCAATCGGATCCCCAGCAAAGTCACATTGCCACTAAACAAACTCACCAATAAACAAATACCTGTTATCAATGAACCAAAAGCCAATTTCTCCCTTCATTTCTATAAGACTTAATCACACATCCATATTCTTTCTCAGTAACTATCCACCTTTACAGATAGCATACTGATGTGCAGTTTTTTCCCTGCATGGTCTGGGGAACCAGGTGTTATGCCATTTATGCAGACATGAGACAATGGATCCCATATGCTTGTGAAAAATAATTGAAACCACAAAACAGATAAGTTTCTAATGGACACACAATGGTAGCGACTATATGAATAGGCCCTTAGGCTACATGCACACAAATGTTACTTTCGTCTTTTAACTGATGGCACATTTACACATTTATTTCATTGGACCCATGGACATGTTTTTTTATTTGTAGCACAGATGCTTTAGAAAATCTTAATTTAAAAAAAGAGTCACTTCCCCACTCAGGTCCGCCGGAGTTCACCGTCTTCTTCCTGGTGCATGTAAGTGCAAAGGATTGCGACACAATGTAAAAGTTAAGTTCCCCCGCTCAGTCTGAATCAGTTGGATCGTCCGACAGCACCCCACGATTTCTGTAGGATGAAAGCCAGCGCAGCTGTGCCAAAATCCCATTGCGTGCGTCACAATGCCCTGTAAAATACCTGTCACAGCCGTGCAAAACCCGAAAACGTCAAAATCAAATGAAAGTGTGATCCGCAGACCCTTAGTAAATAAGCCCCATTCCCTTTAGGGTGGCCAAGCAAATTTAATTAAAGTTAGTACATGACTGAACAAGGTTTGAATGAGAAGTTGTCTATCAAACGATCGTCAATTGTTCAATATGTCCCAGGAAAAACATCTATTTTCATTAACTTTAGGTTAAAGTAAATGCATTTTCAATATTAACAGGTGAAGGACAAAGATCTGCCTGAGACTTTTATTATGAAATATGACCGTTCATACATGAAAGTTATTTTAGTACAAAGATTTTAAACACCTTCATGTGGATCTACCTCTTCAATATGTTCTTATGGAACACCCACTTTCTTTCCAGTCATTGCTAGCATGTCAATGGTTAGCTAAAATGAGCATTGGCTCTTAACCCCTTAGGGACCATCCTGTTTTAAGCCTTAACTATCCATTTTTTGTGTTTTTCCTCATCACATGATAAGTATCATAACTGTTTTTACTTTTTCATAGGAAATTATAGTGGCTTATGACAATTGCAGTTCCTTCAATGCACTCTGTGCCAGTCTCAATGCCTTAAAAGGCTTTGGGATGGAGATGATTTTATGTATATGTCTAATGGAGTCTAAAAATAATAAAAACCTAAACTCACCAAAAACCTAAACTCTCCGACACTCCGATCCAGTGTGCTGCATCACACTGACATGCAGCTAGCAGCTGTAATGGGGACTTGCAGTGCATCACCAGTGGAGACAGACGGTGCCACAGTGAACAGGAGTGTCAGAGAGAGGTTAGTATAGGTGCTATGTTATTTTAAGACCCCCCTTGAAAAAAGTCCCATCCCGGACAACCCCTTTGATGCAACCTGAAAATAATGATGACTGCTTAGGAATGGTGAGGGCTAGAGAGAAATTTCCAACTACACCATTTCCCGTGAGACACAATACCTCCTTTCATTAGTCTCATTGCCTCGTAGTTAACCACTATGTCCCATGTACCTTAATCTGAGCCTTAATGACACTGTGATGTACCAATGTTTGCAAACCCCCATATACCAGTCACAAGTCAGACTCAGCGCACAATGACATGCCAAATAACCTTAAAGGTGCATTCGCATGAAGACAAGATGATTAAATTCAGGATAACAAAATAACACATTCTCTAATTCACTGTTATCAATAAAAATACAGTGTTTCCCAGATGTATTTCCAACTTGTCCCCGGATCCGAACGTCAATCTTCTGACTATGGTCGGGCAGGGCATATTCTGCTCATAAATAGCTTTTGCTGTCTGCACAATGTGCCCCAATATCCACTATATAATAATTATATTACTGTTGGCTTGAGGATTTATTAAATCATGTGAACATTATAACTGGTATAGGAGCTTAGAGTAGCATAATAGCAAATGGGTTATGAAAGGAAAATTACTCTCGCAAATTTTTACTTGTTATCCACATTTTATTTACCCTGCCACCGACGGTACCAAAGGTAAATGCAACGGCAACAAATATAACAATACATAGCGGCTGGTCTGGTCACGTAGATTGTCAATATGCAGGCAGAAAAGTAAACTTGAAAGAAAGAATCATTGAGTGATACTGCATTGGGATGGATGAGGGGAGGTATAGAAGGAAGTGATTATATACCAGGATTATATACCGCTAGTGGCCAAGTAAATAGAGGTAAGGGTTACTGTGTATATGGTTTATGCTAATGTATTCACCTCCTCCAACACTTCAGTTTACCCATAGGCGTGCGCCTACTACAGCATGAGTTTCAGGCTATAGCAGGCACCAGGAAGGCTTCGTCACATTACCTCAGTATTGCAGAGTATTATAAAGAACATGCAATCAGATCATTATCTCGGGTCGCAGACCCACCTGTGTGCCATGGTTTTCCCCTCCTGCCTTGCTTACCTCTCCGGATTTCAGCGGTGGCTCTGTAGAATTTAAAGGCACTGGCCGGCTGCCAATTCTGTTAAATAGCCAGCCCCTTCCTGGTACCCCTGCCGGATCTTTGTGCCTCATAGCCTTAGAGAAAGTTGTTCCCTATGTCCTCTGCGTTTATTGGGACTTCCCGTTGTGACCCTGGTTCCATTCCTGACTCCGCTCCTCCACTGCCGGTCCTGACCTCCTGCCTTTCCCGGCCATGATAATGTCTCATGATTTTGTACATAGTACAGACTGCACTGTTCTTAGTAAATGTACTCCACAGTTTTATTTAAGCACAATCTGGAATCGTTGGGGGAGATTAATCATGCCATGAACCCCCCCCCCCTTCCCTACCAGTTCTGGTGCCTCTCTGCTCTGTGCGCCACTTTGGGAATGTTGGGATGTAGGGCTGGCAGGGCGTTGACGCTTGTCGCATTTTAAAAACCAGCGGGACTATAGCAGAAATCTTCGCCAACATTGTTAGGTTTCACATAAAACATCTACTTTTACTATATATTTCATAAAATAACTATTTGAATATAATATCCAACCTGGAATACGTAGTCTACAGATAAAACGGTGGTTAAACAGTATGTATATTTTGTGATATAAAAGAATCACTTGCTAGTAGGTCCCTCGATGAAATCATCTGTGATAATGAAGAGAGGAGAAGTGGGGGTGGGGGGATAGTATTTTTGAAGTTATAATACAATGCTACCATTGTTTCCTAGCAACCATGATAACTCCCATTCCGTAGGTGCTACATAGATATTCCATGACACTCCTACACTCTTGTGAATCATGGATTCAGCGATAAACAGTATCCACCAGAACAAGTTCCAAACATAATTCTTTTATATTATTATTATGAAGAACTCATATTACAAAGTAACAGAAATCCAGCTCGGCCTCATGCCTGCGGTTAACTCTTTCAATGCTAGATGCAGGTTTTAAAATCCCATTTGCTCAGCAGTGAATTGGAATGAACTGTTTCCAGATGCAGATATGAAATTGTAGTCACGTTTGATAAGAAACAGGGGAAAGAAGTGTATTCAATCAACTGATGATCCTGCCACAAATCAGTTATGTGCTTCCAAATTAACATAATGATAATTCAGGCTTCAACAACATTTAACTGTTTTACTGCCAATGTGTTCTGGACCTAAACAGCATGCCCTTTAAGACAATGGAACTGTGTTCAGTATAGAAATAGTGGGTTCCTCCTTATGATAAGTTACTTGAAGGATTAGAAAGACCTTGAAATAAAGGTAGGTGTCCTGCTGTAATGTAGAGACCAATCTGAATGGAGGTCATTATGTAGCAGGAAGGTGCACACAGATGGATCGAAACATGCTCAGGAGTAGTAAATATAGTAATCTAAAAATAATAATAAAATGAAATGTTTGCTTTTTCCCCTGTGTGATACTGCATCTTCACGTTAGCTTTCTCTATGCATTGTCACTAATTTGGTTCACTTTGACTATGTTCACACGCTGCATTTCAATAGCATTTTGTAACACAATACAAATGCAACCCTAGTGACCAGATCTCATATGAAACGCATGCAATCAGGAATGAGCATCACATTGTTTACATGCAAATAATACAGAACACCATTGCTTGTTGCCGATTGCTAGCGTTTCAGTAGTGTGGCGTCCATGATCAGGCCAAACCCCTCCGCTGCCTCTGTGAACCGATGCGGAATAAAAGGAGGATTTAATAGTAACTTTTTATCAAGCTATGGAAAACTCAGCAGTACAAATGAACACAAAAAGACTTGTAATATACCGTCATGAAAGGTAGAAAAAAAACTAATAAAGCTTGGATTGACAAATAAACAACAAATGATCTGAAGAAGTCAGTTGTTACAGGGTTAGAATATATCATAAACCTTCATACTGCCAGAATAATGAATAGTCTATCTGCATGTGTAAACTTTCTCTATCAAATTGTATAGAAGATCTGTAACAGACCAGCTTGACACCCATGGACATCATGTCAAGGGATGTTTAAAGAAGACCTGTCGGGTCGATTTGGACCCTAAAACAACTACAGGTCCTTATGGACCGGTGGTTTGGAGTCCCAAATTGACCTTTCTACGAGGTCTGTGGATGGAGGAAAAAAGTGGAAAAACATTTTATTTTTTTATTCTCACCTAGATTTAAGTCTGATGAGGTACTATGGACTCACACCTCAAGATCCCACGCCTCCTCTTGAGGTGAGGTAAAGGAAGTCGAGATAACATTCAGGCTTGGGGCACCTTTAACCTGGGGTGTGCTGTCCGACTGCGCACCGAAAATCCCACATTTGTGGTACATAAACTTCTTTAATACCTGTGCAAGCAGTTTGCACTAAAAAGAATGTGCAAAGTCTGACAGAAAAGAATGTGATTTTTAGCTGGTATTAGCATACCCTATGCTTATTTTAAAAATGCATAAGTTAGCATTCTTAATCATTTCAGTAGTTTATAATAGTTTATTTTACATTACCTGGCTCCCTGCCAGCAGTTTGTGGTAAGTCCCAGGGTAGGAGACAGCTGCAGCAATCTATATTTGTGTGTCTGTATCTCATACATACATTCATACATTCTTCCTCTGCTCCACACCACCCCCCTCCCTCCCCTTCCTGTTCAGTGCACATGACAGGAAGTGGGGAGGGAGCTGCATGAGTGTGGAGAGGAGGTTGACATAGGCAAACACAGGCTGCTGCTTCCCTTCCACACGCCGGTCCAGGGACTCACCACATGCTGCTGGCAGGGAGACAGGTAATGTAAGGCAAGATGCACTGCGTGGCAAGGTGATGGGCCGTTTCGCGCTAGAGAGCTGTGGTGCAGGTGGCTTATTCCTTACTTCAGTAAACTATTATAAAGTACTGAAATAATTAAGAATGCTGTCACAGCCATTTTTAAAATCAGCATGGACACAGGCTATTGGAACCTATCACCAGTTAAAAATCACATTCCTGGTGACAGATTTGCTTTAATGTTAGGCCAGAATCATGGTTCTAGATAGCATAGAACACAAGAAAAATGCATCTACATTGATATTCTCCATGCAGCCTGAGTCTGACTAATCTAGGAAAAAAGTTTTCTCCTCATTTTCACATGAGTGGGCTGTTAGTTTAATGGAGTAAAGGTTGGTGACCGGTTCCCTTTAAGACAGGAGTCCGCAACCTTTTTTGGTCCAAGGGCTGCATTGCCATATTACTCAATTTCAACCATCAACTAGTAACTAGCACCCTAGATGCAACAACAAATGCCACCTCAGAAATGACAAATACCATAGTATAGCAATACATATCACCCCAGCAAACAAATACTGCATTCAGACAATAATAATCAACAATACAGACCACGGCAACAAATAATAAAATATAATATGGACAAGATAATAAACAATAGACACCAGAGCAGGTGAATAATAATAATACTTTAATAAGTAGTCTTTATCAGAGCTGGGAGTCTGTGGACCCTCTGGACCACCGCGGGAGATGGTACTAGCCGACACCTGGGACCGGAGTCTAAGTGGCACCCAGTCTTCACCAGAGCCCGCCGCAAAGCGGGATGGTCTTGCTGTGGAGGGATACCACCAGGTCGTTCCACAGGTTCGACTAGCCCGCTGTGACTGCCAAGGTAGTAGGAAAATAGCACAGGAAGGCATACTAGGACTCCCGTCAGGAATCGCAGGAGCTGGCACATGAATCAGGAACACAGGAACGGATTGGCACACAGGAATGCAGGATTCACAGGAATGGACTGGCACACAGGAACGCAGGATACACTGAATAGGACTGGCACACAGGAACGGACTGGCACACAGGAACGCAGGATACACTGAATAGTACTGGCACACAGGAACGGACTGGCACACAGGAACGCAGGATACACAGTGATGGACTGGCAAACAGGTACGCAGGATACACAGGAGCGGACAGGAACGGACTGGCCCACAGAACCGCAGGATACATAGGGAGCTTTCTCTTCAGGGGATGGCTTGAAGATCCGACAAGGAACACAGGAAGGGGCAGGAATTTATATCGGGCCAGTGGCAATTATCGGCGCAGTGGCCCTTTAAATCTTAGCGAGCCGGCACGCGCATGCCCTTGGAGACAGGGACGCGCAGGCTGAGCCACGGGAGCAGCGGAGATCGCCACTGGAGCCAAGGAAGGTAAGAAGCACCGGGCTCTGGGGGCACACGAAGAGACACGGGTCCCTGTCTCGGATCGCGGGAGTACCTGTGACAGTCTTTATATAATTTAATATAATATATGGTGCGTCCCTTTGTCAAGGAAAACATCCTCCCTGGTATTCAGGTTATTATTCATATTGTTAAAAGGTGTCCCTTTCTACTCAGAACTGTATAAAGGTTAATAGTAATAATTGTTAATAGTAATAGTTTTTTGACTGTGTCAATAATGAGCTTTCCAGCTACATGACGTATGAAGCAGTGGCTGGACTCCGCTGCTGTACCAACATGGGTAGCTTAAAGGGGTTATCCGGGACTATAAAAATTCACCAGATGTTCCCAGTAGTCATCAATCATCACCCTAATGACCATGCCTTACCTTTATTCAAACTTTGAATCCCCCCTGCATATGGGGTTACACATCAGCCTGCAAATGTTTACAATCTCAGCTTCCTGTATGGACGTTTTTTGTGCTGCAGAAACTACACTCCCCACAGTGCATTGTACTGTAAACACAGCAGGGAATGTATCCACCCATTCCAGCCTACACGGTGCTGGCAACCCCACCCACTACACCTTCCAGGCTCTGCTGCATCCCGCCCACTACACCTTCCTGTTTCCTACACAGTGCACAGAGAATATTCCATCCTGTCCAGCTACTGCCTCTCTCCTCAGCAAAGTGTCAGTCAGATTTTCAAGGCAAAGGCAATAGATCCCTCACACAATAAAATAATGGTAATGATAGCAAAGTGTTATGAATGATACTGTAATACTATACTATAAATTAGTATCTGTAACTGCAGGGCTTTATCTCTTAGTTCTATGCTATATGATATGCATCCTACTACACATCTATGTAAGAGGAGTCTTGATGACTCCTATATATTTATATCTAGGTATTGTATATCAATCTGCTGTTTTTATCAAATTATGTATATGTATATTCTATTTATCAAGGGACAGAACGTGAAAAGTGCAGTGTAAAGTGCTAAATGCACTAACGGGGACAGAATTCAATATCTGATGCATTTGTAGAAGAGCTGACACTCTAATCATTCTAGTGCTGCCTCTGCAACATTTTGTGAAGCAGAAATCATCTTCCATGATATGATGCATTCTGTCCCTGGCACCGCAATAGTCTTTTGATCATGCCAAGTCCGTCTCCTAGGATAATTGTAGCTGGTCTCATATAAATTCCTGCCCTTTCCTGTGACCCTTGTCGGATCTTCAAGCCTTCTCCTGAAGAGAAAGCTCCCCTATTTATCCTGCGTTCCCATGTGCCAGTCCGTTCCTGTGTATCCTGCGTTCCTGTGTGCCAGTCCGTTCTTGTGTATCCTGCGTTCCTGTGTGCCAGTCCGTTCTTGTGTATCCTGCGTTCCTGTGTGCCAGTCCGTTCCTGTGTATCCTGCGTTCCTGTGTGCCAGGCCGCTCCTGTGTATCCTGCGTTCCCGTGTGCCAGTCCATTCCTGTGTATCCTGCGTTCCTGTGTGCCAGTCCGTTCCTCTGTACATGCGTTCCTGTGTGCCAGTCCGTTCCTCTGTACCTGCGTTCCGGTGTGCCAGTCCGTTCCTCTGTACCTGCGTTCCGGTGTGCCAGTTCGTTCCTCTGTACCTGCGTTCGGGTGTGCCAGTCCGTTCCTCTGTACATGCGTTCCGGTGTGCCAGTCCGTTCCTCTGTACCTGCGTTCCTGTGTGCCAGTCCGTTCCTCTGTACCTGCGTTCCTGTGTGCCAGTCCGTTCCTCTGTACCTGCGTTCCTGTGTGCCAGTCCGTTCCTCTGTACCTGCGTTCCTGTGTGCCAGTCCGTTCCTCCGACCTGCGTTCCTCCGTTCCTGTATTCCTGATCCATGTTCCAGCTCCTGCGATTCCTAGTGTCCTACTGTGCCTTCCTGTGCTATTCTCCTGCCATCACCTCGGGTACAGATTGTCTCCTGCATTACTACCTTGGCAGCCACCACTGGCTAGTCGCATCTGCGGAACGACCTGGTGGTACCCTGCCGCAGCAAGACCATGTGCCAGGCCAGATGCTGGGGCCCATGACACAGCTGGCCCCATAGCAGCTGCTATGGCTACTACTACTGTACTTATGCCCCTGATTTTTTCTATATAATATATATATATTACTCTATATTCATCCTCTTAGGCCCATGAAGTAGATGACTTACTTTATGAAGAAGTTGTGCTTCCAGAGTCTGATGTTGAATTCGAACAAAATCAAGAGGTTAGTCTCTTTACAATTTTACACTCTTTGCATGCTTTTTTTTTTAGAAATGGTAAATGAAAAAGATTTATTCTCTACTTTAGGAAAGCTCAGAAGATGAATCAGCAGATGGTGCTACTGCAGCTGTGAGTACCAACCCAGTGGTAAGTATGAGGGTGTTTTTTATTTCTTATGTACATAGCAATGCAACTCAAATATATCATCATAATTCACAGCTATTCTCCATTTTTCTTTCTAGAGTTTCCAAGCCCTATTGCAACGCTTAAGAGAGCCTATTGATGAGGAGAATCGTCTTAACCCGTGGTGTTTTCAGGACGACCCTCAGTGGGGTCCTGACGAGGAACGTCCCCAACTAATGGAGGACACAGAGGGCAGGCTACAAAATAATCAGTGGTGCAAATGTGGCAGTTGCAAGAAGATGACTACAGTTGAGGAAAGCATCTGTTGCTGTGAATTTCAGGCAATGGATAGACTGCGCCACAATATTACCTGCGTTACTCAGCATCCTGACTTTACCTCAAGGATTTATTCTAGAGATTTTCTTATCGAACTGCTACAGTTCTCCTTACGCGTGACTCAACGCCAGTTTGAGCGACAGGAAAATAGGTAAGTAAATCAAGTACATGCTATTTCAAAACATTAGTTGCCCTTTAGCTTCTTGTTACTTATTCATAGGTTATATTTATATTTTTTTCAATATTGTACCAACTTTATCACATCTCTTATGCCTGAAAACAGCTGTGATTTATTCTCCCCCATTTACGCTTATGCTGATTTCACTGACTTTTGCGCTGCAAATACAAGAAGCTAGTCGGACAAAAAGGAATCATTGAAGGAAAGTGGGATTACTAAACATGAGAGATTGGGGCCAATGGTTACAATAGAAATGGCGTCATAAGGAATACAGCATGAAATTCAGAGTTTGTATAGTTATTTTAGGATGCTTTAGAAGTAGATTTTTTGATCAACAATAAATGTGTATTCTTGTTAATGGGAATTTAAGACATTCCCAGATAATAAGACCTAGTGCCTATGCAAGCGCAAAAATAAATATAAGGCACTGTCTTATTTCTGCGCTAATACTGTAGTAGATAATTTAGGGTTTTAGGTCCAATGAAAGCAATATAAATATTTTCATTAATCTTTCCACAGATTTTTACGTTGGGCCTGTTATGTCAAGGTTACCAATCTGGTTTATGGATTTCTTGGACAAGGAAATAGGATACCTTTACCATCTTGTGTGGTGAATAAAATTAGAGATATTTATCCAGACCCCAATGCCACATATACTGGATTTAAATGGTTTCCTGATTATGTGTTTGGAGACCTGCCCACCAATTTGAACTTCTAATCGGATTACTGAAAACACTTCAAGTTGCACTATTTTGAACAATGTTGTTATGTATATTGTTTGTATTCTTGTGTAAGTTATAAAGTTATTTTGCATAATAAACAAAATCGTATTTCATTTTTTTTAAAAATTGAAGAGACCAAAAAACACAAATAGTCATGTACATGTGGATGAAAAATTTTTTTTTAACAGTTTAACAAAACAATTAACAGGAACAAACATAACATATAGCAAATCCTGTACGATCGTCCCAAGTAGGTTAGTTGATATGGTCTCCCTAGAAACGGCTTTCATGCTCACGGATCATTTCTTCTCGTGGTGGTCTTGGAACAGTGGCAATATTTGCAGGTACAGAATCCCTACGAGACTTCCAAGATGGGTGAGTTTTAATATAAAGTACGTTCATCACTTCCATGAGAATTTCATTAGAAAATTCATTTGTGGTGGGCTCGTAGATGGCTTTCACCACCCAAGTTTTTCTTGCTTTTGAAAATTCAATTCTGTGACGACGTGTACCCACAGGAGCTCCGGACATGGTGGCTTGCTTGACCACGGCATGCACTCGATTTACATTACGGTTGTGGTCTAGAGCTGCCAGTTGACTCCTGGCCACCATCCCATCAATGAAGTAATGAATACGTTTTTGACGGTATTTTAAACATACACTGTGGTATATTTCTAGCTCCCCAGTGTGGCAGAATTTGCTTATTTGACGCAAATCTTTCAAAAAATTCTTGTTAAGGACAATATCTTTCAAATCATCCAAAGCTGGGGAAAGTGGATGAAGCCATTTTGTATCCTGTAATTTTTCAGGGGTTAATGGTGGGTGGAGACAGGCCTGGTATGGCTCCTCTGTTTCCCACTCATGGACATTTTGTACATGATGGATGACTGATTTCCATTTCTGTACAAGTTGGTCCGGATCATCATTACATGTACGAGAGCACCACCACACATGGTTCTTAATGGGCTGTATCCAGTGCGAAAGAATGGCCCCGTTTTTGGTCTTGGAGGCATTCAAAAGCTTGTTTCCGATGGATTTTGCCATGTGCCAGACATCAAATTGATGCATGATCGATCCATATTTTTCCCGCATTAGCTTCCTAATCGAGACATGGCGATCAGTTGCAATTATCTCAATGTTAATTCCGCTTTGCAGCAAAAACTGAAGTGTTTTTTCAAAGGCAATTTTTTCTAATCCCACTGATGACACTGTAGGCACAAGCTGCTCCACTGAAAAAGCAACAATTTTTTTGCTGTCATGATCCATTAGGGAATAAACACAATATTTGGCAGAGAAGCCTGGGCTGTCCATTTGACCATCCCCTATCAAACAAACTGGTCTATTGCTTATCTCAGAAAGAACGATACTTTGCTCTTTTTTCCATGTGTATTCAATAGCTGGAAATAAATAACGAGTTTGATTTTTAAAAAATGTTGATTTACCAATTGCTTTCAGGTTTAAAATCCTGAAGAACGACATCATTTTTAAAAAGCTGGATCCACTTAGCAAAACTGCAGCAGAAATTAGGAGATTGCCCAATGGCTGCATTCCTTGTTTCGGCTGTGTTTCCCATAATTTAGATTCGTGGCCATTCTCACACTTTACGTGAAAAGAGATCATGCTTCCTATATACAGTTTTTTGTATGCCACAATTGAAGCTTTGCAATTTTTTCGGGCTTGACACGGAATGAGAGCTAACAGTTTTCTAAATGAGCATTCAAACACTATAAACTTCTCCTCTGTTGCATGGTCACTGCAGCCAAAGTATAACGGTTGAAATTCTCTTTCAGTTAGCAACTCTTGGTCACTTAAATCTTCATCCTCCTCTTCCTCACTTTCTGATATTTGAAAAGTTTCATCTGACGTTTCCATTCCTATTGTGGTAGTTGGTTCCGTCACTTGTGAAACCTCCTGTAATGCTTCATTTGATGGTCCTTTTGATGGCTGCTCAGACTCTTCTAAAATTGGAGCCATGCTGTCTTCTATTGGAGATAAAGGTATATCGTGACATTCTTCACCTGAACTTGGATGTTCTCTAAAATGATGTTTTTGGCAGGCATAATCATGATCTACCAGTGCACTGGGAATGGATGCTGTTTTGGTTTTTTTGATTGGAGTAGAGCTCCATATTGGACCACTTTCAAGTTGTGAAGTAGTGTTGACTTCCATTACATTATCTTCATCCTCAGAATTACTGCTGGATTCGCAGGTAAGATTAGATGGGTTGAAAATTGAAATTGTAGCTTCGTGATCCACAGCAAATTCCAGTTTTGTTTTTATATCACATTGCACTTTCCTATGCCTTTTGTTGATATGGGTTTGAGTGTGACTATTTTTTTTGTGTTTCCAATGATCCGTGTTCACAGCAAAGTGTCTTTTCTTTATGATTTCTTCAGTGTTGGTTCCTTTGTCTGAAAATATTTTAGAAGGGACACCCAAATGAGAGGTGCTGGCAAAGGCTCCGGTAGAGAGTTCACATCTCTTTTTTTCCACAATGTGATGTGTTTTATTTTTACGTTTGCCAAAAACAATTTCTGAGCTTTCTGGGACAGGAAGCCTTGGAACGACATTGATTGTCGAACAGAACACTTGTGAACCCACTGCTGTTGTTGTAGTGACATTGGTTGATAATGAGGATGTTGTATATGACACGCTGGTGGTGGAAACAGTCATGTCAGTTACACATGGTGCAATTAGATCAACTTTGGAGAAATAAGCTTTATGGTGATCTACCATTATATTTTCTGAAACATTGGCTGCTTCTGTAAGCTGAGGTCTATATTCAGCAGTGGGAAATATTGTCGGAAGTGCATTAGGCCTTAGGGTACGTCGATCTTCATGGTAAGTATAAGCATCATGTGCAAAATGTAACGAACACATTCTATATATATCATAGATTTTGCCATCATGGACTTTCTTGACCATGGTTTCAAGATCGTCAGCATATTGTCCAGTTTGCATGAGCCACTGCCTTATTTTTTCAGGTTGTCTTGGAAACACATGAAGACTAACGTTGGGATCTCGTTTTCTCCAACTTCTTCTACAACCCTTCACAATGCAGGATGGCATTCTGCAATGTAATAACTAGAATGCAAAAAAAATATATTAGAACCCTATTAATTTATAACCAACTTAAATCCTAATAATTTTGACAATTCATGCAATATATGTCAAGTTTTCTCACCTTCAAATAATCTAGCAATCGATTTTATTTTAGGTGTACTTCAACGGTGTGAGAGACAGAATCTAAAAAAAATGCAGAAATCACATTGTATTATTGTAAAATAATAAGCATTTTATTGCATGAAATACATGTTTATTTGTATTACTATAAGTATTAGATCAAATACTGATTTTCTTCACTCTATGTAGAGAGAGAGAGACACAGAGAAAATAGACGTCAAACAATAGAAAAAACGGAGCAGGTCTCTTGAACAAATTATTGGTGGGTGCCAAAGCACAAATGAACTTCTGGAAAAATTAAAAAGAAGCAATACTCAATGCTTGTTTTTTGTGGTGGAATATTTATTGATGTTTTTTTATGGTGGAATAAAATAAATAGTTTTTTGCACAATGGATTGCGGCTCCGTTTTTTCATACAGATAAGAGAGTGAAGCACAGGCAATTATCCTTTCCCATTTACCTGAAAACTGTCTTCTAGTTCTTTGACGTATTTTCTGAATCAGATGACGGAAAAAACTGTCTGATTCGCCAAATGCACCAACGTGGTGATCACAAACAGCACAAAGGTCTGCAAAAAGTAAAAAACCGTTGGTCTTCATTATGATGGCATGGACTGAGCTTATATCTAGTGGCGGTGGAAGGCTAGTGTCTGACAGAGTGATTCTATGCTTTGTGGGTGAGAACACTTGCTAAACAAGCCTGTAATCAAATACTTATTTCCCCTACTCTATACGGACAGAGACACAGAGAAGAGAGTGCAGCGCAGGCAATATCTGTTATCCTTTCCCATTTACCTGAAAACTGTCTTCAAGTTCTTTGACGTATTTTCTGAATCAGATGACGGAAAAAACTGTCTGAATCGCCAAATGCACCAACGTGGTGAGCACAAAGGTCTGCAAAAAGTAAAAAACGTTGGTCTTGACAGGACAGAACCTAATACTGCGTATTGCAAAAGATAATTCTGTAGAATTCAATATGCTATTATTTATATATATTTTTTATCATCACCGTGTTCTGCAAAAAAAGTAATTACCCTATATACTCGTGTACAAGCCGAGTTTTTCAGCACAAAAAATGTGCTGAAAAACGTCCCCTCGGTTATACATGAGTCAATACTACCAAAAATTTATTAAAAATGGACTAAAAAAATAATAAACTTATATACTCACCCTCCGGTGGCCCCGATGCGCAGTGCTATTCCCCCAATGTCAGCGCGGCTCCTCTTCTGGCTTCCCAGCTGCTCTTCTTATACTAGGCGCCGCCCGGGAAAGAACAATGGCGGCGAACAGCACGCTGAAGCAAGAACAGCAGCCGGGAAGTCAGAAGATGAGCCGCGATGACATCGGGGGAGCAGCGCTGCGCATCGGGGCCACCGGAGGGTTAGTATATAAGTTTATCTTTTTATTCTGGGCTGTGCTGTATACTACTGGGGGCACAGCTGTATACAACTGGGGACAGGCTGGGCAGTGCTGTATACTACTGGGGGCAGGCTGGGCAGTGCTGTATACTACTGGGGGCAGGCTGGGGCAGGCTGTATACTACTGGGGGCAAGCTGTATACTACTGTGGGCAGTGCTGTATATTATAGGGGGCTGGCTGGCTATATACTGGGGGGGTCTGTGACCAATGCATTTCCCACCCTCGGCTTATACTCGAGTCAATAGATTTTCCCAGTTTTTGGTGGTAAAATTAGGGGTCTCAAATTAAACTCGGTCGGCTTATACTCGAGTATAAAAATAATTTTCTACATCATCACACGCCTGTGTTATCTGTATTGTCACTTCTTCATCCTCATAGAATGTAAGCTCTTGTGTCACCCCCTCATCCTCATAGACTGTAAGCTCTTGTGTCACCCCCTCATCCTCATAGACTGTAAGCTCTTGTGTCACCCCTTCATCCTCAGACTGTAATCTCTTGTGTCACCTCCTCATCCTCATAGACTGTAAGCTCTTGTGTCACCCCCTCATCCTCATAGACTGTAAGCTCTTGTGTCACCCCCTCATCCTCATAGACTGTAAGCTCTTGTGTCACCCCCTCATCCTCATAGACTGTAAGCTCTTGTGTCACCCCCTCAACCTCATAGACTGTAAGCTCTTGTGTCACCCCTCATCCTCATAGACTGTAAGCTCTTGTGTCACCTCCTCATGCACATAGACTGTAAGTTCTTGTGTCACCCCCTCATCCTCATAGACTGTAAGCTCTTGTGTCACCCCCTCATCCTCATAGACTGTAAGCTCTTGTGTCACCCCTCATCCTCATAGACTGTAAGCTCTTGTGTCACCTCCTCATGCACATAGACTGTAAGCTCTTGTGTCACCCCCTCATCCTCATAGACTGTAAGCTCTTGTGTCACCCCCTCATCCTCATAGACTGTAAGCTCTTGTGTCACCCCCCCATCCTCATAGACTGTAAGCTCTTGTGTCACCCCCCCCCCATCCTCATAGACTGTAAGCTCTTGTGTCACCCCCCCCCCCGCATCCTCATAGACTGTAAGCTCTTGTGTCATCTCCTCATCCCCATAGACTGTAAGCTCTTGTGTCACCCCCTCATCCTCATAGACTGTAAGCTCTTGTGTCACCCCCCCATCCTCATAGACTGTAAGCTCTTGTGTCATCTCCTCATCCCCATAGACTGTAAGCTCTTGTGTCATCTCCTCATCCTGTTTTTTCATTTTAATTTTTCACTCCACACCTTCAAAAATATATAATTTTTTTATTTTTACACATACAGGGCTGTGATCTGCGTAACAAATTGCACTGCATAGTGATGGTATTTAATATTCCATGCCGTGCACTGTGAAGCGGAAAAAAAATTCGACATGCCGTGAAAATTGTGAAACAGACATTTGAGTCCTTTTCTTGTGGGCTTGGATTTTACGGCTTTCACTGTGTGTCCCAAATGAAATGTCTAATTTATTCTTTTGGTCAGTACGATCACAGGGACACCAAATGTGTTTTATAATGTTTTTATACATTTACAAAAATTAAAACCTGTGGGTGGTGTCATTTTGTGCGACTTTTAATGGCGTTTTCAATGCTACCATTTTTAGGACTGTCCAACCTTTTGATCACTTTTAATTGAATTTTAAAATTTTTCAAAATGTCAAAAAAATTCCGACTTTGGGTGCTATTTTCCGTTACCCCCTAAGATATAAAAAAAACGAGGGGCTCGATGAGGTCCCATGTACCTCCGACTGACCGCTCGTTGCGCCATCAGAGTAATGGAACAGACAGCTGTGCATGACCGGTTTGCTCCAGTCATCTCTATAGAGCTGACAGAGATTTCTGGGCGCTGCGCTCAGCAATCTCCGTCAGCTCCATAGAGATGAATGGAGCAGAACCGTCATGCCCAGACGTCTGCTCCATTACTCTGATGAGCAGTCTGCAAGTAATTGCAATCATTTCAGTGCTTGTATACCAGAAACTGGCATACAAGCACTATATAAATTCCACCATACACTGTGTACCTATAGGGGGGTGGTCATATATGTTATGCCTCATATGTGACCTATGACTATACATGGACCATGCCATAGGGGTGATGGGGTTATGACATTTTGTTTTGGGATGTGTGTGGTCACATATGTAATGGAGAGGATTGTCACATATGAGGTCCATGTCATATGTGACAAAAGAAAAATATTAAATGGACCTCATATCTGTCAATGACCTCCATTACACGGGCCACCCACAGCCCAAGACAAAATTACATAAGGCATATTAGGTATATATACATACCTTAACAAAATAATGTAATTGGCTCTTGTAATATTCTCGTCCAATTCTCAAGCCCAGCAAGCCACTCCGCACCTAAGCAAGCAAGCTGGGCTGTGATTGGACGAGAATACGCGGCAGCGGACGTGCCATGCGCAACCCGGCATTGCGGATTATTAATATTCCGGGCATGCGCAGTGGGCGCATCGAAGCGCTTCCTCTACTGCGCATGCGCCGGACAGATGTCGACTTCCCCGCCCGTCGAGTGACGAGGAGGAGAAGACTCCGCCTATCCGTCCCGGGGGCGGCGACGTGCAGAAGCTAGAGCTGTGGACGTGACGTCAGCGGAAGTGAAGAAAGAAGAAGACGCGATGTCACGTGACCGGCTCCGGACCGAGGGGAACCAGCCACTTCGGGAACGGTAAGTATATTAGAAAGTTAGTTATTACACCCATAGCTTTAGATTAGTCAGGGGAACCTAGGTCCCGGACAACCCCTTTAATATAGTAATCTGTAGTATTAAATACAAGGCAGGGCAGAAGCTTGGGCTGGGAGGTTAATTGTGAATGAAAGCTCTACATGAAATGGGATTTACTGTCAGTTTTCACGTACGAAGGCATTATGAAATTGCATTTATTTTTTTAGTAGGAAGGAATGCACCAGCAATTGTGACATGTGTTGGATAACTATATAGATAGTCTGGGCAGGAAGAAGTGGCTTAACAGATTTTTGCTGTGATCATATGTCTCTTTATTTAATGATACATTGGGGGTCATTTATCTTATCTCTGTTTGTTTGGCTAGTTTTTTCTTTTTTCCGTTTGCTACTTTGGTAATTTATCAATCTCACTTTTTCCTTGCATTAAATGGGTTTTTTTGTTCAGATCTCTTTTAGGACATTTGTTACAAATGTCTCAGAAGGGTCGCTAAAATGTTGCTAGTTTCCTGATGGCGGAACTACACTTACTGATGCACACCTGGAGTGCGCGCCTATGAGGGATCACCCATTCCAATCCACACTTCCTGTCATCTGCGGAAGTGCTGTGATGTGGGAGCCGTGTGGAGCCATGCAAAGAGGAGCCCCAATGAGAGGACCGGGAGGTTGTGGAGCACTTACACTCCGTGCAGAGATGAGTTGGGAAAAGCAGTGCGGAGACGAGAGGTGGAGAGAAGACCATAGAGGAGCAGGAGAGAGCCGTGCAGAGACGACCCGTGCAGAGAGGAGCCATGCAGAACATTAACCCTACAGTGCTAGAACTTCACTGCTTACTTGCTTCTACATTGTAATGACTGCAAGTGACTTGGTTTAATCTGTGGTTAAAATCCCCAAAATCTTTATCAAGTTTATCAAGATAAAATTGCTTGTATTTCATCATGATTTTGATCTTTTAACTTTCATCAAGATTTTGATCTTTTAACTTTTTGAAACCCTAATAAAGATTTTTTAACCACGGATTAAACCAAGTCACTTGCAGCCATCTATCTATTGGGGAGGGGGGGTACTGGCTGTATATACTATCTGCTGCGTGGGAACGGGCTGTGTATACTATCTGCTGCGGGGGAACTGGCTGTATATACTATCTGCTGCGGGGGAACTGGCTGTATATACTATCTGCTGTGTGGGAACTGGCTGTATATACTATCTGCTGCGGGGGAACTGGCTGTATATACTATCTGCTGCGGGGGACCTGGCTGTATATACTATCTGCTGCGAGGTACTGGCTGTATATACTATCTGCTGCGGGGTATTGGCTGTATATACTATCTGATGCGGTGTACTGGGTGTATATACTATCTGCTGCGGGGTACTGGCTGTATATACTATCTGCTGCGAGGTACTGGCTGTATATACTATCTGCTGTGAGGTACTGGCTGCAGCATTTCAATTTTTGCCTCAGGCAGCAAAAAGGCCATAATCAGCCCTGATGGGGATACCAAAGTTTTATATGTTTAAATAAGATTTTAAAAAGTTAAAACCTTTGGTACAAAAAATGTTCTTTATTTTGCCCTATTCTGACACTAATAACTTTTTCATACTGCACTTAGGTGGCATTTTTTGTGAGACAAGTTGAAGTTTTCACTGCTACCACTTTTGAGTATATACGACTTTTTGATCACTTTTTTCAAAATCTTATGAGTTGTAAAATGGTGGAACAAGTGGTGATTTAGACTCTATTTTCCATTACGGGCTGCAGTGCTGGGAACAATGCTGATAAGGGTTACAAGTCCTCCCTATATCACCTAAAATTAGCTGCCAGTGGGGCACTGTACCTTAATTACAGCCATTTTCTGATATGCAAATTAGCTTTTCTGACTCATCTCTGGCAGCCTGAGAGAGAAGAGTCAGAGATACCAGTGAACCACACCCCATTATTCTGACTGACAGCTCTGTGTCTCTTCAAATCCCTGCAATGCCTCCTTGTACGTAGGGACCATCTGCTAATATTCAACTACAGACATATAAACCTCTATGTACAGAAGGGAAATATTGTGTCAATCTTTTTTACACGGTGCCTTGTGTTACATTCATGACATGTGACCAGTGATATCATCGCAGGTCTCTCAGCGATAATAGCAAACTGTACAGCATGTTTGTGATTACAAGAAATTACAGCAGCCTCCATGGAGGATGGAAGGAGTAGATGTCCATGCTGTGACATCATGTGGTCAGATACATGTATGGGGTACAGTATGCTATTGTTAAAGTCTAAAGTACCTGAGATGATGTCACTCTGGTCACATGGCATGAACTGTGACCAGTAAGGAGGCATAAGGCATGGGGAGGATTAGATGGGAGGGGCCGGCTGAGCAGGACACACCCCCCTCTGATGCTAGGTAATATAAGATAAAAGGTGATTCAAGTGATACAATTTTTAGCTAAATGAAGGGCGTCAGTCAGTGAATAGAACTCAATAGGAACCTGTCACTGGCTGTATATGTGCAAATGGGGTGACATGTTCCCTTTAAATGCTATGGTCTGATCGCTCATGCAATATACTGCAATACAACTGTTTGCAATACAATGTGAATATACAGATTTTTTTTTAGAAAAGCCTGCTGCCAGCAGGCTATGATATAAAGTGTTAATTGGCAGCCATATGAGCCTCCCAAAAGCTCCCAGCTGTCGTAACAACCAATCAGCAACCTCTGATGATGTTTGGGGGGTGCTGATTGGCAATAATATGGCTGTGTCTGGGTGAAGATGCTGTTTATGTGAAATGATCAGCTTTGACCATAGGGACCATAGGGAGCATAAAAACGGAAGTATGAAAAAGTTATTAGTGTCAGAGTATAGTGAAACTTAAAAAGAAAAGGTTTTAATTTTTTTAAATCCATTAAAAGCTAATAAAACCAATATAAATTTGGTATATCCATGATTGTACCAACTCAAAAATAAACGGGAGTTGTCATTTGATGTTCACAATAAAATTGTTTAAATTATGATAATTTTTTTCTGGTAATTTTACTGCAATGATGTTATTGTTATGTAATGTCTTATTCTGTTTGTATATGTTCCCAATGAGATTTAAAGCATTGCAGAATATGATGGAGCTATGTAATTAGTGGATCTCTCATTAGATACATTACAAAGTCTTCTTTCTATTTGGAATTCATTGGGATTTGCCACTCTGGTTGATTTCATATGAATCTTCTTTATGTAACTTTGATCTGTTCAAACCCAGATCACCAGAAACCTCTGGTAAGGCAAGAGGTAACATGTGAAATGTTATTAACCAATGTTATCCTTTGCACTATTGTAAAGCAAGCTGGAAGCTGATTGGAGAGTGCTGCCACCTGACCAGAGGAATATAAAAACCCATGGTGGGTGGGAGCACATGGGGTGAGGGTGTAGTCAGCATTTTGAGAAGCAAGTTCGGTGTGCAGCTCCTGCAGAGCTGCCACCCAGACACACTACCAGGAAGCAGAGGTATCTCAGACCAGCTGCCTGACACCTTGGGCAAGTCAGGAAACGAAGCCCCAGAGCAGAGCTCCACCGTCAAGACTCGGCTCCATCCACGAGCCCAACCTGAAATTACTACCAGGCTGTGAGCAACCCTTCCTGTGGACCAGCTATCTCTATCAGCCTTCCAGTCAGCTGAACCTGCTGCTGTTGATGTTAGGATGTTGCCTGCTGTTCCAGTTCAAAACTTACCTCGGCGTGATCCCTGGATCAGGCTGCTTCAACATCACTGGCCCCCAATCCTCCATCACCCAGGGATTCCCATTAACACCTCAATGGTTGCCCCACAGAGAAATCTCCTTCATTAACCTCTCCCTGTACTTTTCTTGTACACACCATCTGCTGGAGACCTGCCAGGCTGTAGGACCATCCTCCGGTCCCAATAACAAGCATCGTGACCAAAGCGTGCCCAAGGCCACATAAGCCAGCCACTCCGGTATTCTGGGCCACGGCTGTCTGCAACCACGAAAGATGAAAGGCTAGGCCCCTGTGGGGGATGTTGCATATGTATATATATATATATATATACATATGCAACAATTCTTTTCTTATTTGTGGGGATCAACTAAAAACCTGAAAATTACATAAGAGGAGACTTGTGGTTTCCCATAAAACATAACAGCAAATCTACTGCTGTCTAAGTGAAAACTATTCAAGACGACCTCCATAAAACCTCTCACATATATAGTATTGGTCTGGTAGGCCAGTCCAATGACATAAGCCACCAGAGACACAAGAAGAGTTATGCAACCCAGTTATGCATAGTCAGAAGTAACAAGACAATGGGGCTTATTTAATAAGGGTCGAGTATCACACTTTAGTCGGACTGTTCTCTGGTTACGGGATTTGCACAGCTTTGACAGAAATAGGGGGGGTGCAGTTGGATGATCCAACTGATTCGGACTGAGCGCAGGATTTAAGATTCAAATTTTGTCGCAAAGCAATGCACTTACATGCACCACAATGAAGAAGGTGAACTCCATCGGACCTGAGCGGGGAAGAGAAAGATACAGTATATTCGGTGCATGATCTTAGTGAATCACGGCAAAGTGCATTATACATGGATTTTTGACAAGATAGATAGAGGCCAAATGGGGTACCACACGTCAAAAAACATTACATATATACCAAGAAAAAGGGACGTGTTATAGGTACTGATACTATACACAATAGAGGTGACAATACAGTATCTTTATTAATATTCACATAAATATAAACCAATTGTGTATGCCACAACCAATTAAAAACAATTAAAAAGCACTATCCAGTGCTGAGTCTCAATATAGACAAATCCAAAAAGTGTAGAACGGGGGGGTTTTTAAAAAAAAACCCGTTGCCTTAAATCATAACACCAAAATTTTTTAAAAACACTAGAAAATTATACATTCATAGTGTACTAGACAAAAAAAAATTTTTATTAAAGAAATACAAATTTAAAAACAGAGAGTGCCAAGTAATTACAGGGTCATAAATCAGTTGAAATGGTAAAAACTGGTATGTGCGACATGATATCAGTCAAAGCCTGAGTAGAGATCACATAAAAGGAGAAACTCTATACCTCATATGGAGCTAGTATAATTACCTAAACCAGTAAGGAGGTACAAGCTGTACACCCCGACACGTGTTTCGCAGTTAGCTTTCTCAAGGGGAGTGTCTAGAGTAGGACTGGGTAAGCTTATATATGGGTGTGCACCAATAGGAAGATACAGCAATCAAAATAGGATTGGATACTCATGTATACCTGCAATATGCAGGCGGCGTGGAGAGAGGGCTGGACGACAGGGGACCGCGAGATGTCACAACATATCCCAGGAGTCCGAGATATCGCGATATCTCGGACATGGCTGTGTGAGTGTGTTGCGCATGCGCAATACCTCCGCCAAGCGACAGACTGAGGGAAATTAGGTGCAGCGCATGCGCAGTACCTCCGCAAAGCGGTGGACTGAAGAAATTGGGCGCAGCCACAGTATGGATACAAAGGGATAACAGGTAAGTATATGGTCAATACCAGAAAAAGAGGTCCCAAACACAGAGAATCCCCTCCAGGACAAAGACAAATGAAAAAATATCATCGCAAACAGTAGCCACTCCAATACCGAGGGCACAAACAGATGAGGGCTTACAGAATACATCAACCTTCCAAATTGTCAATTTATCCTCACACCAGCTTACTGACGCAGAAAAGTCTGTACTGCAGAAGGGTCTAACCTTTTCTCCAATGCATAAAATGAACAAGTTCGAAATAATAAAGGACTTATATTTGTTCTGCAGACAATTAACTTTCAGAATTCTCTACCAACAACCCACGTTGATTGGAATTCTCACTGAAAATGACCGACGTATCTTCAATGACCTGCTAGATCTCTTACAGGAGAACGAAGGACCTTCAGGTGAGCCTGATTCTACCAAATTTCCAAATCGGTTACCATCCCAATCTACTCCCTCCCTCAACATTTGTCCAGCAATAAATGTCTTTTTCCATACAGTGATCAAGGAAATACAAGACCTCAAAATCGACAATAACCGAGGCAGGAACATCATCCCACAGGAACAAGAAGCAATCAGAAACCTCAGCAACAACAAGACATTTATTATTAGAGAGGCGGACAAGGGCGGTAACGTAGTGTTGTGGTATTTAGAAGAGTATATGAAAGAAGCCAAAAGACAACTTAACAACAGGCAATTTTATTATGCATTACCAACAGATCCAACAGACACATTCAAAAGGAAAATAGACCGTCTGATCTCCACAGCAGTGGAACATGGAATCATTACAAAAAAAGAGGCCAAGTATCTTCAGGTGGACAAACCAGTCACACCAACCTTTTATCTCGTCCCTAAGATCCACAAGTCCCTGGAATCACCACCAGGTAGGCCCATAGTGGCAGGTATAGGGGGACTGTGTGAGAGAATATGTATTTATCTAGACTTTTTCTTGCAGTCCATCATCACCAACCTAGATTCCTATGTCAGAGACTCTATGCACCTTATCGAGCAGTTGGAACAGTTGGAAGCCAATCCAGGTCTCCTTTTGGTGACTATGGATGTAGAGTCTCTCTATACCATCATAGCACATGACATTGGCCTAACAGCGGTGGCATATTTTCTGGACAGACAATCCAATTCAAATCAACTTCATGACTCCTTCATCCTAGAACTCCTCAGTTTTGCCTTGGGCCACAACTATCTTCGACAAGGTATATTACAGGCAAATATCTGGAACGGCCACGGGCGTGCGGTGTGCCCCCTCCTACGCAAACCTCTTCTTAGGTTGGTGGGAGGAGACACAGGTGCGCCTCATGCCCCGTTTCTGCATGCATGTCATCAAATGGTATCGCTATATAGACGATATTGTGTTCCTCTGGCAGGGTACGGAAGAGACATGTATGGAGTTCATTTCAGAACTAAATGACAACAACTTGAACATTAAATTGATCCCACAAATCTCAGAGAATACAGTAGAATTTTTGGACCTAGGACTCAGTATGGATGAGAATAAAATCAAAACATCTCTATACCGCAAACCAACAGCCACAAATAGTGTCCTACATTATGACAGCTTCCACCCCAGACATCTCAAGAAGGCAATACCTTACGGTCAATTTCTAAGATTGAAAAGAAATTGCAGTGATGACTGTGATTATAGGACACATACGGCTGATCTTACAGCACGACTTAAGGCATGAGGATACCCCAAAAAAGTTATTTCCAGAGCCTTTATGCGAGCCAAAAGGCAAAATCGAGAGGAATGTTGGTCCCAAGGAGCAAAATGAAATCTGATAATCAGGTAAGAATGATAGCCACCTACAATAATCAATGGTCGAGTGAGCCGAAATTGGAGAGATTCATAAAAAAACGCCCCACACTGATAGCAAGGAGAGCAAAGAACCTTAAAGACCAACTTACCTCAAGTCATTTTGTACGGCCCAGCTCAGGAACAGGAGGACACCGTATCAAGGGTACGTACTCCTGTGGAGAGTGCAATATATGTCAATTCATAATTAACGAAGATGCTTTTATCAATCCCTTGAACAACAAGCAGTACAAACTCAGAGAATATACTAATTGCAAAACTCAAAATGTGGTATATGCTATCCGATGCCCCTGTTGCAAAATATATGTCGAGCAAACAACTCAACAGTCCCCACAGGGCATTAATGAAGAATTACTATTTACCGGTTTCTACAGGTAAGTGTTCTATGACATTCTAGTTTGGTTCCTTTCCACTTCTACCGTTTTATTATATCCCTTTCTTTTCCCCATGACCATTTTATCCCTTATTTATATTCAGTATACCTAGGGCATATTCCATTTGTATTTTTTCACTTTTTGGGATTATTTACCCACCTGTTTTTCCTTCAACACATTTTTTTGTCACTAACTTTTTCTGTCACTAATTTTGTGTGTTTTTCTCACGTTTTTTCACAGGACTTCACGTCATAATATTTGGACACAACATTATGCAGTACGTACTGCTTTAAGCAACACGGCGGAACAGATCACAGGATGCGTAGCACTTATTCATCACTAGTTGCTCCACCAGCACAGATATTCAAGATAGACATCAAAAGCTCAAGCACGTCTACACTCACCACAGACAGACGATCCTGGTCAGTCTCCAGCACAAATGTCACATGGAAAACTAACGTTTAAATAAGAAGAAGCATGCAGGGTTTCTGAATAAGGAATCAGGTCATCGGGAAATTGGACTTATGGAGCTTCCTCTTTAAAAGAACTGATTTTCATTCCTTACCAACAATTACCCATTGCAGTGATCCACTGCACCTTCCACATCCTCAGTAATAACAAGCTCATCAATAATTATTATTTATCTTTTGTAAATTTATCCAATATTTAGCTTAAATTCCAGCCCACTGTTTGTACCAGACTTACCTGTCACAGTTCCCTGGCCCCGTCTCTGATGCAAACAGCGAGTGGGGAGGCTGGGCGTGTGCTTGGCCGTGACGTTGCATGGCCGGCCCAAGTTGGAGGTTGGAGGATTGGGCCGGTCATGTGACCTCGCGGCGGGCTCATGCACAGACCCCACGCTCGGATTCCAACATCATTCCGATCAAGCTCCACACAGGTGAGCGAGCAGCACCTTTTTGTATATAATGGGACCACATTGGGTCTAGAGCCACATACCCCTGAGGAAGCCACCAGGCTCAGTGGCGGAACGCGTGGGGAGCCAGCCCCATCTACCCTACACTCAGTGATATCTTTTCATTGTCTTTGCCTTACATGTGTATGGTATATCCACCCTGTGCATTACTCATATTGCTATATCATATCTTGCTCAAATTATATATCTCTTAGTTATGCACTGGTCATTTTGATTATATAGGGTAGTGGGGATAGCAACTATACTGTCCTCTTACACGTTAGCACGGTGTGTAATCTGACATGTAGCTAAACCTCCCTGTCCTCTTAAGAAAAGACTGTAGAAAACTGTAAATCTTCTCTTTATTGATAGCAGACAGGAAAAGGTGAAACTATAGGATGAATAACAGTGATATTCAGAATACATCAAATGATATGGTGCATGGAATACAAAATCTGTCATTCACAACAACATGAGGTAATACATCACTCATACTAAAGCTACAAACATGTCAGCATATACATGGATAATGTGCTCACCAACTATGCTGGAACAGGCTGTTTGTAATGAACTTGAGGTACAAACAAGTTATGTGAAGTGGCTCCTCACACTGACAGACATGAGGAAAGATGGCTGCTGTTATTACAGACTACAGTAATAAGCAATCCCACAATGCTTCAGGAGATTTCCCATAGTGCATTGAAAACTACAAACTAGGAAATGTGCTAAACCACCAGTAGATGGCGCTGTTACCAGCCTTACACTGCAGACGGAAACCTAAGCAGCTAGATTTCTGCAGAGGACAGAATACTCCCCGCTTGACGTCGGCCGACGTCACTATTATGTTCATTGGGTGAAAACAGTAGAACGAGTTCTCCTACTGGTCTTAGGAACAATTTTGTCTCACTCTGTTTCCGTATTTTAACTTCAACCTTCCGTACATTTCCATCTTTACTTGGGAATGCCTTGGTAATGAGACCTAACGGCCACTCATTTCTTCTTGACTGGCAATCTTTCATGAGCACCACATCACCAGGCTGGAGGTTAGGCTTCATGGTTTGCCACTTTCTCCTTGGTTGAAGGGTGGGAATGTATTGTTTTCCCCACTTGTCCCAGAAAGTATTGGAGAGACTCTGAACTTGTCTCCATTGATTTCTGTAAAGGTCTTTATCATCGAATTCTGCAGGTGGGGTGCAAACAGTGCCCATTTTCTGTGTAAGAAGTATGGCTGGGGTAAGCACGGTTGGGTCGTCAGGATCATTGGATATCGGAGTCAACGGTCTTGCATTTTGGTGCCTTGTCCGCTCATGGTAGACAAGGAGAGTAGCTATATGATGCTGTCCGGGAACTATAACAGGATGCTTCTCTGCAAAATCCATTTTGACTTCCTTAATACGTCCTCGTATTCTTAACAATCCATCATCATCGATGACTGGGTCAAGTTTCCTCAGAACACCGTCTTTAGGTACTGGTCTTTGACTGATTACACAGTCGATTTCTTTGGCATAGGTCTCAAGCTGTACTGCCCGGATCTGACCTGGCTTCTTCGGGTGATACACTCCAAACATGGGTAGGTACCAGCGCTCTTCAGAATCCAGAAGTTTAGGTGCTAACTCTGCATGAACGTTCTGGAATATCTTCTCCATGAAGGCAAAGAAGTGATCCCTCATCTCTGGTTTCCTTTGTAGGTTCTGTCTTAGAGAGACAAATCGTTTGTAAACTTGTTCTCTGTTGTTGGGCAACCGATGTCTCTGAGGCCTAAATGGTAGAGGTGTAATCCAGCTCTTTGTTTCGTTCTGCACCATTCCTTGTTCCATTATGTCTATGGACAGTCTGTCTTCAAATGACATTCCCATACAATTGTCTTCCTTTGTCTTGTGGAAAACAATGCACCCTAGATGATCTTGGTTTCCATCCCAGATGCAGTTGTCTTAGGCAGTGCCATCAAAGGTACTAGGTGATGAAGTGTTGTGTGGCAGATCTTTTATGAAGAACTGATTTTCGCATGGCTGGAGGAGAGATGGACGTCCACTCTCAAGTGTACTAGTAAGCATGCTGTTGACTGTAGTTGGCCTGTGTACACCTCCTAAACATACCTCTCCAACTATGACCCATCCTAGGTCGAGTCTCTGAGCATACGGGGCATTTTGAGGGCCATTGATCTGTTGCCTAACCTTGTGGACTTGTAGGATATCTCTTCCAAGGAGCAAGACTATCTGAGCCTCTTGATCAAGATTAGGGATCAGGTGTTCTATACACTTCAGATGGGGTTGGTTTGCAGCTACTTCTGGTGTAGGTATCTCGGGCCTGTTGTCAGGAATCTGGTTACACTCCAGTATTGTTGGTAAGGGCAGACACACTTGACCATTTATAGACTCAACTACGTAGCCACTTGCTCTTCTTCCGGCTGTCTCTACGGTACCGGCACAAGTTTTCAGAGAGTAAGGGGCACTGGGGCCTCTGATGTTAAAGCTATCAAAGAAGGCAGACTTGGCTAATGACTTGTTACTTTGGTCGTCAAGAATAGCATATACCTTGATGGCTTTGTTTGGTTCGTTGGCTGGGTAAATTCTTACTAGGGAGATTTTGGAGCATGACCTGCCTCCTATGAAATCTCTACAAACCTCTGTGCAGTTTGTGGTTACTTCTGAAGAATCAGGATTTGTATCTTTCAACTCCCCGCTATGCACTTGGGTGTGGGGCGAAGTCCTCGATGGTGGTCCTGGGTGTAGGGCTGTGTTATACTCTGTGCTATCGCATTCAGTACACTTTGGGCTGACCTCACAATTCCTGGCAAAGTGTAGTGTTGAAGAGCAGCATTTGAAGCAGATGTTATGTTCCTTAAGGAAGGCCTTGCGGTCCTCTAATGACTTTTCCCTGAAGGTTCTGCACTTAAGTAGGGAATGTGGCTTCCTGTGTATAGGGCACTGTCTGCTTGGGTCCTTGACTCTATCTCCTCCTTGATGGGTGCTGACCTCTTCATGGGCTGAACCTGTGGAGGAAACGTTAATTTTGTGCACCTCCACCATATCCCTGCGAGGTTTACTAACCAGGGTGGTGGCATATGACAATGTGAAATCAAAGCTAGGATCATTTCTAATTCTAGCTTGTTCAGAGACAAAATCTACAAATACATTAAATGGAGGAAATTGTACATTGTAAGTCTTTTTATATTGAGACTCAATAATGAGCCACTTTTCTTGCAGGTTTTAGGGGAGTTTCTGCACTATGGGGTTCACACCTTTAGCAGTGTCAAGATATGTCAATGCCACCAGATCCCCTTGTACCTTTGCAACACACAACTCCATTAACAAGTCACTTAACTCCCTAAGCTTTGCATAGCCTTTGTTTGCTATTTTAGGAAAGTCCTCAATTCTCTTGAACAAGGCATTTTCTATGACTTTTGGTGAGCCATACCATTCATCTAGTCTATCCCAAACCATTTTAAGACCAATGTCTGGATAATTTACATTAATGTCTCTGATTCTTTTAGCGTGTTCAGCAGACTCGCTGCCTAGCCATTTTACCAAGAGATCCAGTTCCTCACTAGATGACAGATCTAAGTCTCTGGTGGCATTTTGAAATGAAGCTCGCCAAGCTCTATAATTTTCAGCACGATCGCTGAACTTGACAAGTCCTTGTGTGA
Organism: Engystomops pustulosus; assembly: GCF_040894005.1. NCBI lineage: Eukaryota > Metazoa > Chordata > Amphibia > Anura > Leptodactylidae > Engystomops > Engystomops pustulosus. The sequence goes on along the minus strand of NC_092414.1, from coordinate 156,057,060 downwards.
CCAGCTCACGTCGAGCAAGGAACCTGGCAAAGTCCATCGTGGCTTGATTTGCACTGGACCTGGCTGGTGGTGTATTGTCAGAGTACATGTGTGGTGTGCAATCATACCTGTTGGAAGTCTCTGGTTTTGTCCCACCTGCGTAGTAGTGGTCTGAAGCAAAGGGCATCTCTCTCAGCTGGAGTGGGTTTTTGACCTTCTGTTCTGGAGAGAGGTGGCTGTAGCTTGCTTTACTTGGATGCAAATCTTCTTGTTTGCAGCAAGGAGACTGATAGTGGACTTTCTGGTGGTCCGAATAATCACGGTGGCTTGGCTTGTTAAGACGCTCCTCATCAAGTTGTGAATAATAGTCTCCGTCTGACTTGGAATGTTGATAGACGTATTGTAAGGTACGTGATTCTGGATCCTGGTGTTCAAGCTCTGGCGGGAGATACTTCTTAGTTTCTGGAAGTTCTAATGATTCAAGAAATTCTGCTTCTGCTATGGCGGCTGCTGTCTCTTTCTCAGCAGCAAGTTTCTCTAGGGTTGCTTGAAGGCGTGCTTTCTCCATACCCCGGGATAGCTTCTCTTAACCTGATCACTATTTCCTGCTCTGCGAAGCTGGATTTCGCTTTTGCCGCTTCTGCTTTTGCGCGGGCAATGGCGGCAGCTTCTCTGATCGATGAGCTGTTAGAGCCACTTGTGAGGGACCTTGTCTTGACCGAAGATGCTCTACTTTGAGACATGGTGCGACTGTTTGGAGATTGTTGCGATATCCGTATGCAGGCTCTGCGTGGATAATGGCGGACTCCGTATAGTCTGATCTCAAGAGCTTGTAATTAGCAGTTGTTTCACTATACTGTCCTCTTACACGTTAGCACGGTGTGTAATCTGACATGTAGCTAAACCTCCCTGTCCTCTTAAGAAAAGACTGTAGAAAACTGTAAATCTTCTCTTTATTGATAGCAGACAGGAAAAGGTGAAACTATAGGATGAATAACAGTGGTATTCAGAATACATCAAATGATATGGTGCATGGAATACAAAATCTGTCATTCACAACAACATGAGGTAATACATCACTCATACTAAAGCTACAAACATGTCAGCATATACATGGATAATGTGCTCACCAACTATGCTGGAACAGGCTGTTTGTAATGAACTTGAGGTACAAACAAGTTATGTGAAGTGGCTCCTCACACTGACAAACATGAGGAAAGATGGCTGCTGTTATTACAGACTACAGTAATAAGCAATCCCACAATGCCTCAGGAGATTTCCCATAGTGCATTGAAAACTACAAACTAGGAAATGTGCTAAACCACCAGTAGATGGCGCTGTTACCAGCCTTACACTGCAGACGGAAACCTAAGCAGCTAGATTTCTGCAGAGGACAGAACAGCAACCTTTTTGCTTATTTTTTCGCATAAGATTATATGGTTACTCATAGCAACAAGTGCTTATTTTCTTTGCACATTACATGACTTTGCTGCTATATTGAGACTCAGCACTGGATAGTGTTTTTTAATTGTTTTTAATTGGTTTTGGCATACACAATTGGTTTATATTTATGTGAATATTAATAAAGATACTATATTGTCACCTCTACTGTGTATAGTATCAGTACCTATAACACGTCCCTTTTTCTTGGTATATATGCATTTTACACGGACAATGCACTTTAGGTGAACTCCAAGGAACGTATAAGTAAATTTCCCCCAATAAGGATCATTCCAATGTAGCTTCAGTTTTAAACATAAGGATCAATACACAATCTCCAACCTATATAGCAGCTGATCTCAAGAATGCATATCCATTACGGAATGTTACGATATATTCATATTCCATTATATGAAATCCTATTCCACATATATTGTTATTAATATCCACAATGGTACATTCACACAGGTATAGGGTGGCTGAAGAGGAGGAAGGTTGACCCCCTCCCCTCTCCATAGGAAGTGGCTCTGCAAGGCTGCACACACATGTATGGCACCGTACTGCCATTGCAGTCTATGGGAACATATATGCAACCTCTTATTTGTCCCCCCAGACAGTCGTGTGAATGTAACCTAAAAATAACCTCTTGATTCCAAAAGTGCTATCAGGAAATACAAAAAGCAAGAGTCTAATGGCACTTCATAAGCACTTATGCTGTATCCCTGCCAAGATTGATTGGGGGGGTATTTATTATTGGCTTTACGCACATGTTTTTTTTTGTTTTGGTGCCATGTGCGCCATATTTAATTTGGCTTCGTTTCTGACACTCACTCCTTTTCTTTGTCGCTCAATTTGGGCACAGCTTTTCAATGCCTAAACTTCTAGGTTTCCAACACTTTTTTGGCACAATTTTTGGCGCCATGAATGTGGAGTAGTTTCAGACACTTTTTGGTTGTGTGCCAATTGGTTAAGCCTTTGCACCACTAAAATCACAGTCTAATAAACCACACAATTTTTGAAACAAAAAAGGGTCCTGCCACACAAGTATTGAATGCCCCCCAAGATGTCTAACTAGATGACATAGTCATTCCCACTCTAGGGCCAGATTGCTATGCCCGCATTTTAAAGATGAATGTGGGAATAAAACATAACATAACACAATGCTAACACTTTTACTTTTATGGCATTAATTATATATCTGCATTTGCAGTTGTTAATGCAGAAATAATAACATAGTTACTGTAGACAGATCTCGAATGTAAATACGTGGTTACAGACATAATTGAGATGTTCAGACATTTTAAATGCATAATGTTTTTACCTAAATACTTACATTCTTACACCATTATGTTGATGTATTTGTTCAGACAAAGGATGTGTCATTTGTTTTGCACCTTTAACTACCACCCTTGCATGAGTAACTACACCCTGCTTATCAGTGTTTACAATAGCACGACCCTCCTACATCTTCCAGTCCTTACATCAGTTATTTACTGATTCATTGAGAAATTCAGAAAGGCAGGACTAAGGCTGCATGCACATGACATTTTTAATACTTTCTGTATATATATATATATATATATATATATATATATATATATATATATATGCCAATAAAGCTCCTGACTAAAACACTGAGAGGGGATTCATTATTTTTGATGCTAGGTGCTTTTGGCACACCCTAAGTAGAACAAATGAGTATTAGAAATGTTTAGGTGTTTTGAAGTTGGTAAACTTGTTTTTCATTAGTCTAGTTTTGCGCCCAAAAAGAGTGTTGGGAAACTAGAAGTGAAGGAAAAATGAGGGGATTAAAGAGCTGCACCCAAATTAAGTAACCAAAATTAAAGTCCCTTTTGTTGAAAAATAAGTTATATTGTGGAGCTGACCTTTAATAAATATGGTGCAAAAAGGCACATCCACAACATTGAAACTACAGATGCTAAAATCTGGCACAAAGTGAATAATAAAGCCCCCCTGAGTGTAAACATAGACATATACTGGCAAACAGACGCATCCCTTTTTGCCTCTGTCTGACTAGTATATGTTGCATACTGTGGGAAGCACAGGATAGAAATATGCAACAAGCTACCCATTTCTATCTGCTGCCTCCTGTTGAGCCAACTATATGCTCAGTGGAGGCCATTGGAGCCTATGAGGGGATACATGCGATGTACTGCATCCACATGCTGCCTCTGCTGAGCATACGCATTGAGAGGTTCCCAGTGATGTAACTGTCGGAAACACTCTGAACATTCCATTTTCTGGGGGAGAAGAGAACAGGACTAAGTATCCCACTGAATAAGCATAAAGTAGAATATGTCACAGTGCTCCTTTGTAAGTGTATGTCAGGAATCCTCCAAACACATCCCTACAACGAAGGGTGAGAAACACAATGTGCACCTAGTATAATAGGTAGAAAGCACTGAAAGAAGCAACACTATGTTGCCCTGCGCCGACATCTATTTCATATTTAGACCATAAAGGCTCCGTTGATACATGATATCAGTGGTGTACATTCGGTGAGACAAAGGGTATAGTTGCACCTGGTCCAGGAGTATTGGGAGACCAATAAGATATCTCTTTTCCATACGGGATGCTCTTAAACTTTTTTTTCTATAAACTTTTATAGAAGCTTGTACTATAGGTTGTATAAGTATATACCAAATTTATCACTCAAAATCAGGCACTTGGTAAATGTACCCAGATACATTGGGGGGGAATTCATAAATGTGTCTCAGGCTCCGACACTGCAGGGCTGGTCACTTTAATGGCACAAATCAGTTATTTTTGGGCGCAGGAGCAATAATGAATTCCCCCCACTGTTTGCGAATTAAAGTGAAGCTTTCAGGCCATTTGGACAACTAAACCACCAGCATGACTTTATACAGCTGGGGCTTATGATCCCTACTGGGGCAACGTGCCTGTAGCAGATTTCTTTCAGCATTGGCACATGAATTTATGGCACATGCTTTATACACAATATTTATTAATTGGAACAGAACTTAGCCGTAACTGTGACTAGTTCACCACTTTGTAGAAAGATGCACACAAAGGGGGGGGGGGGGGTTCTTTGTTAGTTTTCCTATGTGACATTTTAACTTCATTCTCACCTCAATTATGTCAAAAACTTATGCATAAAGTGAAATTGGCTCATAATCCCTTGTATGGACACATTTGTGATGCCGACAAAACCCAACAATTGCCATGTGATAGTTTAAAAAATAAATCTAGGCCTGCACAATACCAGCGCATACATCGGCAGGGTGCAACACTTGTAATAAAATCTAGCAGAGGCAAAAAGGGTGGGTGGGAAGATGCAGCATAAATAATAATAATTCTTAATGAATAATTATTTATTTCTGTAGCAACATCATATTCCACAGCACATTACATATCATTGGGTACATGCAAAAAAAGACATTACAGAGAAGCAACAGATAAAACAATTGAAAATATAGAGTAGGGTAGATAGATGGATAAAGATTGTAATAAGTGTGGAATAAACAGTGCATGCATCATGCATATGTGCTATCAATATGTGCATGAAAAAATTCTCAAAATATTCTTATTCTCTAACCATTTGATATGTAAAACAGAAATAAAAGTGACCTACATGTTATATATATTCCATCTGAAGTTCATTATTAGTCTTCTTCTTTGTCACACATTTTTAGTGATTAAGCCAATGGAGATCACTACTAGTTTAAAGACCAACCATATAGTGAGTTGCGGCCTGATTAAGTATAATTCATGATCCATCTGACTCCCGAAATAGAGATAAGGTAACATTTCAAAATTCCACCATATTCTTACATTTTCTTGAAGCTAACCAGTACACTTAAAAGAATATTAAATATTGCCACACAGAAGGTACAATATAGTCTGCAGAAAACAAGCCTCTATATGGTAAATGGAAACTTATAAAAGTAATGGCTTTTGGATGGAGGGAGTTAATAACAAACTTGCAAAAATGCAAAATAGACTGGTACTAAATATATCAAGGTCCCCATACACCGTAAGCAGATATTCCTCTGGTCTTCGCCATTCTCATGAATTCTGGGCGCTAAAGCCTAAAATAAACAAAAAGTTTATTTTCTCCCCTTTATGTCTGAATTCCAAACATTGGAAAAGATAGCACTTAGGCCCCTTCCACACTTGCGTTGCAGATCACGTCAGAGTTTGATCAGGGTGCGATTCGGGTTTAGTCAGCGAAAAACTGACATTTTTCATCAGAGTTCAATCAGTTTTCAGTCAGAGTTTGTTCAGTGTCTCAGGACTGAGCTCTATCTTTTCTATGGCAATTGATGCCTGAAAAACGCATTGCACTTGCATTGTACTTGCATGTGTCTCAGAGTGCAATGCGTTTTTAATGCATTTCCATAGACTTGTATGCTGCGTTTTTCAAGCGCGTGACTTGCAAAAGTAGAGTATGTCGAGATTTAAACGTGCGTTAAAAAACACGCGCGTGCGTGAAAAAAAAATGCAAGTTTGAAAAAGCCGATTGATTACAATGGGTCAGAGTGCAATGCAAGTTCTGCACTTCAAAAGCATGCACAAAAAAGTGTGGAAGGGGCCTAAGATTCCATCATTTTTTGCAGAAAAATAAGGAGACCAAGCAAAAAGATAAGATATAAGCCTCATACACTGGAAAAGAGGACCTTGGTGTCCCAAAACAAGTTGTGAACCAGAAACTTTCCAAAAAGAGGCTCTCAGCTAAAACATCTGACCTCAATTTGATGTTTGGTGTAAAGAATATTATTATTAAGTAGAAAACAAGTGTGGTGCATTCTATGCCATGTGATGAGTGCTGCAATATACCTCCATAGAATCAAGTGTATAAAGTAACTGTATCCATGGCGCGGATCGTGGGTACACCCCGTGCTCTGCTGTGTGCCAGTCCCCGTCCCCCCGCCCGGACTTACTTCTCCTGGCTACTGGTTGTGCTTCGAGTACCGGCGTGCAGGCCGCACGCCTCCTTCCTTCCAGGCCACGCGCTCTCGCTGCTAGGGCCACGTGCGCCGACTTCTCCGAATTTAAAGGGCCAGCGAACTCCGATCAGCCCTTATAATCCGGCACCTCCCTTTCTTCCTGGCCGTATCTTCAGCATTCTATGGAACTTCCAAGGTTTCCACACCTCGCTTCCCACAGCAGTTCCTGTTGAAGTGATTGCCCACCAGCATTTTCAGACAGACGCCTCCGGGTTCCTACAGCATTTCCAGACGCCTCCAGCGTTCCCATTCGCTTCCTGCTGTGCCTTCCAGGGCTCCAGTCCAGCGGTGTCTTCAGTCCTTGCCAGTGTTACCAGTGTTCCTCCGTGTTCCTGCTGTCACCCCAGGCTTGGACTGTTTCCTGCACATGCCTGTACCTTGGCTGCCACCGCGGGCCTCATACCATCTCCTGCAGTGGTCCAAAGGGTCCACTGGTCCACAGACTCCTTCCTCTTCCCATAGAGACTTTCCTCCCGGGTACTCCCAAGTATCTTCTGTTGTCTGTGTGACCCGTTACAGTAACCATCTCAATGTGATATATATAGATAGAAATAGATAGAAATATCAAGGAAAAAAAGGTGACATGTGGAATACCCTTGTTTTCACTTAAAGGGAAACTAACCCACAGTCATTAAACATCATTGAAAACTTCTATACAGTTCCTCCACAGGTCTGTAAAGTTTCATAAACTTGATAAATATGCATATTCATATTCTTTTAGCTCATGATCATTTAGCTCAGTCATGTGTGTCACTGACTTGCTGAGGAGAAATCAGCTCCCTCATTCAACCCTACCTTAGGAATTATCTACAGTAAGTCACACAGCCAGCGTCACATTCATTCCTAAAGAAGGGGGGGGGGATAACCTGGAGGTGCAGCTGAGCCGGAAGAACACGAATATACCAGACTCGGCTAAAAGCAAAGACAATGATTGGATTCACAAGGCGTCATTTCCAGGCTTGAAGAGGAACAGTATAGGGATAGTTGTACTGATGTATAATAGCAATTTTCAAAGATATGTTTAGCTAGAGTGGGTTAGTTTAATTGACATATTCCCTTTAAGTTTCAACAACAAGCTTGGGGAAACATTGCTACACATAAAAATATGAAACCCATCTCAGAGAAAATTCTATTTTAATATGCCTCCACATTATGCATAAGATATCCTAATGGTTGGCTGTGTGTATTGTATTTTAGTAGCAATGGTAGAATTGATTTCCCTTATTCCATATTAGCTAATAATCATCTATGTATCAGTGAAGAACGTAATTCGTGTTCCTATTACAGTAATTTTCCAAACAAACTCCATTGACTTTTTCATTTTGCTAGCGTTCTCTGATATTTCCTTTGACTGGAGCCAAATATATTATCCTTCCCCTTTTCTTGAACTTTGATTTATTGTAGCAGTAGAAAGAATTTTGCTTCATAAATGCTGCAAGATGTAGTGTCTTGGGGAAGCAGTATAAACCATAGGTTAATAGTATTCCAGCATTATGTGCAATGTATTGTTCAAAATGACTGTATTGAGCTGCATGCTTTTCTATTAGGCTTTGTTTTGTATTGTCTCTATTGATTTTCAGCACAGAGAAAATAAAAAGGCATACAGATTTCAGTATTGATATGGGCTTGGTGCTGTCTGTGCCATCAGCACAATTGTATTTTGAAATGAAGCTAAACACCTAGTAACTTTAGAACACCACCTGATGGATACATGTCTAGAGATACAGAATCCCTTTCTAACTGTGAATAGTACATAAATAAAGAAGTCAATGGAGCTGATTTATCAACCTGTTCTAACACTTTCTAAATGGTCTAAAATGTGCAACATTTAAGAGCTTTACAACTAGAGGGCATGACATAATAAAAGGTGTGGCCTCATATTAAAGGGGAATTATGAAAATGCACTCTTTGGGGGGAATTTATATTGGGTTTTCAAACGGAAAACTGGCAGTGTTGGGTTTTTTTTTTTACCTCTCTGCACCTCTTGCACTTCATTTATGACACTCCCGAATTGTTCTTTTTTTGGGCGCAAAATTTTGGTGTCGCTTGTGAATCCACCAGTTTTCTGCCACTTCTATTTTCTCCGACACATTTTTGGTGCAAGTTGTGAGCCCAGTTAAAAGCTGGTCTAGGGAGTCCTAAACCTCTCAGTCCGTGCACCAATTCATTTATTTCTTGTGCCACAAACTTACAAACCACTGAAAAATATAGAACGGTTCTAGCCGCCCTGCGCCAAAATTAATAAATGCCCCTCTATGTATTTCTGTAGCATTATAAACCAACTGATAAGAGGTGCAAACTGAGACATGGCAGTCTTAAACCAGGACCAGATACTGCTAATCCGGTGCAATTTATCACCCTCTAGTCTTACACTAGACACTTTTGATAAATTTGCCCCAATGTTTATTATATTAATTATATTGTTGCTTATGTTTAATATCTGAAACGCGTTTAAAAAAAAGTTGTTCACAAACAATATAACAATTAAGGCCAATTTGTAATCCCTCCTAACAACCAATGCATATTTGCCTACTGTCACAGGTGCCCCTGCGACCCATGTCTCGGGTCGCAGGCGCACCCGTATACCTCCGCGTGGACCACTGCACTCGCTGCGCCCGCTGCCACACTCACCTCGCCGGGTTCCAGCCGCGTCTCCCATGGCTCGTCGCTCTGTAAACATCTAGTGCGCAGCTGATTTGTGCTGTCCAGCTGCCTTCCCTGATAAATTCACAGCCCCTTCCTGTGTCCCCTGCCAGATCTTTGTGCTATATGCCTGAGAGAAAGCTTTCTTCCATGCCCTTTGCGATTATCCTGATTTCCTGACCTACCGCTACGTCCCCAACTCTGATCCTGTGCTGCCTGTCTTGACCTTCTGCCTGTCCCCAAACACGACCTTGCCTCCCGATTCTGTACTTCGCCTTGGCCGCCACCACAGACAAAGTCGCACCTGTGGAACGACCTGGTGGTACCACGCCGGAGCAAGGCTCTGGTGAAAACCGGGTGCCACTTAGACTCCCATCCCAGGTGTCGACTTATGTCATCCGCATCGGTCCAGAGGATCCACTACCACTGATTCTGACACCTACCATAGTGTACAATAGCTTACACGTTTGTATGGAACAATTATCAGTCAATTATCAATTATTTGCTAAGGTAAGCTGCTGATTGTGACCAAGTACTTGTATTAAACACAGGAATAGATTATTCTCATTCCATTAATAATAATAATAATAAAGCTTTGTTTATATAGTGCCATCATATTCTGCAATGCTGTACAGATCATGGGGTACATATATAAAGTATTACGCAGTAATAACATAGTCAGATGACACAAAAGGATTGAGGGCCCTGCTCGTAAGAGCTTACAAGTCTATGAGGATGAAGGGTTGACACATAAGGTGAATATCAACAAGTTCCTCAATAGTTTGGATTGTTTATGTTCCATATGGATTAATTTACACGTCAGGTGTCAATCTGATTAGGTGGAAAATGAGTGCATGTCCTATGGCACAATAATCACCAAACTGGGTACACAGGGGACACAGCATGATAGGAGTGATGATTACACCATCTTCAGCTAACAATAAACAAGAGAAAGGGAACTCTGTGTGTATTGTGGGGAGAGAGATTGCAACTAATGATACTCCGGTGGCGACCCTATACACATTGCCCCTCCTAGCTGTTGTGGATCTGATCTCCCAGTGTGTTATGTATGTTTCTTGGGCTTGGCTACAAGCATTGCAGCCCTGATAAATGTTTAACCAATAATATTTTTGAATAAAGTTATTTTTTTTTTTAATGTCCTTGCACATAGTCAGTTTGTTGTAAGTTGACACATAAGGTGACTCGTAAAATGGTCCAGCCATTCTTTAAGTGATAGAATAAATAAATAGATAAATAAATAATGCCGAATGAACCAGTCACCAGCAATTACTAGTAGCCAACCATTTGGATACCTTTTATAGGTTAGAAAACATAATTCACATAAAATGTTGTCATTGTACTGGCAACTCTTTTTTCAAATAGATAGAAGAATCATCAGAAATTGCATGGTCATGGGCACCTCTAAAAAAACTATTAAGAAGGATGTAGGATACACAAACATGGGGTTAGCACAGCTAGTATACATGCACAGAATTGCTGTAGAGCCAACACATGAAACAAACATATTAAATACAACACTGGCTCACTTAAAATAAACATCTTTATTTTATGTATGTGGGCATCTACCAAATTATAATACCTTTAAGATATTACATCTAAAACAATACACGAGTACTACAAGATACAATGTTAAAATGTGTATAGTATCACCCACACAAACCCTCCTAGCCTGCTTTACTTTAGTCCCAGGCTGCAATGATCTTTATCATGAAGCTTTACTGATAATCCTGTTCTCATGACAGCACAAAATGTTAAAAAGGCAATTGTCACTGGGACAAAAAAATATTTGTCTGGAGCTACAATTATAAAATATATCTGTTCCGACTTACGTACAAATTCAACTTAAGAACAAACGTAGGAGCAGAGAAAGAGAAACTCCGCCCCATGGCCGAAATCCAAGATGGCGTCCCCGTCAGAAGTTACAAGTTGAACTGAAATTGTGTACTGCAAATTGTTAACAGTGAATTCGAGAATGTGTTTTTTTTGGTATCCTGAGTACATTTAAGAAACTTGTCTTTGTGGGAATACCCCTTTAACAGTTGTTGTATAGATGTGTTGCTGCTAGAACTGTATGGAGTAAACATATGGTGTAAAATCTATCTTCTGAGCAATTTATGTGGCAGGAAAGAGAGGATAGAGACTAAGGGTTCATTCACATGGCTGTCTGCGTGGCCGCATGTACGTCCCCATACCACGTGTGAATGTACCTTAAGGGGGGAACTTTTCATATGCCAGTGCTCATGCACCTGCATATAATAAAGGCTGCATAACCCTGTCCCAGCAGATACATCAAGAGGCTTAGACCTCTTGATGTATCCGTCACGTGGCCTGGTCACAAGGCAAAACTACACCGGGCAACCTGATGTTATTTTGCTTAACAACCTGCGAAACAAATGTTTCTAGGCTTTCAGGAACTCTCTGTGCCAGCCCACTCTACCGATGGCCGTGCCCCACCATGCCCCCTCCACACCACATGGCATGGAGGTAGCATAATCGCAATTATGTCAGTGCATCTATACCAGAAAACTGCCATTGAAGCACTGATAAATGTCCCCTAAGATTTTTATATTGACTTGAATAGTTAAATTTAAAACCATATATAGTTGTAAATTCTGCAGTCATTGGGATACATGTGCAGATAACCTAAGACATGTTAGGTAAAAATAAAGCAGCCCATAGTTATAATTAGATTTCATATATGGCAGCCCTTGAACAAAGCTCGTGCCAGTAGTTTTTCTTGTACTGTGACCCAGGAAGAAAGGGAGGTCTCTCTGAACATACATTTCCAAACTTCCTTCCCTCCAAGTGGCTAAAAAACAAGATGGAGGAAGGCCGAAAAGCTTCCAGAGTACATGCGGATGATTAAACACGATGTAGCCCTCTAGGAAAAATGGTACAGAGTGGATTTAAAGGTTCTCTAACTCCAAAGAACAGTCCAATGTATCGCCAGGGCCCAGCACTAGATTGGGATATTAATACTTGTTATGGCTACTTTGATAATATTTGGTCAGTGTTTACAAAGATCATCTCTTTGCATTCCATTCCTGAAGATTTACCCACATACAGATGATTTATTAACAGTATAATGTGCAAAAGAATAGTCCCAGGATTTAAAGGCTGTAAAATAATAAGTTTCCTCTTATTACTTTGGCAAAGCTTCCAGTAGTGGCCACTAGTGATGAATGGTTCATTACTGTGGTGGGGTGGGGGTTACAGAAAAATAGAAAATAGAAATCTGGAAAATGAAATTCATGCTGTGATTGGTTGCTGTGGGTAACCAGGACAGTTTTTCTGCTTGTTAGGCCTGTTTACTCGACTGACTTGATACCTCTTCAGTATGGCCTCTTCATATGGTAAGGGACAACCACTGGGGCAGGTGCATTCAAAGGAGAAGTTATTGGACAATGTTCCTTGCAGGGGCTTTCCCTTTTGTTGTGTGATTTGTGATGCGTACAGACCTCTATATAGACCCTAATCAAACCAAAGAAGACACAATAAATGCACAAAACACACTTCTTTGGGAATTAAATGGCCAAATTTTTATTTATAATCCCAATCCCGTGGCAGACCCCCGACTCACGAAGAGTCACCCTTCAGCACTCAGGAGAGGAAAAACCCCCTGTGGAGGAAACCTCTAGGGAAGCCATGGCTGAAGGGTCGCCCTTCCTCTGGGCTTAGAGGGTCACTGCCAATAAATATCTCTTACCCAATTTAGAATAATTTGGCTGATCTGGTGGTGGATGTCCCCTTCCTCCCTCGTAGCTCCAGGCCTGAGGCAGACAACCCCTTGAAGAGGATGGTGGCGCTGTAGTGATGAGTCCTGGGCTGATGGGGCGTCCCTGCTAGAACCTCCAAATCGCATCAAGGTAGGTATATTGTAGGTAGTCAAGCTCAAGGTCCAATGGCACAAAATGGCAGCGGGCACAGCAGTGGGGAAGCTATTATGGAACCTTCAGTAATTATGACATCAGCACAACATCTGTGACCACTGAGGGCGTGTCTACAAGTGTCATCCATTATGATGTCACACACAGGGAGGGATCTGAAGGATTAACCCTATAATGGCTGGAAATATGTCTCACTATAATGGGAAAGTGTCCTTGTACTTTGTAGTAATTTCTGTGTAACATTTATGATTTTTTGAGATGACTCAGTTCCAATTTTTAGTTAATTTTTAATTTTTAGTTTGTGTAAATCTTATAAGGAATCCAAGGCTAAATGGTTCTTTTATATTTATTTACAAAATACATTGACCAGCTCCATTGTAGAAAATCCTATGTTATCTTGGTCTGTTTACATTGATACCGGATGATGTTTTCCTGCTGTTTATGGCAAGTTCCATGGGGGCTGAGGACAGGGTCAGTGCGAATTCCCCCCAATTTCTTCATGTTTGGTAAGGTATGTTTTCATGTATAATGTGGTTACAAATGTGCTACCAAGCAGAGGATTATGTGCACTTCATGTTACAGTCCTTCACAGGACACAAGTATCAGTATTTTTAGTGGAAATTATATAGAATATATATTTTCCTTTCCAGATCGGTCAGTCATGAGAGGATCAGCTTTAGAAGATAATCACAAAGTAATAACCTCTATGTATCTGTGTCTGGCTAAAGAGAAAGAAAATAACAAAGGGTGTATAGATTATCCTACAATACAATAAGGAGAAGAGGGGCTTTTCTCTAGTGTAAAATGCTGGCCACATCTCCAATATCAGCCTGTTGTTAGTTCTTCTTCAGCTGAAGCGTCCTAGGGACAGTTCTCCTCCACATGGAAACATGAGGTATGAATCTTTATGTATCGATCCCCCTGTTTTCCAAATCATGCTCTGTAAGTGATTTTAACCTTTTCTAAACCCAATTTTTTCGATGTCTTCAACATATGCTTTATATAGATGAAAATGACATGTAGATAATATATTAAAAATAACCTTATCTTTAGGTGCCTCCAAAGAAGGAACAGATTATGATTGTGTTTAATCATTTTAAGTTAGAATACAGGCAATGAAAAAACCTTTATATAAAGCATGTTTTTATCCATAGGATTTTTCCATTTATTTTGTTTAGACTATTTGGAGAAGATATGCTGAGTTTGTACATCCAATACACTTCCCTCCTGCATAATGTTTGAAACCTATTTGATATTGTACTAGCTACATGATCACTTGAAGTTATTTTAATTGGAAATCTAACCCCTGGGTGACAAAGGGTACAATGTTTAGATGTCCAATGTAAAAGGAATTTTTTTAGGAATTTGATTAGCGAGCTGTGGAGAGGTTACTCTGTTCTTCCAACATACTGCAGGTGGCATGTGCTTTATCCATAAATAATTCCTATGTAGTAAATTTTACTTGCATTGTCCTGCCTCCCTGTTCCTGATCCAGGTCTCACTGCTAGGACATACTGCTGTGAGGAACACTAAGAGTGAGCTTTGTTATATTATTGGGCATTTAAACCATTTCCACACCTTGAAGTAACCCTACATCATAGGATGCAGGCATTTCCCGTACCTTGACGTACATTTATGTCATAGTGATTGCCTGGGCTCCATAGCTGAGCCTTTGCAATCACTTCCTGAGCCTTTGCAATCAATTCCGGCAGTATGCGATAGCCGGGATCCCCCAGTAACAGCCGGGATCATGACTACCATGATCCTGCCTGTTTAACCCTATAGACACCACAGTCATAGTGACCTTGGCATCTATAGTGGTTTGCCGTGATGATCTGCACCCTCCATGCAGGGCACGGAGGTGCTGATCATTGCCATGGCAGTGCTGAGGTCTGATGGAGGACCATCTAGAAGCCAGCTAGATTTCTGCATGATCTAGCACTGCTATAGTCAGCCTATGCAGAAAGCATAGCCTAACTATGTAATATGCTGCAATACAATAGTATTGCAGTATATTACACTGTTTAGTTTAGTTAAAGTTTAGTTAAAATTTGTTTCAATGTGGTGCCAGGTTCCCTTTAAGCATGGTGCCTCACAGCTAATAAATTCTAATATTTGGTTAGTGTTAACAAAGGAGATCAAGCATAAAACTTAATTTCTCTTAGTGATATTGATAAATTGCATAGATTACATCTCATTCCCAAATTATCGTATCATTCCTACATGCAATGGGACTTATTTGCTAAGGGTCCACGAACGCCATTTCATTGGACTTTCTGACCTTTCCGGGTTTTGTGTGGCAGTGACAGATTTTTAACGGGATTGTTTCGCACACAAAATCGTATTTTGGCACTACTGTGCTGGCTTTAATGCGACAGAAATGGGGGGGGGGTAAGCGTTCGAGCAGTCAGGTGATCCAACTGATTCGGACTGAGCGCGGGATTTAACTTTCATATTGTGTTGCAAGATTAAGCATTTACATGCACCAGGAAGAAGGTGAACTGTGCGGGGAAGCTACACATACAGGATATCGGACGCACGATCTTAGTGAATTGCGGCACTGTACGTTATAGTTGGACAATGAACTTTCTGTAAACTCCTACGGACGGGTAAGTGAATGTGCCCCAATGTACCTCTAATGCCTATACTCCAATAAACTATAATCTCCAGTTTCTTCATGTTTATAAAATTTGTTTAAAGAATTTAAGCCACTTGTGTCTCCAGACCTTTAACCCCCTAGTGACCAAGCTCATTTGTGCCATTATGACCAAGCCCTATTTTTCAAAATTGCCATGTGTCACTTTTGCCATGTGTAATATCTTTAAAAGACTTTAGATTACTCAGGTGGTTTTGAGATCGTTTTTTTGTGACATGTTGTACTTCAAGTTAGTGGGAAATTTTGGTTGATATATTTTATATTTATTTAGAAAAAAAGTAGATTTTTCTCACAATTTTGAAAAAGAATTTGCTATTTTCAAGATTCAAAATTTTAAAATTTTCAAACTGATATTTTTACTACCTAAATTAGTTACTAATTAACATTTACCATTTCTCAGCTTTGTATTTTATAAATGTCTCACAGTACACCTCACTGATAGACACAGGGAGAGGTCATAACTCTCCTGCTAAAGCTCTTTCTATTCAAGAGAGCTCAGACATGTAAACAAAGAATCATGGAGTTTCTGGAGAGACCATTAAAGTAAGTAGCAGGAATTTTTAATAACTTGATTATCAGGGATTATTATCAAGGCAGTAAAGGCACATGGGCAACTTATATAAAAGAATGGCAAGCCCTTTTAATAATCATAATTTTCTCCCCTGTTTTGGAGGCATGATTAATATTGCGTCTAGCATGTGGCAGTGCCCTTAGCGATGCTACCTCCTGCTAGGACTGAAGAGGGTGAACAACATGGCAGCCCTGGACAGCGACGGGGTGGGAAATCTCCAGCATCAACAGATCTTCTGGAAAGAGAAATCTTCAGCTGCTCCTCTGCAGTCCTTCAGGGTCCATGATTGTGTGGGAAGATGATAAAGAATAGTTAGCTGCTGCATTCCTGCGCATCATACAGACAGCAGCTGCAATGAAAGGTCTTATTTCTCTTTTTATTCACCAACATAACCCCTGCCCCCCACTGTCACCCACCTGGTCTCCTAGCCCACCTTCTGTACTTGGAATCTCCATGTCACTCACTGATAATCTCTCCCCCAGAGCTACGACTCACAAACGCCCCCCCCCCCCATTCTTTTGGGGGGACTGCAACTGTGATGGGTGGGTTGTAATTGTTTTTGTGCCTAAAAAGTCACACAAAAAATGCTGCAATTACAGATATGATTACAAGTCAGAGTTTAGATAAATCCCCATTTTGTTTTTACATATCACATCTAACAGTTCTCTTCACCTGCAAACTTAAAGGAAATCTTACATCAGTTCACATCTCTATTAACCATTCATGCCTCTGGGTCGCTCCCAGCATTCATGCAAACATATGTTTACGGTGACAGTATTTTCAGCAGACTTAGGCTACATTTACACTGCCGCATGGGGGACGTATATATGGCCGACGTATAAACGGCCAATATACGCCCCCCCATAGACAGCAATGGGTGCACAGCGTCCTACTGGAGCGGTACAGTGTCGCACACGTGCAGTACCATACCACTCCGTACCCCGTAGAAAGATAGCATATATTCTTTATTCCTCCTCTCCCCACGTGCTGCCGTGTGCCCGTGTGCTACGGTACGGCGAGCAACGGCAGCGTGAATCTAGCCTTAGGCTGGATTCACATTTGTTTGTGATCAGTACCATGCCATGGACTTATAACTCTGTGCTTTATAATGATATATGATGCACAAAGTTATTGTTTCCCTGATTTGCAGCAGAGTTGACACTGTACTGTTGGCTCTGCTGTATATCGGGGGAAACAAGAACTCATCATATATCAACATCATGCATGAGTTCAGTCCCCAGTAGAGTGATCAGTCCATGGCACTGCCCTTCTCACAACTGTGATCATGAACAAATGTGAATCTTGTCTAAGGCCTCATTCATTCGGCCGATTGGGGGACATATATGTGGCCACAAATTACATCCCCATAGATGGCAATGACGGCCCAGGGACAGTTCCATGCCATACACTGGGAAAAGATAGAGCTTGCTCTATCTATCTCTGTGTGTACGGCTGTGCGGCGCTGTTTTCTATGGAGAGGGGAGGGGTGAGCAGACTGGTAAAAGTAATTATACACGATTGATGACGAGATGGTGGCACTGATTGCACTACAATGAGGACTGATGGGCAGATAATGTACTAGACTGAGGACTGACCAGTCACAGCGGTTATACTAGACTGGCAGTAGTGATTATGACAGACTGCAGGCAGACTGCATTTAGCAGGTGCCGTTCCCAGTTCTGTTATGAAATAGCAGAGAGAAAAGTGTCTAACAGAAGTGTAAAAGAAGGAAATCTTCTTACTTTGAAGTCAGTGGAGAATTGAAGGTGAAAGGAGAGTTTTCGTTCACCTGCTGTTCTTAGTTTCTGTTACACTCTCCTAGAATAGAGAGTATAACGGAAACACTGAGCCCAGTGGAGGCAAATATACAAGACCGAGGAGTGCCTGGTGGTGGTGATTACAATAGACTGAATGTTGTGTTTAGGGCACATTATATTTTCCCTTTGCACTTGATTTTGTTGGTTCACATAACAAATTCTTCTTTATGCCCCAGGTTTGCACTTCAGGAGAGTGACAAGAACAAACATACCATAAACATGCAACCAGGGGTGGATAAAGACAGCCATGTGCCTTGGGCCATTACAGGTCTAATTATTTATTGGCTTTTACCTCCTTCCTATGGTACTAGAATCAAGCTACTTGGAAAAGAGGGGGGGGGGGGGCCTCTTAGAATCAAGCTACTCGGAAAGGAGGGGGGGGGGGGCTCTTCTGTCCAATTTTAGTTCTGCAATTTGACCATCAAAGGTCCTAGAAGGACGCATGAGGATTTCATGGCGTAAGTCCTTCTCTTTATCCCTCCATGGCTGTATCAAACTTGGCGACCGGTTCAGGTGGTCATAGGCCCCCTAGAAGTCTTGGGCCCCAAGCGGCCGCCCAAACCGCCTGTATTATAATCCACTAATGCAGGCAAGTCATGGAAAGGGCCCCCACTAGATTTTGTGCCCAGGGCCTCTACCAACCCTAACCCGCCCTGTCATCTGTATAGTGTGGCAGTCAGTATACCACTCTGGCTGCATTTACATGGGGTACAAGGGATGTCTGTGATAGGTGACACCTTGTAATCTTATTGCACCAAGATCTGTCACGTTTTCTCTAAGAGATTGGATCGATCTTGCAATTGGATGTTCTGCAGAGCAGCAAAGCCAGCTGCTAGCCCTGCACTGTGACTTCTAGGCATAGGCATACCATTCCCCTGTGTGTGTACATGCCCCGGGAGCGGGCACAGTCTAGCACATCCCTGCCACCCGCCTGCCCCGCGACTCTGCAGAGGAGAACACACGGCCGATGCCTCCAGCCGTCTCCTCATTGGCTGCGCCGCTTTAGGCGGGGACATTGTGAGCGCTGTGATTGGTTGCTGTGCGTTCCCTAGTCTGCATCGCTCAGGATCCTAGAGATGCAGATCCGCACAGCTCACCGGGAGCCAGAGGCGGCGGAGCTCAGCGCTGTCACAGGCGGAGAGCGGAGCCCGCACCGGAGGAGACCCGCAGGAGCCCAGCACAACATGGACACGGACTCCGGGGACCTGAGCGAGGGGGAGCTGTCACCAGGTAAACTTGTACGCGATGACTGACAGCCCCGCGTCCCGCTTACAGATCAATCAACTTAATAGCAATGGGCGGGAGCCGCTAATTAGCGGTGGGACCTATCTGTACCAGGGGGTGTCTTGTACAGCGTTAAAATCAGGGAGCAGGGTGTCTGGGGGAGATATGGGGCTTCACAAGTGAGATCAGAAGTTTTGGATATTACCTGTGAAGTGCAGCAGGATGGGAGCACCTGTCCTCTGTTACATTACCTGGGCAGGGGCTCACTGCAGCCATGGCACTATACCACTCCACTGCCAGGGCTGTGCCCACCAGGAGAAACTGCTCAGACCCTGCACAACTCTGAGCACCTGGCTTTACATTGGGAGCTGTGAGGTGCAGCAGGGTGGGAGCACCTGTCCTCTGTTACATCACCTGGGCAGGGGCTCACTGCAGCCATGGCACTATACCACTCCACTGCCAGGGCTGTGCCCACCAGAAGAATCTGCCCTTACCCTGCAGAGCTGTAAACACCTGGCTTTACATTGGGAGCTGTGAGGTGCAGCAAGGTGGGAGCACCTGTCCTCTGTTACATCACCTGGGCAGGGGCTCACTGCAGCCATGGCACTATACCACTCCACTGCCGGGGCTGTGCCCACCAGGAGAATCTTCCCATACCCTGCAGAGCCCTGAGCACCTGGCTTTACATTGGGAGCTGTGGCATATTACAAGCTCAGCTCTGCTAAATATAAAGTTTTCTACACACATCATATCCCCTATAGGATTGTAATGAATGGGCGTCAGGATCCAATGCCGCTGAGTATCCAATTGTTCTAGAATGAATTGTTAAATGTATCATTTCTACGGACACTTAACCAACTGCAATTATGTTATATTGTGTCGTTTTCGGTACTAACTGCTCCCCTGACTTGTCTCATCTAAATCTGGACTGCGATCTATGACTTTGTGATCTGATTTATTATAGTATATAAATAAAGATAGTCTGTTCACATTTACAATGACACATGCAGTTTTTGGTGATGTTTTGGCGTCAAAATTCTATTCCTTATTCTTCTTGAATCCA